>NW_026575117.1:4159259-4759259 GCF_905146905.1 Nyctereutes procyonoides | reverse complement strand
GAAACTAACAGGACACTGTGTATTAACTATATTGGAATTAAAATTAAAAACTAAATAAAATAATAAGTTAATTGAGAAAGAGAAGCTGTATGGTATCTGGGTTCCAGGGAAAGTGTAATCACTTTCCCTTGGTGTATCTTTCATTTGTCTCTCCAGACCCAGTTTCCATGCTCTTGGCTTCTGGCTTCCAGTAGCATTTGGGCAATGGTAGGCAACACCAAGGGATCAAGGAGAAAAGGAGGAGAATGGAGATTAGAGAATTTATTTCTCCAGCTAGTTCCCTGCAAGACTGTGTTCAGTAGACAGTCTTTCCTATAGCAAATTCCTCTCTTACCCTTCCTTTTGTCTCTAGCCCAGAAGTACTGCACAATCTTTTTTTGGGTTCCCTAAGCCCTGCCCATGCCCAAATCTTTGTAAATAAGCCCTTTATTAAGCTTCCCTCAATAACCTAGTTTGTGTGTGCCGTCTGATATTTGGCCGAAATCTGGTGGCTAAACCCTATAATTCCTGACTCAAGCAACAAATATCTTCCCAAGGCAAAGAGTGTGTGTAAGTAACACATATAACTTCTACGGGTCTCACCTAAAAATCTGGAATAATATTCATCGAAAACCCTGGAATACTACTTCCTATCTCAAAGGCTGTGGTGAATCACCAATAAAATAGTATGGAAGATCCTAAGATACATTGCCAGACATTTTATATCACTTTTTATCATGTCCTTCTTTTGTAGCATGGGTTGCTGATTTGGGCAATCTTTTTCGGAGGACACAGAATGTTAGTGCCCTTTATAGAGTACTTCAAGGAACCATGAGTGGACTGTTGGAAGAAGCTAAGGAATGAAAGTAATGTCCATCACAGCTCCAAGGAGTGGGATAAGTGAACAAGTATCTGCCAGGGAAAGTCGCTTCTATCAGGGAAGAAACTAGCTACTGAATTCAAGTAGAGAGTAGACTAGGTCAGAATTTGGTGGTCAGTGTGGTTTTCAAAGAAGTCAGAAGAACCATATTCAAGGAGAAGACTGAATTATATTTACATAATTTACAAAATGACTTTACCTTTTTCTTACTTGATTTACTCAACAATAATGGGAAGTAGATATTTTCAAACTCATTTATGAGATGAGAAAGAGTTTCAGAGAAATCCAGTGACCTCGTTAAGGTTGCCCAGCTAGTGAGCGGGCAAGATGGCACGTCTGTGCTGAAAAAACTACTTGAGGGCCGAGCAGACAAGAGGCGAGGAAGAGGGGTAGGTCACAAAGAGTGTCAGTGCAGGGGAGTGGATCAGACATCTAGGAAGATAATCAGCTTGAACACTGAGTGGGGTAAGGAAGTGACAAGCACAACTTTGATCCCTTTTTTGCTGCTGCCTCTAATTTGTAAAGAGCTCAAGACTCTGAGATTTAAGGACTCTCGGGGTTTCTGACGGATGAACAAATTGGGGTTTGATCTTCATACTTCAGTGTGGAAATACTGTTTCTAATGGTAGATTTGATTCAGCCTGGGACCATAAATACCCAATAGCAGCATAAATACCCAGCACCCTTGCTGCCCACAGCATAAAGTTTTCTTTCACATATGGCTACCCTCATTTGCCTTCTCAGCAAATAAAGTTTCTCACCATTGGACTTCTCAAATACCAAACTCCTCTGTATATCATTTTTCCATTTGCAGTAACTTGAGACAGACAACTTTTTGTCACACCCAGAGGGTTTCTTTTTACTTCAATTATATAATAGGTTTCCTGGTACTTTTGTCCCCAAATGTAGGTTAAGAAGTGCTTGCTAAAATTAACTTCTGTTATTTTGCACTCACGGGGCTTCTGGAGAAGGGCTGTCCACTTAAAATAGCTTCTAAGGGAACTATTCAGGACACTTGTAACTTTAGGTTTTATTAAATGACACCAGCTGCCGATGCTGGTTTTCCTTCACGTGTAACTGAATCTCATTTGATCGGGGGGGGGGGGGAATGTTCCCTGTATTGCTGGTGAAACACTGGAGCTCCATGACCATGCGATGCTGCCATTTTAGCAATCTGGATTGAGGGTGAGCACAGCATATTGTGGGGGAGTCTGAAGATGAATGAATATGACAGCTTGGTAGAGACAGCTCAACTCAGGCTAAAGGGCACTCAGGGACTCTGACCTCTCTCCTGGTGTCCAGCTATGTATCTTGGAAAAGGCAGAAAGAAAACACAAATCATAGAACTGTCTTGAGCTATGATAAGAGCTAGATATTGGCAACGTGCAAGTTCACAATGGCACACACTCATACACACAGAGGCAAACACATGCTATTTTTGCCCAGTCACAGAATTTCTCTCTCCATATAGTCCATAGTGGTTGTTCTCTCATGATGTAGTCACATATATATGAATATGAATATAAATTACACAGGAATCACACTTTTTAGAGAGGGTGAGGAGCAGAGGAAGTGAGAGAATCTCAAATGTGTGGCTCAATCCCATGACACTGGGATCATGACTTGAGCTGACACCAAGAGTCAGATGCTTAACCAACTGAGCCAGGTGCCCTAAGTTACATTTATCATGGATAAGCCATTTTTCTCCAGGTCACATCAACCTTGAAGATAACCAGGACTTGGTGTCAACCTATTGCAACGGTATTTAGCTCCAAGAAACCATGCTGCTTCATCATCATGACTGCCTGGTCCTGGGTGGCTCGCACTCCTCCTTGGTGGCATCTGGGACTGCTGCTCCCTACTACAGATCTGCTCTTGTTTCTGCTGACAACGAACAGGACCTAGAGCACCTGCAGAGCCCCTTTAGGAGCTGCTCTGGTCATTAACTCTATTTTTGTTTGTTTCCTACTGCTGCAGCTCCTTTATGTTACAGACACTATGGTGGCAATATTGGCTCCTACCTTGTGAGCACTCATGAACAAGATCTTTAGGATATCCTGGGATGGAGGATCCCTGGTGCTGGCAGCAGAGGTTTTCAGCACAACAGGAAGTTCTTCAAGCCCTAGGTTATGGAGCATAGGAATGAAGTGATGACAAGGGCTCACAATTTTGAACATGCCAAGATTCCATCTTTCTTTTTGACCCCTACTCCAACACTAATACCTAAAACTTCAATACAATTTCCCTTGGAGGCCATCGGGATCAAACCTTTATTACTGTTCCTAGGAGTTACTAGAAGACCTTCCTATCATTCATTACCCCCATGCCCCTGATCCCAATGTCCATACTGCTCTGGATGCCCTTATAGGACTCTATTCCAAACCCTGCCTATTTCCCAATACCTTGCTTTTGTACATTCTGGAACTTAGGACCCCTCACTACAAGATTTCGTCTATGTCCAAGCTCTTCTAAAAACATCGTCCTCCTCTTGCTCTCTACCTCAAACCTAGCTCTTGCCTGAAGATGCTGCTTTCCTGGTCGCCCTTTCCTGTTGTAGCACTTCCTATCCCCCCTTCAGTACCACTGGCTGGGAGACATGCTCTCCCCGGAGATGTCTTGATGCTTCTAGTTCACTACCATGTCCCTCATTCCTCCACACCAGTAAGTGAAGAGACGTACCCTGTCAGCACACACCATTATCTATCTCCTCGCGAGGGCCATCTTCAGACATCTTGCTTATTATGTAACCAGCATCTATTATTTTCCAACTCACTTCCCCGTACACCCAACTTTAACAATCAGTCATTCCACTGGGACATAAAATCCAAAGGTCATACTCCCTTTTAATTGTCCTTTCCTCCCTTCGTGTTCTTCATCACCCCTAACACCTAACTTAAATTCTATCACCCATTATTTTTAATCACATCGTGGTAGACATCCTCTGCACAATCCCTCTCTTTATTCTATTCACCTTGCAAAAATCCTAAACCTAGTTATACCCAGCTCTTGTGTAACCTAGTTATACACAGCTCCACCACTCTGCACCCACACTTACTGGGAAAACACTCACAGCTATGCTCTTTGATCCCTTTACAATTCCTGACCACTGGCTTCAAGTAAACTATGAACATCATTCAGCAACCCTACTCTATTTCCAGTCTATTTAATTCCCTTCTTTTCTGTTTCCTGCCTTCTCCTCTGTCCTCACACTTCCAACTTCTTCCTCATTCTTACACAGTAGCCTCATCTTCCATTTAAGTATATATTTTATTTTTTTAACTATACATTTAAAATTTATGTAAATGGTGAATTCTCATATAGTTTTCTGTATTTTTAATTTAATATAGATTATACATTTTTAAAGTAAAAACAATTAGAAGGGAATATTCATACTTCTCTACCATCATATTTATAAAACTGTGCTTATCTACATCCATATCCTTTGCTTTCTGTCTGTTACTATTAATGAAATGACCATGATCCCATCTACACCTAACCCCATGACTTTTTCAGCAGGTCCCTTCCTCCCTTACCTACCCATTGATGATGCTCTAGCAATGTCCTTTCTTTTTCCTGCATCATAAAAGTCTCCTCTATTCTGGATCATTTCTCCCAACCTGTTACAATTTCTCCCAACCTTAGAAGTATATTTGTTCTTGATCTCACATCCCTCTCCCCATTTCATTTATTTACTCTTTTTTTATGTATTTCCCTAAGATATTTACATTCTCACTATCTCCAGTCCTTCTCTTCCGTTCTCTCTTAAATAACATGCTAACCAGGCATCTAGCTAGGACTTCACTGAAATAGCTCCTGACCAGGGCACCAAAGATGGTGCTAAAACTCACTTGCACTTCTCAGTTTTCATCTTACCCATCCCATCAGCAGTATTTGACACCATCAATCATTTCCTCCCACTTGAAACATTTGCTTCATTTTTTCCTTAGCCTCTTTCCTCTCTGACTGGCTGCTGATTCTCTGCCTACTTTGCTTCCTTCCTCCTCATTTCTCTAACTATTATGGATCAGTTTTCAGATTTCCTTTCTTCTCCATCTACACTCACTTTCTAGGTGATTTAATTCAGACTCATAGCTTCTAATACCAAAAATTTCTAAATGTACATCTTCATCCTAGAAAGTCTTCCTGAGGGATCCCTAGGTGGCGCAGCGGTTTAGCGCCTGCCTTTGGCCCAGGGCGCGATCCTGGAGACCCGGGATCGAATCCCACATCGGGCTTCCGGTGCATGGAGCCTGCTTCTCCCTCTGCCTGTGTCTCTGCCTCTCTCTCTCTCTCTCTGTGACTATCATAAGTAAATAAAAATTAAAAAAAAAAAAAAGAAAGTCTTCCTGAAATCCAGACTCCTATACCCAGTTGCCTATGTCATAGCTCAGTTTAACCTGTCCACAAAGAAATTCTTGTTTATCTCTACCAAACTTGCATCCTCAGTAAAGACGGTTTTGGTCTTCTAATTGTGTAGTCCCAAAAGTTTAGTCATTCAATCTTTCAGCAAATGAATGCAATTGGCTTTATCTAGAATATATCTAGAACCTGACACTTGTCATCCTCCTGTCTGACAACCACCTAGACTCAAAACACTATCAATTCCCACCTCTATTGTCTATCACTTCTTCCCTTCCAGGACCACTACAGTGCCCACTCCACAGCAGCTAGTGTAGTGATTTTAAGACTTAATTTGCTCATGTCTCTCCTATGGCCAGACTCTATAGTGACTTTGTATATTATTCAGAGTAAAAGCCAAAGTCCTTAAGTTCCCCCCTAAACCTCTATATAACTTAACCCCTTATGACCTCTCTGATTTTCTCTCCTACCTCTCTTACTCTGTTCCAGCCAAACAGACCTCTTCCTTACTGTTCCTCACCTCATCTCCCTCAGATAATCTGCTTAAAATGTCATTTGTAGTGAGATCACTCCAAAATAGCAACCTCTATCCCTGGCATTCCCTTTCTCACTTATCTGCTTTCCTTTTTTTTCTACTGAATCTATCACCATCTGTCATACTCTCGCTTTTGTGTTTATTTTCTGTTCCCTCAACTAAAACGTAAACTTCATGAATATAGAGATGCTGCCTGTTTTACTGACTGCTATATTCCCAATGTGTAGAATAGTTTTTGGCATACAGTAGATAATACTCAGTACTCAGTAAGTATTTACGGAGGGAATGAATGTTGAGATTATGACCACAAAAATAAATATTCTAATAAAAAAGGAATTTCAACAAAAAGTGCACCTTGGATATTGCAGACTTTTGTGACAAAGTCTAATTTGGAATTTACACTACCCCCTTGATAGAGTGGAAGAACCTGATGAGATGTTGGGTGTAAGAGATAGAACACTGATGCTGCATTGGAACCTTCTTTTGACCTTTCAAATGAGAGAAAAAGAAAGAGAAACCCTAAAAGAAAGAAAGATATATCATGGACAGGCAGAAAAAGAACAGAGAAGCTGTGAAGTAAAAAGTCATTTGAATATTGGGCGATATAAAGAGAACTCTCAGGCCTAGAAATGAATTAAAGGAAGGGAAGTAGGAAAGGAGGAAAGCTTGTAAGGCAGACTCGTCTCTGATAACCCGCCTTACATTAATTTAAGATAATACTCCATTAATCTTCATAGCAGAATCTTTAATTGCAAAATCTTTCATCAGGCTTGTTATTTGCTGCACCTGTCATTGGAGACACTCTGTGGTTTTTGTTGTGTTGTTGTCATTTCTCACGCTAATTAGGGGCTGTTTTGTTGTGTCTCCTTCAGTGTGGTTGGGTTTAAACCGTGATGCTGTCAAGCATGCTCCTGCTCCCTGAGCAGATTTCACACAGCATTTTGGGCAGATTTCAAAGGATAGATTGTTTAAAACATTAATTAAATACCCCACAATATTAACAACTTTCTTAATGCCCTTTAACAATCCCATAATCCATCCTGCATCTGCTGCACAGTCGTTAAACCTCAAATATATGTGTTTAACATTCAATTGGGTGCTTAATGATCTTACCTTATCTGGGCCTATTAAATTTAAAGACATGTGCATAATTGAGTTATTGCACATTAATTATAAATACCTATTGGCTATTAAAATCACATTCCAAGGGTTAACACCTATCACTAGATAGATTTGGCTAAACCTTGACCAATCTGGGCTCTTCTTGGTGAAAAGACACACTGCCTGTGATAAAGAATTGATAAAGCCTATCTCTTACCAGGGCAGTCGAGTCGAATTGAAACTACAAATCCCACTCTAATCTGGATACTTCTTGCAGAATTACACACAGAAAATTAGTAATAATTCCTCACAATTTTATAGAACGTGGTGCATTTTAATAGACTTTCACAACACCAGTCTGTACCACTTACTTATCAATTCACGGGCTTGAGGTACATATTTGGGTTTTAGTCGATATAAGCATGTTTCTACCAGTACAACTTAATTGTACATTTTCTGAGAGCCACCATGAGGTCCAATTCTCCTGATTTCTAATTCAGGAAGTAATAATAGTCAAAGGTGAGTGCTTAAAAACTGTGAGTAGATTAATTCCCTTTACTGGCACTCTCACTCTATCTTTAAGATGATACCCATCCAAAGTACTTTGGAATATTCTCCTTCTGTACTGAATCTTTAATGGATCCTTGAGCACAATGTCTATGAGTTTCAATGCCATGGGACCAAAGAAGTGTTGTGCATCAGTCCCTCCCTTTTTTTTTTTTTCTTGCCTGTGTCTGTGCTCTGAAGTTCCTCTGGGCGTTCCTTCTCTCAATAATAAAACATGACTGATAACAAGCAACAGCAGCCTTCTGAGTGGCTCTCTTTGTAGAAAATCCCCAAACACATTCAATTCAAATTTAAATAGCCACATTTGAAACAAAGAGAGAGATGTAGCAAATGGACCCCCACTCTGTTTTCTAATTGTCTCCAGAGACAGATCATGTCTATTTGAATCTTTTTCAGCCAGGTCACATCAATGCACTGACGGATCCTGTCCTCTTCCATCAGACTTGGAGCTTTCCTTCTTGGGCATGGTATATGAGCAACATGGTCTGGGAATTCAAATATGGCTTTTGTGGCTTATGGACATCTCCGTGGTACAGTTTTGAAACTTGGGTGAAGTTTTTATATAAACAACAACAAAGCTTGACAAAATGTGAACTTTCTGAGGCAGTGAACATCTTTCAGCCCACGTGCAACTATGGCTGCTTCTCACTGGTTCCCTTCTATCAGTTTAAGAAACTGTCAGTTTCTAGTCCCAACTTTATCATCGCATCAGTGTGTGACTAAGAGAAAGTCACTAAATCTATCTGTCCTTCATTTTATCCAGTGCTCAATAGAAGAGAACATGGCTGTCCAGCTTACCTGTTAGAATTCTACAAAGTAAAATCCAGGGGAGAGATGTATATGAAACCATTCGAAAGAGGCAAAACTCTATACATAAGTAAAAGGATTGTATGTTTGTCCCAAATAAACAACCTAATGAAGATCATGTGTGTTCCATACAGGCCAAAAATCATAATCATCAAAGAAGCCTCACAGGAAAAGTACCTACATTTAAGAGGAAGTCACAGACATTCAAGAGTGGCTTCAACAAAGGGAAGGAGGGATCACATCTTGAATGCTTAGAGCTTTCCTCTAAGAAGAAGAAGAAGAAGAAGAAGAAGAAGAAGAAGAAGAAGAAGACGATGACTGCATAATTTAGTGAAAAGCACACTAACCTGACACATGGGTGACCTGGGCCTTCCTTCCAGCTCTGCTACTAGTTGTGTGACTTCAAGCAAATCTTTGAACTTCTCTGGGGCCTTCATTTCCTCAACTCTAGATTAAGAGGGCTGGACTTAGTGGCCACTGAGGTCCCTGCTGGTTCTAAAGCTTTATGCAGTTCTGTGCTTCCACTTGGCATTCCATAAGGCTGACTCTAACATGGTTTAGTTAAACACATGGTGTGAATGAGGCTCTTTATCAGTTATGAGTGTTGGCACCCAAAATGCAGGTCTAAGACTGGGCCCAGGGAACCTGGGCCTGATTTCTCTCCCATTGTGTGAGCTTTGCTGTCTGTATCTACATGGCTCAGAAGCAAGAGCCTAGAGTCCTGCTACGATGAGCCTGGGGAGACAGCGCTAGGAGACCATGTGGAAAGGCTGAAAAACACACCCCACAGAATTGATTGTATTTAATAACAACTATCTGCCATCATGCCTGCTTTGTGAGGTGGCACACTGATGGCTATGGTGGCCATCTCGTAATGAGTCCCCACTCCACCTGGGCCAGTGTCCTTGCTGTCATCCAAATTCTCAGAAAATATAATTCTACTGGGTCTTGGCTTTTGTTGTTTGCTCACCACACTTGTAACATCCCATCCCTCTTGCTGTAACTTCCATTTGCTACCCACAGCTCATGCTTTGCTTCATCCTCTGCTGTCACCCTCCTTTATGCTCCTAGACCATACACCATTTCCATTGTTCTCTGGATTTCTTCTGTCTTGAAGCATTTAGCTCCTGTACTGTGTCTTATGCTATTTTTATATGAACAGTGTTTCATAAATTCCATTTTAATTGAATAGAATAGAATTTAATTTCAGTCTCCCCTTGAATAGCCCCCACTTTGGGTGTGTTTGATCTTGTTCGCCATCTCTCCAGAAAGTTTCAGTTTGATTTTATATCACATGCTATTCATCCTACGTAGAAGAACAATTTGTAAGCTTATTAATAAATAAAATAGGTCAGACGATTTCAGGACTGGGGAGACATCCATCTGTTAAAAGGCCTTGACAAAGATTTAGAGTGAAAGTCTTCACCACCAATAGCATTCCTTTTAAGGGAACAACATTTTAATATTCTCAGAGAACCCATCTAAAAACTCAGAAGATAGAAAGGGTTTCATATGCAGAAAGTCAAGTTGGTAAGAGTCTTCCTTTCCCATGGATAATTTCCACCCTGAAATCTCTTACTGACATGTCATGATGTTTTGAATGTTAACTGCATATTTCTCTTTTCCGCCCGAGTCTCTGCAGATAGAGAGATGTCAAAGAGAGATCAGATGACAGCTTTTAGCGGGGCCTCACAAGTGAAAACTCAGTGGGGATTCCCATAGGTCCAGGGTCCAGCCCTCACGTTTGAAGTCTGAAAACTCAATTTTGCCAATCCAGTGAAAGGTCATCAAGCTCTTGGACTCAATCAAAGTAAGAAATCTGCATTTACCAAATCCACACATCAGAATATCAATTCATTTGGAGTGGGAGATCTGTATGGAAATATCATCTAAATTGCAAATTCAACCATATTACTCCCCTGCTTAACATTTTCAATAGCTCATTTCTGCCTACAAATTGCTAATAAGGCAATTCCTGATGTAACCTCTTTCCATCTCGTCTCCTTCTATACCTCTTCTCACATCCAAAAATGTTCCAATTTTCCCTAAACCCATAATGCTCTCCAATATCTTTTTTCGACTGCCTCTGGTTTCAACGTCTGCTTTGAATACACTCTCTTGCCTCTCATAAACATAATGCCAACCCTGATTTACCATCCTAATCCTCTATTACCTTCTAATCTTCATATTTTCAGGGTAGGTTCAGATCTAATTTGATATGGCCTCATTGACTCCTCCCCACTACTGACTGAGTAAAATGCCTCCTCTCTATACTCCCAATGCATGCTCTGCATTTCTCTGTAAGGGACTCTATCTCTTCACATATGATTATATGTTGACTTCTCTGTCCAACTGGACCATGAACCCCTCAAAAATGTTAACCATCCATTCTATCCCTCTAACCTTTGTGCTGGAGTACCTGGGACATTGAGGCTACTTAAAAATGTTGGTTAAGTCAATGAACAAATACCCTCAGGACTCCATTTTGGTGGGTCAGGATGCTCAGAGTACAAGTTATGGACCAGAAGCCTTGCCTGGTGATGCAGATTTAGGATAAGAATTATTCATGTTTTTAACATCTATTTTCTTCTGCTTAGGGTAACTAGTTGAAGCGTCCTTCTCTTCTCTGAGTAATTTTTGAGGCTTATTTATTTGAGGGGGTGGGCAGAGGGAGAAGAAAGAGAGAATCCCAAGCAGACACTGAGCAGAGCCTGACATGGGGCTCAATCCTACAACCCATGAGATCATGACCTGAGCTGAAACCAAAAGTCAGATGCTTAACCAATTCAGCCACCCAGGAGCCCCGCTTCTCTGACTATTTTTGTTAGCATCCCAATGCCCTTCCCCCAGGTAAGTACAACTTAAACTACCACCTACTCTTGCTCTGCAACTCCCTTTATTCTAAACTCTATACATAATTATCTCAGACTTATGGTTACTATCATTGTTTATTATTTTATCAGCTTTTGTTTTTCAGTACCAGCTACATTTTAGTACCAAGGCACCTGCTGATCATTTTGATTAGAATGAGAGACACTCTGGTCTTTTGTCTAGATAGTTTTCTTGATTCCCCTAGGTGGAAATTGGGGACTATGTTGACTCATTACATCATTATCGCCTCTTGAGAGTCAGTTACTGCTGCCAATAGGTAATTTTACCTATTCTATGTTGATGCTTATTAGTTTTCATTTCAGAGTCTGAGTTCTCCTGATCCCCTATTTCTGAGGAAGAACCAAAATCCCTGTGCCTGTGTTATTAAACATGTCTTTTTTAAAAAAGCTGCCAAATCAATCTAAATTTGCAAAGCCTCTGGACTCTGGTGGAAGAAAGGGTATATAGTTCTACACGGCTTCCTTTCTATTTCTATACCCCAGAGAATGTTAGTCCTGGAGAAGGAGTCCTATGGTAGGTCCTTGGGATAGATGCAGCCTCAGTGGCTGGCTAATGGCTTGGCACCATGGGGAATTTCCCAGCTTGCTTTGCAAAGTCTGCTCAATCTTGGCTGGCCACACTGCTCAGATAGCCTTCCTAGGGAAGCTGGCTGTGCTTCTCATATTCGCTTATTTTAAACACAGTGTCTTCTCCTCATCCCTTGATGCCTATTGTGTGGTTTAATTGCTACCCTCTGCCCATGGTTGCCAGCATGATGTGCTGTGAGGCCAGCACACACAATGCAATGTGTGCCTGGAGGGGCTGACAAGCCCAGCTTCCAAACCGGATTCTCAAAGGGAGAGGCCAATGAAACCCATCGTCGAGAAAGTGATAATTTCTGTGCCATGCAATTATACCCTTTAAAAAGTATACCTCTGGTGCACTATCCTGCCAACAGTTTACCGACGACGAGGAAACAAAACCAGCAGTTGATGCTAGAATGATGAAGGAAACCCTGTAATCATCTTAAAAATAGATTTATATAGGGAACCTGGTTATTATGAGTGTGGTTTTACACTCTGTTTCGAAAGAAAAAAAAAATCCTCTCCACAACTTTAGCCATTTTAATTTCTGCGCAGCGTCGTGGATATTTGGAGGAGAGATGGGAGAAGGTAAAGAAGAGAAGAAGAAGAAAATGTATTCCTGGGATTTTTCTCTCTGCCACATGCTTATCCTGAACGTACCCACCCACAGATACCCCACACACACTGCACCCCTATCATTATGGGAACATCTCCCTACCGATCACACCCACCAAGAAGCCATAAAAGCGAACCTTGTCATCACAGCTACCCACTCACAAATAACTACTGCCCTAAGTTCCACTTTACCCCACTTCCCCCCTCCACACACAATACTTGCTCTTCTGCACTTTTTCCACCACGTGTACACTCCTCCACGGGAGGATCCTTCCATGGTGGAAGTTTCTAGGCTGTGCCCATGCAGGTTGCCATTCCCTTTCCCAGCTATTGGCAACTTGAAGCAGTAAGAGCCTAAAACAGTCAGGAAAAGGGTGTCACCTGACCAGGTGATTGTACAAAGTACCAGGTGGCCATAGCCTCAGGTGATTAGGTGTCTGGCCTGAGACTTTAAAAGCCATTTGCTAATGTCAGTTGAGGAGTGGTGCCTAATTGAGTTTGTGAGAGCCTTCTGGTACATGGTCAAGACACTAAACTCTGTGAACAGATGATTTTCTGGCGGGGGCTGGGGGGCAAGGGGAGTTTCAAATCCAGGCTCTTCCATATAGTTGTTGATAACCTCAGATAAGTCACTCCTCCCTATGTCTCAGTTCTCTCATCTAAAAGTGGGAACTTAAATGGTACACACCTTAAAACACTGTCCTGAGCATTGTTAGTGAATATATGTTAAAAAAAAAAAACATCGGGAGAAAGTGCTATTTAATAATATCTGCAGTGGTGTTGTGCTGTTTGTATATCAAGATCCAGAGAAGTACTTCACTCAGCATAATACCCTCCAGTTCCATCCATGTTGAAGCAAATGGTGGGTATTTGTCGTTTCTAATGGCTGAGTAATATTCCATTGTATACATAGACCACAGCTTCTTTATCCATTCGGAGAAAGACAAACAGTGTATGTTCTCATTCATTTGGGGAATATGAATAATAGTGAAAGGGAATATAAGGGAAGGGAGAAGAAATGTGTGGGAAATATCAGAAAGGGACACAGAACATAAAGACTCCTAACTCTGGGAAACGAACTAGGGGTGGTGGAGGGGGAGGAGGGCGGGGGGTGGGGGTGAATGGGTGACGGGCACTGAGGGGGACACTTGACGGGATGAGCACTGGGTGTTATTCTGTATGTTGGTAAATTGAACACCAATAAAAATTAATTTATTAAAAATAAATAAATAAAATTAGAAATGCATATTCATACATGAAAAAAAAAAGATCCAGAGAAGTAGTCCTACTGGTTGAGGATTTCTTACCCTATTTAGATAAGTCTATAAATATTCAGAGCCATGTGCTTTGGAAAACTTTCTGGAATTCTTTAGGATATACAAATAAATGGTTCAGCAACTATCCTGTTTGTCTGGGAAAATGGCATCCTATGATTGATTCAAAATGACAGGACCAATTGCTTCTGTATAGAAATGACTTGAAATTGAGGGTACATGATGAAGCAGGAAACAGGAAGGAGGTAAAATTTAAAAGGAAAAGAAATAGCACGGAAGAAAGAAAAAAGTGGCAGAGAAAGATCAAAGTTAAAACAATCAGGAAAACACAAATACCTCTAAATAGCACTTACATCCATAAACCCATAAGACCGATGTCAAAGCCAGACTCTTTTAAAACTTAATTTACCACATTTCCTTTAAAACTGAACTGCCCTTTGAATGTTGTGTAGATGGTAGAGAAGTTGGACTCCTTTACGTCCTGAAGGATTTAAAGCTCACCATAGCACTTCAACTCAGCTGTCTGCCTAGCGGATCAGCTTCTTGCTAGCAGAGATGGTGCCTGTGTTGTTCAGTTGTCTCATTTTGCATGGTGTCCAGGACATGGTAGGTGCTTGATCTATATTTATGAAATGAAAGAATGAATGGTTGAGCGAGTGAGTAAGGCATCTCACTCTGCATGCCTGTGATGGAATGAAGTGTTAATTATGTCAGAATTAGTGGTGACCCAGTGGAAACCCATTAGACCAAGAATCAGATGCGGCATCTGGTTCAGCTTTGGCAATACTGGCTTTTGCAATCATCTGAGACAGTTTTAGAGTAGCAACGATAGTAATTAGTCCCTCACACATATCATGTGCAGATTACACGAGAAAAGGTAGGTGAAATGCTCTGTTAACCGTAAATCCATGTGCAGGTGCAATGTCTTCTTTTTAACAGGGTAAACTAAGGCCACAGAGAGAAACTCAGCATTTCTTAAAGCTTTAGTAAGAGAGCTTTAATTCAGGTGGTGTAGTCTTTTTGAAATTCTCCTTGCATACAAGCAGATTCACAAGAAGGAAGAGAACATAGAGACACGGAAAGAGGAGAAGGTAAAGGGGAAATGGGGATCAGTTCGAAGGAAAGGGAGAGAAAGTATTGTCACCTTTGACTGCAGGTGTTCGGTGATGGTGAGAATAAACAACATTCTGGAAATCATTCTTGAAAAATGGACAGCCTGCCTTTGATTCTTTCTCCAGATCTCCTGGAAGGGTCAGGGCTGGTATTTGAAGTGACTTTTCAATTAGCTAGCTCTCGAGAAGTCGGGATCCAGGCTGAGAGAAGCTTGCCAGGGCAGTGGCTTGTATCTTATTCAGTCATAAGGAACATGGAAATCAATTTTTCCCAATCTCAGTTATAGCTGGAAATCCATCCTTTTTAAGTCAGCAGGAGGATTAATCTATTGAATGGTTTTCGAGATTTTGCTGACATATAAACATTTTAAGAATACATTACATTTTTTTCCTCCCTCCCTAGCACTATTTTTAAAATGAAGCCAACTCACAGTGCCAGCCAGGAGAAGAAAGATGGCCACAAATTTCCTCCCCACGAGAGTGCAAAGCCATTTTTTCCAAAGCCTGAAGCACAAACTTAAATTCACATTGGTCAGTGCCTTCCTTTGAACCAACTGTCCCAAATCACAAAAAAGTCCACTTTTTCTTTTCTCATGCAGATATTCATGATCCCACATAATTCAATTTAGAGGTTTCCATACACTAGAAAGTATCCTATTTTACAGAAACTACTACAATGGTTTGGTTGTTTGGCTGCACTTAACACTGGGGGTGTTTGGAGAAGCCCAACAAGCAGTATTTTCATACGTTATAAGGCATAGAGTAGTGGTTTCCAAAATGTGGCTGGAAAGTCTAGAGGGTGATTGCACAATTCCCAGGCATTGTACGTTGAATGTATAAAAAGCAGGTTCCCCATACATATATTCTTACATTTCAAATGTATTTAGATGTATTTAAATTAACATAAAGGTGAATAAAGGTAATAAATATTACAGTTAATAGTAAACTTAATATTCTATAGCAATATAATAAAACATTGAAATATGATATAACAGTGAATAACTCATCCTATTAATTATACTAAACATAACAAAAATAAAGAAGAACTGAACACGAAGTAACTTTATGTATTGACTCAAGCAGTTGCCCTAACATTCTGTTAGGTCTGTAGATGAGTCGTCATACTCAGAAAGTTTTAGAACCGTTGACACAGAGTGAATAACTAGAGATAGGAAGTGGCTCGAATGGGATGGAGCTATTAAAAGGAAATAAGCCCCAAACAAAGACTGTGCCATGCAGCAATTCAGAATAGGTGATGGGGTGTGGCCATGCGGCTCATACTTGGTCATAGATCCCGTCAACTCTGTGAATGGTGAGGAACAGCATGGACAGATCCTTGCCACTTGTGAAGCTGTGCAGAATACAGTTACAGAGGCAGATATACCAAGAAGCCAATGAAAATTAAGCTGCAAGGCCCCTCTCCTTGCAAGGCCCCCCCCATGGCCCTGGGAAGGGCTCTAAGAATATGTTCACGGGATGATAAGATTTTGTAAGATTTGCAAAAGTAAAATGTCGATCAGTTCACATCAGCCAGTTAAGTCTGGTGTCAACGCTGTAGCTATAGTCATTTGTGAGACTGAGCTGGGGGTGTGTTTAGATGTAGTGGGTCACATTTGTGTAGCTTGCAGGCACTTCTGCATGTAGCTAGGGTGTTGCTAATCAGCACGGCATAGGAATGGCTTCTAGGGCTACCTCTATAGCTCTCTGCGCAGACCCACTTGTTAATGAAATGAAGATGCAGACCAAAAACCTTAGGTTGAAATCTGTGAATGGCTCTGCACCAGGGGCAAGTGGGCATCAGAAGAGAGACAAGAATTGGAATGCACAGCATCAGAAGTCAATCTCTGTAAAATTTCTCAATAATCAGATATCTACAATTATAAGCAAAAAAATAATAAATAAATAAATAAACAAATAAATAAATAAATAAATAAATAAAATTATAAGCAAAGGATCCAATCCTTCCATCAATGCTTGGTCAGGATGGACATCTACTCTTGTCAGGAATATACTTGATTTTTATGTGGAGTCTACTATTATAAAATACCATAGAATTTATGTTTTTGTAGGACCCAAGCCTGTAGCAGTACTACAAACAATATGTATCTATTCATCCGTCCATCCATCTATATCTCCGCGGGTGAAGTTGTATGTTTTACCTCTAATAATACAAATCAAATTGTAATCAACCATACCAGAGGAGACAATGAATTGTTTTATTCTCTAGTCAGAAAATGTTACAAAAATTGCTTTCATGTTAGGAGATGATCCAAGAGTTTACAGCCAAAATGTTTAAAGAAAGATTATTACAGAGATGCACAGGGATTTACTCAGTTAATTAATAAAAGTATATTATTATTCTGCATCTTGCTATGTATGTGATGTTTTAATTTGTTATGATTTCTCATTCTCAATAGATATTCAGTTTCATATCTAAGGTCGTATTCCTAATTTTGCATTGTTTTTCTTCAAGAGAGTCCCCTGAATTTTATATGCCTCAGGTTCCACCCCTGGATAAAGGAAAATTTGCTCATTCATGTCTTTTGGTATAAATTCCAAGTACCTTCATCAAGTCATCATATACTGTTAGGGCTAGTACAGGTGTTAAGTGGCTAAGAACTCATGCTCTCATGTCAGATAGACTTGAGTTCAGATCCAGATCCTACAGCTTACCACCTCTGCATCCCAAAGAGTTTGTCCAAATGCCCGCAGACTTGTTCCTTTATTCACCATTTTTTTAGGGATTTGAGTCTAGGTAAAGCACTTACTACTCAAGCGTAGTATATGGAATGCACTCAAAAAATGTGATTGAGAGATAGAGACACAAGTGTACAACATGCATACATATATTTCTTGGCTCAGCATTAACAAATACACAGAAAGTACCTACCTACTATCCGAAGCTTTTTAAGCAGGACCAGAAACAAAGAGGTCTAAAACATAGACTTGCCCACAGGAAGCACGTTTACCTAGAAGACAGCATTAAAGTTAGAAACTTACTCCCTTGGACCTGACCTATTCCCTTTTTTTTATGCTAAACAAATAGTAATTCATTGCAGGTCTAGTTTATTTTCCTCCATGTGTACTTACAAGGGTCAGGGTAGGTTGTGCAAGTTGATAAATTGTGTTTATTTATTGGCAAGGCTATACCAAATAACATGCAAATGATATGCAAAATGACATACACATTCACATCAACGACTCAGCCACTTATGGTAATAGCACTCCAACCCTGCTCTGCCTCTGATTGTGGCAGTGTTGTTGTTTCATAAGTATTGATTGCTCTCGACTTTTGCTGATGCAGCCAGACAGTTTGTCAGGAGATAGGCCAAAGAGACCCATCCCTGTAGTTTAATCTGTCCTTCATTCACCTCCTACATTTATGCTAGGATTTGCACCTTTGGGTTTTGGGTCCATCTATATTATATCATTGATTACAATATGTGGAACATGGGTAATTGTTGCTTTCCAAAGTAGAGTAGATGCAACATGGGTTGCTTTTGTTGAGGTCAAATGACACTCCTATTTGGGCCTCCCAAAACCACACAGCCTAGGCCCTAGTATATGGTCAGATCATTCCTTATCACCCCCAGGGTGACTTACAGTGAAATTGTTTTCTTGCTGGCAACTGGCAGTCAACACCGACTCTGCCCTCGGAGCGCTCATCATGTGAGATGGCAGTGTTCTCTCGGCAAGCAGATCGGCCCAGATCAGCTTCTCTCTCCATGATAAACATGTCTGGATGTGACAATCATTTCTTTCCCTGGGAATGCAATGATGATGTGATTTCCAGGGCCCTGCTCTGGATGTATGAGTAACAAACCCATGATCCATCATCCACAATAAACTGTCTTCGTGTAGGGATTAATTTAGTCTTATGTAATATATAGAAGCGATTTGTTGGCTGGCAAGCAGAAAGCATGTGTTTAAGCAGGCCAAACATATTTGGGCCTCTCCTACACATCTCTCTAACTTGATCGTATATACCATGCATATTGATTGCTGCTTCGTATTGGAAGCTATTTTCTGAAATGCTTTTTCATGGTCTTCATTACAACACAGTGCTCTGGTAGAGGAGAAATGGAGGGTGGCCACGGCTCAGCACAGTGGGGTTTTCAGGCATCTTAATTCATGAAGCAATCATGAGAATAAAGAACAATGCGAATGGAAAGGTTTATTTTTTCTCTTTAATGGTTTTTGAATAGATGCTAATTTTCATGAGCTATTTATTCGTCTGAATTTGGGCTCTTAAAGACATGCTCAAGCCTTATGAAGGCCAAAGAATTTAATTTAATTTTAGGAAGCAGGCTGGAAATAAAACATCACTCTCCTTTTATTAATTTGTGGTATCTTCTCTATCAGCTCAGGCCAATAAACATATAATAGAGCCATATATGTAATTTAGAATTTTCTGGTAACCACATTAGAAATATTTTTAAAAGATGAAATTAATAACATACTTTATTTAAATAAATAGAGAAAAAAATTATTTCAACATGTAGCCAATATGAAAACATGTTTTAATGTATATCACTGCAATGAGATTACATTTTTTTTTCTGCTGGGTCTAATAAAGCCGGTGTGTTTTTTATACTTAACATCAAAGCTCAAGTCAGACTGTTACATTTCAAGTGATCCATAGCCACATGTGGCCAGTGGCCACCATATTGGTTAGCAGGGCTCTAGATAGCCATAGGTAGGTCCCCTAACCTACATTAACACAAGGCTACAATTTTCTCTTTTATCAGAGAAGGACAAAAGACATAGTCTACTGACTCTTTAGGATTTGCCAGTAAGAGTCAGTAAAATTTTTGGAAATAAGAACAATAACAGGTCCATGGACTATTTGAGCTTGGAACTGACAACTCAAGCAGTAGGTTCTAATCCTGGCCCCATCACTATTTTGAGGTGCGATATAATTCAATTTTCTCATTTGTAGGATGAGGTCCTGAGACTAGATAACTTACTAGCTCCCTTCTAAATGTAAAATTATGTGTTTCCATTTTTGCATTATTAGTCTACCTTATGCTTCAGAAGAAGAACAGAATGATCCCTTACCCCCACTGTTATGACTGGCTGAGTTTTAATGTTTTAAGTATCGGCTTTCTCACCTCTTCCTTGGAGATTCTGTTTCTCAGATTGATGGCTCCTATATGCAGGAACTTTTTTCCTATACGTACTTAATTGATGTTTTCCTTCCCTGTACTTAATCCCTAGACGACTTCTCATGGTCTCTTGGACCTCTCTGAGCATTTTCTTCCCTTCTTTGATGATCTCCGTAGGCAATGAATATGTCACTCTCTCTTCAACTTCTCCAGTCCTGTTCTCCATAAACACTTGTTTCCTGTCAGCGCCCCTCATCAGCCAGGTCCTGACGCGTTTTTCATGGCTTCCTTTGTGTCCCTGTTCAAGGGAAGAGACACTGGAGCTTGGACTAGAATGTAACCCTCTTCTCACCCCACCTCCCTTATTTTATTTTTTTTACGGGGAGAAGACAGCTTGTTGACTAGTGGAGGAGACTGGATGTGAACTGCTGCTTATCCCTGCCTTCTGTTCCCAGGCCCTCCATGGAGAATTGTAATGTTTCTGGATCCTCTTTTATAAACTCTGCCTTTCTCAATCTCATCATCCTCTAGAGGACACCTCCTCTGTGTTAATGTGCCATCAAGACTTGGGGGATCCTGCTCTGGTGGAACTGAAGAAAGCTGGCCTTCCAGGCCTGTGCTGTCCAATATGGTGGCCACTGGCCACAGGTGGCTTCTGAGCACTTGAAATGTGGCTCTTGGGACAGAGGAAATAAATTCTTAATTTTAATGAATTTTACTCAATTTTAACTAACATACATTTAAGGCCTGACAGTCCAGTTATTGGAAAATGTTCAAGAACGTTTGTAACCACTTGGGTATGTGAATCTACTTCTTCACCTATAAATTTTATGAACTCTAAATAGAGCTCAAATATTTCTGGTAAAAATTTTGCACTGGAAATGAAATATTCTGTAGTAAAATATGCACAGGATTCCTAAGGCTTTGTATAAATAAAAAAGTAAAATAACTCATTAATAACTGCTTATCTGTATTATACATTGAAGTAATCATATTTTAGGCATATTGGGTTAAATAACAGATTACTGAAATTAATTGTACCTGTTCCTCTTAGTTTCTAAATGTCACTACGAGAAAAATCAAAATCAAAAAATGACTCTCTGATTATATATATGGACAGTGCTGCTCTAGACAAAGCCTTGCTGGGTTTCTGAATCTTATTTTTAATTTGCATTATTTCACAGGCTAAGTATCCTGCATACATTAATTCATGTAATTCTCACAAAAACTATATATAAAGTAGCTATTGTCCTTCTACAAATCAGAAAGCTCAGAAAATGTACATAAATTCCTCAAATTCACATAGTTATACTTCACAATAAGTGACAGAGTTGGATCTGAATTCATGCAAGGGTAATTCACTCCACAGCCCAAATTTTCATTTCACTTGTGTTGCCTCAGTCCCTGACATTCCATTTCCGATGCTTTGTCTGCCTTGTATCCATTTCTAATGCCCATACCTGAGTCTATCAGGTGCCCACTCTGACGACTAAAATAAGAAGAAAAATCTTTGGGATGCCTGGGTGGCTCAGTGGTGGAGCATCTGCTTTGGGCTCAGGTTGTAATCCCAGGGTCCTGGGATCAAGTCCCACATCAGGCTCCCTGTGGGGAGCCTGCTTCTCCCTCTGCCTGTGTCTCTACCTCTCTCTCTCTCTCTCTCTCTCTCTCTCAATATATATATATATATATATATATATATATATATATATATATATGTATCCCTCATGAATAAATCAACTAAATCTTTAAAAAATGGAGAATCTCTCATTCTTATACCTTATAATGGCATGTACACTCATAATCTCATTTTATCTATGTTCATTTCATGAGTAAAGAAGCTAATAGGTGATAGAGTCAGAATCAGAATCCAAGATTTCCTTTTCTTTTTATCAAGAATTAGTAAACAAACATGGCATGCATGAAGGGAGTGGAGGTTGAAAATATCAGCAAGGCCAGAGTTAATGCAAGAGAAGAAAAAGGAAGATTACTAACAGGAAGATTTTCTTGCTGGAGTTTACAAACCCTAACATGAGGAGGTAAGAGCATCAATTCCACCTTGTTTCTCTAAGGATGCTTCACAGGTGAGTACTGGCAAATGTTTTAAATGGACTTTTTTTAAGCTAGTGTTTTTCAACCTGCAGGTCAAGACCCATTAATGGGTGATGAAACCTATCAATGGCTCACAATGAGTGTTTTTAAGAGTGAAATAGAATATAGTAGAAAATACCAGAATGTATTTCACATAATAAGGGTAGATATTATTTGATGACATTCTCTCTTCAGTGGTTTGTGTATAAGGGTGCATGCTGCAGGAGAAGTTGTGTTTCTTACTCTGAGGGATGGTAAAAAGAAAAAAAAGTTAGAAAACACAGCTGTATGCCACCAGAAGGATAGCAGCCATACATTATGCTGTACCAGCACTGTACCAGCACTGCAGCGAGCTGTTGCTTCCAGTAAACCCTCTGACTATACTGGATCAATCAAGCTTACTGCCTCAGCCAATTTCACAAGGCATCGAATTGTCTCAATTGGTCCAAGAAGGTGTCAGTCAGGATGATATACAGTCAATTATATAAGTCCACACCTTGAGTTAACATTTCAATATATAACCTCCTCTACTCCCCCAGATTACTTCATCATCATTATTTTTTACCTTCTGAAATGCAAAAAAAAAAAATAATAAGCTCTTTAGGCAACAGCTTTGTGGATTGGCCACAGCAGTGGATGAACAGTGGGAATAATTTTACAGAGCAAAAGATGTGCATGCATTTATTCATCTGGCACTTACTGAGTACTTTCTCAATGTGTTATGATATGATAAAGAGCAATCAATGGTGATAGTGTATGCAAAGTTCTCACACATACACAGAACCAGCTAGTCTGGACATGCCACGGCTTCTCTGAGAGAGAAATCTTTAAGCAAAGATCAAAGGTAAATTTGCCAAGAGCCGTGTTAGAAAAGATAAGGGGGAAGAAGCTGGATTGGATTAGATAAAGAAGTAGCTTAAAAAAAAAAAAGACACCATAGACAGTGTAACAACTCACTGGAAAAGTTTGGTTTGGAAAAGGGATAAGGAGAATAGACAATAATTGAACAGGGAAGTTTGATCAAAAAAGATACAGTTTTGTCTTTGTTTTGATGGGAAAGGCTTGATCATTTTTTAAAGGCTATTGGGAAATTTCTAGGAGAGAGGATTTGCCTGGTCATTTCCACTTGTCCAAACCTTACCTATTCTTGGAAGGCCTAGAACATATATCCTCTCCTGTGTAGAATCCACTGGCCCCCTCAGCTCTGCCCCAACCACTGCCTGCCCCAACTGGCAGTCTATTCTATTCCTTTCAGAGCTCCCAGGACTTATATAGAGGCTTTGAATGTGTATTCACTCTGGAAGCAATGGCTCTCTTCTGCATATTTCCTCAGTTTATTTTCTGTCTCCTTAATCAGGTTCTGAAATTCTTGAAAGGAAGGACCATGGCTTGATCAACTGTGCTGCTCCCTGCAACATGACTGAAACATGGTGTAATGTTTCAGTAGCTGTGTTCATTGAGCAGGAGAGCTTCTGAGAGCAGAAGGAAAACCCTCTGCAATCAAAGAAACAAAAAATGCCCTTACCCACCATTCCCTCATCTCTTTTACATTCAGAAACACCACCAACCCCTCTCTTTTAAGGACTATTGTAATTTGGGGAATATAAAAAATAGTGAAAGGGAATAAAGGGGAAAGGAGAAAAAAATGAGTGGGAAATATCAGAAAGGGAGACAGAACATAAAGACTCCTAACTCTGGGAAACGAACTAGGGGTGGTGGAAGGGGAGGGGGGGTGACTGGGTGATGGGCACTGAGGGGGGCACTTGACGGGATGAGCACTGGGTGTTATTCTATATGTTGGCAAATTGAACACCAATAAAAAATAAATTCATAAAAAAAGGACTATTGTAATTAAAATCAGCAACAAACCAAGAAGCTGCCCAGTGGCCCAGGGCTATATGCATTCCTCAATATTATTTCATTTTGGCTCGCATCCTGGTTTTTAAACTTATGAATAGGTTACCAACATTTAAATACAGATCACTTCACATTAGATTTAGGTATCCTGCTTCTTTTAAAAAAATCAAAACGGTTGGCAGTACTAGCACCAATTTCCTACCGGGTGATAGCATGGTTAAGCTGAAGAGGTGCCACTCATTTCAGGTGAGACTTGAAATCTCTATTGGCCAAGCATCCCCACCCCCCAGCTCCTCCTACCAGTTATGCCTGGCTTACACACAAAGTAAATATAAATAAGGTCATTTGGTTTGATTTGGCTTGGTTGGTCTTAAATGCCATTTTTGAACGAGCCACGGTGACTGCTTTTCAGAATGGTCACTGGAGGAATCATGATATAGTCTTCCTCAAAGCTGTCGTTGTTTCCAATGTTTCATAAGTCGCCTTCAGAGTATTGCAAAGAATAAATAAGTAAATAAAAGAAAAGGTTTTGTCTTCTAACCAGGCAGTTTTGCTGCTTTTTAAAACCTCATTGTGAAACAGAGAAATATTACTCGGGCTTAGCCAACTTCTCATTCCCCTCCCTCCATATATAAAGAACTTTGACTATTTGCAAAAATTAAATACACTCCTCAACAGACTGACCACTCGAACTGCTCCAGACAATGTGCTCTGAATGTCCTGTGGTCAATGCCTCCAAAAAAGGTCTCAAAACATTTTTGAGCAAGGGTAGTATCTGAACAAGGGTGGTACAGACTCTGCTATCAGAGGGAGAACCTAGTGTATATACTGTTGCATGTTTCTTAAAAACCAAACACATCAAAAAAAAAAAAAAACACATCAATTTACCACCGAACTCATATATTCCTGTGGTAGCAATGGGAACATTTGTTTTTCTTCGATACCTAAAAGGGGAGGGAAACAGAAGAAGTTACTTGCCTTCTCATATCTCTTCTTCATTCTGTCATGAAGCTAAAGATAAAATCTCTCCCTCATTCCCCAGCCACCACCTATGCAAGAAAAAAGAAATGGGTCAATATATTACTTAAACAATCCTGCTGTAATTGTAGGTGTGGATTACTTGGGGCACAGGCCATCTGGGGAGACTCTCACTGTTTATGCAGAGCTTTGCTTGTGTGGTTTTAAAATGTTGATCCCCAAACGGTACCCAGGCTTAGTAACTCTCGACGGTCCATCACTGATAAACTTGGTAATGGATTTCTTCTCACTCTCAGCATTTCACAGGTGTGGCCCGAGCTGCCAATGAAAGCAGAATGTGTTCTCCATTTCTCTCTCTCTCTCTCTCTCTCTCTCTCTCTCTCTCTCTCTCTCTTCTCTCTCCTTTTTTTTTTTAAACCCTGTTCCTTTTTCTTTTTTTTTTTTAACCCTGTTTTTTTTTAAGTTATAGTCACTGGAGAGGCTTGATATGTTTCTCTCTTATCTCACTGAGACATCTGAGACTGATCCATAGTAACTGAATAATCAATTAATTCTCCTGCAGAGTTCCATTTACATAATGAAAATGCGACGCGCTGATATTTTATACAAGTCGTTTTTGGTCGTCTAGACTGATAATATATTGTGTATTGATTGAGGGGGAAAGCCTAATGGATCTTCTGTTGTTGAAGTTGCAAAATTACAATTAAAGTAAAATGACAGAAGCGAGCATCTATTGGATTCATATCTATATATCTCTCTTTAATATAGGATTCTAAATGTCTGGGCCTGATTAAGACTTTGCTCTCACTTGAGCAAAAAGGGCACATAATGTGTGGCTGCTCATGTTCTCATGGTGAGGGCCAAAATCAATAGAGTACTGTTTGCAACGTTACCAGCAGACAAGGCTGCTGAACCCTGTGTCCTCTGCATGACCAAGGCCCCTGGACTTAAACCACACCTCACTATCGATGCAGCAGTCTCTTAACCTGGGGAAGAGAGAATCTGAGTAAAGCTTAGACCAAAGAAATGAAAATCAGGCCACCCGGATGTCTCAGTTGGTTAAGACTCAGATGCGTGATTTCAGCTCTGGTGGTGATCTCAGGGTGGTGAGATGGAGCCCCAGTCAGGCTCTGCACTCAATGAGGAGTCTGCTGGAGATTCCCTCTCTCCCCCTGCTCCTCCCCACACACTCTCTCAAGTAAATAAATAAATAAACCTTAAAAAAAAAAGTGAGAATGAAGACTCTTGTGGTGTGCAGAGTCCTGTAGGGAAAAGAAAACTTTATTCATAGTCCCAGTTTTTCTCCCTCCATGTATTTTATAGAATCAGATTATCATTGAGGCTTTTCACAGCATCCCTACAAGAGAAGGCAGGAAAGTGTGATGCCTATAGGCTGGTGGGCTCAGAAAGTCATGGATTCACAATCCAACCTCCAGCACTGAATAACTGGTACTTGTGGCATAAGTTACTCAGCTTCTTTGAGCCCTGTTTTCTCATCTACAAACAGACATGATATTAATGTTCCACCCAGGGTGGTGGTGTCAGAATTAAATGAGCTCATCATGGTTAGGTCCCTAGAATAAGGTCTGTCATATAGCAAATGCATAGTAAAGTCAGCACTGATTACTGAAAGTCTACAAAGAAAAGCATCGTGGGCCCAGTCGTCCAAGTCAGGGGCTTTTCATTGAATTGGAGAGCACAAATACACAGCTACACCGGTAATTCTAAAGAATAAAGTTGAAGTATGAGGAGTTGGTAGCTATTTGTTCAAACAGGTGGTTTGAGGTGGTTTGAGGTGACTCTTCTTTTTTTTTAAATCTTCTCTGTATTTTCCAATATCTTCACAGCGGCCACAGACTACTTTTGTAATCTTTAAAAAATGAAATTATTTCCACTTTGAAGGGGAGAAGGAAATGGCTCATACCCTGTGGTTCTGTGTTTTGTTCCCACCACATGATAAAGTATTTCTTCTTGTTATGTGTCAATCATGTCTACTCTCTGACTTCTCTGAATGGCAACTTCGAACAGGTTTTGGGATGACTTCAAAGCAGGATCCTTCCGACAAATAAAGGGTAAGTCCTGCTATTACACCTTTATTTATGTTCATATATTTTCTATTTGCCCATGGTCCTTTCCACCCCTCATCACAAGCAAAACCTTACAGGCCAAAAACAAGAGATACTTATTTTAATTTACTTCTTTCATGGGCAAGCCCCAGAGCAATCGTCGAAGTAGAAGGAGGCTCTGCAGCCCTAAGGTGCTAATAAAGATGCTAGAGAATTAATCAGTTCTTATTTGTCCTGTCATGGGACAAGGCATCCTTGAAGCTTGTTCAGCTCCAGAAGCAGAGAATGCCTTCGAAGAGTAGATGTGGAATAGCACTGACTAGGAAATGAAAACTGAGCCGGTACACAAAACCCAGGAAGTCCTACACAGCAACCAACAGGAAAGATAAAAACGTCCACCTCCTATGAGCTCCTTTTAGCCTGTGTGTGTACTCAGGCCATGGACGCTGCCATTAAGAAAAATGGTTTGGCATGTGAAAAAGGAAGAGGAAGCTATACAACCTTTGTTTCATGATGGTTCATTAATTACCCTTTCTGACAATGGAGTACGAACTCAAGTTATTCAGAAAGTTGGGTTAAAATTAGCTTTGGTGGTGGGCAAAACTGCATTCTCATCCCAAGGAAAGGAACGCTCCATGAGGACTGAACACAACCTACACCAGCCCATGCACCTTTGCAACTCCATAAAAATGTATGCAGTTTCTAAGAATACCCAAGGTAAAAATAAATTGGAGTCTATTACTTGACACTTAGTATTTATTACTGGCTTTGTGTTCTAACTAATCACCACTAACACTTTATATGCATAACTGGTCTTCTTTTTGTATATGGTCTTAATTCTTTAATGTGGCAAATATCACAGAGCATATAATCCTAGTGTTAATATCATAGTGTGAGGAAACAAACAAAACTAACTAATATCATTCTTTGATCTTGTGCCTAGCAATGAATCCCAATGAAATCCCTTCTGAAGAAAGGACATGATGGTATATTATAAGAAACTGAAGTACAAAGAAAGCCAGTGGTAGATTTAGGGTTCTCCACCAATGGGGTGATCTTTAGAGGTCAGGGTCTGACTCAGAGGCCATGAGGATGAAGGGGCCATGCCAACGGGTCCAGGCTATCTAGAAGATACCTTGCATCTACCCCAGAGTGATGCCCCAGGGAGATGGTCCCAAGAGTGGCACTGACATTTTAATGGATTTAGTTACAATTCTTCTCAGCGCCCAAGGAAGATACTTTTTTTTCCCCACAGAACTTAAAAAAAAAAAAATTCTGAACATACAGAAGTTAAATGTAAAAGAATATTAAGTGAGATATTTCCATTTGCTCTGGAGCTAGGGAATAGGTTTCAAACTAGGGGGTAAAGATGATAAATAACCCATATTCTAAAGAAATATGCTAGTAACTGCCATAAAAACTACTCACAGGGCTTCTTAGGAGTCAAAATCAGGGGCATCTCGGTGGCTCAGTCAGTTAAGCATCTAACTTCAGCTCAGTTGATGATCTTGGAGTCCTGGGATGGAGCCCTGCGTTGGGCTCCCCACTCAGCAGAAAGTCTGCTTGTCCCTCTGCCCCTTCCTCCCATCCCCACTTGTGTGCACACTGTCATAAATAAATAAATAAATAAATAAATAAATAAATAAATAAATAAATAAATAAAGATCTTAAAGAGAGAGAAAGAGTCAACAATTCACTCAATCAAAATGTGTCAGTCTGGCTTTTTTCTGCCCTTTCCTTGAGGTAGGAAAGGATATTTTTGCCTACCAAAAGCCAAGTGAAGCAAACTCCAAAAATAGCCATGTCTACAAGGAAGAGGATCAGACATCTCAATGTCTGGATGGATGGCTGCACAGGTGTTGGATTTGTGAGGTGTGACCTGCACCTACTTGAACAGAGGGACAAAGAATTGAGTGAAGGAGGCATCAGAGAGCAGCTATTTTTAGCTGTCCCTTCACCAAATGGACCCCAAGGAAAGAAGCTGCTGGAGTTTCCTTGCTAACACCCTAGTGGCCACCAGTGGAGGGCAGCCCAGAGTTGTGAAGTGTGTTCCTACACATGAGAGCTGAGGGTTTGCGAGAAGCCAGACCAAAGACTCATCTCATCTCAGGGAACTCTATGACTCTGTTAGGGGCAGGGGGGAGCTCTCACAAGTTCCCACCCACAAGTGGGTCCCACCCACAAGCTCACTCGGGTGCTAGTACTCCAGCGTTTGGGTGCCAGCTACACAGAGACTCCATGTCTGCCAATCCAGGGGATTGATGATAACCAATAAAAAGAGGTTTAAAAAACAATGCATTTGCCTTTCCCCCACTATTCTTCTTCTAGATCCCTGCACCAGAGAAGGGAAGCCATACCAAAAACAAGCAAGAGGGGGATGGTCCCAGAACAAGACCAGGCTCCAAAGGGAGGGAAGAGGTGAAGAAGCAATGACAGAGCAGACTGCATTCCTGCCTCCTCAGGCCCTGCAAGTACAAACCTGGCTGGGTCCAGGGGCTCAGGGAGGGGAGGAGATGGGATTTAATTTACTGTGAAAAAGAAGTTTTTAAGTTGACTATATGAACCTTAAAAAAAAAATCTTGAAGGAGATCAAAAACCAGTAGGATCCCCCTGAGATGACAGTGGCGTAACACGATAAAAACTATAAAAAGAATTTGATATTTGTACCATCCGTGGGTCAAAACACCTCAGTAAGTTGGTTCCTTAGATGATTTGTACACATAAAGACTTATTCTGGAACTGGGACTTAAACACAGACCATTGACTTCAAACCTTGAGTTTGTTCTACTCTATTGAACTGCTTCCTCTCTCCAATACCAAATAATTCACCCTGTCTTCCTTAAGGAAGGAAATGACAAGAGAGGAAAAATATATTAGTTAACTCTACAATGCTTTTATTTTCAGAACCTCTTTAAAATCACCACCTCCTCCAAAGTTGCTTAAGCCATGGACTTGTAGTGACTAGATAAGATTCAAAACAGATATGGGTTTGGGGTAGAGACACTGTCCCATTGTGCCTATCAACTTAATAAACGCAGTTCACCTCATCAACTGGGTCCAGAGGCCAGCAAGGCTCTGCAGTTTGCTGAGTCAGACCTGGCACATCTAATAAAAGGGATTGAAAAATAGTGCTTGATGCTGCTCCAGTTCACATGAGGAAATTGTGAGGACACGCCATACATTAGTGGAACCATCCATTTCCATAGTAAGATGGGAACAACTCCTTTGATCCCCCTGCTCTGAGGACAGAAATTTGCCTTGGGTCCTCAGGAAAGGCTGATCGGGGGCTCAAAGGAATTGACAGCAGGCAAGACACCAAGGCCTCTCCCTTAACCCTGACGAGACTTTCTGCTAAGTTATCTCTCTGACTTCTCTGGTTTCTTTACGTACATCTGTTGGATCAGTGGAGAATGCCAAGATCCACTCTCTTTTGTGAAGTATATACTTAGACTTCCATTGTGGTCTCCATTTCTAAAGTTCCCCATGATTTCTCAATCTTTAGTAGCGAGCTCATGCCTACTACTGAGGTCTAATAGCTTCTTGATACAACCAAGTGTCTTACCTTTCACAACACCCCTCAAAGTCATTGCCATTCTCCCAAGCATGTCCTCAGTCACTCAGGCAGGAATCTATGGTCTGTCACCCCATCCTATATTGTTGTTTGTGTTACTTCTTTTCTGCTTCATAGAGATTGAGCTATTTCATATTTTACACTTCAGTGTCTCTGAGCGAGACTATTGCCTTGGTCTCCTAAGTCATTCTACTTTCGTGTAACAACATTCAAAAAATTTATTCATTCGACACGATAAGCTCTGGAGACATGATGTCAATGTGACACAGTCCCTGTCCTCCCCAAGTAACTCATAGTCTAATAGAATAGAGCCAATGTGGAAAGATCTTTAAAGGGTCAATTCAAATGAGGAATCATTAAGCGGATGCCGTGGTGATTCTGGAAAGAAAAATCAGGCTGGTCACCAAGAGCAGCTAAGATCCTCATCATATATGGGGCGTGTGGGTGGCTCTGTCAGTTGAGTGTCTGGCTCTTGGTTTCTGCTCAGGTCATGATCTCGTGGATTGTGGGATCAAGCCCCGTGTCAGGCTAAGTGCTTGGTGGGGAGTCTACTTGAAGATTATCTCCCTCTGCTCCTCCCTTGACTCTTTCTCTCAAAAAATAAATAAATAAATATTTTTTTTTTAAAAAAAACAAAACAAAAGATCCTCATCATTTAAAGAGAACAGCATATATCAAAGTCAAAAGACGAGGCAAGAGCAGAACTGAAAGAAAACAATAAGCAGAATTGGCATCTCCAAGGCTTGAGAGCAGAACTGGTGAGGCGTTTGGATCAGGTGGGAGTGGGCCACGTGAGACTGATTCTGTGAGGGACAGGGATTTTTCAACTGGACCATGGGATACCTGCCTGGACCAGAAGCAGGAATAGGAAGAGTGACTTCAAAAAAATATTTTCAGGCTGGGCAATTGTAGCAGGTTATAATCATTATTAACTTTTTGTGTGACCAAGATTTCATAAAGCTTTAAATTATCAGTAGCCAGCATTATCTTTCAGTAATAACCCATTAGAAGGGAATGCTAAATAAGCCTAACCACTTCTTCGTAATTAGGATATCACTTTACCACAGGTTTGGTTATAGTTGGTAAATTAAGCATAGAATAATATAATTCAAACAAAGCAATGTTCTTTATGATTAAGTAAAAAGCCTGTAACGGGTTCTTTTTGTTCTCCCAACATATGTCCTGTAATAAAGTCTTGTTGGGAAAAGTGGGTTTACATGACTCCCTACCTCAGAGGTTTAGTGGGTACTTTATAGCAAGGCATCTAAACATTGCTCCACCATCTATAAAAACTGGGGCTCTCAGGAGTCACGTGATAGAGCTTCCACATACAGCACAGGCTCTCAGGAGGAACTGTTCACATAACAGACATCATAGATCTGTGTATTTATCGTAGCAGCTTTCTGGCTCCAACACAATCAGTATGTCCCATGATAGGGGCAGGTGTGTTTGTTTCTAATGCACCTAAAGGCAATGTGGACTACCTGGGCCTGCTCACAGCAAGAATCACAGCAAGACCATGGTCCCCAGGGCCTTCCAGATGAGAACGGCAGAAGTTAGCTCTGCATTGCCTGTGACAGCTCACATTTCTTGATGCTATTGTGGGTGGTGGTGTTTGTTGGTTGCGATGACAAGACGGACTTTGTCCATGAGAAACCTCACCAGCCACACTTGATCAGTAGCATCTAAGTTATGCATTTAATAGTAGTAGTTATGGGACACCTGGGTGCCTCAGCAATTAGGCATCTGCCTTTGGTTCAAGGTGTGATCCTGGAGTCCCAGGATCGAATCCTGCATCGGGCTCCCTGCATGGAGCCTGCTTCTCCTTCTGCCTGTGTCCCTGCCTCTCTCTGTATCTCTCATGAATAAATAAATAAAATCTTTAAAAATAATAATGATAGTTATGCATTTATTAGATACTTTATATGTGCCAGACACCATTCAAAACAACTCAAAATTACAATCTTATAACTCTGTGAGATAAGTCACATTATTGTCCTCATTTTATGAATGAGGAGATTGAGGGGCACCCAGGTGGCTCAGTCAGTTAGGCATCTGTCTTTGGCTCAGGTCAAGATCCCAGGGTCCTGGGATGGAGCCCTACATCTGGCTCCCTGCTCGGTAGGGAGTCTTCTTCTTCCTCTCTGGCCTGCTTGTGCTCTCTCACTCTCTCTCGCTCTCTCTCTCTCTCAAATAAGTAAATAAAATTTTTAAAAAACAAATGAGGAAATTGGAACTTGAGTAATAAACTTGTCAAAGATCGATTAAAACTAGCAAGTGGTCTGCCGGGCGGGGGAGTGGGGGTCTGGATTGAGAAACTATGCAAATGTCTCATGGATTGGAATTGCCGAGCAAGTCAACTGTATTTCCACATAATTGATTCTCTTTCATACTTAGTCAGATTTGAACTGGTAGATGTTAACAGTGACCAGGATGATCATGTAATGGAATTAGGGGAGGTATGAGTTCTAGAATCTGACTGCCCAGGGTTTGAATCCTGTTTCTGCTACATACTCTCATCATCAAAGCCATAATAATGAATCTGGCCTATCTCTCAATCACTTGATTAGTTTCCTTGTATGTTAATAATAATAACTGTCTAAAAAGCGTAAGCAGTGATTTAAAAAAAAGATGACTTTGAATAGAACTGATAATATTGTTTTGAGAACTTCTTTGGATTTCTTTTTATTCTCTTAACATTATTTCCTCTGGTGAGAAAGATTGGCAGCATTATAAAATATTCACCGTTTAAAAACACATCTTGTAACTTTTGTAACTATAATCCTATGAAAGAGTGTAGCATGACAAAAAAAATTGTCAACAATGGTTAGAAAATAGAGCTTTTATAGAAAAATAAGGTCAGACTAACATTCAAAATCTGTGTCTTAGCGTGTCAGCGGTTTGCCATGTTAACAGACTCTACTTTCACCTTGGGTCTCACAGTTTCTTGGATCCTATAGAAGTTTAGGTGACAAACAGAATAAAGTCTATCTTCCAGTGTTAAACCAATACTTGCAAATACATATAAAACGTATACAAATTTGTTTTACTCTTTCTTTAAGTGTGCTTTTTTGAAATAATATTTATGGTCTATTTTTCTTATCTCTAGGTTCCTTTATTTCCCACCTTGTGCGAGGGTGTGTCTACTGTGTGCAGGGCACTGGTGACCAGATGAAGAGTAAGACATGGTGCCCGCCCATAAGACTTGAATCCAGGTGGTGATTCAGTGTTATTACCTCAACAGAAACCGCTGATCGGTAGCGCTGGTGGGGAACAAAGTTCTATCATTCACTTATTGTTTGACCAGAGCTAAATCACCTCACCCAGGTTTCCCAGACTATTAGATTTCTTACCGAATGAATGGCTTTGAGCAAAATCAGTTTTGCTTTTATTTTTCACAATGTGTCTTGGGGAGAAAAAAAAAATCAGACAATAATGAAGGAAATAAAATTTACCTGAAATCCCACCACTGTTAATAATTTTGGTGACGTCTTTCTATATAACTTTTTGCATGTACCCAAGGCAGACACACAGTTTTACATAAATGCCATCATAGTTCGTGTTCATATCCCAGACCTTAGCTTTTATTTATTTTTTTTCTTTTTTTTTCAGACCTTAGCTTTTAAATAGTGTTTTCCCCTTTGTCTTCTTTTCCTCCTTGTGCCCAATAATCAATAGGAACAACAGGAACAACCCTCCAACTTTCATCATGCTCATGTAACAACATACATCCATGGATAAAATATGTGTGTATGGAGGACTCGCATGACATTATGAAATTTGGTGTTGTTAAAATATACCCGTTCTCAAGTAAAAATACGTGTGGATAATCTCTGTAAGCGTACTGGCATAGGACTACCTTAATCATTTTAATAACTGCATAACCTGTCATCATACGGGTAGGCTACAATTCCATTTCCCTATCCATAAGCATTTATTTGTCTTCAGTTTTTAGCAACAGAAAACACTGCAGTAAACATCCTGCATGCTCTCATGCTTTTATTCCTGTTGGATAAATCCCCGGGAATGAGATGGCTGCATCAAAGAATAAGTATATTGTCAGAACTTTCAAAAATACTGTAATAATTTAATTCCACCAGCAACACTGAAGAGTACTCTGTGCCTGGTAGTCTAGCCAACTCATTTACATTTTTGCCAATGTGAAGGGTATAAAGTTGTTTTAATTTGCATTCTTATGATTGCTAATGAGCTTGAGCATCTTTTCTACTGTTTGTTGGTTGCTTCAACTTAGTCTTTATAATTGTTATTTTTCCGGGGGAAACACAAAGTCCCTTGTGTTCCTGGAGGCCACCATGAGAAATAAGAGAGACAAAGATGACAGGGTTTCAGGTCCCTCTGCCTTTTCAACAATAACAGTTGATTTATTGGGCTCCTTATGGGATTTGATACATAGAATTCATTTGAGAAGTACTAGACTAGATGCATTTTAATGTTCCTTCCCTGAGATTTTAAACAATCTTATTCATTAATTTTGTTATTTTATCAGCATCATCAGCATCATCATCATCATCCCATCTAGATGTTAAGCTAATTATCACCAGAATCTCCTTCTAATACTCTGTGTGTGTGTGTGTGTGTTATCAAACTACCCTGAGACCATAGTTTTTACACTTTGACATGAATGAGAATCATCTAGAGAAATTCATTAAAAATGTGGATCCTCAGAGGCCAATGCCAGAGGTTGACTCATAAATTGCTGGGGTGGGGTTTACAAGTCTCTATGTTCACAAGCACCTTGGGAGATTGTTGCACAGATTGCCCAACAACCATACGTTGACTGATAAGTGAGTGTTCACTTTGTGAGTGTTCAACACATGTGTGGTGATTAACAGATTTCCATAAGCCAGCACTGGGTGCTCCCTAGGTGTATGTGCTTCGGTAAAGCTACAAAAGTATCAGCACTAAAAAGTTTAAAGTTTAGTTACATTCTTTGAAGTCCAGCTAATCTCTTCCAAAATGGGAGAAAATCTTCACTTTCTATGAGCAGGTAGGAGGTCAGAGAGAACAAACTCCAGTTCTCCCAGTGTATTAGGAGTTGACCCAGAGAGCCTGTAATGAGGTCCCAGTTTCTTACCAGAAGATTTCTCACTCTGATCCTAGGCCATACACCATCACGAGCCAGTGGATGGGTTACACAAAAGTGTCCAAGTTTTGGGTCCAGAGAGCTAGGATTAATTTCAATAAAATCACTCCAAAGAAGACATCAAGAAAGGGAGTCATAGAATGCTTTATTTCTAAAGAGAAGTGTAGTGAAGAAAGATACTTCCTCTCTGATCAGATGGGGGCCCTTCAATCTTGCATTCTTGCCTCTAATCCTATCTGCATCCCAATCACCCTGATTTACTCTGTCACTGGGTGACGGTACAAAGGGAAAGATTGCAGATCTAATTAGCATAATATAGATAAGCAAATGAGGCCTAATCAATTATGGTTCACACTTGCTTTCATCACTTGTGCCAACAGTAGGCAAATTCACTGACAGTTCAAATGCGACATTTTTAGAAGCCATCAGTAAATCAATAACAAGTGACAGTAATTTAGATGCACACTTCGTTCTGCCTCCATTTCTGTCCAGGAGATGCAGCCTCACAACCCAGAGACACCTGAGCTCAGCAGTCAAAGCCTTTCACCACTCAGATCACACACGTGGGCCAACTCCCTGCACTTGGCTCTTGACACCACAGCTATCTACGACAACTTGCATGATGGTTATGGTAGGTGTGGCGACTGGAAGCTTTTCTTCAGTTTGCATTAGATTTTTAAAAGAGTCTTGATACATATATTTATGAGGGGCAATATTATTAAGTAGTTCATGTCCATGGGGAATTGGACTTGAATTCTGATCCTGGCTCTACCACTCACTACTGGTATCGCCTTGGGGGAAAATAACTTGGTCTGTCCCGGTGGCAACCATACCATCTGCTGAAGGGGGGAAAATGTAATACATACCCTTATTTGCCTCACAAGGCTGGGTTGGGGGTGAAATAAGAGGTCAATAGTGAGCATACTTTTCACAAATATAAGGCTATCATTAGGGCTTCGAGAGAACAGACCTTTACCTTTCAAAGTAAAGAGAAATGGTCTGTTCTCTTGTCTGACATTTATGGTCATTTTACTTTATTCCTATGGTATTCATGTCAAAAATTCCCACCTTAATATGACTCCCATAAAAAGGCAGAACAGGAATCTTAAAGTTCAAATTCAGTGTAGTGAAATAAAGTCTGAGAAAGTCAGAGTTGGAAAGGATCTCACTGGTCACCATCAGCACCGTCACCATCCCCAGCATCCTTTATATTTTTGCACGTCTTCACACTTAATGTAGGGCCCTCACATACAGGGCTCCTCTCTGGGCTTCATGCTTCAGGAAGAACACTGAACAGCCACAAACCAATCAGATATAGGTGATGAGGGAAACTCTGGCGCTCCACTTAAAAATCATCTTCCCTATTGACATTCGCCACCCCACTGCTTTGGGGCTATGGCCATGTACCAGTTCTAAATCCAATAAGCAAGGGCCATGCCACTTCTATCCCTCCACATTTTCCACAGGTCATCCTTTCTGAAACCTACACTTACTAGAACTACAACATCCCTTTAGTTCGTGTGGTTAGTCTCATTATAATGTGCACTTAAGGAATGCATAATATATCCTATAGATCACTGATCCCTACTTCAGCTGTGTGTAAATTAATCCTTAAATCATCAATTGTAAAATCTAGAAAATAATCTTATTGCCATTCCTTTGAAGACATTTATTGAGTATCTTACTCTTGGCTATTGTTACAAAATTGCTGTGCAACAAATACCTATAGAACTCAGTGGCCTGGAACAATAGATATTTATTTACTACATGGCTGACTTTGCTGCTCAGCTGATGTTGACCGAACTTGCTTGTATCTCTGTGGATGGCCTAGGGCTCAGCAAGTCTTGACTGGAGCACCTCACCTGGAACAGCTTTGCTCTAGCTGTCCCATATTCTCATCCTTACTGTGTGAATGGCCTTCTCCTGCAAAGTCAGAAAAGGGAGCAAATGGAGGCCAGGCCCACATGCACTTTTCAAGTCTCTTCTCCCAAAGCATCTACTAACAGTCCCATTGGCCACAGCTAACTGCATGCCCAAGGCCAGGCGTGGATAATTATGCCCTGCCCACAGCACGAGGGCCCTGTCAAGTTACATGCAAAGTCATGGATATCTGTTGAAAAGAACAATTTGGGGGGAGGGGGATTCATTAATGTGAGCACCTTATATGGGGAAGTCTTGAGTTTCTTTCTATAGGAAATACAAATATAAGGAAAGAGATTTTGCCATGGAGGACCTTATAATTTAGTGGTGAACCTGAGCATTTTGTGTTAAGGGAGAAATTATATCTCATTGTAGAATGAGGAAAGGCTCTAAAAGTGTCATTTGAGATTGATTTCAATGAACAAGCAGGATGTGAACAACCAAATAAGAAAATAGGAGAATATTCTATGCGGCAGAAATCTCCTGAGACATGGCACACGGAAGGAAAAGCATGGTGATGCCCAGAAAAGCCGATCAAATTTCCTAGACGGCTGTCGATCAGCTGGGAAATGACTAATACAGCCCGAAAAAGTTAGGCTCATGATTCTTGGGGTCTCAACTATGTCCATAGAGATCTCACTGGTGGCGGTACATTGTCTATGACCAAGTTCCAACCAAGCAAACAATTAAAACACACACACATGCACACACAGAACCACGGACAAGAGATTACCTGACCGGTTACTAAGAGGCAAGCCTAAGTGATGCTCTGGGTGTGCCATCAGTTGAACACCTTCGTCAAGTTTTTAAAGAAACATTTCATCTGAGAACATCTGCATCTGCCTGAAACATATTTTCCCAGTGTAGTACTTGACTTTAAGCTGACTAGAGATATCAAACTTTCTTTCACAGATTCTTTGACATACTTGAACATTATTGAACAAATGTCAGTTATGTCTATCTCTTGAATTGTGTCAATCTGAATTGAAAATGTGCTGACTTTTTTTTTTTTTTTTTGCATCATCACTCTGTGATGCCAGCAGCACAATTGGACGTGACTGGAAATATCGGTCACTTCTATTCCCTGGAATGTTTAAGTTGGTTCTTGCATCTGCATTTCTAGGACCTGACCCTTTACATCCATGCAGAATCACAACTCTATCATATGATAGAGTTTAGCAACTGAAATAAAAAGTCTATGGATTTAATGACAATATATCACATTTCTTGCAGTATTATTCAAATATTATTCACGAGCTCATTTTGGTTGAGGAAAGAACCATCTTCATTCCTAATAACCAGAATCATAAGATATTTTGGAAACATGTAAGATTTTAATTTTCGAAGTCCTAGAGTGATTTCTACCCAGCTAGCAAAGTGTTTTAAAGTAGAAGATATATTAATAAGCATACATAATAAATAAGAATAATATATGCCATTTATTAACAGTGTGCCACTGTTCATGTCCCAGACCAATTGTTTGTATATATTACCCAATTTAGTCTTCATAGTTACTTATGGCAGTGGTCCTGTCATCACCCCATTTTACAGATGGTAAGACTGAGGTTAGATAACTAATGTGCCCAAGGCCACACAAATGATAAATAGCAAAAGATAAATCTGTCTGACTCAAAATCCCATTTAAAAAAAAATCCCATTTAGATGAATTTGATAAGAAATTGAGTGTCTACTATATGCCAGGTACTATTCTATACTCTGGGGACAAAGTGAGCAAAATAAATAAAAATCCATGTCCTCACAGAACTTATTTTCCAGTCAACATTACACATTTGTATATAGAAGTAGGATAAATGCTCAGCACCTCACAAGTTAGTGGGTTATTTTTCCCTAAGATATTAATCTATTTGTTTCATCTCCATAACTAAATAGTAAGTTCCTTATAAGCTGGAATCTATGTTATTGTTCTCTTAAAAATTTCCCTGCAGCACACTGTGACGTGATGATAGATTGTGCCATTCAACATGTACTCTTAATTGATATATTTTTTGAGAACCACATCATTAACAAACCCTTGAGAAATCACCAGTTCGGGGCTGTTTTATTGTTTGAAGTTGCTGCTGATTCATTGTAGGAGCAGCAGGCAAGGTGATTAATCCAGGTCCCTGGGGTGTCTACATAACCTTCATCTCCAGATGTTGTGCTGACTTGAACCACTAGTGTCCAATGCCAACATCTAGAGGGAAACTAAAAAAAGTATGTTCTCTGGATACTTCTCACCTTATTGAAAACAGTCATCGTGCGACGTTGACCCACTTCCTTACTCTGCCTGCATTTGTCCCCTTTGTTCCTCAACACAGGGAAGAGCTGGAAGGAAGAGATAGGGTGACACCTGACTCGCTAACTGGTACTGTCCTGTTTATTTATTCTTTTTATTTATTTGCAGTTTAATTCCAGGGGCTGCCGGTTCCAGCCTCTCTGCAGCTCCCTATCTGCAGCTACTCCTCATGGCCTCTCCCCATCTTTCTTTCTTTCTCTCTGCTTGTTATCCTCTCCTACAGGTCTCATCCTCCACCTCCTGGCTGACCCCAGCCCTCCGGCCCCTGGTCCCTCTGCCCAAGTGTGTCCTAGTTCGCCTCTCTCTCTCTCTGTCTCTCTGTCTCTCTCCTCTCTGTGTCTCTCTCCCCCATGTGGCTGTTTCTGCCCCCTCCCCCTACACGTGCAGCCCGAACGCTCACTCCCTCTGAGCCTCTGTCTCTTCTTGAATGTCATATCCCCTCACAAGGGCTCACCCTCTCTCTACATAGTGTGTGTATACTTTTTGTATACTTGTGTGCACTTGTATCCTTCAACCTGTTTCTGTATTTTTAAATTTTGATCTCCCTTTGAGTATTTCTTATTCTGGTTTTCCTTCCCTGTGCGAATCTGCTTTTTCCTTTTTTTTTCCTTCTCTCTCTCCTTTCTCTTTATGTCTGTTCTCTCGTCTCTGAGCCCCAGTAGGCCTCACTTTGTGCGTGGGTTTCTCCCTCTCTCTCTCCCTCCCTCCCTTTCTCTCTCTCTCTCTCTCTCTCTCTCTCTCTGTGAATGTGTGTGTGTGCACATCTGGCATCTGTGTGTTCATAAAGGCTGTCTCAATGCTTCTGCCTCTATCTCTCAATGAATCAATTTTCTTCTCTCTTACCTGAGATATATCTATATCTATATCTATATCTATATCTATATCTATATCTATATCTATATCATCTATATCTATATCTATATCTATATCTATATCTATCTATATATATCAGTGGAATATTACTCAGCCATATTTTTAAAAAAGAAAACCAGGGGCACCTGGGTGGCTCAGCCAGTCAAGCATCTGCCTTCAGCTCAGGTCACAATCCCAGGGTCCTGGGATCGAGCCCCACATCAGGCTCCCTGAGTAGGGAACCTGTTTTTCCCTCTCCACCCTGCTTATGCTCTCTCACTATCTCTCTCTTAAATAAATAAATAAAATTAAAAAAAAAAAAAACCTACCTTCTGTAACACATGGTTGGACTCTGAGGGCATTATGCTCAGTGAAACAGGTAGACAGAGAAAAACAAATACTGTATGTTCTGACTTACAGGTGGAGCCTAGAAAAACCTAACTCACAGAAATAGAGAATAGATTGGTGATTCCCATGGGCAGGAAAGAGGGGAAAAGGGGAGATGTTGGTCAAAATGTACAAACTTCCAGGTATAAAAGGAGTAAGTTCTGGCTATCTAACGTACAGTTTAGTGTTTATAATTTTTAAAAAAGATTTTATTTATTCATTTTTTTAAGAGAAAGAGAGCAAGAGTTTGGGGAGAGGCAGAGGGAGAGAGAGAGAGAGAATCCCAAGCAGATTCCCTGCTGAGCATGGAGCAGGACTGGGGCTCAATCCTACGACTGGGGCTCAATCCCACGACCTGAACTGAAATCAAGAGTAGGCCACTTAACCTACTGAGCCACCCAGGTGCCCCATGGTGATTATAATTATCAATACTGTACTGCATACTTGAAAGTTGTTAAGAGAGTAGATCTTAAATGTTATCACCATACCAAAAAAGAAAGGTAATTATGTGACAGGATGGAAGAAGATGAAGGTGATAACTAACCTTATCATGGTAATCCTTTTGCAATCTATACATGTATCAAATCATCATTTGTACATCTTAAACTTTCATATGTTGTATATCAATAATATTTCAATAAAGCTGGAAAAATACATGGGGTGGGAGAGGCAGGAAAACAAGGGGGAGAGAAAAATTAGTTGTCCTATTTGTTTTTAACAGATTGTCAAAAGGAGCTGTGCGTCTATTTAATTATTTCATTTCTGGCATTTTTTGGCAAACATAAAGAGAAACAAAGGATCCTTTTGATTTAAAACTTCAGTTAAAGCAATTTCTAATTAGAAAATTAAATAATAATTTCTTTCCCAGTCCTTACAGAGATAAGTTGAGCTCCAGCAATGTGGTAGGTGAAACACCTAGAGATACCTGCTCAGCTCAGAACACATTTGGAAAGAATCACAATGAAAAACGCATATGTGAAATCTGGAAAATGCTGGAAAAGCTGGATTGGAGGGAAATTTAAATTAATGCTAATTCTTTTAACTAATTAAAAAAAAGGGGGGTAGAGCTTGGACAAATGAAACAGGAAGCAAACAGACAATAGAATCAACAAACCAAAAAGTAAGTTCCTTGGAAAGTCTAATAAGATTGACAAGGGTTTTGCAAAGCTGAGCACAGAGAAAGATTGTGAGAAAGACAAGAATAGAAAGAGAAGGCCCCAAAACACAATATTGAGAATGAAAGAGGAACAGAATCAAAGATGCATCAAAGAGTAAATAGATATTAGATAATTGTGACAATTTATTAGAAATGTATTAGAAAAATAGAAATTATAAAAAAAAGCCAATTTAGAAAAATCTTATATTCAGGCAGCACACATTGCTTTAATGTAACACAAGTCTTATAGATTGTTAAATATTGAAACATCTACATACTAGCTTCTTTTTTTTTCGTGCTAGCTTCTAAGAGCCCCTACCTTGATCCCCAAGTGCCACCTAGACCGCCTTTGCTCCTCCCCCAAGGGCCCCATAAATCTCTCTACAATCCATCAACTAAAGGTTGATTCCGGGTATAGTAGACCTCCAGGTCTTGTTTTTGGGCTACTGATTGACATCTAGCCTGACTAGTTCAGTGCCTGACCCAAATCCCTAGTAAAACAGTCTACCTGTCATTCCTACTTACAACCATTCATTAAAATGAATAACCAGTTAACAGTCTACTCATCAAAAACAAACCAGTTCCAGATGGTTTTACAGATGAGCTCTACATTTAAAAAATTGGCAAGTTCACACAATTTTTCACACACTCTTTCAAAGACTATAAAAAGAAGGAATATTGCCTAATTCACTCTATAGGAATAATCTAGCTACAAATTCAAATGAGACAAGAAAATTATAAATATATAAAAATTACAGGCCAATTTCATTCATAAATTTAGATTAAAATTATTGAACACACTATCAGAAAATCAAATTTAGGAATGTATAAAAAGATGATACTTCATTAGCAAATTAGACTTATTCCAACATAGTTTCAGTATAAGAAAATGCAATAAAGTGACTTACCATATTAAAAGAATAAAAGAAAAAATATGGTCATCTCAATAAATACAGAAAACTAACTTGATAAAATTCAGCTGATATTCATGATTTTTAAAAATAGAATCTTAGAAAACTTGGAATAGATGTGATTTTCCTCATCTGGTAAAAAGTATATGCCAAGAACTATAGCAACTCCATATTTCATGGTGAATATTAAAAGCATTCTCTTTCAAATTAGAAATAAGATTTAAAAAGCCTACTGTCATCACTTCTAGTCAACATAGTATTGGAACTTAGACAGTTTGATCTGACTACAGATAAAAAGCATAATAAGTACAAAGATTGGAAAAAAAACTAAACTGTCATTTACAAATGATATGATTGTCTATATGGAAAAACAAAACAGAAATTGATTATTAGAATTATTAAAATAATTTAGCAATGTTTCCAGTAATAAGATCCCAATCTGCAAAACTCAATCGCATGGCTATAAAGCATATGAAAGTATGAGAAAACATTCTGCATTTGTCTCTGTGTGTTTATGATGACAAAAAGTACAAGGAACAAATGTATCCAAAGATATGATGATAAAAAGTTGATGGTGAAAATTATAAAATGTTATTGAAATACCTTAAAGGAAGTTTAAAGAAACTGAGAGATACATCTTATTCACTCATGGATGTCAATTCTCCCAAAATCATTTTTGCATTCAATTCAATTCCAAAGAAAATTCTGTTAGTTTTTTTCCAGGTGGATTCTAACATTTGTATCTAATAAGTAAAGTTTAAGAATAACCAAAACACTAATGCAGAAGAAAGATAAGATTGTGAATTTGTAATCGAGAATTATTAAAAGTCTGGTGAAAGCTGTATATTTGGGGACATGGCAAAACACATCGACAAATATAATCAAATGGAGATCCCAGAAACTTAAAATGTAACAGAACTGATTTTGTGAATAAAGTGAATAAGGTAGACTCTGTTTAATAATAATGAGGAGAAAATTAGCCATATAGGAAAAAAAGTGAATACCTATTTACCACTATTTGCAAAGACAAATTTGCAGCTAAAAGTATGACCTAATTGTAAAAGGCAAAACTAAAACTGTTAGAATAAAATATAAGAGAAGATCTTTGTGACTTCAAGGCAGAAAAAGATTTCTAAAGCTAGACACAAAAAGCAAAAATTATAAAGAAACAAATTGATGGAATCCATTATATTAAAATTAAAAATGTACTTTGAACAGAAGACACTATTAAGAAAATGAAAAGGCAAGCCACAAACTAAGAAATAATATTTATCTTTGCAAAACATATAAGATGTTACGTGTTTTTGTGAAACATGCAATAATGAAAGATTTCTGTTCAGGAAAAAAAAAACCTACAATTTAAAAAGAAAAAAGACAAAATCCCAAAAATAAATTGGCAAAAATCAAAGATATGCATTTTCCAGAAAAGAAAATATCTATAGTCAATAAACATGAAAAGGTACTGATTTTATTAATAATCAGTAAAATATAAGTCAAAATCCCAGTAAGGTGCAACCACACAATCAACAGATCAGCAAAAATTTACATGCTGGACAAACCAGAAGTTGGTAAGCATGTGCAATGGAAAGTTTGATACTCTGCTAACCAGAGGATAAAAGGGCCCAACTGATTGGAAAATACGTCAGTAAAAAAATACTTAGGAAAATTGAAGAGTAGACCCTACCAACTAGCAATTCTATTCTAGGAGCCATACCAGAATGTCCAGAAGTTATATATGTAATAGCAAACAAACAAACAAAAAAAACTAAAAATCTAAAAAACTAAAAACAACACAAATGTCCAACAGAAAAAAAAAAGGAGGAATAAACAAATGGTGTTGTATGGAAAACAGGGAGCACTAAACTGGTAAAAATGAGTGTCTATAGCTATATGTAAAAATGTAGATGCATCTCAAAAATACAGTATTGAGTAAAACATTCAAAATCGCAAAACATATGCAGTACGATTTCATTTATGTAAGGATCAAAAACAGAAAGCAAGTAAATAATATATTTCTTAGGGAGACATGTATGTGTGAAAGCAACAACAAGAAGAATGATTTACACCCAGTCCAGACTGTGGTTAGCCCAAGCAAGGAGAGGGGGTAAGATCTGTGAAGGGCACGCGGGATGTGAAGAGGTATCGCTATTGTTCTATTTGGTATGCAGTCTGATGGGTACAGAGGAGTTCATTTCAATATTTTTCTTTAAATTCTAAATATATGTTATATATATACTCTTCTCTGTGGATGATGTATTTCATAATAAAAAATTTTTAATATCATGGAAATCCCATGTTGAAAATATTTTAGAAGTCTCAAAAGAAAAGCCCTGTGGATTGCATATTGAGGCATAGTAATTCAGTGTAAAGAATAAGCTCAGAGGCAATGTACAGAAAATACAACTCAGACAAAAAGAACCCTGTTACACAGACTGGGCAACCAGGCACAGAAGTGAAATGCAATTTTAGAATAGCCTAAATCTTGAAATTAAAAAAAGAGAGAGAGAGAGAAAAGAAAAGAACCCAAAACAGCAACTATATTGGTTTCAGGGAGGAAATACAAATTTACGTTTGAGTGAGAATCTTATGAGCAATGAAATCACAAGGATGGAAACGTCCATGGATCTGTGTGCAGACGCTGGGAGCATACTGGGAACTCCTCTGCAGGACTCAGGCTTTGAGCACTGGCTCCAGGACTAGAACCTCGGGGGGGGGGCCTGGTTGGAGGGGTGGGGGGAAAGGAACAGCTGGGGGTTACAAGTCCAGGGCAGTGGGTTAACCCACTGCCACCGGTGGCAATGAACCCAAGGACCAGGGAGACAAAGCGGGTGTGGGGGGAGGTGCAGAGAGGGACCAGGAGAAGAAAGGAGCTGACTAAATTAAACCAGACATCCATATAAATTAAGCTTTATTAAAATGGTGCCATGGTTCTGATTCTTCTAATATTAATTGATTAGTTTGATAGATTCTTATAGCTGGGAAGAGCTCAGGGGCAGGGAGGCAGGATGCTCCTTGTGTTTTGGACAAAAAGTACAGTGGGGCTCCCCACATTCTCTTCTCCCCCCCCCCCCCCCCACCCTCCTCTGGCCTCTCATCCTCAAAGGAAGATCTGTCTGCTTGTCTAAGGGAGCCGCTGATACCATGCACCCCCAAAAGCGAAGTCCTGAGTCAGCGACTCCAGCGATGGAGCAGAACCTACACAGATCCCGCTTTAAGCTTCCCCATTAAGGAAACCTGTCTTACCGTCATATGCAACCAACCGAAAACACATTCTGCTCAAGAGGATGTTTTGCCATGGAGGCCCTAAAAGTGACAGGGGCCACATTTCTTGAAAGATCTATCAAGTTTAGAAGGAATTAAAGGAGAAATATATCAACATTTATGGAAGATGAATGAAAGGCTGCAAAAATGTGAAACGCAATGTCCTTCAATTAGTCTGGAAAAAGAGAAATGGAACAAAATGTTGAGAGAGCTGGGATGAGATCCAGAAGGAAAGCTCCTAGGCGAACTTCTGCAGAAATGAGAGAACAAGAGAAAGCACCCCGATGCTTTCCCAAGGAGAGAGAAGAAGCGGCCCCCAAGGAGACGGATCATTTGGGGGCCCACTGTCAGGGCTGGGTGAATGAAATGATCTGTTTTGTACTGTACCTTCCATCTTTAATGTCTTATTCCTGTCTAGCCGCACCAACTATCCATCTTACGCCAGGACATTTCATCAAAGATGTGTCATTTTGAGGGTGGGTAAATTGACCTTAGGATAAAATGAAAATTTCAAACTTAATAGTCAACCAGGAGCTCCCTCCCTGGAGGGTTGTGGGGGTGGAGGGGGGCACGTAATGCTCGCTGCCCAATTCCTAAGTGTTTTCTAGATGAGGTTGGGGAGGGAGGAAGGGGTCAGACAGGCAGGGTGGGGAATAAATTGTTTTTCCATAGAGTTGAGATAAATAATATCTTGGGATTTGGATTCAACCAAAAAAATATTCATGGGCGTGTAAGGTTAGAACCTCGGATATATGAAAGTGGACCTAATAAAAAATACCAACTTAGGGCGGTTCACTTAAGTTCTCCAATTTCTATTTTTATTTATGTATTTTTGGCAGTTGCAGGGAAGAATAATAACTCCAGAGGGTCCCAAAGAGCAAATGATAAGTGACAAGTGAAAGCGCTTTGTCATTCTATACAGTAACACTTCCAGAACGCAGGACTCCTTCGGAGTCCAGGCAGTGTAGACTCTGTCATAGTTCAACTACACCATAAACTGGCTTTCTAAAACTTATTCAATGAGGTAATTTTGTTCCGTGTGATCCAGAACAATACCATGCACAGTGTCCTCAGCAAGGATTGATTCCCTACAAAACCCCCAGAAACACCCATCATTTCTCTCTGTATCGGCCAGCGGAAACATGTACGCTTTAAAGAGATTTGCTCAAGGTCCAACAGTGAACATAACGACGAGGATTCCAGCCTAGTCGTGCCACTCAACAGCTTTGTGACCTTGTGAGAGTTCTTGGCCAAAATACAATGGTACCCCCCTCTTGGGATCATTAGGGGGGATTTCATAGATTACCTAGTGCTAAGTAAATAGACTCCAAACATTCATTTATTTATATTTTCAATAATTATAGAAAACAGTGGTTCCTAGAATTTGGCTCACACTCAGTATTACTTGAAGTCTTAGAAAAATACAAAGCCCTGAGCTCTCCTCCAGCTCTATCCTACTAAGTCAGAATCTCTAGGAGACAGGGCTATGAATTGGTATGTTGAGAGAGGTTCTTCCCAAGGGATTCCATTACAGTGGGTACCGAGCCTGGTATTTACAAACTGTTGATATTGGTATTTTGGTCAAAAAAAAAAAAAAACAAAAAGGACAGTAGAAGAGACCATGAGGTTGTGATGGTTAGAATAGGCTTCTTGGGCACATGGGCTCAATCTGCCCCTTAAGGGTGCGCAAGATGTGGACAGGTGGGGTCGAGCACCAAGCACCACCCAGTAACAAGCCTCCTGGTCATGAGCACTGGATCCTCTCTTGCAAAGTTGGAGTCTCATCTGAATGTCCTAAGCTGCTGGCAGGAGATACAGCTCCAACCCAGCCTGCTCCACCTCCCATGCAAGATGTGCTGGGTTAGGGCGTCTTGGGCCCAGAGAGAAAGTCACTGTAGGCGGGAAGCTTGCTATACTCAACTCAAGGTTCTCATGATGCTGAAAGCCCATCTCACTTTAAAACTAACTTGAAGGCCAGGTACATAGACTCTGCAGGCCTCAGAGCCCCCACATAGAAAAGGTGAGGGGTCAAATCAAATGATCCTGTGGCCCTTCATGCTCTCACATTGTACAAGTTTAAAGCCTATTGTTGTGGTTACTTGGACATTCCAAGTATGTGTGTAATGGGGGGTCGGGGAGACAGAGGGAGTGTGGACTACCCCCCATGAAGTCCCAGCAAAGTCAGGAAGCCAGATTCCATTTGTCCAAAAATAATTTGCTTTTCCCCCTTCCTGTGGATGCTGGTCATTCCGCCTTTGTTTCTTCTGTGCTTCTGTTGAAAACAAGACAACAGTTTCCAAACAGAGTCGCTTATGCTAAGCCCCATGTCACCAAAGATGTAATCGCCTCTCCTGGAGATGGGATCCTAACCCCACCAATCAGGAATCAACTGTTCAGTGCTACTTAGGCAATCAGCCTGATAGACCTCTGCTCTCCTCTGAAGGAAAGCAACCTCGTCGTAACCACCTCGCTTTTTGGCTCCATATAACTTCCTTGTTCTTGTTCTCTTCTGCCTGTAAAACTCTTTCATTTTGTGCAGCATCTTGGAGTTCCTTCCTATCTGCTAGATTGGGTGCTGCCCGATTCAGATCAATTTTTGCTCAAATAAATTCTTCACATTTTTAATACGCCTCAGACTTCCCCTTACTGTTTGCACCCCTACCCCCATCAGTCCCATCAGGCTGCGGGGCCCCCTTGAGCATCTCCCCACCCTCCTACTTCCCATTTTCTCACCTGTGTGTTTACCCTATTCTGAGATGTGCCTGTCGTGCTTGAAACTTGGCCCTTCTTTTGTTCAGAAAATCAGCAGCCTCCCCTGCTCCTGGCATCCAGGCTGGTGGTAAATTGGGACTATTGTCTGCCAGAGTCCTTTGGAGCTACTGAGTTTTAGAAATCCATTGATTCTGTATTTGCATATGTATGTTAGTGAACATTCAAACATCTCATCTACATAAACAAAAGAAGAACATCTGTTTTCCTTTCCTAACTAGTATTGATCATAGATTTTTTTTAGGAGCTGTATTGCTGGGTGCTCCTTGGTATCTGACCCCAGCATGTATTATAGAGCCATCTCCTGGCCAAAATTAAGAAAGAGAGAGAAAAAGGAAAAAAGAAAGAAAGAAAGAGAGAGAGAATGAGAGAGAGAGGGAAAGGAGAGAGAAAAGGGAAGCGGTGCCTGTGGAAGAGCATGCCTGACATAGAACTGTGAATTGGGGAGACGATTATGGAATTAGCAAAACTAGAGAGGGCAGATATGTAACAATTCATAAAAGAATAATAAATATATAGAAAGCACTGGACTAGGAGTCTGAGCAGTGTGCCCCCCAGACCCAGCTCTGGAGCTCCAAAAGTAAGTGAGCTTGGCCTTAGACTCCCTCCTCTGGGCCTTCGCTTCCTCACACTAATGGAGAAGTTGTAAAATCTCTAAGCTCCTCTCCATATTTTCTAAGCTCCTCTCCATATTTTCAATGATGAGTCTCTGGGTAGTCAAAGTGAGATCTTATGTTCCAGTTATGTTACAGGTATGGGGGGCTGAAAGGACCAGATGTGGCCACACCTGCAGGGCACATGCAGGACTGAGGGTCCTGTCTTCTAACTTCTGGGCTTGTTTTTTGCTTTACTCAAGCCTTCACTCCACCCTTCCTCCCTCTGAGAGTCCCCTACACAGTAGTCACAGTGGTCTGGTGTCACTGGCATGAGCCAGAGTAGAGGCACAGCAGAAAAGAAGCACACAGGTAAGAAGCAACCCAGAGAATCGAGTGTTCTTAGGAATAAAACGTTGACCCTCAAAGACAAGACAAGATCATTTTAATGTTTAAATCTCCCTCCCTTGGTCTCAGGCACAGCACCCCACACAGCTGGTTCCAGGAATACAAGCTGGAGGTAAGCCTTCTGCCCCTGAGGGACCAACATGTAGCAGAACTGTCCCCTTGTATTCTCCAGAGCAGAGGGCCAGAGCAGTTTCCTGGGCCATCATCATAAATGGGTTACTCCTCACTCCTCCTTACGTCCCCGTCGCCCAGCTTACCAGCATGGTTCCACATTGGGACACCAACCAACCTTAACTCCTTTGCCTCTGGCTGCCTCTGTCATATTACCCAGTGAAAACTCGGTCCTATGAAATGCAGCTCTCCACTTAGACTGCAAATGCACCGAAGCAGCTCAACGTCACGAATGGAAAACACACACACACACACACACACATACGTGCAGGCAACTGCTTTCTTTTTATTTTGTGGTCAACATTTTGGGCCTGTGACACTGAAGACAAATTTGCCAGATCCGAGGTCAATTCACTCATTCCTTCTCCACATCTTGGAGTCCATTCTTCTTCACTTATTCTACTACTTCCCTCAATCCTGCAAATCCCCCTTTTGCTCGTCCACCATCAGTTTCTTCCTCTCTACTGGATCATGACCACCAGGATACAAACTTTAACATCATGCTTTAATATCACCTGTCTGAAGACGAAAACAAGTAAACCTCCCTTAACCCTAATTTCCAGCAGCTCCCATCTCCTTCCTTGGCTCCCATTCATAGTAAAAGGCCTCAAAAGACTTGTGCGTTCACTGGCTTTACTTCTTCACATCCCACCCCCTCCTCAAGTTACTCCTTTGGGCGCTGGCCCAAATCCCCACGCCCTGAATCAGGAATCTTCAAGGTCAGCAATAACTTCCATTTTGTAGGAACCCAATAGACAGATTCCTGTGTACACCTTATTCAAATTCTGCCCAGCAATTGACTCAATGGGTCACACCTTCCTTCTCTTAATACCTTCTTCTGTGATTTTTTAAGATATCATAGTTACTCCATCTTCCTCTAACCTTCTCAAGCCTTTAACCATCATCTCTTTCTCTGTAACATCCTTAAGTGTTGTAGAGCTCCAAGAATTTGAAGGATGTGCCATTGGCCTCACTCTACCTTTCTGCTTGGTTGATCTTTCTGGGTGCTGTATGTACTATATAAATTTAAATATGTATATTTAAAATACATAACAATATATAATTTCTATTTATATATTACATTTTATGGATTAGATATATAGATACAGATAGAGATATGCATACACATACACATACACTCAGAATTCCCAAAGCCTTGTCTCCAGGCTGGACCTCACTATTGAGTTTGTAAATGTAAGTGCTTATTTGGCATCCCCTCTTAGATGGCGGATGGTATCTCAAACATAACATAGCCACAACACAGCTCTTACTTCCCTACCATCCCCATCCTGTCTATACCTCCCTTAGTCTTCATTTTAGTGAATGACAGCATCATCCACCTGGTAAGTTAAACACAAAACCCAGTCATTATCCTTGGTTGCTATTTTTCCTATATATGTGCCCTATATTTAATTCTTTAGCATATAATGTCAAATACAAATGTTTCCCAAATATATCCAGGACTCAGCCACTTTCTACCACTTTCTTTGTAATGACTTTATTCCAGAGTAAATGGGTGAATGAATAATGTGATGGTACCTACAGAGAAAAGAGTGTTTGGGAAAATATTTTTCATTGTTCCTCTGGTGCAATGTCAGATCAGCATAAAGAGAGAGTTTATGAGATGTGAGCTCTGATATCTATATGCATCCTGGAAGAGAGGTCGTGCTACTGCCATAATTCATTGGGGCTTTGGCTGAAAACAAATTAAAAATTGAGTCCAGGCAGGTTCACAAAGAAATTTTCAGAAGTTTAGAACCTGTTCTGTTTAACCTTCTGTTTCTGCATACTACTGATATCTGGATTCTTACAAGGATTGACCCCTCTTTCCTGAGTTTTAGCTAAGGCAGCACCCTGAGACTTCTGCTTCCAGAAAACTTGAAGTTCCAGGGATTTACCCTCCCCATATACATACAAGATATATAAAATAACAATTTTTAAAACACTGTATCTCACCTCAGAGAAAGGAAGCAATCTGAATGAGCCCATATGACCATCCCCATCTGTCAACAAGGAATCCTAGTGACCTTTTCCAGTAACACTAACATTTCTATGACACTGTGTGCCTAGCACTGCTCTAAGTACTTTATGTATTAAGTCTGAATCTCTGTTTCCATGAGGCCAGCTTCCCTAGAAGCTGGTTGTTAATGACCATAGTGAATTCTTCACATTGATACAGACTTGAAAACTTTGCCCTACTCCCTTGAACATCCTCTCCCTCAGCTCTGCCAATCCCAACCATCTGCAACACACTGTCATACTGATAGACGCAGAGATTGGAGTTATGCTGCTACAAACCAAGGGATGCCAGGACCCACCAGGAACTAGAAGAGGCAAGAAAGAACTCTTTCCTAGAGCCTTCAGAGGAAGCATGGTCTTCCCAACACCTTGATCTCAGATTTCTAGGTTCTTCTTACAAGAGAATAAGTTTCTGTTTGTGGGAATTACCAAGTCTGTGGTAGCTGATTATAGCAGCCTTAGGAAACAAGTACAAATTTTGGGTTTCAGTGCCTGGAGCTAAATTTGTTTTGCCTGATGGTTTTTAATGCCATCTAACTCTGAGTGCCCCAGACTGGTCCATGTTGTCTGGTGTTTCTAGTGATTTTCTAGCATTCCAGAGCCATAGAAAACATGTAGAGCTACAATCAGTGGGTTCTCAGAGTTTTCTAAGAGGGCCAGAGGAACAACACAATCTTATGAAGAAAAGCTTTGGCTTGGCTAGCAGTTGACTTTGATGGTTGGATTAGATGGTTCTACAATTGGCTCATTTTTCTCTGTCACCAGGGACCACATTTTAAGTAGAAAAAGAATATTCAACGCTTTGGTTCTTCTTACTCTTCTTCCATGCAGCAGTATCTTTCTCAACTCCATGATCTTCATTTAACACCTGGCTCAGTCTTTATGCTATGACTCAATAGTTTTCAGTATATTCAATATCACTCTGAGTTCTGGTCAAGATGGCATTGTGAAAATTACTCTTCTAGACAAGTTGGAATAACAGGGACTAGATTTGCCCTTCTCTTGAAACGAATAAAATACCATGCAAAATATATAAGACAACAGAGTTCAAGACATTAGATGTGAGACAACAAAGTAGGTAGGAAATTTTGGAAACCCAAAGCACCTGAGCTAAATCCTAGAATTTTCCCAGATCTGGAAACAGTGTCTGAACTACAGTATAGGGAGGGGACTAGTCATAGGCAGACTACAGCAAATGGAGAGGGAGCCTAGACAGTCTCTGAGGCAAGAAAATGAAGCTAGAAGCACAGTTAGGCTAAGGCAGGTAGAGTTTTCAGGGAAGACTCTGAAAAATGAGAGAGCTACATGGGGACAGAACACAGGAAATCTGCAGAGAGCCCACCTTAGGTTTTTAGCTTAGTACTGATCAACGGCTAAGGAAAGTAGCAAAGGAAAGTTTAAGGAAAGTAGCAAAACCCAGGGAAAGAACCACCTGAAAGATTAGAAGAACCAATTACTTATCCTCAAACAAAGCCAAGATTATTGCCTGTTCCCACCAGCCAGAGTAGAAAATCTCATAATTGATGGGCCATCGGGTAGAGTACTCAGAGTCTGTCTCGGTAGCGGGGCAAAATTAGGCTAGACTAAACATGTTCTGATCCCACCTAAGAAAGCTTAAAAGCAAGATACAAAAGATTTAAATTATTTTCAAATAATAAAACTGTTTTGCAAAACAAAGTTCAAGAAGACTTTTAGGAATGCAAAAACGTCTAATCACATAAAAGGACCATCACAATGTCTGGCATTCAATCAAAAGTTCCCTGACATGCAAAGAAGCTGGGAAATATGACCCGTAATGTAGAGAAATAAATCCATGGAAAATGACCAAGGAATGATACAGATGATATCACTAGCAGACAAGTCATTAAAACAATGTTTAAAACTTTTTTTTGTAGGTTATGAAAACTAGAAGAGATATTGAAATTGTAGGTTAAGACCTGGGATAGGGTTTTCTAAAAGATATAAATCGAACTTCCAGAGACAAATCTACAATATATAAAATGAAAATTAATTTGATGGAACTAAGAGCAGATTATATTTTTTACCTTACTAAATTTAGTAGTAAAGGCCTATTAAAATGGAGGTTGCATTTTTTTTTTAATGAAAGAGTAGTTAAAAGATGCGGAGGATTCACTGATAGTCTCCAAAACAGATCTCAGAATAGTAGAGAGGGACTAGTGAAAACGTATATTTAAAGAACTAAGACCTGATAATATTTTTGTACTTGAGAAAAGCCACGAATCCTCAGAAGGCAGACAAATCCCCTCTGAGCCCTTGCTCATACAGTTTAATATGATTTTGAATTTTATCGTAATCCCTCTGTCCCTTCATTCCCCAACTGTGCAACGAGTTTAATTCTTAACCTCATTGGCTTGACGTGAGAAATAGCACATTAAAAGAATTAACACTGTGTCTGGCACATAAGGGCTAAACAAAGGTTAGCTATTATAATTGTTATTCTTTTCTACTCCAGATCTTGTCTTCTTTCTAACAATCTACACTGGAATCTCAACTGTGTTCATCATAGGAATTAGAAGTAACAAATAAATGTCTTTAGCACAGAGTTTCTTCCAAAGTTGTAAGCTCATATTCAACTACATATTTTTTGCATCTAAAAAAATAGTTTAGTTTGCAGCTTAAACTAAAGACCTCCCCTCTCCCCCCTCCAATCAGCTCCTCACCCTCTTCCTCCTTCTCTTCCTCCCCTTCCTTCCTTCCTTCCTTCCTTCCTTCCTTCCTTCCTTCCTTCCTTCCCATTGAAAACTATCACCCACCCAGTTTCCCAAGTTGAGAGTTCTCTTCAGTCACCACCATGCCCAGTAGATTCACTTCCTCCCATCCACAATGACGCTCCTCCAATCAAACCAACATCATTTCCCAAGAAGGCTAAAAAACTGTATTTCAACTCATCTCCTTGTCTTCCATCATGACTAAAACCAACTCATTTTCTATCTACACTGTCCCAGGGTCTTCTTTCTGAAATGTAGACCTAATTCTATAATTATCTTGCTTAAAATACTTTAATGGAGTCCCATATTTGCAGGACGATGCCTTAACATATATCCAAAATCCCTCCTGAACTGGCCTTAGCCTACCTCTCTTCATCCTCCAGAATCATCCTGCTCACTCAGTATAAGTCTTTGCAGTAGGCAGGGGAAGTATTATTTTTCTTCCTTTACCGATGTTTGTATATAGCACTGTGGCTTGTAGCAGATGAAAACTGAATTTGGCAGGACACACCATCTTCCCCTCTGGACCTTTGCTTCATCATCTGTGCGGCAAAGAGGTTGGACTCCATGTTCTTTCCAACCATAGCATGGAATGCTTCTGTCTTCATTACTCATAGTTGTATGTGTCGTACATTCTACGCAATGGGAAACTTGCTAAAGGTGGCGATTAATAGATGGAAGAAGCAGGTCACTAAAGAAGAGCATAGCTATGTCTCTTTAAAGATAGAATAGACTCTCATCCACGTGGAAGGGTCCACAGGGGCCTCTGCTCTATGTCTACGCATAAGAAGTGCTCAACAAATGTTTGTCAAGTAAATAAAGTCTACGCACGCTTTATGTCTTCCTGGCTCACGAAGTGCTTCATCCTGTATTACCTCATGTGACTCCACAAAATCCTCACAAAACAGCTAGAGCAGCTATTCACAATCCCGTTTTCTAGACCCAAGAAACCGAGCCTCGGAGCATTTAAGTGACCACGCCAAGGTCACAGAGCTAGTAAATGGCAGAGCTGGGCCTCAGACTGAGGGCTTTGAACTCTAAATCCTGTGTTCTTTCCATGGCATTATGCAAGCCTCATAATTCTAAGATACAGTCCTAAAATAACACAAAGGACTCAGCCGGCCTCCTTCTTTGTTCCCTTGACCTCATTAAAGCTTTAAATGGAACTTGTCCTCACAAACTTAGGGCGCACCATCAAATCCGTCTGCGTTCCTAGGGCACGTAGCAACAGCTTGCTTTAATCTAATAATTGGCTGGAGTAGAACCACAGAAAGGACATAAAAAAGGCAAATTGTTATTTTTCAAAACCAAGCCATTCCCCTGCCTAAAAGGTTCACAGCATTTTCCTTTTCCAAGAAAATATTTATCCCTCTAAAAGATTTCTTCCCGTTAACAATATTTTTACAGCCTTTGTGATACTTTTACAGCGTTTTAGATGCAACCTAAATACTATATATTTCAAGAATGGAACCATTACATTAAGAACGCTGCATATGTTTAAAAGTGTCTTTTATGAGGTTTATTAAAAGAAGCCATAAATTTCTGAGAAAGGTTTAAGCCATATTACATTGATCTTACTTCTCATTTAAACAAAATGTAAAATTTAAGTAAAACCTTGCTGTGGAATGTAAAGTCACTCATATCCTCTGAGCTTACTCATTCGCATGTGCCACCTCTAAAATATTAAATCATCTATGAACCACTCCATTTCTTTGAGTGTTTTCCAATCACAACAAATAGCTTTCCGGTGATTGCTTGTACCTGTTGAGTTTCTCAGATTCATTCACAGTGAGTGAAGAATGGGTGGTGCTGGCTGGATACAAAGTAGGGTTTTAAAATCATTCTCAGCTCAGCACACCAAGGGCAGCCTGCAGCCCGGCATAGTTCTTCACGTGCCCCCCCCCCCTTTTTAAGATTTTAATTTATTTATTTGAGAGAGAATAAGAGAGAGTGTGCACCAGCAGGGGGAGGGGCAGAGGGAGAAGGAGAAGCAGACTCCCCAATGTGGGGCTTGACCCCAGGACCCCAAGACCATGACCTGAATAAAGGCAGACCCCTAACTGACTGAGCCACCCAGGTGCCCCCCCAGGTGCCCTCTCCTAAAATGAATCCATTCACAAAAGGTAAGTACTCTTACTATCCCCATTTTATAGATAGAGATGCTGGGGTACGCAGAGGAGGCGAACAATTTTCTGAGGTCACACAGTTAAATAAGGAACATTGTCAAAATATAAACCCAGGCAGTCTGGCCCCAGATGACCAAAGCCCGAGCTCTACTGCCTACCCGACATGATCCTGCCTTTTCCATAAGGTTCTTATGGGGATCAGATGAGGTAATACAGACATCATTTAATATAGTGCTTGACAGGTAGCACCCAACAAGATTAACCATTATCAGCATCATTATTACTCTTAGCTAGGCTATGTCAAGGCTGATTGTTTTGACCAGGACCTTCCTTTACAAAGGCCAAGGCAAATCATATTGTGTACCCAAAACTACCCTTCTAGCCCATGCTCTGTGAGATGAAGTGAAGGCTGATTGCCTAGCAAGGAAACAGTAGTTACAGAATGAGCCATATGGGAAAGAAGGGTGATTCCAACGCTTTGGCATTTAAGACTCCTTTTATAAGGTCTTCGGGTCTTGTTAGCACCATCACAGAGTCTCCTTGAATTAGGGGGCAGCGCCTCATCTTTCCACCCCAAATGCCCAGACCCTCAATTCAGAGCAATTGCTATGAGTTTCGGCTTTACAAAAAGTGTTGTATGAACATTGATCCTTTTCTCTGGAATGCGCTTCTCCCACTTGTCCACACGACAAACTCCTATTCATCCTTCAACACAAAGTTCCAATTTCCCCATCTTTATAGTCTTTGTTGACGCTTCTTAAAAAAATATTTAGAAGATTGGATTATAGCTATATGCTTGCATGTCTATCTCTCCCACTCACATCCAGACTGGGAACTGTTTGAGGGGAAGGGCCATGTGTGATTCATCTCCGTATCCCCTCACCTTACCCCAAGCCTGGCCCAGAGGAATTTTTCTGTAAGAAATCTGATAAGTCGATGAGCGTACGATGGCCCCTGTGGCGTCAGCCTACCTATTTGACCTCAAGGGCTGGTTGTGTCAGAATCAAGAAACAAAAAAGACTCGTTCACCCACTGCTATGTCTGAGCTGAGGTCTAATGAGGTCACAGGGCAAAACCTGAATCGCTGAACTTCGACCTTTTCCTGGCCCACAGAAAATAAAGTAATCAGCTCAAACTTAGTTGCCATAAAGCCAGCCCACAGGGAAGCTGCCGCTCATTACTTCACCAAGACTTCCAGTTCCCCATCTTGAGCTCCTTTGAAAATTAGGTCTTAGTGGCTTCTAACAACCATTATTCACACGCCTTCTCAGAAATGGTTCGAAAACGTGCAAATTAGGAGATGCTCCCTTACACGCCTTCTCAGAAATGTTTCGAAAAAAGTGCAAATTAGGAGATGCTCCCTCACATTTTAAAGAAATCAATCCAAGATTTCCAGGAACAGAAGAAAGAAAATTGCTTCTATCAGCGAGCCAGGAGGGAAAACACTGAAAACTTCCACGTAGGTCTGAAAACTTAGGAGAACGTGTTCTGAAAGGCGGCGGTCACCCCTGACCCCTGCACGTTTCACAGCCTACTAACCCTCTGCTGTATTTTGTGTTTTGAGAAAGAAGCTTTTTCTGTGCCGATTTTCTGAAGGGATTGTTAAGTGGGGGACTTGAACTCGGATATCTCACCCAACTCGCTATGTAGCAGTGACATCTACTGGGGAAAACTGTCACTTCGGGGCTTCTGCTTCTGCACTGTGCTAAGTAACTCTACAACGTCCACTCATCCGTCTTCGAACAACGCTGTGATCTGCATTTATTCACGGGGACATGAAGATTCAGAGAAATGGAGGGACTGACCAAATGTCACACAGCTAAGACATTGCAGAGGAGAGATTCGAACCCAGAGTGCGGAGTGACTCCAGGGCCTGTGTTCTTGACAGCTAAGGCCGACTGCCTCTGCCACAGCTCAACTCCTGCACTTTGAAAGTGTCCATTAGATGGCATTTTGCATGCTCTTCAAAATTAGGCGAAGCATAAAGTCCACGTCCCCAGGCCACTCTGTCCCTTCTCGGGGCAGCGCCTTGGGTGTCATTCATACCTGATGACCTTGTGCGTTTCTTAACATGCAAGAGGCACTTGATAGATAGTTGTTGAATTAATGTTGCATGAATGAATGAGTGAATGAGCAGAAGTGCTAGTGTCTGTGGGAGGGAGACACAGGGTGGGGGGAGGGGGCAGTAAAAGGAGGCTTGGGTCTCCCCTGCGGCAGGAGTGTGCGTAATTCAAGCCTGCTAATCCTTGAGCTCTCTAGGGGCTCCTCGTGCCTTTCAGAATCGAGTCCACAGTTCCTGGCTTGGAGAAGAGGATCCGTGCTCCTCTGGCTACTCTCTACGTTGTCAGCTTCTGCACCCATGACAGTGCGCACCCTTTGCTCCAGTGACTTCCCCCATCAGGCCTGCTGCTCACGGCTCCAGGCCTTGATGGTGCCTTGGATGAGAAGACTCTTATTACCCTGCAGATGTCCTCCCTCTATGACTGAGAAACCGGTACTTGATTTTCACCACCCAGTTCTTTCTTCCAGGAAGCTTTGCCGGAGGTGCCAGGTAGGGCTCTGCAGCTACCAGGTCGTGGGTACTGGAGGGACTGCCTGGTGCATACGTGGCCTGGGACTGAAGCAGCCATTGACCGGGTACATGACCTTGGGCAAGTAGCTCAATGGTGCTCCACTTCAATCCCTCCACCCCCATTTTCAAAATAGGGTGATGACAAGAGTATCCACATCGTAACGCGTAAGTCCTGATGGAGCAAATGCATGGAATGGAAGAAAAATCCCAAGAAACATGAAGTCTCCTAGTGATTGTGCACAGTAAGAGGAATTTCAGTATTTGTGACCATCATCATGATGGTGGAGGGGTGGGGGGAGAAAGACAGACAGAAATGTGCTTGGTTCTAGGTGGGGCCTTGGAGTCCCATAACCACACCGGGAGCCTGAAAGCAGCTCTGGGCATGAAAAGGAGCAGACATGGGGCACAGCAGTGTGTTGTACTTGGCCTCCATCAGCTCCTCCCTGAGCCTCCTTCAGCCCTATTGCTTCAGGCCCCAGGTCCCTCCCTTTCTCCCAACCATCCCCCACCAAGACATCTTTTCAAAGCTGCAACCATTTCCACACATGGAAAACACATTGAAGCCATTCGGGATGGTCATTACAATGAGACAGAAACCAAGGCGATATGGTCTTGGGGGGCCAGGCCCCATAAGCGGGGTGGGGAGCTGTCCCTGAGGCCCCTGAACACACACCCGGCTCCAAAACCCCTCCCCACTGCTCTTCCTGGGGTGGGGAGGGGTGCTGCGAGTCCCAGTGTTGGAAGCGGTGCTTGGTTTAAGTCATCGTGTTTGCAGAGAGGCCCCATTCAAACTACAAAGATGGACTCGAGAAGGCCGGTGTCATGTGCACACAGGAAGGACTTGTTTTTCCCACCGAAAGCAGACACTTGGAAAATCTCAGGTAATGAGCTGGCTCAAGTTGTGGGGAGACAGAGAGAGAGAGAGAGAGAGAGAGAGAGAGGGAGATTGCTGCCATTTGAGGACTTTCTATGGGCTGTTGGGCTTCATGAAAAATGTCTTTGGGAGCATTTTGCTTCCACGAGCTGTATTGGGAAGGTGGGGGGCAGGGGGTCGGCCCGGCTGGTGGCCCTGCACTCACAGGAGGCGGTGAGCTGCTGAGGGGAGGAGGGCAGGTCAGAAGGAGGAGAGGTGTGGACGGTCAGCCAAACCTCTCCAAAGCTAAGCTCACAATGGATGGTGTTGCGCGGCCTTTCAAGGTAGGAGAAGCTGCTCATCAGAGGAGGCGGCGGCGTAGCCACTCAGGAGCCTTTCCTACCCCTCACTATATGGCCACGAATTAACATGTATTTATTAACCCCACTCTTTTTCTCTGTTTTCATCAAAACCTATTCCCAGATAGGGGACGCCTGGGTGGCTTAGCGGTTGAGAGTCTGCCTTGGGCCCAGGGTGTGATCTGGAGACCCGGGATCAAGTCCTACATCAGGCTCCCTGGACGGAGCCTGCTTCTCCCTCTGCCTGTGTCTCTGCCTCTCTCTCTCTCTCTCTCTCTCTCTCTCTCTCTGTCTCTCATGAATAAATAAAATATTAAAAAAAATTTCCAAAGAGCAACCTTGTGGGTAAGGTCTTTCCAGTGAGGTCATGAGTTGTGCTCACTCATTCGTGGGGGAGGCATGTGCACCTGCGTCTGCCCTGTGACAGAGCAGTGCCCCGGGGATAGAGAGTCCAGGCAGATCCAGACCCTCTCTCTTTTTCCCAAACCTTGGATGGTGACCTTCCAATGAGCCCCTGTGGGGCAAATCCCTGAAATGACACCCCCTCCTGGAGGGGTCCCCCTCTCCCCAGCCCCTTGCTACCTTCTCTTTGTGGGCTCTCATCTTCTCTCCCTGGGATCCTCCGAGGATGCTCCAGGCTGGCCTGCCTCGGGGCACCAGCATCTTGTCTCCAGAACGGGCCCATTTTCCCTGACGAAACACACGAGAAGCCAGCAGTCACCCTCCCCTGCAGTCCTCTCCGAAAGCTCGGCAGTCTCCTTCTCTTCTCTGTGCTCCCAGAGCCTGTTCAGCAGCACCTGGCACTTGGCTCTGTTCATGCCCTTACTGGAGTGTTTCCTTCCTGAGGCTGTGATGCGAGAGGGACCAGAGAGGGACTCCCAGTGACCTGTGTATCTGCCCTGACCCTGCAGGACACGTGGTCGGGGTATAGATCGTATGTAAAAGAGAAAGAGAGAGAATGAGGGAGATGAGTGGGAAGAAGGAAGTGAGGACGAAAGAAAAAAGAGGAGAGGAGACTAGAATAGAAGAGGAGAGGAGATGAGAGGAGAGGAGATGAGATAGATGAGAAGAGAAGAGAAGAGTAAGTAGAAGAGAAGATAAGAGAAAGAGGAAAGAGACGAGAGAAGCGACTCTCAGCCGCGCGGGGCTCCTCTGCGCTCCTCGCGTGTTCCGCGCTGGTCCGCTCGGGTCCTCTCTGTTCTCGCGTCATCCTCTCATTCGACCAGCGCACGACAACTACTCCTCGTCCGCGCCCTGTTGCCTCTCGTGCCCTCTTCTTGGCCTCTCTGCCCTCCGCTCTGTTGCCGCTTCACTGTGCCTCGCCTTGCCGCCCTTTCCTTTCCGGTCCTGTTCCATCTTCCCGGGCCTTTCCTTTCCTCGTTCCTGTGCCTTCCTCCTTCCGGCCTGCCTTACCTTCCGTCCTTGCCTTCCTCCTGCCTACCCTTCCTTCCGGTCGGGCTTTCCCCCTTGCATAAACCACCCAGCGACCCATACCCTAATCCGACTCCCCCCTTTCCTATCCTCCCCCACCCTCCTTTGTGTGGGGGGTTTGGTTGTCGTTTGTTGTGGGCTTTGTGCTTTGTGTTGGGTGTCTGTTGTGTGGTGGGTGGGGTGGGGGGGGGGGTGGGTGTTGGTGTGGGGGGGCGGATTCCCTAAGACTCATCCTACAAGAAGTAGGGAAAGGCAATTTCTGTTAGGTTTTGAAGGGTGATTAGAGATCATTCTTCCCCCTTTTGGTAGTGATGCATTTTAAAGGAGCAGAGAACATACCTCACGGGCTAGTAAAAACCCCTAACAGAGATTAGTCAGATTTCCAGAATTACCTTATCAGGAGCTCCTGAGTTCACATCATTAAATTGATAGATGCCTGTCTGGATTCTTCAACTTTCCTTGCACACCCTTCCTGTCCTGGGGAAATCCAGGAGGCTATACACCTCTTTTGTGAGGCTGTTAAAACTTCTGGAAGTGACTCAGGGCACGAAAGGGCTGCCCGGGCCCTGGTGTCTCTACTCGCCCATCGCTCCTGATGCCCCTCACCTGCTTGGAGCTCCCCCTCCGCATGCAGACCTGCCTTACTTGCAGTCCTCAGTTCTCAGGATCAGGGATCCGAACTTCTGATGCATAGCTGGAAAAGAGCAAGGCCTCGCTTGTCAGGGCCCCACCTTCTCACCAACTCCCACATAAATGCTCTGGGCTCCCAAAAGCTTTAAAGACCCTGCAGGATTTTCTTGTCATTCTGACGACACACGTAACCTTGGAAGTGGGAGGAGGGAAGGTAATAAAATGAGGTAGAAGTAGGCTAGATTTCTTCCCTCCTTGGCCAACTTGTTGGAAACAACCAGGTTTAATTCGCCCACTAACTGTTTGTTATCAGTGGCCGATGCATTTAAAGGCAAAATAGCTAAAATATTTGTATGCACAGATATTGCCTCAAGATGTGAAAGCCATTTGTGAATGTGACTCTCTCCACATGTGGTGATTTTCGTGCCCATCATGTGAGGAAGAGGACTCCCAATGCCACACCTGCTCCTCTTCCATGAGTCTGGGGAAATGCCAGTCCTCACACCCAGTCTCCTCCAACCCTATATTCCCGTATCTTATTTCATGAAGCACCCTGCTCTCCTAAGTCTCAGTCCAGCAGCTTTGGCACACATGTGGGTTTATCCTCTCCAAATCGAGAGGAGCCACACTACTGCTCAGAACACTGTATACTTTTGTTTTAAAAATATTCTCCAAGGGGCACCTGGGTGGTTCCATCGGTTAAGCATCTGCCTTTGGCCCAGGTCATGATCCTGGGGTTCTGGGATCGAGTCCCGCATTGGGATCCCCGCTCAATGGGGAGTCTGCTTCCTCCTCTGCAGCTCCCCCTGCTTGTGCTCTCTGTCTCTCTGTCAAATAGATAAATAGAATCTTCAAAAAAATAAAAATCTCATCCTAGTACATATGCTAACTTTTAAGAATCAATTTTGAAAATCTCTCTTATATAGAGAAAGGTTATAAATATTGAAAGTTAGTGATAATAGCCACAATAAAGAGAAGCAGTGCATATAAAAGTGGAAAAAAAAAACCTCTGAGCACCAATTTTCCTGGAAAGACATGGAGGCAGGCAAAATGAGTTCCTTGTCTTTAAAGGAATCTCGAACTTAACAGGAAAGGGGAATGTGAAGAACCTCAGAGAGCTTCATGTTACGACATAAAGAAGGTCTGAGTTATTGTGTGGACGTTGGCAAAACTGAAGAAAGAGGGGCTTTCTTGGTGAAAAAGGAGGGCTAAGAGGAGGAGGAGGAGGAAGGAGGGAGAGGGGAAGGAAGAAGGAAGGAAGGAAGGAAGGAAGGAAGGAAGGAAGGAAGGAAGGAAAAGGAAAAAGGGAGGGAGGAAGGAGGGATGAAGTAAGGAAGGAGGGAAGGAAGGAAGGAGGGAAGGAGGGAGGAAAAGGAGGGAGGGAAGGAAGGAGAGAATGAGGAAGGGAAGGAGGGAAGGGAGGGAGGAAGAGAGGAGGAAGGAGGAAGAAAAGGGGAAGGGAGGAAGGGAGGGAGGCCGTCCAATCTGAAAGCTTAAATGCTGGCGAAGTAAACCCCACCTAAGCTAGGTGAGAGGGGAGCTATCTTGTAAGTACACTAAAGTAGTTCAAACAATGGAAGGAACAGACTAAAAGTCCCAGGAGCACCAGCAACTAGAATCACCTGAGTTAGGGCCCCTGCTCTCTAGGGAGCTGCCTAGAGCCAGCCATCAAGCTGCACATCCCTGTGACTTTGGCCACAACTTCAGAAACACAGGCGAGAATTGGCCCAGCTTGGATCAAGCGTGAGATCATGGGGATGAGTAGCTTAGCTAAGGGGTGGGGAGGGCAGGGGGCATCGGAGGCGTCCCCAGTTAGCACATACATAATTATTTGTGCAGCCTTATGAGGCACCAAAATCACTTTGAGGAGCTAAAGGTAGAGAGCAAGCTGCCCTGGGGAAGCTGTGGGATCTGCATGGGCAAGGTTGCCCCTGCCCACCCCCACCCCCCCAGTTCGTGTCTAGGACACTAAGCCAAGCAACAGTGTTTCTGAGGCTGAAACAGGGAATCTGAGAACCACCAGAAAGCTGTAGGCTCCTTTCTGAACAATTTGTGTTTTTTGATACAATGTCCTGAGCTGAAATCCCCCAAACCGCATGGGAGCCTATGAAGGGTTCTGGTTTTAAGAAAAGGGTTTTAAGGAAAGCAGGAAGGAAAAAGTGAAGGAAAGGGTGAAGAAGAGAAGCAGAGAGAGAGAGAGAGACTTACGTAATCGGGGAGAGATCAACTTTATTTTAAGCAATGTTAGGTAATAATTAGGATTAACAGAAAAAAGTCCAAATTATACCCACATTGATGATAATTACCTAGTATAGTGCCAGGTACCAGGGGTGCTTATTAAATATTAGTCAAACATGAGTTGACATTTTATTTATTGATAGGAAACCACAAAATATAGGTATAGCAGCAGATGTACAGGCTTTAAAGCCAGGCGGCCTAAACTCGGGTATGTCATTGCTATGTGACCCTGGACAAAGAGGTCACACATCTTTTAAAAGGAAGGCATTAAATCGACATCGAAACATATTATGAGGATTAAATAAAATAGTGTCTATAAACCCATATAGTAAATGCTCAGTAAATACTTATTCGTTCTCTTTTCTTCTCTTTCTCTTCTTACCAAATACATGCTCCTAACATTCAGAGTTTGATTTTACTATAAAGTTCATTTTTTTAACAGTCTTGGAAAGTCAGTCTTAATAAATGTGATGAGCTAGAGTAGAAGACCCAGGTCTCAGATATACAGTGTTTCCCGAAGTTCAAACAATGAAACTGTTCCTTCAGGGCTGCTGCTACCACCACCTGGTGGCAGCATACTGTATAGTATGTTTGAGTTGATGAATATGAAATCCTAAACATTCCTCAGAGTTTCATATATCACACATACTTGTAAGGATTTAGACAAAATTTTACAACATATTTTTCGAACCAATATGTGGTAACACTTTGGTAGGTGATAAAGACGCCTGACACAGTAATCTGGCTTTCTAAATTCACTGGTATCTATATTTAATGCCATCAGTTCCAATACCACCCTCCCTCAATACTCCTATCGCGGCCTCAATCCGAAAGCTTAGGAGTTCCTTTGAAGAGTCATGTAGAAATGAAGCAGATCACGACGCCAAAAGCACAAGCAAAAGAAAAAGAAAAAAGAAGTACATTATCAAAATTAAAAACCCCGTGCCTGAGGGACGCTATCAAAAAAGAGAAAAGAATGGGAGAGAATTTTTGCAAAGAATGTATCCGATTAAGAGACGTGTGCCAAGAACCTATAAAGGAATCCTACAAACATAACACAAAGGCAAATAATACCATTCAAAAATAGGCTAAAGATCTGGGTAGATGTTTCTCTAAAGAAGATATACAAAAGGACAAAGAGAGAGAGAGAGAGAGAGAGAGAGAGAGAGAGAGAGAGAGAGAAAAGCTCAGCATTGGCCCATTAGCCATCAGGGAAATGCAAATCGAAGTCATAATGAGACGCTGCTTTACACACACACGAGGATGGCTATAATCAAAAAGACAATTAATAGCAAGTATTGGCAAAGATGTGGAGAAATTGGAACCCTCACACACTATGAATGGAAAGATAAAACGGTGCAGCTGCTTTGGTAAAATAGTCCAGTAATCCATCCAAAGGTTAAACCCAGATCTGTCGTATGGGCCCCGCATTTCCATTCCTAGTTACGTACGTAAGACACATGAACACATATCCACGCAGGAACTTGTAGGAGGACGTTCACAAAAGCTTTACTCATGACTGCCGGAAATGGAAGCAACCCTAAACGCTCATAGAACTGATCCTCACCATGGACTATTATCCAGCAATGAAAAGAAAAAAGAACGATCACCAATGTATGTGGCGGCCCGGCTGAGCCCTGAAGACATCGTGCCAAGTGAAAGGAGTCAGTCGCAAAGCCACCTGTGAGGTGACCATTTACGTAAAATACTCAGAATAGACAAATTTATTGAACAGAAAACAGATACATGCTTGCTGGAGGCTGGGGGTGGTGGGGTGGTGGTTTGGGAGGTAGTGTCCAAGGGAGGCAAGGTCTCCTTCTAGGTCATCAGTGTCCCAAAACTGATTGTGGTGATGGTTGTCCAACTCTAAACATGTAAAAAGCCATTGAACTGTGTCCTTTAAGTGGGGGAAGTATTTGGTATTTTAATTCTATCTCAATAAACCGTGTCTGAACTGGTGAGGGAGAAGTGGTCCCTAACCTCCAAACCAAAGCTTCCTCCTGTCTTAGCAAAAAAAAAAAAAAAAAAAAATCAGGGATTTCTTTTTTTTTTTTTTTAAGATTTATTTATTTATTCATGAGAGACACACAGAGAGACAGAGGGAGAGGCAGAGACACAGGTAGAGGGAGAAGCAGGGAGCCCAACGTGGGACTCGATCCTGGGACTCCAGGATCACACCCCTGGCTGAAGGCGGAGCTAAACCACTGAGCCACCGGGGCTGCCCCCCCCCCCCGCTTTTTAAATATTTTATTTATTTAAGTGCAAAACATTTCAATCCAACACTGGAAGCTAACCCTCTAGAAGCTATTTTTTTTTCGCCCCATAAACTAATTTGGAACTTGGGAAACTTTTTTTGCCCTGTGTAATTTTTTCCCATAAAAGAGTAGCCTCTTCTTCTGGTTTCAGAGGTGGTCCTCAAACTAGGAAAAGAATGCAATTTCCCATTTAACTGCAAGAAAGATTCTCTTTGATCTTCCACAGCAGAGCTAGTCCGGGCCCTCAGAGGTCATAGATGTTGGTATTCCATGCCCGCCTTCATGATCTGAGCCATACCTGCCCTGCACACGCACGTGCACACGCATGTGCACACATAAATTCACGTGTGTGCATGCACACAAACCTCTGGTGCATTGGGCTGGGACGTGTTACAGTTTCGGGAACCTCATCTGAAGCACCAAGACGGGCCGGGCTGGGTTGGCGTAGGCGACCGTTTGGTTTCGGGCTGTTAGTATATTCCTAAAAACAGCATTTCTGGACTGATCTGGGTCATTGAAACAAATCACAGAATCTAAGCGCTGTAAAGCAGCTCGCAAGCGGCTAAGTCGGACATAGGTCTCCCCCTGCGCAGGAAGCCAGCCCAATCTTTCATCCCCATCTGATTCTGCTACACTCATAGAGATGCCGTGCAAAGGATAAAAGAGCCATTTTTCATGACCTTCCTCCTTTCTCTGAGCAAAGCGCAGTGTCAAATCTTTGAAAAGCATGTATGAGAGTAAAGAACAAGATTCAAAGAAAAAAATGTTTGGAAGCAGTCACGGCACAGAAAAATAATTTCTTCTCTCTCCTCCATCCCCAAATAAGAAAACAACCTTATAATATGTTAGATTGGAATGTTTAAATATTGAGCCAGTGGGTGCCCCCCCCCCACCAAAAAAAATGATCTGTAAGCCTCAATAAATTCCATGAAATTTAAAAATGATATTATTATCTCATCTGACAGTGTCTTTCAGGGCTTGAAGCTGCATGGCCCAGATTAGGGGTATCCTAATGAAAAATAAATGTGTAGCACATTTGACTTACAAATAGAGCGATATATATAATACTCGAAAGATACGTATTCAATGAGGTCCACTAGCAACCGCGGTTCCTAATATCAATTCCGCCTCCTACACAGAGCGGTGGAGCCTTTTCCTTGAGAACCAGATGCTGCTAGTTACCACGTTAAAGCTTCTTTCTGGAAAGAAAAGGGTTTGGGGGGGTGCGGGGTTGGGGAGGGTGCTCTTTCCAGAAAGAAGAGGGTTTGGGGGGTGCGGGGGTGGAGAGGGTGCTCTTTCCAGAAAGAAGAGGTTTTGGGGGGGTGCGGGGTGGGGAGGGTGCTCTTTCCAGAAAGAAGAGGGTTTGCGGGGGTGCGAGGGGGGAGGAGGAGGAGGGGGGGAGGGTGCTCTTTCCGGAAAGAAAAGGGTTTGGGAGGGGGTGCGGGGGGGGGAGGGTGCTCTTTCCAGAAAGGAAAGGGGGGGGATGTGGGGGTGGGGGGAGCGTGCATCTGGGGAAGGCATCTCAGGGCCTCTGGACACCCAGTGCAATATCCAAATGAGATATTTTAGAAAGAGGGGCCACGGGTTCTCCGTGAGCGGGGCGTCGCAGTGGCATACACACCCCGAAAGTCACAGATCACGCGTGGGCCGCGGGCCGCGGACTGCAGGGCGGGCGGTCCCGTCCAGCCACGGCGCCCCTGGGCCCCCAGTAGGGAAGACAGTCCGCAGGCCCGGGACCCAGAGGGAAAGGGCCCCTTTCTAGCCCATTCTTCCCTTTCCAGGCTTTAGCAGAAACACTTTATGCAAATCGCGGCTCTGGGGGCCGGGAGCTGGGGAGAGGCCCCCATCCCACCCCACCCCACCCCCGGCCAGCAGGGGAGAGCCCCCCACCTCCACCCCCCAGGCCAGCAGGGGAGAGCCCCCCCACCCCACCTCCACCCCCCAGGCCAGCAGGGGAGAGCCCCCCCACCCCACCTCCACCCCCCAGGCCAGCAGGGGAGAGCCCCCCATCCCCCCCCCCCCGCCAGCAGGGGAGAGGCCCGGAGCCCCGGGGTCGCGGGGGCGGAGCAAGGCCCTGCTCCCCGGCTGCCCCGAGCCCCGCGCCCGCGCAAGATTGATGATGCCCGGGGAGGGGAGCGCGCAGCTCCCCCGGGTGCAGGGCCGCTGGGGGCCGACGCGCTCGCCGGCTCCTAACCCCCAGCGCCGAGAGGTCCGAGGGAGCCGCGGGAGCCGCAGCGGGGCACACCCCGGGCAGGGGCCGGCCGCTCCCGAGGAGGATGCTCGGAGCCCCCGCCAGGCATTTGGGACACCCTCGTGGGAACCCCCACCCCCACCCCACCCCCCGGCGCCGCACATTCGGGACCCAGCCCCTCCGTCCTTGGGGATACTCCCCGCCCCCCCACCCCTCCCATCGCTAATTTCCCCCACCTCCTTGAATCTGCATCCAGTGGGATCCAGGAATTTTTTTTTTTTTTTTAAGGGAGAGGCCCAGGTGTGGCCGCCTCCCTGCGCCCTGGAAACGCAGGGCATCCGCACGCTGTCATTTTTCTTGGTCCCTGGGAGAGTCGTCCGTGTGTGCAGAGCGGAAAAAGCAGAGCATCTCGGGCTCCCCTGCGCTGCGGGGCCGCATCGCCTCTGCCCCCCTCTCCCCATCTCCTCTCTCCCTTCCACCCTATCAATCATCCCTCCAGGCCAGCCGTCTCCACGGAAACATCCCGGATCAATTCTGTGGACAATCCTAGTTGCCCTGGACGCCCTGAGGTCCAGGTTCTGGTAGCTTCTCCACTCGCTCCCCCCATGGCACTGCGCCCCTGGCACTCACGATTGCCCCCCAGGGGACGTGTCTATGCATGAATTCCGTGTCCCTCCTTTTCCCTCCCCAGCTGAAAACCTTGCAGCCCCTGGCTGGCTCAGTCTACAGAGCCCCTGACTCCTGATCTCAGGGGCTGGAAGCTCTAGCCCCACGGTGGGGCATAGGGGTTATTTAATAAATAAAAGTAAAAAAAAAAAATCCACCAAACTAATTTTTGACTTGTAAATAAACATTTAATTATTGTAATGTACATTTCCATTTCCTTTTGATGTTGAATTCTACTCCCCGGTTGGTGAGTGATCTGAGTGATCCAGCACACTTGCCCTCCTGTACCTGCGTTGGAACCTTCTGGAGGGCAGGGAGGGAGGGCAGGCCCTGGGCAGCTCCCTCCCCTCCCTGGCCCCCACTTTCAGTAAGAAATCTTCCTTCCCTGATGGATGTTGCCAGGGATGGTGACGAAGGTGACAGTGACACCTTCTTGGGTACTGCAGACATTTCCCAGCGTGCTGAGCGGGCCGCACAGGCCGCTTGTGCGGCACAGGACAGAGGGGCTTGGCCATTAGCATCACCCGAAAAACCCCAAAACACCAACGGAGCTGTATCCTGGAGGTTTGTAGTAGGGCCCTATGGCCCCAGCTTCAGGGTCTGGAGCCGGAGCCTCCATGCTCCATTTCCCCCTCAGGAAATTGCTCTTTTGATATTTTGAAGTCTTTTATGTGTAACATGTGTGTGTGGGCCAAATAGCAAGCTCACATTTTCATCTTGAAATGATTGCGATTAATAAATTACAATGGCCCTGCAGGACAAGCTCCAGCCCCAGGGGAACCGCGTATGTTTATATTCCTAGAAGTCGGCCACGGCCTGAACTCAAAGCGTTCAGCCTCCCCTGGAATCCAGGGGGGTCGACAGAAGGTGTGTGTTGGGGGTGGGCAGTGAGGAAGGGGGTGCATTTCCTTCTGGAATCCCCTTCTGTTCTCCAGAGCAGAACTAAACCTAGGGCAATTGCTGGGGTATTATTTGCCCAGGCCCCCATCTTCAGAGCCAGACCAGGGCCAGCACACCGGGTGGGGGGTGGGGGTGCCCTCCTCTCCTGGGTGCCAACCCTTCAAGGAAAACAGCCCCTTAGGAAGCCGTGATCACCCTGCAGATCCCCACATTGGGCAGACTGGACAAATTGAGCAAGCAGCCATCCTGTGGGGCTGTGGGCAGGAGTCATCTGCCTCGATTGACTGGAAATGCTGGTGATTTTTGTGGGAATACAGGAATTCCCTGTATCAAAGCCCTTCAACTCAACCGAGGCCGAACCACCAAGAGGTAAGAAGCCTCTTCTCCTAAGTAAGACTAGCCTTGCTTTGATTCCACGCTCCGAGATTTCAACGGCCTGGCTTGCCAATTTTTTTTAACTCCCCCCCACACCTGTTTCCTCACCTGTAAAGTAGGGGTCACCCGTGATAACATCTTGCACACAGTCATCACTCAAAAATCATAGCTGTTATGACTATCGCAGCTATTATCATCATCATTATTATTATCAGAGTTGATTGAAATTCCCTTTATCAATGTACCGTTCACTGGTCGTGTTCCTAAGGTGTGGTCAAAGCTGAGTGAAAACGTGTCACCTGAAACCAATGCACTCTCTCTCCTGTCAGCCTAACTGTCAAAATATTCATAGAAACAAGCGATTCCCAGACCCTATCGGGCTGGGGATAAAAAGAGGGATGTGATTGTAGTAACAAAAGCGCTTCATTTGGCTTTGCTTCCACCACTTCTTTCCCAGTGAAAGCCCAGGGTCTTGAGTGGCTTCTTGAGGGCTCCTGGGCAGGGAGACAGGCCCCATCGTCCTTCATTGCAGTTCGCCCCGTTGCCATCCCCACCAACAGCAAGGAAGACAAACTTTTCAACTGTCTTCCGATGGCCCTGAGCACATGCTTTGGGGGCGCAGAGTATTTTTTAAGTGTTGGCTTAATCCTTTAGGCCAGCTTGCCTTCTTCAGTTTGACAGACTCCACCACTACAAATTAATTGCCTTACATCTGTCACTTCACATTTCACACACATGTGCTTCTTGCCAGGACCCTAAAAGGGTTTGTGGGCATTTTTTTTTCTTGCAAATACCCCTTCCCACAGGTTCACCGATTCCAAAAGCTAGTGATACGCGACGCCGAGCATCAAAGCCACTGCCAAACCTCGGAGGCTGCCAGCGTGGTGCTTCCCCCTGGGTCTCCCTTCCAGCTGTCCTGGGCACCCGGGAGGTGCCTCTCTGAATAGGTGAATGGGGGGATGCTCTGTAGGATGCACCCATTTCATATCCCTGGCCCCCGTAACCACAGCTCTAAGAGGAGGTACTTCATGTCCCATCTTAGGACTTAGGCCACGGAACGGGGCAGCCCTGTGGTCCTAGGGAGATCCTAGGGATCCAGGGAGAACCTCAGTGAATCAATGTTTTATTTTGACTTTTTTTTTTTCAAGTTAAAAAGTATTTAATAACAGTTCCACTAACCTTAAATAATTTTAAAAATTCAACTTTTATACCTTTTTATCTTTATCTTTTACTTTCTCTTCATTGCTGCTTCCTCTCCCAGGCAAGTCTTAGGAGAGTCTGAGAAAACAATGGGAGAACATCCTTTTGTTCTCAAAATAGTGACGTGCCCATGCATATTTTGTGTTTTGACTTCTTCCTCATTCCAGGTAGAAAGACACTGGGTTCTCAGAGAACTCTTGTCAGTCAGGAACACAAGCCAGTCAGCGGCAAGTAACCAAAAATCCCTCGGAGGGCAGCTTGCACAAAGGAAGGATTTAGCAGGTGCACAGAACAAAGGCGTTAGGTGTGCGAGGGTAGGGCTGGCTAGTGGCTCGTGGCCCAGCCCCTCCTATCCTCTGGCTTGGCCATCCTTCCCCGGTGGCTTCATCTTTATGGTGACAAGGTGGCATGCTTGGACCCGCTGTGTGTGCACTGCAGAGCAAGAGAGGAGGAAGAGAGCAAAAAGATGTGTGGATTACTCTGTCCCTTTGAAGGCCTTCCCAGAAAGTTCATCCAGCAACTGCCACTTAACCTCACCGGACAGAACAGGGCCACATGTTGAGCTTCATGCTCCAGGAACTCTAAAGAAGACGAATCCTTTTTAACCGGGCTTCCTATGACTCCAAAGCACATCAGAGTTTTGTCAGCAAAGGAGAGACTGGATGTTGGGTAAATAATTAGCAGTATCTGCCAAAAGAACAGTGTTTGATGTAGAAAAAAAAAAGTCACCGAAGACATTTGTAAAGAAAATTTCCAGGTCTCCTTTCTAAGAAGGACTTCCGTTTTAGATTGATGCCACTCTACAAAAGCATGACGGGATGTCAGAGCTGGACGGTTCCCCAGCAGTGGTCCCTGAGGCCAAGAGTGAAATGATGGGTGTTGAGTGCACCTGCATCTGCCAGGTGAGATTTGGGGCCTTCTGTATAGGGTTTGCCGCAGGAATAGCCATCAACTGATCCTCCCCAATTACTGAGGCCACACCTCCAGCTGACATATAAGAGCGGAGGCTTCTCCTCACTTCAGTTAGAGAGAGAGAGGCTGCAAGAGAACCACCTGAGGCATGCCTGTGCCCCTGGAGCCTGCAGAACGGGCTTCCACAGGGGCTGGAATCTGATTCTCTGATTCGCAGGGAAAGCCTGAGGCCAGGGAGCTGTGTTCAGCTGTGGGCCAAGGGCCGAGGAAAAGAGGTGGCTGCCTTTAGAGTGAGATGCTCTTCCCCCAAGACCTGGGCCAAAGTGTCTGCTTTTCAAAAACCAGGTGTAGGACCTCATGGAGGAGAAACACTAGGTTTGTTTGGAAATGGGTTTGGGGGATTCCTGAGTGGCTCAGCGGTTGAGCACCTGGCTTGGGCCCAGGGCCTGATCCTAGAGTCCTGGGATCGAGTCCCACATCAGGCTCCCTGTCCCACAGACTCTGCCTGTGTCTCTGCTTCTCTCTGTGTGTCTCTCATGAATAAATAAATAAAATCTTCAAAAAATAAAAAAGAAGAAATGGATTTGAATGAAGAAGGCCAGGAATTCTCTCTAACTTGTATCCTCTCTCCATCTCTGCAGCACTGGGGTCTCTATGAGTAATGCCACCTTACATCCTGGTTGGCCTGGGACGGTCCCACACGACCTGGGCTGTTCCAGCATCCCAGAAGCTCTATGACAGGTCCTCCTCCCACTCACAAAAGTGTCCTCGTTTGGACAATTATACAGTCACTTGGTAGTAAGGGGCTGATACGTAGCACCGGATCGCCAGCCCGCAGTGTTGCAAGATCCTAATCAAGGAGGGTGCTGAAATGTCACCAGGAAGGCACTTACCAACAAGACCATTGAGGGAAAGTGTCTACATGGTTAATAGGATTACTCCATTAGGATATAGAGGGGTCAGAGGTCGTATTCGTGTTTCTGAAGGTAACAATCCATGCTTTCTCAGATGGTAAGTCCAGGTAACCGGAGGGCCTTCATTTTGCACACGCGTTACCCAGTATGAATAGACCAGAGGACTAGAAGGAAGTGTGAGGGGGATTACATGTGGTCTCCTGATTCTTGACTCTCCTATATGGAATCCAGCGCTAAATAAACACTGAGCAAATAGGTAATCAGTTTAAATATCGGTTGAAAGTGGGGCCAAATAACTTGCCTTCCGTGGATTCTCACGTCCTAGGAGAGCCTTGTCAATGCATTGCCATTTAGCAATTATGGATTACCACGTACTTTGTTTCTTCACAAGGTTGTTTTGGGGCTCGTGAGGGCTGGAATATGTCCAGAGGCAGTTTCCTGTACGTGAAAGCCATCACTTGTGTATACAGCAGGACCAAAAATCTTGCAGCAAGCGATCTTTTTGGATGCAGACACTGTCACAATTATTTTTGTTATCTCTCCCAGAACGTGAGGAGGAAAAACAGAGAAGGAAAGAAAAGGAGCCAGATATAGAACTATATCCAGCTACATGGGTTAAAAATACCCTGGAAATAGAGCATTGTTGGAAAAATGTCAAGAAATATATCTTCAAAATAGCTTTCTTCACATTATTGATAGAAATTTTCATGAGGACAGTACCCTACTAGGTGCCACTCATAATTCCTTTGAAATCGTGATAATTCACTAATTACCACCTTTTTTGGTAGAGTCAATCATCAAGTTTCTCCTTGGCTTCCTTTATTCCCAGATCCTATTTCTCCTTGTCCACGGAGTACCATGAAAGAACTTGTTACACACCCTCTTGGTCCGCTCAGGCTGCTATAACAGAATACCCTGGCCTGGATGGTTTATGAACAACAGAAATTGATTTTCCCACAGTTCTGAGCGCTGGGAGGTCAAGATCAAGGTGTCAGCAGATGCAGTGTCTGGTGAGAATCTTCTTCTGGGCTTATAAATGGCCATCTTCTTATTGTGTCCTCACATGGTGGAAAGGGCTAGGGATCTCCGGTGTTTCCTTGGTAAAGGCACTAATCACACTCATGAAGGTGCCACTGTCATGGTCTAAGGCCTCTATTCCAAATACCATCACGTTGGGGTCAAGATTTCAATATATGGAATTTGCAGGGGTGGAAGGGAGGACACAAACATTTAGTTTAAAACATACACCTTGGGGCCCCTGGGTGGCTCGGTGGTTGAGCATCTGCCTTTGGCTCAGGGCATGATCCCGGGGTTGTGGGATCGAGTCCCCCATCAGTCTCTCCACAGGAAGCCTGCTTCTCCCTCTGCCTGTGTCTCTGCCTCTCTGTGTGTGTCTCAAATAAATAAATAAATAAATAAATAAATAAATAAATAAAATATTTTTAAAAATAAAAATAAATAAAACACACACCTTGCTGATGTCCAGCTATACTGGGTCTATCCCATTTCCCTAGTATCAGCGTCTAATAATACTATCAAAGAAATGAATGGGGCTCATCTGGCATGGCTTGTTCTTTGTGGACTCAACAGAGCCCGAACACTTATTAACCATTACCGCTACCACTTCTAGATGGCCACAAACCATAGCACCCAGGGACCGAAGCCAGCCTTGTGAGGATCTGTGAAATTCATCTTTCCCTGTTTGAGAATGAAAATAGCATTTGCCCACTTAGACTTTTGGCATCTCTCTGATTTGCTGTGATTCTGCAAAGAGCACACATTTCAGTAGAAGTTGCCAGACAGTAAATGCTTACTAGGTATCAGTCAGGGTGCTAAGAACTCTTATAAGCATCGTCCTCTGTATATCAAGATTAATGGACCCAGCCTAAATGGAACATGTGTGAACATAAAATGCTAATTTTTAACATTTCTAAATCAACATAATAGAACCCATCTATTTTTCCTACCCAAAGTCAGTTTTTCTCCAATTCTCCTGCCCGTCAAGTCACACTTCATCTGTGATATCCTAAAACTCATCATTCAAGTCTCTGTTCCCACTGACCTCTGAAAGCCCAGTGCCTTTCTCAAGTGCCAGAGATTTGGAGGGAAGTCTGCTTAATCCTCTTGTCACTCCTCACCACTGAGAGCAGCTTCCCTGGGCTTTCTCCAGATACTTCTCCAGACCACTATGTTCTCTCCTCACTTCTACACTTGAAGATTTGAGCACTCCCTCTTTTTATTTCCCAAACAGAGTGACTCCAGACTATAATAATCAATAAACTGGAGTCAGTAGTTGAGATGATGACACAGTGAAGGGTCCTGGGTCCCTCTCGGCAATCTGAAATACGATGGCTTTGGTAGGACATGAGTAGAAGAGAAAGAAACCCCCTGTATTTCAAATCCCTTTATTTTACCTCTCAGTCCCGGGGCAGGGGTGGTCAGACCCTCAGGAAGGAAGTTGGACCAAGATAAGACGGGATGGATCTATGACGGAGCAGAAAGGCGATGCAGGTGTGAGGGCGAGCTGTCAAGCCACACAAATGAGTCATATATTGATTCCAGGGAGGCTGCCTTTCTTTGAAACATTTGTAGTGTTCTCTCTTTTTAACTGTTTTTGTTTTATGCGGGGACCGAATATCTTCAAGGAAGCAAACCCCCATGCCTTCGTGGTGATTTTAATTTCTAAAAACAGGCAGAAGTTATTCGGAACAAAGTCTGACAATTAAGGTGAGTAATGTGTTTCTGAGTCAAAAACCAGATGTGACAGTGTTGCAACGACACTGATGTTTTCTGTAACTGGGGAAATAGCTGTCAAGGATATTCCCAAAGAGAAGTTTGCATCGATGTTTGAGCAACTGCAGTTCATTTTTTTTTTTAAAGAGATTTACTTATTTATTTTAAGGAGAGGCTGGGGAGGGGAAGGAGGAGAGGCAGACTGCCCACTGAGAGGGGAGCCCACAGGGGCTCGATCGCCAGATCCCAAGATCATGACCTGAGCTGAAGCCAAGAGTCAGACACCTAACCGACTGAGCCACCCAGGCTCCCCAATTGCAGTTCATTTTGAAGCACAACCTACACCAAAAAAAAAAAAAAAAAAAAAAAAAAAAATCATGGTGTAGTGACTAGAACACATACAGCCTTTGTTGGTCAGATCCAGGGCCACAGCCACACTCTGCCACTCGCTCTGTCAATTTAGAGACAGGTATCTCATGGCCATTTTTCACGTCATGTTCCTCTGCTGTAATAAGTGAATAACATCTGCCTGGAAACTGCTGTGAAGATTATGATACCAGGTGAGTGGACCGTCGTAGTTCAGAGGCAACATTACTTCCACTTTCACTGTTTCAGTGGGCAAAGCCGAAGACACCTGAAAACCTTGTTCATATCCAGTCTCCAGGTAGATACTTTAGAACCATTGAAAAAGTGATCATGCTCTCATTAAAACATTCTCAATTTGCTGCCTCCAAGTTTCAATGGACACAGGAACAGAAGAGTTAATTCTGAGTGTTCAAGAGGCAAATATAAGGTCTGGACAAGATATGATTTTATGAAATTCAAATATTCATAAATGGTGACTCTGTTGGGACAGTCCTACCTGCCTACTGCCCAATAAAATGGAGTTTTGTTTACCACTTTGTTGTCCCAATTCTTGGGCATTCAGGCTGAGTTGGCATAGTAACAGAATCCGGAGCAAACTATACCAAGTATTTACTGAACTGAAATTTTATTTTACAGAGTATGTTCTTATACAGACACACACACACATACACACAGAGGCTACATGGAGACAGAGAAATGAAGACTCGGATAGACATCCAGTCTGGAAATCCTAGTCTGAGACAGTGGGAATAATAATGAAAAGATATATAGAAGCATAGTTTCCCATGGTAACGGCCTTTATTGGAGAAATTTTGTCAGCAACTGGATATACTTATTATTAAAACTAATTTAAATAATAATAGCAATATTTATGGAGCTACTAAGCACTGTACCAAACGCTCTAGCCACGTTATCATATCTGCTTTGTTTAGTATAAAAGTCAGTAGCCATTAGCCACACATTCAAGACTGAATTTTCATGGAGATAAATAGAGATTAGAGGGATGTATCAAATTGCAAGTAATGGACGTCAACTTCTAAGGGTGAGCAGGCAGTTTGGGTTTCTTGGCACATCCCCTGCGGTTGGGGAATAGACAGGCCAACCTGACTATTCTCAGGTGCTGGGATGGAGGCAGAGAGGTCACGAGGGCAAGGAGACAACCCACTGTTCTAAAGCAGATCATTTATTGTTGGATTGCTGGTGATTTTCCAAAAGAGATGAGTCCTGCAGCCGGGGCACCCATGTTTCACCAGTGGGCAGAATTATGGGGTCAGTCTGAATTCCATAAAGCCTCTGCGGTTTGTGAAAGGTACTATATGGGCCTCCATAAACAACAATGATCAGTTAACCTCTTGCTTCCGAGATGCTCCTGACTTGCCATTCGCAGTGGGACTGGACTTTGAAGTGGGCAACAGCCTCCCCCCACGGATCCTGCCCTTCATGGAGCAAATGTGTTGTGACAAAATGACAGAGGACAATCTCCAAATCTCAGTCCACTTGATGAGTATGGATATTGGGCCTCAGTGTGAAGGTGTCTTACATTACCACCGACCCTTTCACGCCAAACAAAGAAGAAGGCGCCCCTCTGCAGAGCTTTTATTTTGTTTAAGGTTCCTCTGATGGGCTTCCGCACTCAGTAGTTATATAACAAAGTGGTGGCATAATATATGGGGGCAGTGGGGCGGGAGCTGAACATACCTGTATTTGCAGCCATAATGAGAGCTCGGAGGTAACAAGGGGGGTGATTTGGATAATAATTAATAACCCGGGTTCCAGGGCAACTGGAGCAGCATGCAAATTCTATGGCCCTGCAGTGGCACCTCTTGAAGAAGAAGGTGCTTTATTGCCTCTGTCAGGCGTTTTCTTCTCAGCTGTGATTCCTTCCAGCCTCGGTGGTTTGCATACTGCAGCTAAACATTAGGCGGTAATGAATGACAACCCAGCCACTCTGCGCACTGCAGCGAGAAGCTGCCATAATTGGCTCCCCCATCACCATCATCCCCCCTGCTCCGCAGAGGAGAGGAGGCGCTGACGGCAAGCACTTTGACAAAATGCAAAGGATGCGAAGACCCACCGCAGTACTCTGGGGTCCCAGAGGCGGTTGTGCCAACCCCATATTTACACCCTGCCCAGAGACGGAGCCCACCGGCTTGGGAAATGAAATATGAGGCTCTGCCCTTCACTTTGGGAAGTGCCTGACTCCAAGGAAAGAACAGAAGTGCTAAAATGCTTTATATGTGTGCCTGCTTTCTGGGCCTCTTCCCTCCACTGTGTCTGGGTTCCACCTGCAGAAGTGCAGGAGTGAGATCCACAAGAAAGATTGAAGGAAAGGAAGCTTACAAGCCTAATTTGGATTTGGTTGTCTCTGAAGCAAATCCAAGGCTTCCGCTGTTGTTTTCTTGTCAGACTGAGTGTCCAGATCTTTGTTCTAATTTGACTTTGCCACTAGATATAGGATCCTGAACCAGCTGGCTAAATAGCAATGACGTCAGCCATAACTACTGAAAATGAGACAAAACAGCACCTTAAGAATTTATTTAAAACTTAAAACCATATCAATAAAAAGCTCTCTTCTTATGTGTAACTTCGACTCCATCCCCAATTTTTAAGCTTTGTTTATGTTACAACAGCAGAGCTCCTTTCTGTGTCTTAAATTCCTAAATAAGGCAATCCTCTGACATTTTGGCTTAAGTGACTGAATTTAATTGCACATTAGATGCTATATATCTTGCTAGTACACAGGCCCAGTGACTATCTGAACTAGAGGGCCAGGAATGACCTTGATAATGGAGAGTAAACATTGGCGTGGTGACTCTTCAATGATGAATATGAAGTCAAACTCTCAAAGCAAGTATGTGATGCTCACGGCTATAACACACCATTATATTCTGAATGAGGTCCTGGTCTTATAATTGTGGGGACTGGAAATGTGGCTGAGGTTATCATTTTGCACTTATTTGTTCCATAGGGCTACTTGACTAACATGGAGAATGGTTCTTTGACTTGGCAATTCATGCATATAATGATTTGAGAACAAATGAACTAATATCATGAGATAAGAACTACATACAGTTTATTAAATGTTGAGCAATTCAGCCCAATCTTGAAGAACAAAGGATCCTGAGAGAGAGAGACTGCCTGGGTTCAAATACGAGCAGAACAAAGATGTGCTGTGAGGGCCATTAATAGGCTCATCTTGATTTTGACAGAGTGGTCGCAGAAGGTTGTGCAGCCAGGGTGTGATGGGCAAGGGATTTGTGATTTTATGTATGTCTCTTATATACTTATTAATAATTATATATGTTTTGTATGTATAATTTAATATGTATAATAATTTTATATATATGTGATCTTCTATATATAAGTGCTTTATTAGTGACTACATGTATTATTTATTATATATACAGCATATGTCTCAAGTTGAGCTTATTTCAAAGACACAGCCTTGTTTTTGAAAATTAATTAATGTAATTCACCTTTTTAATGAACAAATGATAAAATTATGATCATCTCAGGATGAATTTTTGACAAAATTCAAAGAAGCATTTTGAAAAAAATCCTCTAAAAACATTTGAAAAAAAACCCTTACAAAAGTGGTACTTGGAAGGTACTATATTATTTCACATCTAAATCCTTCAGCAAATATATGTTGTGGTGAAATATTGAATAGCTTTCTTCCTAAAAGACAAGGTTACTTACTATCACCTTCTGCTCAACCTTACTCAGAAGGTGGTAGACAGTGCAATAAGGCAATAAAAATATAAATAAAAGGTATAAGGATTGGAAAATAGGAAATAGAACTTTCCTATCCACAGGGAACATGCCTACACAGGTAAGCCAAAAGAATCTAAACTCTTAGACTTCGTAAGATAATTTAGTGAGATCACTGAATACAAGGTCAAGAACAACAATTAGTTGTGTTTCATCAGAGCATAGACCAATAACAAGGCAAAGAACATCAAAAAAAAGACCATGAGGGCTCAACAAATGAAAGGGAAAGAGCTACAACAAATACTGTCTTGCTTTGGTTTCTGAGGATCTTGAGTCCTTAATTCCATTCCTTAGAAAGTCTACCTGTATTTCTCACTCTTGGGTTCACTGAGATACTCCAATTCCTTTTTTAAAGTAAATATCTCTTCTTATTGACAAAATGAAAAAAAAATAAGATGAAACTAGAAAAATAATTTCTATTTAAACAAGACAGAGTACAAAGCCCGGATGTGCTCTTCCTACTGAGGTCCTTTAAATGACAGTACAAGTATTTTCAAAGATACAGACACAAGAGAACAACAACAACATCAAAAAATGGAAGAGGAGACATCCATGAAGAAGTGATGCCCTCCAAGTCTTCAGAGAAAATATTAAGTTGCTGCTAACATTGAAGTCCACCATGTGCATGTATGCAGGACCTGTGGTCAGCTTTCCAGACTCTTAATCTTCATACAGGTATACCATCATGGATTGTGAGATAATTGAGGAAAACGTGCAATATTAAATTATGGAAGTCAACACAAAACAATGTGGAAGAAAGAAATAATGCCGAATGTTTCTAATGCTGTGTAACAAATTAGCACAAACAGAAGCTTAAAACAATTTATCAACTCAGTTTTATAGGTCAGAAGTCCAAGTACAGCATGACTGGGATCCCTGTTCAGTGTTCCACAAGGCTGAAATCAAGGTGTTGTCCTCACTGAGTTCCAGTCTCGGGGCTTTGGGAAAGGACCTACTTCCAAAATCATTCAGGTTGTTGCCAGAGTTCAGTTATTGTGGTTTGGGACTGAAGTTCCATTTTCTTGCCAGCTGTCTGTCAGTGATTGCTATTAGCTCCTAGAGGCCATTCTCAGGTCCTTGCCACCTGGCCTCCCTCCATCCCCAAAGCCAGCAATGGAGAATCTCCCTCAATCAACTCTCATTCACTCTTCAAACCTCTTTCACCAGGAAGAGCTCAGTCCTATTTAAAGGCTCACCTATGAGGTCAGGCTCACTCATGATAATTTTTCTTTAAAGTCAGCTGATTTGAGACCTTAAATACATCTCAAAACCCAATCACAGCAGCAGCACCTAACTTAATATTTTATTGGAAAACTGAGAGCAGATGCATGTACACCATTGGGCAGGGAACTTGGGAGTCCTCTTAGAATTCAGCCTGCCACATAGAGGTCAGCACAGCACCTTGTAAAAAGTAGAATTGAAATCCTCAAGGATTAAGAGAATATTTTATATCCATTAAAAATGAACCAAATGCCATGAAAAAGGAACAATTAGAGAACAAGAAAGCTCTTGGAAATTAAAATATGCCAGGAAAAAAATTTTTGATTTATAGGCAGATTAGAAGATAACCAAAAGAAAAATAAAATGTTGCAAAGGAAAATAACAATCATGTAAAAGGCATGTGGAAGAATTAAGTTCAATAAATAACATCTGCAGGAGACAAAATAAGAAATGGAATGTTAGAAGAAATACCCACCCCAAAATTAGAGGTGATTGCCTTTTAGTAGCAACTTACTGGCTTATAATGAAAATTAGAATTTTATTTTAAGAATTAGGTATGATAGATTCTGACATAGAACAGTGTTGATAATATACTGTTAGATGCAAAAACAAAGAGCAGAAGAACAATATACATGCTATGATTTAGTTTCTGCAAAAATAAAGTAGTAAGTTTCAAATGCTAGTATACCCACAGAAGAAAATCTGGAAGAACATACAAGATGTGAAATGCTTAGAGAGTGCAGCGTCTGAAATGGATAGTTTCTGGTGATGGCAAGATTCACATTGTGATCCTAGGCAAGCGGATAAACAGGTTCAGAAAGTAGAGATAAGATGACAAACCTGTGCTCCACCTGACACTGGGTCTGCGGCAGAGATACTGCTTCCTTCCATCAAGGTGTTTGAACCACCATCAGAGAATACTCCTTCTATGCAATTGCTCAAAATTCAGTACCTGAGTACTGAGCTTCATGTACTGCTGTTTTATACGGACTACAATTCTAGATCTTACTGCACAGAATGTGAGCAATCTCTCTCCATCTCTAGTGTTGGCAATGCCTGCAGCCTGAATCACCTGGAAATGGCTTCTCCTTGTTTTGTCCAGCCCTCTGGCTTTCTCTTCTGTCTGACAAACTCCGTGATCCGCCTGTGACATGCTAGTGGAAAGGAGTTTAGCTTTCCCACGTTTTGATGAGGAAGGTGATTTTGAGATTGGGTCCAAACTGAACATTTTTCCTCACTCATAAAAAAATGATATCTCCACTAGACCCACTCTGAATTAATGTCAGATGCCTCCCTCTATGGCCATCCTCTGACCTCTTACATGTGGGCACCTTCAACTCCATGATGGCATGTTCCCCCATGACCTTGCAAAGTAAACTTTTTGCTTCCCAGAGGAATTGTTGAATATGCATATTATCGTGATATCCATTTAATACATATATTTTATCCTCATTTTCTTAAGAACTTTTAGATATACGAAATACTATAAACATCATTTTCAATTGAAATTCCCCTTATATGCTGTTAGTACACAGTTTGGGGCAGTATTTTAAGAGAGGCTTTAACTGCATGTGCTCTGTGGCTTTTGAGTTATGAGATTAGGCAAAATAGACTGTATAATGCACAGTGCCTGTTCCCCAGAGGGATTTGACCCAGACATAACTTAGATCAGAAAGTCTGCGTTCAGAACCAAACTCTGCCTTCACTTACTCATGCACAATCTCCTTGCATTAATGTTTATTAAGTTCATTTAAGAAATGATATGTCTGGTCTTCCTTGACTCTGAGACTTCCCTCAATTTGAAATGAGAAGTAAATTTTCATGTGCCTCATTCTCAGAATCTAGGACATAAGCAATGATCAATTATATAAGGCATGCATATTTGTGCATTTCTGCTCCCCCCTATGTTTTGAATCACATCAGATCACTTAGGCTTTCAGGCCTAATTATTGCACAAGGGAGATTGTTGATCCCAGTAACTTATAGGAAGTACCCAAGCAAGCACATTCTGCTACATGGGATGAGATTACTCAAGGTCTCTCTTTTCAACTCTATCAAAATCATTTCAGTATTAATGACATAGGGTACCTCAGGGCTAGTGAAAAGCTTTATATCTCCCCTACCTTATGATGTCCATCCGTGGCTACCAGAATTACTCTAATAATTACATAACCCAAGTGTTAAGAAGTGTGCTTTCTATGTGATCCAACTCCAAGCCATGTCTTCTTGGTACTTCCACACCTCATCTTTCTTCGTCTCAATTATCCCATCCTTATGGAAGTTCTTGATCTTCCTCTGCATTACCAAAATTCAAGGCACCATGAGTCGGGTCTGGCAGGACATCTGCAAAAACAGATTAGCAGATTGGACTTGATTCTTTAGTCTGTTGAGAAGGTGTCCCTTCTCCTCCTTAATTTTCCACGTTGGTCTTTCCCAAAGCTAGAGGTCAAAGATTCATATATGACCCAGACACAATCACAACCAACTCCAATGAGCCTACTGACTGGTAGAGAAACATTGCTGAAGGATCAATAGGGTTTCTTCAGTTACAGAAGACAAGGTAGGACATTTCAACTACAGCATAAAGATCAGCATGCGGGTGCATTCAGCAACAAGTACCCACTTTGCAGGATGGATTGCAATACTGTTTTCAATAGACCAATAGCAAGACCTAAAGCTATAAATAAAAACTGGTTGTCATATTTATTGTTCAGAGATTTTCTTCTCATGTCTTCATTGGATCTTCATCATGACACCTGTATATAGAGTTCTATGATCACTTCCCCAAATGCTTATTGGTCATTTCATTCCTATTTCCTAGATGGAAAAAGATGTCTAGAATTCAAGATTTTATATAATATGTGTCATTCCCACCATTACCAGAGAGACCAGGCTGCCCAAATGAGTACTAGCCATGTCCATTACAAAGATGGGACAGGGGTTAAGATTCCAAATTATAAGAAATGGTGAAATCAAGGAAATGGATGAATGTCTGAGTCCAGATCTATAAAAGAAAAGAAAGATACATTTACTAGGAAGAACACATCCATATGTCTTAGGAGTTAGGGGGTAAGGATCAAGGTTGGTGAAAGAATCAAGAATTCACATGCATACAGATTGCAAACTGGTTAAACATTATCAAGGTATGGAGTAAGGCAAGGTTGGTACTAAATAAATGACTTGCACACCAGCTGTGGTAAACTTCTAGGTGGCAACAAGTGTTTGTTGCAGATGTGGGATAAGCTGATCGAAAGGACAAGAGCCAGATATACATCCAGCTCCTGGCTCAAATCCTACAAAATTACTCACTTGATCCTATATATATGAATATATATTCCTAAGATGTCAATGGGTAGAATGAGAATTGTTCCATGTTTATCCAAAAAAGCTCCTTCTGGGCAAATATTCAACATAAAAAAAAATTCTGGCAAGTAAAGTTAAAGTCATACCAAAAAACATGGGCTTTTATAATGAACGTTAACAAACTATGCTATAAAACATTTTATTAGCCTTTGTATCAGTTTTCTATTGCTATATAAAAAACTAATACAAATATAACAGCTTAAAATTATATTCACTTATTAGCTCATAGTTCTAGTAGTCAGAAGCTTGGTGGAGCATGATTGGGTCCTCTGCTGAGGTTAAAATCAAGAGTCAGTAGATTGTATTCTCATCTGCAGCTGAAGACCCTCTTTCAACCCTTCTTATTGGAAGAAATAAATTCCTTGTGGTTGTAAGACTGAAATCCCCATGAACTTGCTGGTGTTGGCCAGGGACACATCTCAGTCCCAAGAACTGTTCCTTGTCCATGTCTACCTCATTATAAAACTGTCAACACAGAACCTCCTTCATGGAAATCCCTCTCACATTTTCTATCTCTCTGATTTCTTCTTCTGCAATCACTCAGAGAAAACTCTCTGCTTTTAATGGGCTCTTAATTAGATCAGGTTTACCCTGACAATCTCTGTATTTTATGGTCAACTGATTAGAGATTACAATTACATCTAAAAAATCCCTTCATAACAGTACCTAGAGAAATATCTAATGCATGCAATGAATCAGCCTCTTTAGGCCATATCTCTACTCTTCAACTAGGTCTTTCCAGGGACCCAAATGTCTATTATCCTTTGAATACAGTATTTTGCTTATTATTTTTTCCTTTCCTGGTTTGCTCATTTATTCCATTCCACTATGAAAAATGCTACTTAACATTATTTTCCACCATACATGTCTAGAAAACTGGACAATACATATGAAATAACTCTTTTTAGTCAATAAATGAAAAGCAGCTATGATTCTTGAGAGAAGGAGAACAAATGATGTGAACTCTATGAATACCTTTGATTTCCCCTGGGAATAAATTTCCGGGACTATATAATTCAGAAGAGGGAATCCAAACAAATCCTGGCAGTCTAACAGACTTGAGGAGACCAAGAGTGGAGTTCAGAGATTCCCAATGTGACTACAATTTGCAGGGCAGAGTCCCAGAGAGAAAGAACTGATATAGAGAAAATATTCCAAAAATCTATGCACAGGTACCTAAGATTTTTGGCTGACTACTTACCTATGTGTGAATATGGAAACACCACAATTAATTCCAGATAAAGAACAATTACTAAAGAACTACAAGCCAAACAATTTCCAGAGCTTCACACAGGACTAGAAATTATTTTGGTTCTTACTGAACAGTGATAAGAGATTGTATCTAATACATTGAACATTCACCAGAACAGTGGAAGGATCACATCTTATTAGGATGAAGAGCAAAGGCTACTCTACTCCTGCCCTAACAAAAGTTTATAAACATGCCTCGAAAGTATCATCCAACCCACAATGAATTATATAACCTAAAAGAACAAATCTCAACACTGTTTAAACGAATACAACCGAATCCAGCAAAGAATATTGGAGTATTCAAAATGTCCAGCACTAAATTTAAAAAATACTGATGTGAAAAGGCAAGGAATGTGTCTTATAACCATGGGATGGGAGGTGAGGGGAAGAGGGAATCAATCAATAGAAATGCACCCCGAAAAAAATTAAATTAGCAAGACTTAGAAACAGTGTCTTAGGGGAACCTAGGTAGCTCAGTTCTTTAAGTGTCCAAACTCCAATTTTGGCCAGGTGATGATCTCAGGGTTGTGAGATTATGTCTTGCATCAGGTTCTACACCCATCTTAAGTTTCTTTCTCCCTCTCCCTCTGCCCCTCTTCTCCCTTCTCTCTCTCTCTCTCTCTCTCTCTCTCCTCTCTCTCTCTCTCCTTTTCTCTTTCCCTTTCTCTCTCTGTCCCTCTCTAAGAAAAACAATTAAAAAACCCAAAACAATAGTATTTTAAGTATTATACATATGCTCAAGGATTAAAGGAAAACATAAACTGAATGTGGAGAGAAATAAAAGGTGTTTAAAAAAATAGAATTTCTAGAGACAAAATGGCATCTGAACTAAAAACTACATGAATGGGATTTAATACAGATTAGACACTGAAGAAGAAAAGATCAGTGAATTTAGTGACATAGTAATAGAAAATATCCAAACTAAAACACAGAAGAATAAGATGATAGATGATTAGATAGATAGATAGATAGATAGATAGATAGATAGATAAAAATACTCAGTGGCTTGTGGAGAAATAAGAATAAATTTTAGTCCCAAAAAAGAATAGAAAAAAAACTACCTGAAAAATAATTATTGAAATTTCTCTAATCTGATAATGATCATAACCCATTTATCCATGAATCTCAATAAATCCCAAGTTAAGTAAACATGTAGAAAAGCACACAGTAACATAACAATCAAATTGCTACAACCAGTCATAAAGAAAAATAGCTTATGGGCAGAAGAGAGCAAAGATGCTAGAAGGCATTATCAAATTTAGAACCCTACCTATGAAATGAGTAAGAGTAGAAAAGACTACATCCATGAAAAACTACTGCAAATCTCAGAATTTATGAATAGAAGATTTTCTACTGACATATATCTGGAAAAAAAAAGAAGCAAAGCTGAAGAAAACAGTAACATAGCACTTTAAGCAAGCACAGGAGGATATTAATAAGCACCTGAATCAGAAATACAAAAGTTAAAAATATAAATGCGTCCCCAAAAAGTGTAGACATAAAATTAGAGTCAATTTTCTTGATGAAAGAAATAGAAGAAAAAGATAAGATCATGTGAAAAAAAAAGAAGCTAAATCACTGGGTACCCAAGTGAGATTAGATTCAAATGTAAACATAAACAGCATTGAGAAAATCAGAAAAGCAACGAAGAGAATAAAAATGAAATAAAAGGAGAAATGAGAGCTGATAAACTGATAGAAGTGGAAAATAGGAATACACCAAAAAATCAGATATTCATATGACTAGTATCCCTGAAGGAAAATAACAAATCAGTGTAAGAGAATTAAAGTTTAAACTGTAACACAAAAGAGAGAGAGATTCAGACTTTCTGGAAATAAAAGAATCCATCCATTGAAAGGGCTCAGAAGTTACCAGAGAAAATTGACTTAGAATGATATAGTCCCAGACATAAAGTAAAAATACTTAAGGACTCTGGAGAAAAAAAAAAAAGATGAAATAAATTGCAGAAGCAAGAGAGTCAGATTTCTGAAAAGTAACATAAAAAATGTAATAACAGTAGAGTAGCATTTTCAAGAAACATGGAAAGAAAGTGTGAACCAAGGATACTATATCCAGCCAAATAGTCATTCAGGTGTTAGGATTTTGCACGGGCCTGACCTCAGAGAATACCATATGCATGTGCCCTTCCTGAGGAATCTATTACAAGATAAACTATCCAATCACCTGGCTGAATCTGGGACAACTTGAGCACAAAATAACTAGTCAAATTATAAACCATTAAAAAAATAGGAATTAAAGAGCCCATATCAATGAGATAGATAGATAGATAGATAGATAGATAGATAGATAGATAGAAGATAGATAGATAGATAGACGGATAGATAGGTAGAAATGGGAACAATGGTTTCTTATTTAGAGTAGAATGCCAAAGGCTAACAGCTAAATATACAGGGCAGACTGAAGTTGGAAAACTATCATTTTGCAGCCATCATGGTAAACATTAGATTAAGCAAGAATCATCAACGGATGTTAAATCTAACAAAAATTTGTAATGAAGAATGGAATATTTGCACAGTCTTAAAATGTCTCTGCATAAACTGCTTTAGGTTGTAAATCATTTTAAAAAAACCTTTTGCAAAGGAAAAAATCAGATAGCACTATGACCAGGTGATTAAAATAGCAACACCTCTGAGGGATAGATGAATTATGTGTGCTTCCAGATGACCTGAAAAACACACAGTACCACCTACGTAAGGTTCTTGCTGAGACCATACTACCTCAATCTATAAGAACACATAAGACAAACATAAAAGTAGGAATATTCTAGTTAGAAGGAGGGGCTATTTCTTCAAAAATATCATAAAGTCAAAAAATGGCTATAGAAATGTTTCAGATTAATCAGGCTAAAGAGGCATGACAACTAAATGCAGTGCCTGATATAGATTGAGTCCTCTAGTGGAATGAAAAAAAATGCTTTATAGCATTTGATTGATTTATATGAAATCAACCAGCAAATATTGGAATATAGACAGTAGGTTACCTAAAAATACTGAATCAATAGGAATATATGAAGTTGATAACTGCACTGTGTAGTTTCTATTTTTAGGAAACATACAAAGTATTTAGTAATAAGGGCTCATGATGTATATAACCTACCCTCAAACGATTCAGAAAAAAAAATCATTAAAGACAGAGAGAGGAAAAAAAAGAAATAATAGAGCAAAAAAGGTAAAGAAAAGCTAACAATAGATAAATCTGAGCAAAAGGCATAAGATTTTTTTCTTGAATTATTTAACTTTTTCAATGTTTCTATAAATTTGAAAATATTTCCAAATAAAATTTGTTACCAAACATGCTTATAGAAGAATATGAAAAACAACTCTATGCCTATAAACTTGACAATTTATATAAAATATATAAATTCCTTGAAAACATTTCTAAAATTTACTTAAATACAAACCTGAATAGTCTTGTATATTCTGTATATACTGAAGAAATTGAATCTGTCATTAAAACATTCACACAAAGAAAACTCCAGGTCCAGATGGCTTCACTCTGAGTTCTATCAAGCAATTAAGAAATATTACCAAACCTATGCAACACTTTCAGAAAGTAGAGAAAGGATATACTTCCCAACCCATTGTATGAAACCAACATTAAACGGATTCCAAAAAGAAGTTGCAATAAAAGAAACAACAACAACAAAAACACAATCCTCTCAGTCTGCAGAGAAGGCATTTGATCACCGTAATGAGATACCACTACACACACTCTAAAATGGCTAATGTCAAAAATCTGACAATAGCAGGTGTTGATGAGAATGTAGAGCAACTAGAAATCATATATACTGCTGATTGGAATGTAAACATTTGGAAAATAGCGTATCAGTCTCTTGTGAATTTACACATACACTTACCATATGACACAGAAGCTCCCCTGAAGGTATGTAGCCAAGAAAAGTAAACATACATGTCCACAGAAAGACTTGTGCATGAATGTTTATAAGCAGCTTTATTCACAGTATTTATGAACTGGAAACAACCCAAAAGTCCGTCAACAGGAGAATGGATTAAACAAATTGTTGTATGTAATGGAATACTATCCATCATTAAAAGAAATGACTACTCTAAATATGCAACGACATGGGTGAATTGCAAAAAATAAAATAAAATAAAATAAAAAGTATGCTGACATGACAATGTCTGTCTGTGATCTTATTTATACAGAATTATACACCAGGAGAAACTAATCTCTAGTGACTAAAAGCAACACGGCGGTTGCCTGGGGCAAGGAGTGGAGTAGATATCAAGTGCCAAGGGGCATGATGGGATATCTTGGGATGATGGAAACATTTTCTATGTAGACGGAGGTGGTTTCCACATGGGAATACATACTCAAATTCCTTGAAATGCTTAAAATGGGTACCTTTTATTACATGTAAATTATACTTCAATAATGTTTATTCAAAATCCCTTTTATCCTTTAAAATCCACCTTGAAAGCTATCTTTTCAGTAAAATCTTCCTGTCTCCCAGTTCTTTAGGAAATGCTTCCACCATCCACCACCAAGACCCTCTCTACAATTCTGCTTTACACCACAGATGAGGGCACGTATCTCTCTCTCGTTTGAATTTACATCCCCTCCTTATCCCACTGAAATCTGTCTTCCACCTGGACCTCTCCACCAAAGTGATTCTTGTTAAATTCGGTAATAACTCACTAATTGCAAGTCCAATGGCCACTGAATAGCTCTTACCCTACTTGGCTCCTCTTTGGCATCTGAAACATGTCTTTTTCCTCAAACTACGTATCCAGTTTGCTCGTGTATTATCACATTTATATCAGTAAATGTATTTCATTTATATCAATAATTTCGCATCCAGGAATGCCTGGGCAGCTCAGCGGTTGAGCATCTGCTTTCGGTTCAGGTCATGATCCTGGAGTCCCGGGATTGAGTCCCACATTGGGCTCCCCACAGGGAGCCTGCTTCTCCCTTTGCCTGTGTCTCTGCCTCTCTCATGTGTGTCTCTCATGAATAAATAAATAAAATCTTAAAAAATAGTAATAGTAATTTCATATCCAGGTTCCTTTTCCAACTTATTCTTAAACAATTTCCTAAGCTTTCATTTTTTATCTTATCTTTCTGAATAAGTTCCCTATGTAGGATTTTTCAGTCCAACAGCCCCTACCACCTCTGTGCTGACAACTTCAAAACATGTCTTTTATTTTTAGTTCTTTTACCTGAACTCAAAAATCATTTACCTGCCTACCTTCTAGATATCAAAGACGTTCAAATTATACTTGTACAGAATTTACCTCATTTCTTTTAAAGCTCCCAAATATATTTTTCCTCCTTGTATTCTCTCTTCTACTAGGAAACCAAATACACCAACTCACCCAAACTGAAGCTAGAGACTATCCTAGACTCCTGACTCCCTGCATATCCAATTAGTCCTACTATTTCTCAATAGTTTCCAAATCATTCATTTATTATCTTCTCAGACTTAATCAAAATAATACAAATACAAATGAAGCTTATATTCCATCCCATTTAAGAAGTAGAAATGTCTTAAGTTCATTTTGAGGCATGTTGATTTTTAAGGCAAATGAGCAATAATCAATGGAAAATGTTCCTCAGGGAGTTAGATCTATGGGCTTAAATATCAATGAAGGGAACAAGCTGGAGATGGAAGTCCACATTTTGGAGCCCTTGGAATACAAGTGATATTTAAATTCATACAAGTGAACTTCGGCAATGGGGCCGAAGTAAAAAACCTAGCGACCTATTTCCCTACAGGAAAAAACATTGGCTGTAGTGGCAGGAACTTGCAGGGAGAAGTGAAAACTTGTGAGAGCCACTTCGGAAAATGGGAAGGGATTGAACAAGGAACACCTGACATGGTTCTGAGGAGCAACGAGAGAAGGAAGCAAGAGGACAATGAAATGAGGAGGGTCAGTGTCCCAACCAAAAGATCCTATGAGGACTCCCCTGAATTGTGAATGAATCAAAGTCAATCATGGGTGGGGTTCCTGGCCAACTCAGACAACAGGAGGAGTCAAGAAATTGGAGATCACAATGAAAGCAGAGCATAGACATGCAGTGTGGGTAACAGAGCAAAACATATAAGGTCAAAGGTTAGGTCAGAAAATAGAATATCACAGGGAGCAGGAGAGGAGGTTATAGAACTGTGATATGGGGAATCCCTGGGTGGCTCAGTGGTTTAGCGCCTGCCTTTGGCCCAGGGCGCGATCCTGGAGTCCCGGGATCGGGTCCCTCGTCGGGCTCTTGGCATGGAGCCTGCTTCTTCCTCCTCCTGTGTCTCTGCCTCTCTCTCTTTCTCTCTCTCTCTATGTCTATAATAAATAATAAATAAATAAATATTTTAAAAAAGAACCGTGATATGCAGCATTGGATGTGATGTCAGCAAGGACACCGAATCTCTCTAATATTTTAGGTATTTCCAGGGGGTGCCAAGACAGCTTTAGCCAGATATCAAGAAGATAAAAATGACAGGACATCTCCAGTTGCCCATTGTATCTTGAGAAAAAGCAAAAAAAAATTGTTAATTTAAGAAACTTAAAATTTCTAAGAAATCTAATGCAACTAACTAGAGGTCCAAAAATCTTGCTCCAGGCAAATGCTGAGATTTTGGTCCTCCTATAGGAGATTTTCCCCTACTTCTAAGCCTGGCGAAGGTCATCCTGGTGGCTTCTACCCAGTGGGCAGCTGCTTTTCTTCAGCATCATTACTAAGGCCTTAAGTACCAAAAGAGTCTCTCAGTGCTAACCAGGTCAGGCAGTGCGCTCGTTCCAGATATATACGTATTTTCTGCAAATCCTGTGAATATTTATTGGTTGTTTATTGAGGGTATGGCCCTGGGGCCAAAGCCAACTAGGTATGTTGATACCAAAATGCATAAATGTGATGCCTTATGCTCCAAGACAGGAGAAAAGACATAAGTATGAGAGAAGATAGGAAGAGGATAGCAAGCACAGGCCAAGTCAAATGAGAACTACTTCCAGGGGGCGAAGGAGGGTAGTCGGCTGGGGGCTTCGATGCTTAGAGAGAATTCCTGCCACAAGGCTAGCTCAGCAAAGGACAGGGCGTAGATGTTAAAAGGTCACGTGTCATGCCCAGATGTTTGTTTGAGAATATTGCTCCGGCTACATCATTAAGGATGGGTGTGAGCAGAAAAGAGGACCAGAAGGCTCCTGTGGTTTAAATCAACATGGTAGGGATGGGGTGCAGAGAAGAGACACGTTTAAATCATGGTAAGTAGATCTCTTATCAGAACATAGGGATTGATTGGAAGAGGAGTCTGCCACACAAGGAAGAGTTCAGGAGGACATCTGATTTTTTGTCTGAGGGAAGTGTTCAAATTCACTAAGGCAGGATGCATATGAAGGGACTTCTGTGCTAGGTACTATTTCAGGGACATAAATAGTGTAAGACGCTGTCCCTGGTAGGCTCCACTTCTCTTTTCTCTTTCTTACCTCATTTATTTCAGGGGTCTTGAATGGTTTCATTTCACAGATTTACCTAAATATTTTTGTGGCCTCATTTATTGTCAGCAGTGTTCCCTTCACTCCAGCACTTTTGAAAGGTTTACAGAAGTTAATTTGAAAATAAGTATATATAGCCCCAAATGAAGAGATTCCAAAGTTAATTATGGGTCTCTCTCCAGTGTCCCATCACTTACCTCTTCTAACGTTTCCATTAAAATGATATAAAGAGATTGAGACAGATCTTCAAATTTTTTAAGAAATTAGGTCTATAAAAATATTCTCATTTTTAAAAAGATTGTATTTATTCCCCTTTTCAATTTTTTAATTTAAATTCAATTTAACTAACATCTAGTGTATCATTAGTTTCAGAGGTAGAATTTAGTGATTCATCGGGTACATGGGACATCCAGTGCCCCTTACATCACATGCCCTCCCTAACCTCATCACACAGTTACCCTGCCCCCCCACCTCCCCTCCACCAAATCATGAGATTTTTAACTATAGGAAACAAACTGAGGGTTCCTATTTTTCTTTGCTTCTAAGGGGTGATGGCAAAAGGCCCATGGATGGACGCCACACAGTCTAGAGGCCAGGGCTGAGGCTGGGAACTGTATTCTCCGTTTAATTTTTTCCCGTAAAGATTTCCAATTTTCTGAAACTTTGAGCTTTCAGCTGGAAATCTCTTAGGCTCTCTGATTCAGGCCTGAGCCTGTGGGATGTGAACACATTTATATGGCTGGATTAAGCAGGTCATTTCTAGCCTCATTTGGCCTAGACGGGAAGCCAGCTTTCCTCCAAATTGCAGGTTCTCCCAGGAAAAGGCTTCACCACCCCTGTCTATTCTATTTTGTCTCTGGAATTGATGGAGCAAAGGATGTTTCGCGCAGGAGCAAAAGGAGAGAGAAGGGAATTTGCACATGTCAACATCATGTTGGCAGCAAAATGCCACCCTCCTACATGTCTAAAGGCCCAGCAGCATAAGCGTGTATCTGCCAAGATAAGGATCGATGGAGAGAAGCCAGGGCCCAGGTAAAACGTCCCAACCAAAGTATTTCTAGTCAGTAATAATAGACGCAAGGCCTAGATAAGTCACTCAGAGCCCTGTCTCTCAGTGGTTCCTGTGGCGTTCAGCCGGAGACAGTGTGTATGTGTTAAAGCAACTGAGGTCTGGGGCAGGAGGGGTCTCAGAGTCCAGGGGTGCTCCCCACTGAGTGGTGGCTGCAAAGGTCAAGCACGTGTGGCTCTACTGAGCTTCCTGCTGAGGAGCCCTTGGACCTTGGCTCTCTCTGCAGAGGGTCTGAACACCGACTCACCTGTTTCCCAGGCCACGGGCCGGGAGGGCTGCAGCCAGCGGGCTGAGTCCGTAAAACAGAGCCACCCGAAAGCACGAGAGCACGTTGGTGGTGGCAGCAGCAAGCTAGAGTTGAATTCCATTTAAATAAAATGCCAAAAGGCAGTCAGCGAAAGTGACATTTATGGTGTTACTACAAATGCATTCAGTGGGAAAGCTCAGTAGCAGAAGCAAGAGGGAAAAAAAACAAGCTGTAGTGAAAACTGCCATCTGTATATTGTGCCCCGTTTTTAATATTCTGTATTCTCATAAAAAGTGTTGTTTCTGTCACTATTCAATCTCACAAACTCACACAGAACACTGTTAAAAGTCAGCAGTGTGTGAAATGGTATTTTAAAATAAATGAAACCCGCTCGCAGAGCTGCGGAGGAATATTGCAATGCTGGGCGCTGACAGACAGGCACTGAAAAGTAACAACCGTTATCATCTTAAAGCAAAGCGGATTAAATAAAAACCCACAGCCAGTGGTGCATTACCAAGTCTGATATTGACACAGCTGCTGTGGTGGTTATTTTTCATTGTCTCATCAAGACAAAGCATCATGGGATATCCATCTTCCCTCTGTCAGGCCAGGCCTGGTATAAAGTTTTTCGTTTACATTTGCATTATATCCCTTTTATCTCCAGTGCCCGCGTTTTTCAGCCCCCCCTTAACTGTGAGGTCGGATGACCTGTGGGGCCGTGTTGGGCTATTACCCTCGGGCCAGAGGAGCCCCCTCCTGGGGCAGAGGGTGGCCCTCCCCAGCCCATCCCCACCTTCCAGCTCCTTCCAGGGGCTGAGATGGCCATTGGCGTGGGTGCCGGGGACCCTTGGATGCTGCGGGGCGCCTGTGTTTGGAAACTGGAGACACAAACCAACAACAAGAGGGAGAGGGATGAGGACTAGGAGAATTAGAAGAGCCTGTTGGCGGGGATTTGATGTCTTTCCCTTTTATCCCCCCTGGGAAGAAAAGGGCACGGTCAGAAATGCACGACTCTCTTGAGAACACTCCCGCTGAGAAGCTGGATTAGAGCTCAATTTTTGCACACTGCTGTTGTAGTTTTCTGGACCGGCTCGCTCTTCTTTGAATTGGCCTTTAGCTCAGAAGTTGGCTCATCTGTGGAAAGTGTATTCTAATTTGACTCATCGAAAGCTTTCTCTTTGAGAAACATCAGTCTCATTGTTGGGGTGGGGATAGTTTTCTCTATGCTTCTTCCATCACCCTGAGGTCCTCTGCTCTGGAAGCTCATTTGTATGATTTCTTTAGGAGAGAAAATTCAGCTCGGCATTTTGAGCTCCACCATGTAAGCCATTGACCCCAAAGGCAGGGAAGCCTTGACCATTAAGTTCCTTGAGCAAAAGTTAAAACGTGTGATTTTGTGAGATTGGGGGTGGATCTAACGAAGGCAGCCGGGCTCAAAGTCCCAACAGGGGTTCTGACTCTTTGAGCAGCTTCCATAGGCCCCTCTACCCCCTTCATTCCATCCCAACCCTGGCCCCCCAGGAGGGTTAGAAATGAATGAGAGGATGGGCAGAGGGCTTTGTGAGATACTCGGCACAAAGGAGAGCTCCTCCTGTGTGCCTTCCACACCAGCAACAGGCAAATAGGGTCAACGGATGCCATATCCGCCCCAGTGATGCTCACTGGCTGCTCAACACATTGCCTCCACACTCAACATCTCAGTGACTTCAGAGAATAGAATCTTCTCATTCACATCCAGCCCGCATGGGTTAGGTTGCCCTCCTACACCTTTCTAAACCTGTGGCCTCCAACATCATTGCTAAAGGAAAGAGAGAGCATCCAAGTATTATATAGGGAGTTTTTAGGGCTTGGCATGGATTAGGTCACTTCTGCTGACATTCCACTGGCCAGAGCACTGGTGGTCCCCTTGCCTCAGCGGAACTGCAACCTAGCTGAGAATCTTCTAGAAGTCATCTATGTGCTCTGAGAAGAGGAGCAGTGAACACAGAAAACATTTTTTTTCTTTTCTTTTCTTTTCTTTTTTTTTTTTGTCACAGAATCAGGACAGGGAAAGAAGGATAAGGTAGAGGAACAGGATGATATGAGCTCTAGGAAGACAGAAACAGTGCTGCAGCAGGATCAAGTGCTGCCTTAGCCTGATTTGGCCACGCTATCAAACACAGTCGCTGAACCTTCCTCCACCACCACCATTCCCAGCCTTGCAACATGAAGTAGAGTCCACAGAAAGGTTTACTAAATTGTGTTCCAGCTATAACTTCCCCAGAAGAGTGACTTAAAGCAATACAACTATTGGGTTCCTCCCCCGCCCCACCCCACCCCCACTCGTGCTTGGGCTCTGTCTCTCTCTCTCTGTCTCTCTTTCCGTCTGTCTCTCTCTCTCTCTCTCTCTCTTCGATAAATAAATAAAGTACTTAAAAAATACAACTATTTTTGTGAATGAATCTGGGAGTTGACTGGGCTCGGTCATGGAATGAATGTTTGTGTCCCTCCCAATTCCTACGTTGGAGACTTAAGGCCCAATATGGTGATAATAGGAGGTGGGAACTTTGAGGGTGAGTAATTAGGCCATAGGGGCGGGGCCCTCGTGAGTGGAATCAGTGCCCCTATAAAAGAGGCCCAAGGAAGCCCTCTTGCTCCTCCACCATGTGAGGTCATGGAAGACAGCCGTCTATGAGGATGGAGGCCTCGCTAGACACTGAGACTGCTACTGCTGGTGCCATAATCTTGGACTTCCCAGCTTCTAAAATCATAAGACATAAATATCTGTTGCTTATGACCACCCTGTTTATGATATATTTGTTAAGGCAGACTCGGGCAGTGAGGCAGTTCTTGCCCACATTCTCTAAAGCAGTTGCAGTGGAACAGGGGCTTCGGTTCACTGAGGCTTCTTCACTCACATGTGTAGTGCTCGCACCGAGCACACTAGATACAGTTGTGAGACAACCAGCTGGGGCTCCTTCTTTATCTCTCTAGACATGTGATCTTGCCATGTGCCCTCTCTGCCTGCTGGTCTCAGGGTGGCTGGGCTTCAGCCATGGCAGCCACAGGCTCTTGGAGAGAACTTCCCAAAGGAACCAGCGGGATTTGCGTGGCTTCTTGTCACCAAGCCTCAGAAGTCAGGTGGTACTTCTGTGACCTTCTGCTCATCCAGGCGTTCACAGATGCCCTTACATAAGCTGGGCGAAGTTCAAGAGAGGGAGAAAAACACTCCATGGTTCTAAAAACAAGACTTCTGCACTTATCTTGCAGAAAACCAATGGTCAGATGAATCCTATACCCTTGCAAAGCGCTAGGTGAGAATGTAAAGAGTCAGCCTATCATGGGAATAGGCCTAAAATGTTGGCTGTAAAAGAGAAACAAAAAAAAAATGTATAGATATAAGGCACTAATTTCTTTTTTATCTTACCCATCTAACTTGACCACATTCGTGCTATGTATACACTTCCAACAACAAAGTCCTTCCAGAGCTGCTCAAACTGCAACATTATCTCCTACTCCCCCATCCGCTCTGTAACATCCCTCAAGGTTCAGAATGCATGGGGTTAGCTAAAACCTAGGGGGGGGGGGAGTTGTTCTCAAGAATCCAAAATGTGGCAGCGCCTTGGATGCGTGCCCACCTCGCATCTTTTCTGAGAGCACCTTGTCAGAACAGAGACTTGGGAGACTGCGAAAGAGCTCTGGAGATGTATCGGTGTCATTCTCAAAGCCAAAACTCCACTTGCCTGCAGAAGTAAAGATCTTTAGGCTGCAGACTCTGATACTTTGTGGTAAATAAAATCAGTATTACTGCCTGAAAATTGTTACCTAGTGTGCCAAAGATGGCCTGGACACCATCATGGTTTTGAGGCTTCAGCCTTCCACTCTAACTTTTCCCACCTAGACCCTCATTAATGTCAGCTTTCTGTTTTGATGCACTGAAGTACTACCATTTCCCTTCGAGCCTCACACGTGGTCCTGAACTCCCGTGCATTCTCCTAGGGGCTCTCTGAACCTCTGATTGACTCTGAGTCCCAGATCTCAACACCACAAATTCTGCCTAATGTTCTTCTCCATATAGTCACAATGTTCCCATCCTCCCCCCAAAAAAACTCTATTGAGTGACATTTCTGCCACCATTGCAGCAGGAATTGGGTCTCCTTTTGGAACAGCGCCATGGCCACTTGAGTCCTGAAAGCTGGACTAATGGCCACTCCCAAGAGACAAGCTCCCCAACCAAATTTGCCCCCCTGGGCCCGGCCCTGTATGTTACTAGCTTACATTCTTCTCCCTCTCATGTGTCATTGAGTTCTCAAGATACTGAACAATGAAGCTGTATGGGTAATAGCAGACAGGTGAATATGATTGTCCATTATCTATTCCAACTCTTTGAATCATATTTTTCCTTCATATCCTGAGTCCCCTTTTGTGGAAGACATTTAAAGTTGAAAATTTGCAAACTCAATAATGTGAGCCAATTTGAACTTCCACCCATCTATGATGTCTCTGGGTTAGTAATATAGTCACTTCCTTTATTCAGCATAGATAAAGATGGTATTCTCATGGATCAGAAGTTTTTATAATTAGAAATTCACAATTGAAATAATATAAACTACCTGTTATGGGATATATAGAACATAAAAAAACTTCAGGCATGACATTTATTCTGAATATAATTCATCATTCTTTGATGATTCAGAAGTGGCTTTGAAATCATATTAGGAAGCTGATGCATCATCTTTATGAGCATCCGTTAACGTGGAGTTATTTCTGCGAGTGCAGAGTGTTTGTCAATTGGGAATGTCCAGTTAATAGGGTGCTGGATAGCACAGAGAACCTTATAGTGGGCACTGCAAGATGAATATCATCCAGAAAGTAGTGAAAAGAAAGTAATCAAAGTGCTACATCTATCTGTGGTTTCCACAGGTCTTTTTAGGGTTTAAATGTCAAGATGCAGCACTGATGCTCCTTTACAATGTATCACCTTCTTCTGAAAACAGCGGGTCACTTTCACTTACCGCAGCTTTTCCTTGCCTACAACCCCTGCAAAAGAGAAAGAAAGAAAAAGAAAGAAGAGAAAGAAAGAAAGAAAGAGAAAGAAGAAAGAAAGAAAGAAAGAAAGAAAGAAAGAAAGAAAGAAAGAAAGAAAGACTCAATCAGGTAATCATTTAAATCTGGCTTTCTTTTTCAGAAACCCCATTGTATATTTACCATGTTACATCCAGATTAAATGACTCGGCATTAGTCATTAACCTACAATGTTATTACCATTCTATAGACATTTCAGATTTCATGAACACTTACTTACTCATGACGTGCCACTAAGCCTTTTGGAGTTTAGAGGGTTTAGCTATATTTAATTCTAAGCAAATGATCACCCTCAGTTCCCAGCTGGGTGTGGGTTCCTAGCAGGACTACTATGGCCCCTCTGTGATTAAGGGCCATTGGGTCATAGGCTATGCTCACTACATTTGTGTACTTCTCATATCATCTCAATCAGATTTGAAGGTCCCCAAAGACCACTTCTAATTCCACAAAGTTAATGATCCCTCTTGTTTGTTTAGAACTTAAAACTTTCTGAATTCCTCAGATCAGTCCTTAAAACAATGATGTAAGATAGGCAAAGTGGATATTATTAAATCCAAATGCTTTAAACAATTTACTCAGGGTTATAAAACCAAAGAGCCCTAATCTGATGCCTCTACACCTTGTCCAGCCTTTGTATTTTCAGGCTCACTTGCAACCCAACCCCTGCCCCAAATGCTCTTGCTTGTCATACGAGTCTTCCCTGAATCTTTACTTACTGTCAGGCCATTTTTACATTCTAATGATCCGTCCTGCATACACTCTTTGAGTTAGAGATGCAACCACCATTGCCTCACCTGTCAGAACATCATAGAATGTCACAAACATGGAAGGGCCTCGACACATACATGATGAATGAATGCATTTCCAATTATACTCAAGTCCAGCACACCTTCTTCATGAAGAGGCCCATTGGCAACTCAATCCTCTCCATGTCCTGAGGAACCCACCATTCACACAGGTCAACAGGAAGAAACGGGAATGGCACCATTCACTTATTTTATCAATGTCAGTTTTTTTTGCACACTGGAAAAATTATGGGTTGTGAGTCAGATAGACCTGGGTTTAAATCCCAGCTCTGCCATTTGCTGGATCTGATTTTTGTTTTGTTTTGTTTTTTAATATTTTATTTATTTATTCATGACAGACACACACAGAGAGAGAGAGAGAGAGAGAGAGAGAGAGGCAGAGACACAGGCAGAGGGAGAAGCAGGCTCCATGCAGGGAACCCAACGTGGGACTCGATCCTGGGTCTCCAGGATCACGCCCTGGGCTGAAGCGGTGCTAAACTGCTGAGCCAACAGGACTGCCCTGCTGGCTCCGTTAACTTAGACAAATTAGCTAACCTTCCTCATTCCCAGTTTCCTGGTATATAATATGAAATAAGATCCTCTTTGCTGGGTAATTTGAAGGATTAAGATAATATAAGTAAAGCTACAGGCACATTCTAGTCTCCTAATCAACTGTAAATATGACGACCTCATCTTTACTGCTTTTTAATGTCTTTTTGCCTAGAAAAGAGGCACTTCCAGTATCCATGGTTTTTAAAGACTGTTTATAAGTCTATTGGCCTTCTAACTATGGATACTCCTTAAATATTGCATTTCCAATGACAGTAGTCAAAAATCTCTTGGCAATTTCATGCTTCTGTACATCGAGCTCCTCATATATAATACATTTTCTACCATGGAATGAATGTTTATAACACATTTCCATTATAGATCTCTACAAAGCATGTATATTTCAGAAATCATAATATGTTATTTATATTTATCATCTATGCATTCCAACTGATAAAAAGTGATAGTGGGATAAGACATCCTCAAAAATTTAGTTGCTTATACAGACACCTTGCCAGGAGACATTTCCCAATTCATACTGGGTAGCATAATTCTTAGCTCATGATCAGGTGATTATAAAATCCCCCTCAGCTAGTGCCTTTGAAAAGTCTTCATCCAGACTTTTGATTTCTAGATAAAGTTGTGTGGTGTTTCTGATTCATCTCCAAAGGTCAAGGGGATGGCCTTAAAGGAAAGAGGGTAGGCAGTGTCCCACCCTCAAGAACACGCTGCTGCATATGGTCACAGAATCTGCAGAGACACGTCAAAGAGGATGCAAACATCTGAACTCTGATCTTCCCTTTAAACTATTCTAGCAAAATTGATAGCTTTTATACCTGAATCGCATGCCCTGATTTATCTACATCAGATTCATAATAAGATCTAGATAATTGAAATCATACCTTGAATTTGGAACAGCTCCTGGAATGTCTGCAATTAGATACCAACCAACCTTCTGAAGTGAGTGGCTTCTCGGGGCAAATCTCTGTATCATGACCCAATGTCTTACTCCTTATCCCTCTTCATTACAAAATTATTTAAATAAATATTAAGCAGCTTATTTACCAACATTCAATTTCACAGTGATTATGTGGAACATTTCTTCAACATGATTAACCACAGAGCAGAGTCACTTCTCATTAGTAAACCTCATTTTTAATGTACTCAGTAAGGCTTCCAAAAAGCAGTATGGCTTCTTTAGACACTACTTCACACAGGTGCATTTCCATGGCCCTTACCTAGAGCCTTGCTTAGCATCAGTATCAAATGGAGTTCCAATCCCAGCCTTTTTCATATGGTATCTAAATATTCCTTTCAGGTGTCAGTTTGTCTATTCAACCTGCTTCAAGTGGGCTATATTGCATCTACGGCTAATTCTCAGTAACTTCACTAGATATTTCATGCTTCTGTTCTCAAAATACAACCCTAAACAGAATAAATCTCACTATCCCTACATCATTGTGCTGTGATGAAAGTCCTGCTGTTTCTGACTGCAATTACTTCAATTCAGTCATCAAACTAGACATTCAAATAAATGAGTACCTAAACCCTCATATCCCAGAAAGGGGGCCATGACACAGACTTGTCTCGATAGCTCTTCCAAATTCCAATTTAGTATTGTTTGTATTGTACGAGACAGAGCAGGCTTTCTAGATGCCTGTCTGAATAGTGGCCCATTTTAAAATTCCTCCCTGAAGAGGTCAAGACTGGCCTAGTCACCCATCAGACATTGGAATTTAGTGGGCCAAGGCCAGGCAGAGATCACTATATTTAATTACAGGGAAAACTGAAAGCCAAAGAATTAACTTATCTGAAATCTAAAGAAAGAAACTGAAGTTCACATGTCAGATGGATTTTATATAAACCCTAAACCCAGAGAGGCAGGAGTGGAAATAGATGATACATATCAGGAGAGGAGAGGGTCATACATTAGAAGATTCAGAGTTTCAAGTCTTTCAGAGATGCCTTCCAAGTATGCACGCTCAAACACAAGTAGTGGTAAGACAGTGATCAGGTGGCCTGAGCAAAACAAAGATTCCTGGCTGACGAATGCAGCTCACCATTATGAATCAATAGGTTTGTGATGGGGCAGGCAGGTTTAAGGACCAGAAGCAGGATGGCCACTGCCTAGCGGCTTGAAATTTGGGGCAACAGTATTGAGATTTTGACACCCATCTAGAAAGGCATCACGACACATATACACAGGACTCATCTGTAAGGTCATCAAGCATCACCCATACCCACTGATCTGATTCTGGGAACAAGTCAAAAAGAAAGATTTTGGTTTTTATGAATAACTCATTCTCTCTCTTTCTCTCTCTCTCTCTCCTTACCCCCCTTATTTCATTCAACAATCTCTCACAAATTTGGTTAGTAAGTCAGCAACCATGTCTACTATAAAAAGACCAGAAGAGTGGGCTGGGTTAAAACTTACATGTTCTAGAGAGAGACTGGCAGTCAATTGATAGATAGACTGATTGTGTGCACAAAGTGTCTGGCATGTGGTCCTACCAAATGATTATCTTCGATTCTCACAGTATTTTTTTAAAAATGATTTTGATACCATTTTTATTTAACGATTGTGCTCCTTACCACATACAGTGAATGTTGGCAGGTTTTGGATGAACGCCACAATATTCTAAGAGCTAAGCATAAAGGACCTTGTTGTCCTGTGTATTCTAACCTGTTTGATAGTACAGCTTACCTGTGGTACCCTGGCCACGTGACCTGTTGGCCTTCCTCTTGCCAAACCACTTAAATCAAGCATAAATATTCCTCAAAGGCTATTTGTTTCTAGACATAGGTTCTGCAGTTATTAAATCTTTCACCAATTTCTTTTTTTTCCCCTCCTTTTCTTGACAGTGAAGTTCTATGTTTTATAGAGCAATGTTTTCTCCATTATACAGTTCCATTATTTTAAAAAGAGTTGGTGATGCAGAGATCCCAGGAGATATTTGTATCATAAGATGTGATGTTCACAGGAGTGATTCCAGATGCAGATTAATATTTTTAAAGCTTAGAGTCTCTTTGAGGAGTTCACGCTCACACTTGAAGCATTCAAGATGGTGCCCTGGTTTTGAGAAATGTCAAAGGGAAACAGTTCCTGTCAGCAGATTGACGCTGTGACTGAATTTGCGGTCGTGCTTTTCACACTGTCTTATTCTGTGAACAGTTAAAACTCCATCTGCCCGGGGACCTAGTATAAATATGTAGGATTTTATATGTTAAAATAATTGGATGAAAGAAACATTACATCTCTTTAGTTTCCCCTAAAGAGTGTGCTTCCTGTACCGATAAGGTTATCAGGGCAAACATCTGTTGAGTGCTCACTGTATGCTGGGCACTGTTTGCAAGTCTATAATGTGTTGACTCATTAGGTTCACTTATCATTCCTAAAAAGTAATGGGCATTAATTTACTTTTAGTTAGTTTCCTATATTATAAAAGAGGAAACTAAGGCAGGCAGGTTCAGTCACTTCCAGCTCTTGCAGGTCACAGAGCTGGAATTCAAAGCTAGGATGTCCAGCTCTAAAGAATACATGATTCCCTAAACTGTCCCTTAAAATTACATCTAGGTTTTTATTCTTAGCCTCACTAGTCAGTTGTTCTCCACCAGATTCTTGTTTTTTAAGATTTTATTTATTTACTTGAGAGAGAGAGAGAGAGCAAGTACATGTGAGCAGTGGGGAGGAACAGAGGCAGAGGGAGAAAATCTCAAGCAGACTCCATGCAGAGTGCAGGGCCCCAAAGTGGGGCTCAATCTCATAACCCTAAAAACATGACCTGAGCTTAAATCAAGAGTTGAAGGCTTGGAATGCCTGAGTGGCTCAGCGGTTGAGTGTCTGCCTTTGGCTCAGGGCGTGATCCTGGGATCCTGGGATGGAGTCCCACGTCAGGCTCCCTGCACAGAGCCTGCTTCTCCTTCTTCATGTGTCTCTGACTCTGTGTATGTGTATGTGTGTGTGTGTGTGTGTGTGTGTCGTGAATAAATAAATAAAATCTCAAAAAAAATTGTTGAAGCCTTGAATGAGTGAGCCACCCAAGCGCCCTTCCACCAGATTCTTATCTATGCTTCTAAAATATCTAGATGATATATCTTGCTGGAACACAGCCAGTTAGGGGCTGTTGAAGAGCTGAAACTATCACAAGTGTTCAAGATGATGTGTGGATGTTCCTCTAATGTAAATTTTAGTGTAGAGTCCAAGGAAGCTCTAGAACCACCTTTAATTTTTGAGTAACACCCCATGCAAATGATCGCTCAGATTTACTACATTCAAGTTCATAAGATGCCCCAAACTACTCATGAAAAGGTACAGTATTCTTTTCTGCTACTCTGGATTCCACCATTTCTTTCCACTAGCTCTCCCGGACTTGTCAATTCCCACCTGCCTACGCATGTCGGACTATCCTCCGCATGTAGCTGACCTTGGTTCCCTTTAATTCTTGACTCAAAACCATAGAGCCATGGCAAATCTGTACAGACAGAAAACAGATTAGTGGCTTCCAGGAGGAAGGGGGAAGATTGGGAGTGACTGCTCAGAGGGTACAGAGTTTCTTTGGGGGTGACAATCTGGAATGACAGTGGTGTTGGCTGCACAACTTTGTGAATATACTGAAAACCACTGGATTGTACACTTTAAAATGGCTAAAATGGTGAATTTTAAGTTATGTGAATTTTACCCCAATTAAAAAAAAAAAAACAAGACCAGCATTGTTCACAATCTCATCCAGCTCTGACTCAACAAGCCCCAGTAGGAATTCTGTAGTCATCTAGATGAGGTTTTGCTAGAATAAGGATTTTCAATCTCCCCTTTCTAGGTGGCTTCACAAAGGTCATGTCAAGTGCCTTGGCTATTGTTTTGCCTTTTTCCATATAATATTACTTCGTTCCTCAATCATGGATCTTGGCAACCTTGAGACTGAGGACACCTTAACCATCAGCTTAGGAAAGCAAGCAATTCTACTAAAAATCCCACCTAAGCTTTTACAGTGGTATTAAAACATGTCCACATAGTTTTTGACATTCCACCCCATAAAAGGTAGAACCTGATCCCCTTTATCTTAAGCGTGGTCTGGAGTCAGTGACTTGCATGTAGTGAATAGAATATGGCAGTAAGTGATGGTGTGTGAATTAATTTTAAAAGGCGTGACATCTCCTTCCTGTTCTCTGTCTTGGATCACTCCCTCTGGGGGAAGCCAGCTGGTGTGGACCCTCAAGAAGCAAATTGAAAGGCCTGTTTGGTGAGGACCAGAGGCCTCCTGCCAATCGCTCTACCGGTGAGCCATTCTGGAAGCAGATTCACTAGCCCCAGGCAAGCCTTCACCTCCTGAACAACCTCCTCAAAGACCCTGAGCCAGAACCACCCAGTTCAGCCCTTCCTGGATTCCTGACCCAGAAACAATGAGTTAGTAAACGGATGATGTTTTAAACCAATATGTTTTAATGTAATTTGTTCTGCAGCAATAAATGACTGGTGCAACTATACTTGATTACCTTCCTTCTAACCACATCCCTCCTTCTTACTCCCTGACACTCTTAATCCTAAAATGGGTGCTACACCGCTAGCTTCTAATTGTTTACTGATATTTCATGAAATAAATATAGATATTTCAAACATAGCAAAACTTAATTTTACAGTGAATACCTATATACTACCACCTGGATTTTAATATTTTTACTGCTCTTACTTTTTCACACATCTATCTATCTATCCTTCTCCCTTTATCAATCCATCTCACTTTTCATGTCTTTCTAATTGCCGATATCAGTACCCTTCACCCTAAATATTTCAGCATGCAAGTATGCATAATAGTGAATAGGTTTAAATATTTCTTTACAATTGTTTTTCTCATGAAATGAAACTTAAGTACAATAAAATGCACAATCTTAACTGTACATTTGCTGGTTTTGACAAATGCATGCACCTATGTGTATGCCAAACACTTATGAAGCTGTAGCATATTCATGGGTATAAATTTACACTCACTGACAGTCCATAAGACAATTTCTTATAATTCTGTGCCTCTCATAACATCAACCATCTGATCTGATCACATAGTAGGCACTCAACCAACACCTTTAAATCTATCAGTGGATGTTATCCGGTTGCTTGCAAAAAAAAAAAAAAAAAAAAAGCCTATAAATGATTCCAGCCACGTGGCTCTGACAGGCTAGAAAACCAAGACCCTTTGGAGCCTTGAGAAGTGAGAGGAAGGACAGAGAAGCTGCCCTCTGTTCTTTGTCTGTACAAAACCCCTTAAGGAATAGTTTGTCCACCGAAATTAGCATGGTGTAGAGATAGTAAAAATGCTTATGAAAGGCAATTTGTTTTCTGTGGAATTCACCAGATGGCCCACACTGTTAGGTATTACTTAAATCTCCACTTGGGAGAACCTGTTATCTCCCTTCCTTATAATAACCCCGTGGCCTGAATATTATGACCTGTACACATAGCAACTACAAAGCTTTGCGACAAGCATTTTAATGGCTTTTGAGAGCATGTGAAACAAAGACAGGTTGTAAGTAAAAATTAAAGAACAACCTTTGGGTTTTAGCACGCCCTAGACTAGAAGAGGAGACGGCTCCCCCTGTGTCATTAGAAGGGCTCAGCTGGGTCTCCCGGAGCTGCCTGGAGGCCTGAACCCCGCGCTACCTCTGCCTGCCTGGCCCTCCGTGATCTCTGGTGCCCTGGCACTGGCTGCTGCCGAGCCCCAAGCAACCCCTTGCACCTGCCCTGGACACTGGCCTCAGTTTACATGCCGTGTCTGCCTTTTCTCCTCCTTTCTCCTTTCCTTTGACCCTCTCTTCTTATCCCTCATCTTTGTCTGCTGCTCTCCTCCTAACACATTTTTCTTGCTCTTTCAATGTATTTCTCCTCCCACAGACCGTCTTGCTCACATGGGCTCTCATTCATATCGTCTTTATCTCTGCCCTCTCATATTTTCTTTTTCTCTCTCTCGTCCTTCCTTTTCTCCTGTGTTCTCTTTTTTGCCTTTCATGCTCTGACTTTCACACCAAACACCTGGTTTCCTAGTTCCTTCTTCCTTTCTGTCCCCTCCCCGCAAGCTGAGCCAGCACACTGCCCATTTGAAAACCTTTGTGAAATGGTACTGTTCCTCTTTCCTACAGATGCTAGACTCAGTCTTTTGTAGCAAAGGGAAGAGACCCGATTTTCAACCGTGAAGGTTGTCCGGAGCTGTCTAATTTGTCAGCCTGGTGCCACCTGCCATATGCACAGCCTGAAGCCCCATGACAGCCCTCATTTTCTAAGCTGAACCTCAACCTTTGCCCTCTGACCCTTTTGTTCACATTCTGTTATTGCAAAGGGACAGAAACACAACCCACTGGAGCCTTATTACAGTTTTAATTTCCCGAGTAGTGCCACCACCTCATTTTTGCCTCCACCACGCTCCCTCTGTGCAATAGCCCCCCTTAGCTCTCTGTGAGACAGAACCCTGAAAATCGCATTTGCATTTTCTCTGTGATGGAGATCAATGCTAACATGAGAGTCCTCTGAAATGTTTTCTTGGTCCTCTGTTGCCCTTCTCCGATTCTAAATGAATATACCAATTATCATATAGCTCTTCCTCTCTACACATCCAATAGAAAATATATATAGGTTAATAGGAGACTCTTCTAGGAGATTGCTTTAAATTTTCTGAGGTCTTATTGATATGACTGTTGTTATTTCTGGTGTGGCTTTTTTTATCCTGCGGCTCATCAATAGAGTCCTGCGTCCCTAAACATAGGTTTTCCAACCAGGAAAGCAGAGATTGTTGGTCAGACATACATGTCTGGTTTCTGTCTGTGTCCCCTTGGTAAGTTCATTTTGTTTCAAAATTGTAGTTAAAATGAATGTCCAGTCTACTTAGACATTCCGACATCTTTATGTTCTCTCATTAATTTGGAAACACTAACTTATCTTGAAATTTTTAAACCAACAACCAGAAAATTATGTGAATAAACATAACTTTGAAATACTGAACTAAAAATTACTGTAGAGTAGACTCAGCTCTTACACAGAGGAACTTGTATCCCTTTTCTTTGAATTTCTAATGGTTTGCAAGGTAGCCGACAATATCAACTCAGATAAACTCATGAATTCAATCTGACCCCATTAATGAACCCAATCATTAGTCAGCATTCTCACTTTGCATTTTAGGAGTTTGAGGAGGAAAAAACTTGGTGTTCTCGCGGATGTCCATGTAACACGCGTAGAAGGAATGGTCACTTGTCTCTATATTGCAGTTTCTTCATCTGAAAAATAAAAAGTGTCCAGGAGCACCTGGGTGGCCCAGCGGCTGAGCATCTGCTTTTGGATCAGGTCATGATCCCAGAGTCCAGGGATCAAGTCCCGCATCAGACTCCAAAGGGAACCTGCTTCTCTCTCTGTCTCTGTCTCTGCCTCTCTCTGTGTCTCTCATGAATAAATACATAAAATCCTTAAAAATAAATAAAAATAAAAAGAGTCCAACAGATAGTCTCATAGGTCCTTGACACCTCTTATAGTATAAGATGATCACCTTGATTTAGCCCCATGTGAACACAACCCCCAGACATAACCAAGGAGAATCCAAGATTTCAGAGAGAATGGACAAGAAACTCAGTTGTATTGAGCACCACAGTGGATGTATTAGACATATAGAAAACTAAATGTAAATGTGCTCCATCTTCTCCAAATATCCAGTCTCATGAGGAAAAAAAAAACACAACATTTAAATATGCAGTTGTGTGCTAAAAGTAATCCGATGATAGATACCATTCTGATTTTCTTTAAAAAAAAAAGAACACAGTTCTCTCTTTTTCTTTCTCCCTTTTACCCAAAAGACTTCTCAAATAATTACATTCCCTATCCATATGTAGAGCATCATTTTCCCCACAACAGTTTAAAACAATTCAGCTCCAAATATAAAATATGTGATGTGAGATTTAACAGTGAGCTCAACCAGGGAACCCTAAAGGCCTTGGGGTTTAGGATCGGGAAGGAAAGGATCGGGAAGGAAAGGCAGATCAAGGCTCAATCAGATTAAATCAAGGAGACAACATAAGATTCTTCTATGAGTGAATAACTGCCATGCATCGAGCACTCTGACAAAGGCAGGAAGGGAACCACTTAACAATGAACAAGATATTGTTTCTGGGGGTGCCTGGGCAGTTCAATTGGTTAAGCGTCTGCATTTGGCTCAGGTTATGATAGCGGGGTCCTGGGATCGAGCCCCCTGCATGGTGGGGAGTCTGCAAAAGATATTGTTTCTGTCTTCAAAGACCCTATTATCTGATGGGAAAGAGGCATGGATGTAAACTTCTGTTTCACAAAGCAAAGATATACGCAAGGCTTATTGGGAAATATTGACAAAACTGATGCCAACTGGAAGAATTGAAAAACCCTTTGTTATGTGCAGATGGTGGCATTTAAGCTAACATTTGAAAGATCAATGAAAACCTAAATGACAACGATGGGTTTGAGGATAGGTGAGTAGTGGTGGAGAGTGGAGGAAGGCATCCCAGATTATTCTGGAAAAACAGACTGGCAATAGATGATAGTGGTCCTGCCATGTAGAGATGAAGATTTTGAACCCGATTCAGAAGGTATAGAGTTGCTGTGGATGTGTTTAGGCAGAGGAATTCTTATGCCCTAGGGACATCACCATGCTAGCAGTGTGTAGAGTGTGTCAACAGAAGGAGAAACAGGCAACTAATAGGCCGTTAGAGATGCTGTAAGGAGTCTGGTCTTCTTAATTCTGTTCACTAAATGTTCCCATTCTGCTCCTTCCCAGCATCTGGCAGGATTGTACTTCCCTACAGCCACAAAGCTGACTATGGCCATGTGACTTGCTTCAACCAATAAAATTGAGCAGGAGTGATGTGTAGAGCTTCAGGACAGAAGCATTTTATTTCCAATGCAAAACACTGCACATCCTCTCCCTCCCCCGGCCCTGGTAAGCAGTGGATTCTTTAGATGACAGGAGCTTCTTCAGTCCACATCACTGACTAGGGATGAAGCGAAACACAACCCCTGTGGGCCCATGTGGAATAGAGATGTAGCAACAAGGGAAACAAATCTTGGATAGTTTAAGCCACTGAGATTTGAAGGTTTTTACCATATTACCTAACCTATTCTCACGGATAACTTGCTTCTAATATAGCTCTGCTTTGGCCGGTAAACACTTTTCTCTTGTGTCCTGTTACTGTTTGTTTGTTTGTTTGTTTTTCTGTAAGAAAAACTCCTCTCTAGCTGTACCCACAGACCTGGGAAAAGTAAGTCTTCTTTGGGTCTAAACCACCTTACCATTTACAATCACCAAGGTCTCCACCTTCCAGTAGGCTGTGGAGGCCTGGTGTGGACTCAGCCACAGGTTCAATGAACTGGAAAACCAAAAATGGCTTCTCATGTAAATGTGATACATTCCATCCTTGGTTCTCTCATTTTAACACTATGAGGGGGCTGTTTCTAGCATTTTCCACATGGTTAATTTCTAATTTTCCTCTACTAGCTAATGGTCTTACTCTAAATGGATGGCCACCCTCCTTCTTTGTAAGAAGAGGATGCTTAGCTCCCTCAATTATCAGAGGCCCAGAATGGAGCTTTGGACTTGGAGGCAGGTTGGTGCAAATGTTACCAACCTTCTCGAGGCAGTCTTTCCTGCTCCTGGCATTCTCCCTACCCTCTGCCCAAGACTGCCAGTCACAATTATGAAGGGTAGATATGGAGGAAATCTAGGTTAGAGTCAATTTGCCAAGCTCTGTGCCTTGGCTTGGTGTTGCACTGGCCTGAAAAAAGAAACACCTTTTTCTACTTTGCTCAGTTCCATAGTTCATGCCAATTGTGTTGCTCCGATTCTACAAGACCCATACCGCAATCATTCAACTCTACTCCTGCCCCCAGGCAAGAGGCTCATTCCCATACTTTCCACTTCATCCTTTGCAAGGCCCTCTCCTACCCTTCATAACACTATACTGTAATCACTTGAGGGGCTTTGTCCACCTCTCCCAAAGTGCTGTGAGTTCCCTGAGGACATGTTCTGAGATTTCTTCATTTTGGTATCCCTGTATCTGGACAATAGTTGTTCAGTAAATACTTGGTGGATTAATAACTGGTTATGAGTAGATGAACGAATCCAGATTCCGTTAACTAGTGGTGTGACTCTACTAACTGCTGCCCCCCTCTGAGTTTCTGTTTCTCCATCTGAAACAAGAAGTTTGACCTGGTGATCCCTAGTGTCGTTTCAGCTCTAAAACCCCTTTGACAATAAGTCTAACTTCAATCGTTTCCATTTTGAATTCCTTTGTATTTTCCCTTTCTCATGTTCTCCTTCCCTTCTATTTCATTTACAAGGTGTCCTTTGCCAAGCATTTCCTTCCTACTCTTGTGGAAATATCTTCTCGGTAGAGACTTAAAACTTCTGGTGCATTCCTTTGCTCTGCACCTCATTATCTATCTCCAGCTCGCCTCCCAGTCAACCTCTCATATTGACTGAAGGCTTTGGAATTTGGTTGAGTCAGCTGCTCTAATCTAGATTGCATTATCACCTGGGGTGGCTTCAGTTTCCCTGTAAAGAAAGCAATCCCCTAGTTTTGTTTCCATCCCTCCCTCTTCCATTCCAACCATTGGTAATTCCTTTGGAATCATTCACATGAATGGCCACACCCTGGACCTCAGAATCCCTGAAACTGCTCTACTCTGTAACTCTTTGAGAACTCCAGCACACCACACTCATATCTGTTGCAACCTCTTCATCTACTGGTTCTTTCACTTCCACCTTGTAATACCTGTCATTCAAATTTCATCAAGAGTGCCATTTCTCTGATCCCAATTGTATCCCACACGTATTTACCTCCTCTTGATTTCATTTCTTTATTTGGCTGGCCCATAAAACATAATTTACATCATCAAACTCTCCCTTGTTAACACCTTTATCAACTCCCCTTTTGTCTTTCCTCTATACTCAATCAGCCAATGCTAAATCAATGCAACTACAGCTGACCCTTGAACAACATGGGTTTGAACTACATGGGTCCACTTAAATGAGGGTTTGTTTCAATAAATATCGTACAGTACTGTCAACATCTTTTCTCTTCTTAATGTTTTATTTCCTCTAGCTTACTTTATTGAAAGAGTACAGTGTCTATTACATATAACATACAAAATATGTGTTCATTGACTGTTTATGTTATCAGTAAGGCTTCCTGTCCACAGTAGGCTATTAGCAGTTGACAAGTTATAGGTGGATTTTTTGCTGGAGTCGGTGTCCCTAGCTCCTGTGTTGTTCAAGGGTCAACTGTATTTGCCTTCCTTGACCCTAAACCTAGATCTTCAAGCTCTACTGGAGAAAATGCCAGTCACTCATACTTGTTCCACAGATTCTTCATTCCAGCTTTGGCTGATTCCTAGAAAACTTTCTGTATGTTCCTGGCAAGTAATCTCTCCCATCTGTCTCACAAACTCAAACTGTCCTCATGCTTCCCACTATCCCACTATGTCTCATGTTTTGAACTTCATATTTTCTGTAAAAATAGAGGTATCCAGGTTACACATTTTTCCACCCTGAGCCACTGCTGATGCCCTGCCCTTTGTCCAGAATGTGTATTTTTTTTCTTTTTTTCTCTTATCTTTTTCAACTGCTCCTTTTGTGATGGTTACAGCAGGGTTGAGGGCAAGGGCTTTCTATTAAGCCATTGGGCTGAAGTCAAAAATCTCACTGTGATGACTCAACATTTTCCAATACTCAGCCCACTGAGGGCCCACTTCATTTAGGTTTTATTCTCTCACATTACAGTTGGAAGTAGCCTGAGGCACTTGTCTGGAAAGATGTGAGACACACAGGATAGGCAAGTGCAGGATAGAGAAATTTGGTCCAGCTTACTCTTCTTCAGAGAACAATTCTATGGACTTTCTTGCTTCCACTGAAAAGGTAAGCACTGCAGTTCTAGGGTAAAAGACAAGCTGTTTCAGCTGGCCTTGAACCAAGGTAAAAGGAGGCCTTCTGGTGGCCAGACCAGCTCCCGAGGTTATTACACTAAAATTGGGACAAAAGTCACATTTGTAAGAACAAAGAGGCATTTAACTCTGTCTGTCTCATTCTTTCTTGCTATCTTTCTGTCTCTTTCTCAATCTCTTTCTATGTCTCTAAGATCTAAGATGTTTATGAAGAAGAGAGGCTTCATGGCTATGATGTCTTGGTCAATGTTTAACAACCAGCTATTAGTGGGAAAAGCATTTATTTGTTGTGTTTGCCAATTTCTGTAGTGCAAATATCCCACCATGACCAATTTTAAGCTACCAACATGATATCAATAAACAAAAAATTGAAAAGAGATGCAAATGATTGGCTCTTGCAGGCCCGTGTGAGCTAGTGCTAACACACTGCTGTGTGCTATTTATTTCCTGAATGGCTAGTTAGTTAATACTACAGTCTAGGTCATGTGATCTAACTGCAGGAAACAAGAGAGGCATAATACCTGCTCTCACGATGCTGACAATCCATTGGAGGACAGAAGCTAATTTTCCTGGAATCCATGACTCTGTCATCTTTTCCACCTTTAACCCAATTTATCTTAATTTATGTTTTATACATCATTTTTATAATTTATGTGTAACAATTATTATGTAGATTTATTTTATCCTGCAGTATAAATTCCCTCGAAATGGGTATTCCCTAAAATTATATGCCTTCATTTTGACCTCATCATATTCGGCCAGCACATTTTACATAATAGGTCTCTTTACCTACTTATTGAAGAGATGAATACATGTAGAAATGGCTGATGAGTCAACTTGGGTTTCTGTATAATTGGGTGTCAGCCAGGACTGGGGTTGAAGTGCAGAGAATTCTATTCAGAGAACCTCTTCCCTTCTGGTTCCTTCTGTTCCCAGGTGACTGAGTTCATTATGCCACTCAAGTTTTGAGTGACCTCATCCATCCCCTCCTCCGCCACTCAAAGGAAGTGGAGTTCCAAATAAAAATGAGTTACACAGAACCCACCCGCACTACTTTATGAGTGCTAGCAATTGCTACTGTGCATCCTTAATAGCAGCGTAATCAAAAGTTATGATGCATTTTTCTGTAATCACAAGAAATGATACCCACTTAGTGCTAAGTAAAGCAAATTCCCACCAAAAAAAAAAAAGAAGGCGAAAGCATTTCAATTTTCATTTTGAAACGAGTGAGTCAGAATCAATTTGGCAAAGCAGTTAACAGCCACTGTATACCCTTTTCCAGTTCATAACAGGTACAATTTTCTTTTAACAAACAGCCAAGCAGAGGTCTCTGATGCTGGATTAACATAGTGTGTTCAAACCTTCTTACTATTGTGTATTTAAATTGGATAATAGAGGCCATCAGAGAAGCACCAACATGAATCTTAAGAAGCAGACCAATTTGCCAGCATTGAGAACATATTCTTAGGAAAAAAAAATAAATATAAATAAACTGGTAAGGAGTTTTTCATGGGGATTTCAGAACACTACAGCCTAAAAGTGCCTCCCAAGTGCTTTTGTGCGAGCTATTTGCAGCTGCACCGAACCCAAGTTAGAGCAGAAAAGAGATATCTTCATTTTGTAAAGAGCATCTGTGCTTTGTATTTCCTCACTCTTTCCCCTAAAATGAGGATGTCAGCTAAAAAGAGACAAGTGTTAAATTTTAATTGGGTTGGGAAGACCAACATTCTCCCATTTCTTCATCACATACACACGTGCATGAACAACACACACTGTCTTCTCTGGGAACTGTAAAGACAGTTGACAAAATATATTTGTCTAATGTAATTATGTGGCCTAAGAAACTGATTCCCAAGAAAAAAAATCATTGTAACCTTAAATTATCACTATGGCACATTCTCTTCTTATGTCCTCCTCTCTCCCTCTGTTCTTTAATTCTTTAGAAAACCATATTGTAAATGTGCATGTGCACACGTGTGTGTGTGTGTGTGTGTGTATTTTGCATGTAGCAGCAGGTTTTAATAAGAATTATAGAAGCACAGTTTAAAAATGTATGTTCTTGGGCAGCCCAGGTGGCTCAGGGGCTTAGCGCCACCTTCAGCCCAGGGCATAATCCTGTAGACACGGGATCGAGTCCCACGTCGGGCTCCCTTCATGGAGCCTGCTTCTTCCTCTGCCTCTCTCTGTGTCTCTCATGAATAAATAAATAAAATATTCTTAAAAAAATGAAAATGTATGTTCTCTGAAGCAACTGTCATTTTTGGTTTTTGTTTTTCTCACAATTTCTTTAGTTAAAGGTTTGAACAAGAAAACTGCATTGCAGTTGTTAAGATAAAATCCCTAATATAAAGCATTCGGAGTTTCCTATCCAAAGGCACTACAGAATCCAATGGATGCACATTCCTGAGACCACTTCTTTAAGAGCTACAAATAATGGGAGCAGATTGGATGTATGTAATTATTAAAACATTAAACACTAGAAATAAAGTCACTTCAATGATGCAAAGTCCTACTTTCTTATTTTTCAGACTTCACTTAAGTGCTCCAGAAATTTTCACTGAAACAGCTGTTGAAATCCATATTGTAGGATTCTAATCATAAGACTCAATTAATATGATGCAGGCAAAAGCTGGGTATTGATCCTGCTGACGTGAGATAAAAGCCAATGAGTGCACCTGTAGCCAAAACACACCTGGAGGGAAAATAACAAGGGTCTTCTTTTTATTTGCATGCTTGGGTTCTGTTTCCTTATTTTTACCCCTTGCCCCAGGGATCCAGTCCAGCTTGGGGATATCAGATCCTGGTTTAAAAAAGTTGTAGGGGGGGATCCCTGGGTGACTCAGTGGTTTAGTTCCTGCCTTCAGCTCAGGGCATGATTCTGGAGTTATGGGATCGAGTTCCGCATCAGGCTCCCTGCATGGAGCCTGCATCTCCCTCTGCCTGTGTCTCTGCTTCTCGCTCTGTGTCTCTCATAAATAAATAAATAAATAAATAAATAAATAAATAAATAAATAAATCTTAAAAAAATAAAAAAGTTGTAGGGATTACCGTGCTGTTCTTTAAAAAATTGTGAGACGTACTTTGGATTCAGTATGGTGGATGTAGATCGTGGGCTTGGAAATAGGGTGAGACTTGCTGAAACTATTTTTGAAAACTATTTTTGAAATTGTTCTTTTATAACGTTCCATGTTGAAATCTCTTCTGTGCTCCCTTTTTATCTGAGAGAAAGCCTTCTGAGGGAAAGCTAATAAAAAAAGACACCCATTTCTGCTGAAAATATATTGAAAGGATGATGCCTATACACAGATATAAACATGAAGTATAGAGAAAGCTCTATGCCAAATGTTCACCCTGATAGACTATCTTCTATTAATAAGATTAAAGGTGATTTTTATCTTCTTTATGTTTATAATATGTATTTTCTGCAATTACTACATATTACTCCTAAAAGAAAAATGAAAACAAATGTGCAACTACCCCAAATGTTTTTAGTTTCAGTGAGACAGACTGAAAGGAAGAACCTGGGATAACCCAAAGGACAGAGCCCAGGGGGATGCAGCAAAAGTGTGAAGTTGAGGTCAAGAGACAGTCACTGGAGCAACTGCCTGACCAGACTAGAACAGCCAAAATGTCCTGGTTATGGGAGGTGGAGGGTGGAGGAGCTGCAGCTTTGAACACAATAGGAGAGAGGAAACCATTCAACCTTGAAAGCTTGAGTCTCTTGTCAGCCCCTCTCTTCCTTTGGACACTTGATCAGCTCAGTCTCGCCCAAGAGCCAGAATACATTTTGGGGGGTGCAAGCCGTACCCTGCACAGGAGCCTGCAGCTGAGTGTGTGGAAGCTGAAATCCCATCCAGTCTCCATGCGCCACATCTCACTTCCCGGCATTGGTACAACCTCCCCAAGGAATAGGCACTTTTCCCAATCACTGAATAGCACTGCGTGGGCCAACATAATGTGAACTAGTGAACTAGTTCCATTATAAGATTAGATATTTTAAAATCCAGACATGGCTTTCTATCAATGTTCTTAATATTTAAATGCAGCTGAAAATAGTCATGAGAAAATTTTCATGTATGCATCCCGATGCCCCATCCCTTTCTCTGCCAAATCCGCGTTGGGCAATTGAGCACAGTAGTTAAACAATCCCAAGGGACAAATTTGCAGATTGTTAAAGGCAATTGAAATAAGAGTTTATAATGGGATACAATTTTGAAACAACAATTCTATTATTTGACACTAAGAATGTTCCCTCCTTTATATGAACTGAAGAAGGAATTATCACCTTAAACGATATTAAAAAAAAAAAAAGAACAGATCTGACATTAACTGGAAAAAGTGACAATTAAGAAAGAAAACTGCTTGAGTATATTTAACCATTTGGCAAATCTGAGTGCATGAATACTTGTGATGAGTACATCTCACCTTGCTCTTAAAATTGAAGATTTACAGAGGTTTCATATGCGTCTAGCCAGCAGCTAAATATAGTCTTAAAAGGGACTCCAGCCACGCAGCTCTTTGACTGGCATCCCATAGACCCTATCTATGGTTACAGTTACCTTGGAGAGACTCAAAGGGAAGAGAGATGTAGAAAAGGAGGGAAAGAGAACATCCCTGATGATCTATTATAGACAAAGCAGCAGGCCAAGTCTTTTTCATATACCACCTCATTTATACACAATCTCATTAATTGATCATTAATGATTCTTCAGCATGCATTGCCAGTATTAGATCTTAGCCAGGCCCAGCACTCAAGGAGGTAGGGAAGAAGTTATCACATTCTCCTGGCTCTCTAGCTTTGGCCAAGTGGCTTCAGGAACCAGGTGTGAGTCACTGGAGAACTGCCAGGGGGTTCATCAGGGATGGGCGACCTAGACTGGGAAGCAGAGTCTGAGTCGGACAGCAAAGGGAGGGGAGTTTTGTCCATTTTATCAAGCTTAGCACAACGAATAGTGGCCTCAGGGAAGTCTGGGGTCACGAGCTCCAAGCAGAGCTTTGGTCGTCGAAAGCAGAAATGAGATGTGAGAGGAGGGATGAGGTGCGGGAGGCTCTGGATTCAGGTGGCCAGAATTCTTCTTGTTCTCTTTTCTTCTGTTCACGAAGTCCATCTCCATGGATTTTTTTTTAATATCCTTGCAAAAAGTACAAAAGGGGCCATAGATTTTGAAGTGTGGGATAGAGACATATTATAATCAGAATCATAGAATTTTATAGCTGGAAATAAACATGGAGAGTCCCTAGGCATGTCTCACAATATATTCTGTGGAATTCTGTGTTCTGTGGCAGCTTGGGGCTTAAGTGGGGCTTGAGGGTGGGCCAGCAGCAAGGGGTTTGGCTGGCATAGGGGAGAGGGAGTAGACAATGGCTAATTGTACTGTCTTTTCTACATTAGGATTCTGTTCTTCTTCTTTTTTAATAGATTTTATTTATTTATTCATGAACACACAGAGACAGGCAGAGACACAGGCAGAGGGAGAAGCAGACTCCACGCAAGGATCCCAATGCGGGACTCGATCCTGGATCCCGGATCACACCCTGAGCTGAAGGCAGATGCTCAACTGCTGAGCCACCTGGGCTGCCCTACATTCTTGATAAGATTTCTTCAGAGAGAAAAACAAACAAACAAACAAAAGTATTCTATTAGGTTTTTTTTTGTTTTTTTAAGTAGAGAATGGTTGTCAACTACCCCTTTGGGCCAATGAAGTCCTTGGTGTTGGGCTGTAGACAAGGTGACTTGCCCAAGGACCCATGAGTTGGTGGCAGTACCTCCAGTCCCCAGGGTCTCATGACTATACCAGGCTGCCTCTCATCATGCAGCCTCATTCCCCGTGAGGTGGTTTAATTAAAACTGTGGCCATTGGTTTCCATCTTAAGATCCTAATTATTTTATGTTAAATATCTTGGTAGCTAGTAAAAATGAATTAAATGCATAAACAAAACATTAAGTTTAAATAATATTTTAAACACTGTGTGGACCCCCTAACTCTCTGTCCGTATGGACTTTAATATTTTAATCTGTTACTGCCTCTGCAGATAAAACTGCATGCCATTTCTGAGAGTAAATGTCTAATAACTTCTTTCTTCAAGGTCAGGATATTATTTTTTTATGAGGAAAATTGTTCTCTTAACCCAACCAAGTATAATTTCCAAGCATTTTTTATCTCGCAAGAATTTACATAGAAGTGATAAACGGTAAGTGACAATAGAGTTCTCTAATCCCTTCCCCACCAGCTCTGGTACAGTCATAAACCTCCAGGAAAAAAAAAAAGTCTGAAACCACAGGAGGCCAACACTGCATTTACCACCTCAGGTTTTATGATCTTTGTCACAGACACAGGGACTAAGATCTGGAGCCATGAGACACACAGGGTCCTAGCATCAATCCTGGTCACCCATCTCTCCTGCATAGGCAATAAATTAATAATAATGATGATGATAAGCAAGAATGTTTGTGTCCAGCATTGTTAAAGTGCTTCGTATGTCCTATCTCATTGAATCGTCACAAGGACACTCTACAGTGGGGGCTATCACCTTTTCTATTTTAAACAAAGAGAAAATACCTTATTCCAAATCATGGCAGGGTTGAACCCAGGCAGTCTGACTCCAGAGCCCAGAAAGGAGACCCCCAGAAAAGCAATACAAATTAAATATAATTTAGTTGAGTGACTCAGAAATCAGATCTAAAAAACCAAAAATAGCCACTGTAAGAAGGATCAGGTTAGAGAGAGCAAAGGAATGCAAGATCATGGGCCTCTCACTTGGCAAGGTTTGACATTCCCCAAAGGATTCAAGAGGGAGGGAGAAAGGCAGAAGAGGCGGGGGTGCGGTGGGTGCCATACGTTGAAATGCTCCAATCTGCAGATCCATACTCCAATCTAAAAACAGATCTTGGGACCTAAGAAGCCAAAGGAGCCCCAGAGTAGGGAGGAAAGAACAACGCAGAGCACCTGGGGGCACAGCTGGAATGGAGGAAGCCTGGGAAGGAGGGAAGACCCAGGTACTGAGAACAGAAAGGAGTGGCTGTGGGGAAGCGGAGGTGGACAGTGGAGCTGGCCGAGAGGAAGCCCAAGCAGGCCAGAGGAGGAGCAGAGCAGGAGACAGGAAGGAGAGGAGCCAAAGGAGCCTGGGGCGGGGGGCACCTCTAGTCACGCTCCCAGTCCCCTCGAACAGGCACTACCTCATTCCAACTCTTGCCCCTCGACAGACTTCTTAAAAGCCACTATGTCTAGTTCATCTTGACTCCTTCAAAGAAACCACATTTTTCAAATGATCCAAACAGGGCAGCAAGTAAACTACACCAAGTATTTAAAATTAGGACAACTCATGGGGCGCCTGGTGGCTCAGTCGGTTAGGTGTCTGCCTTTGGCTCAGGTCATGGTCCCGGGGTCTTGGATCAAGCTGCACATCAAGCTCTCTGCCCATCGGGGAGTCTGCTTCTGGCTCTCCCTTTGCCTCTCCCCCAGCTTGTGTTTTTTTTTTCTCTCTCTCTCTCTCAAACAAATAAATACAATATTTTTTAAAAGATTTAAATAAATAAAATTAGCACAACCCTGGTGGCCAGAAAGCTGCCCATCAGTAGCACACTCTAGCCGCAGACATTCAGGAACTATGGATTGAAATGGGTTGAGCTGAATTGATGGGCAATTCCCTTGCTGGAAGTTTCAGGCATAAGGTCCCTAGGGATCCTGGTCAAGCAAGCAGAATCTCTCCACTTTCATTGTTTTTAATTTTTTTTAAAGATTTTTAAATTTATTTATGAGAGACAGAGAGAGAGAGAGAGAGAGGCAGAAACATAGAGAGAGAGGCAGGCTCTGTGCAAGGAGCCTGATGTGGGACTCGATCCCGGGACTCCAGGATCACTCCTTGGGCCAAAGGCAGGCGCTCAACCACTGAGCCACCCAGACGTCCCAAATCTCTCCACTTTTAAAATCACCACTGGCTTGGACAAAGCTGGCAATGATGACCAAGAGGGCAGGTTTGAAAACTCCCTCAACACCTTCCCGTCACGTCCCCACATAAACAAAATCATCCTCCAGTAAAAGCCACAAGAGCCTAGATGGTGAGTGGAGAAGGACAGACGCTGGGGAAGGGCAGGCCCCCTGCTTATCAGCCCGGGGAACAACTGGGGGAAGGTTGGTCTGAAAGGAAACTCGTGAGGGTGAGGGAACCCCAGAAACTACAGCCACCGTCTCCACGGCTGTGTGTCTGGCTAGCTCTGCCCACATGCATCTGTTTCCATTTGAAACCAATGCAAACCTTCCTTTTCTCTTGTTGACATCAAAGCCAGAGACCCGGCCTCGGTCCGCTGTCATAGCTGCTATCATCAATAACATTTACGACCGTGATTCCAACGCCATCGACTCAGGGCACTGTGGGGAGAGAAGCAGAGGCAACAGGCACCAGGAGCCAGTGCCCACGGGATGCAATCCCAGCCTCACGCCGCATGTCCCGGGAGGTGGTCCTGCCGCTGGGCCGCTGTGGGCGCCCTGGGACACCATCAGCTCCTGCTCCAGACCTTCATCCAGCTCCCTTTTCGGGTCTTCCCCTGTGAATGCAATGCCAGGTCCATCTCCTTCCCTCTTCCCTTTTCCTATCACCCTGCCCCGATCTGAGCAACAAACAGCACACCAGTTTCAACAGCACACAGGTTCGTGAGGACTTCGCTGACCCAAACACACCATGCCAATGAGCACAGTCCTGGGGAGGGGGACTCAAAAAAAAAAATCAGACGAGATAACTTAAACGAAAACAGTCAGGGCTGCCTCTCCTTTCTTTATCTTTCCATCGGGGTGAGGAGGATTTCTGATGGCAGAGAGCTGCCTCCATCCATTTGGGCTCTGCTTGCAACACTCGGAAGAATGACACTGAGTTAAACTTAGCTCGGAGTGGAAAAAAAAAATGACAACAGCATTGCAAATGTTTAAAGCCGATAAAAATAGATGCAAGGCTCTAGTTGTTCTCTTGCCCCAGGCTTGACACACACTTGACACACACAAATTTTTGTGGAATGAATAAAGACGAGATGCAAAACTGTGCTGGAACACAATGTTTTCTGTATTTTGCTGGCCCTTGGAGATGCATGCCCTCTTCTCTTTTCCACCCACTCCTGGCACCTCATGCTCCTGTGGCCGTGAGCTGCCTGTACTCCCCAAAAGCACCATCTCCCTATCAGTCACTCAACGCCTTCACCCACATGCTTTTCCCTATTGTCGATCTGCAAAACTGGACTCATGTTTGCAAACGCTGCCCTGGGTACCAGGGAGCCCAGGTAAGCTGGTGGAGAGTTTACTTCTCTCTCTCTCTCTCTCTCTTTTTTTCTATATATATTTTGCTTATTTATTCATAAGAGACACAGAGAGAGACACAGGCAGAGGGAGAAGAAGCAGGCTCCATGCAAGGAGCCTGATGCAGGACTTGATCCTGGGACCCCAGGATCACACCCCGAGCCAAAGGCAGATGCTCAACCGCTGAGCCACCCGGGCATCCCAAGTTTCCTTCTCTTTCTGCCTTGTCTCTGCTTCTCCACGCTTCCATTGGATTCCTCATAGGGCATCGCCATGGATCTGTTGACATTTCTGTTGTCTCTTACTAACCAGTCTGAGTTCCAGGCTGGCAAAGCCTGAGATTTCAGTGGTTCGCACAGCAAGAGGCATAGGATCTGTTCTTAAAAAGTTAAGTAAATGAATAAATGATCTTCAATGGATTCACATCACATTGGAGGGAGGAAAGGTCTTTTCATGACCCAAAGTGCATGCAACCCCACCAATTAGTTAAACGAAGACGCACCATGGATGACAGCAAAGCAGACAAAGATTATCATAAACCCCTGCTTACCCTTAAAAAAAAAATTGGAGACATGAGAACTACCCATGAAATATCAGCCGCAATGCAGTTTCATACAGGCAGGAAGGAGACCATGCTGATTTGTGGTTTCATAGTTTAAGGTGCGCACACTTCCTGGGGACACTGCATGCGAGAGTGGCTGAATTCTGGGAGGCTATTTGGCATAAAAATTATTTCACTGAACCATGACTCCATATAATAGCCTCGAAATCATCGCTGCATCTTCCACAAAAACAACATTTATCTACTTTGCACTCAAGGTTCTTGATGTTAGACTCTACACAACAGATTCTATCCAGAAAGTGGTGCTGTCTCTAGAAATGAATATTCATTGTCTTCAAAGACAGAGAGCTTAAATTCCACTCTTGCCTTGGATTTCCAGAAACTCACAATTATATAATATAATAATATATATTATAATATAATAACATAATATAATATATATGATATATAATTTACAATTATGTCAGCTTATTAGTATCTTCCCCCTAGTTACTAATTTTAATAATAATTTCCTTTTTCCATGTGTTTTCTGACCACTTCCTATTATTTATTTTAGCAACCCTCTATACGTACGTGTGTGTGTTTTATTGTAAGCTACCTCAAAGCCATTCAGGATAGAGGCAGACTACCAATCATACATTAGATAAAAAGAAATAAGAAGAGCAATTGGGCTGGACTGGGACACAAGTGCCAGCCCTCAGTGACCCTTCTAGACCCAGGACCCCTACAATCTGAATCTACTGGCTGGAACCGTATGAAATTGCCAAAATTCTCTCATTTTGTGCCTACAAAAATGGCAATGGTTCTAAGCCCAATTCCTGCTTCCCATGAGTTATTTTCAAAACCTTTGGGATTTCCAGGATGTCCTTGGTTCTGTTCAGGCTGAGCTGATGTTTACCCTGCCACAGTGGTTTTCAAGCTCAGCTGCATATGGAATCATCTCTGGGGTTTTAAATATCCAAACCTTACCCTAAAATAATTAAACCAATATGTTAAAAAAAAACACATATCTCTTAGGCTTGGACACAAGTATCAATATTTCTTAAAGCTCCCCAGGTGACTCTCAACTACACAGAGGTAGTTGAGAGCCATGGTTCTGTGGGAACTACCCTCTACCTTTTAAATACACTTTCACCTAAAGATCTGAGGATAGATCCTGCAGAGTTCCGCCATGATGGTTCAATTATCAAGAAGATTCTAGAGACACACTTATAGATCCAGCTGTCCTTCTAGACCAAGAGTTGACCTACAACCTAATTCTCCTTAGACTCCCAAGCTTTTGCCATTTCTAGTCTGTAACCCTATTGTCCCAAGGTAAACTGAGGACACCAGGCCCTATGTCTCCAATGCTTTGGCATAATCAAATGATGTCTTCTCCCTTTACTCATTGGCCACACACACACTCCAAAAAAACCAGTCAAGCCCTGGACACACTATCGTGAAGCACTCCTGTCTCCGCCTCCGTTGAGGAAACACTGTATACTGATAAAGGCTCTTCTTCCAGAAAACACCTGTTTTCCAAAACAGAAAGGCCAGTTGCTCAGGCGACACAACTATCTGTAAACAGGCATCTGCTCCCATTCTAAGCGTTCAGCAATGGTTTCCCTGGCCTTCGGAGCCCTCAACATTATCCACCTTGGCTCGGCACCCCCAAAGAGCCAGTGATGTAAGCCAGATGCTGAGAGCTTCAGGCTGAGTCTGACATCATCCCCTTGTCAGGGACCCTGCCATCTCCCGCCATTGGCCGCTGCTGTGTGTGCCGAAGTTAAAGGTGGGCACTTAGCACATTTATTACATACGGGGCTTATTAGCTAACTGGGCTCTGTTGTGATAAATTGGCTGTGTGCTTCATTTGGACTCTCAATGCTCTGCAGGTTTTTCTAATTTAGTTTTGCCATGGCTCAGCCAAAATGGGATTCAGAGGAAGAAGAAGAAGGGAAAGGGGGGAAAAAGAGAAGAAAGCTTGTGTTGTATATCAAATCCTTGCTTCGCCTCTTGCTGGCTCTGAAATGAAGGGCCCTTTAAGCTGCCATCCTCAACAGCATCCACAGAGCTGTCTACCTCCGGGAGGTTTTTCTTTCTCAAAGTGCCCCAGCTCTTTCATGATGACTCCTCCATTCATTATGAATAGTTGCTGCTTTGGTCCAAAGCTGTCACTTTTTTTTTCCTTTCTTCCCTTCCTTTTAAGTTTGGATTTAAATGTGCACACATGCACACTCACACACACCTCCTCAGTACCACCACTAAACAGAGGCGGGCGGGCGGGAGGAAGGGAGCCGGTGAGAGGAGGTGGGAGAGGGCTGCCGGCTGTGTCCTGTGTGAATTGCTCTGTACCTGCAGCCTTTGAGAGCCTTCAGATCTCTCTCCCTCCGAGCGAACACCAGGGCATTGAAGGCTGCTTTGAAACGTGGCAGGCTTTGAGTGCATATGTGCGTGCTTGTGCAATGAAACACGAAAATCTATTTCCCTATCAGAGTGACTGGCATTTCTTCCCTTCTTAATGTAGGCCTTGATCTTTTCCCGACTGAGCTTTCTGATTCCCTCCAGCTTGCCTTATCAGTAGGTGAACCCTCATCAAAGGACACAGAAATCATACAGTCCTTGATGCCAGGCCCGCATTCACCCATGAGGGTCACTGACCACATCCCAAGGGCAACACCTGGGGAGCAGATGCCAGCTCTGTGGCCTTGTATGAGGAAATCTCAAGGTGCCACCTGCCCCCTACTTGGAGAGCAAAGAAGAGAAGTTAGCCTGCTTTCTCTACCTTTCTATCATGTCACCGGGGTCATTTCCCACAAACAGTGCTACGCTAGGCCTCCACTCAGTAGTGTTCATATCATCCACCTAATTTTGCACAAACTACTCTAAAGAAAAAAGTATGTACAGTAGCAGCATAGGTTGGTGGATAAGCTCTGGAATTTAGATTCAGATAGACGTGAGTATTTCCAGGCCCACTCGTTAGTTGTATTATTATTATTTTTTTATTCATGAGACACACAGAGAGAGAGGCAGAGACATAGGCAGAGGGAGAAGCAGGCTCCCTGCAGCGAGCTGGATGTGGGACTCTATCCCAGGACCCTGGGATCCCTGAGCTGAAGGCAGATGCTCAACCACTGAGCCACCCAGGTGCGCCTCATTCATTGTATTTAGGTAAGTTATTTAATCTCTCCAATTTCCCCATCAGTAAAGTAGGTAGGAGGACCGCCCACCTCACAGGATGTTAGTCTTACATAAAGCTCCCGATTCTCAGGAGCTCAGTAGGTGTTCCCATTATCCTTATGATGATTTCTTAGACTTTTTGAAAGTATCAAAGCACCTACCAGCCCCTTTTGCATCCCTCATCTCCTGTCTCTGAGAAGGGCCCACTTCAAGAAGGAAGGGCCAAGGCAGCCCAGTGGGGAAAGCATGAGGGGAAGTGCTGGGCGGGTCGGGAGGAACTGAGTGCTACCACGCTTCCAGCATGGCAGGGACACAAGGACCCAGGATAATGTCTCCTAGTACTCAAGTCTCTTCATTCAAAGCTCTACATCTTTTCTACATTCTAACATTTCTGAAATCAAGATGTTTTTCTGCTAACATATATGTCTAATACAGAAGCATTTTTTTTCTCAAGAAATAATCGATGGTACGTGTCAAATCTAGAAGATAAAGTATTTCAGAAGAGAATATGGCTTTTCAGCCTTGCTCTGGTTACCAAGTGCCAATCTGGTGTAGAAGAGCCAAGACAACAGCTGGCCCTTTGTAGGGTAGGCCTTAGTATTTAGGTATCGTCGTGTTAGGAAATTGGAGGGAAAGAGTAGAGGCCTGTTCACATTCGGGAAACCTCCCTCGTAACCTGATGGCATCATGAGAATTCCTCATTCAGGTCTGACTCTGACCATAACCTATGTGATGATCACTGGACCAATAGCTCCCCTTTCAGAGAGTGAACCGTATTTGTGAAGACCCCTGTGCTGAGTCTCAGAGGCCTGAAAGGAAGTACCCCTCGTATGTATTCCTTCCTCAGTATTTGGCAGTTGGTGAACTCAACCATTGACTTTACTGAGTGTCCACCCTGTGTCTCGTACTGGTGGGAGCTTGATGCACAAAAGTAAATATGCCTTCAAGTAACTTACAGGCAGAAACCCGGGACTGATAAGGCTGAGGGTTTCGTAGTTGCTTATATAAAGCCAGGTGTTAGGTTCTCTATAAACCTCACCATTCTGCAGGTTGGAATTTTTTAATTTTTTTTTCTTTGCAGGAAGCACAAGAGGCATATTGAATGCCTTTTTTTAAAAAAATAAAAGATTTATTTATTTATTTTTAGGGAGAGAGTGCAGAGGGAGGGGCAGAGAGAGAGAAGCAGACTCCCCACAGAGCTGGAGCCTGACATGGGGCTCAATCCCAGGACCCCGAGACTGTGACCTGAGCGGAAACCAAGAGTCAGATGCTCAACAGACTAAGCCACGCATGTGCCCCTGAATACTTGTCATTTGTCCCAAAGCCAGTAAGTCAGAAGTTGGTGTCAAGGCTCTTTTGGGGACACTTTACTGGCTTTAGGGATCACCTTTTACTTCTTTGCATCCCCACAGCGTTGTACTTTAATAGCCACTCAAAAAATATTTATTGAACAAGCTGAAACCTTATAGCATAGAACTAAATGAAGTAATTTCTCTTATTCCTCCATCTTTAGATAGTGGGGGCACTCATCTTTATGAAACCTCCTAGCCAACCCCTCCAGTCCTAGACTTGACGACTCAGGGTCCCTAGCAGGCCGAAAGTAGACGGGCCAGGGCTGCTTTTGCTCATGGTGGTGTCTATGCCCCGTCTTGCAAGAAGGGAGTTAGTGGTGGATGGGGGAGACTGGGTGTGGGAGGCAGGTAGAAAACCATGGAAGACAGTGAAGCTTTTCAGGTTGGCTGGACTACTTTGTACTTTCCAAGTGTGTCACTGTTCTCAGTTATCCGAAGGTTGACAACACATCCACATCCTCTAACAAAGGTTTTCCATGGAGCAGCAGCCTCAAGGTTAGTTTGACTTTGTGCCATATCCCTGCACATCATCTCCACTTCTGGGGGTCCATCAGTCCTTCACTTTGCCAATCAAGGGTTTAATTCAAAAACAACAATAAAAACAGAAAGACTGTCATTAAGTTTTATTTTTACTACAAGTTTCCAGGGGAAAAAAATGAGAAAAAGAAAAACACACCCTGACAACATCCCGTGTCCCGTCACATCCCATTTTTACAGTATAGCTGTGGGGTGTGTGATCCGCAGCCAGAAATAAAACAGGACTGGAAGAGTCAGCCATCTGTCTGGAAGTGCAACAGTCCCAGATGGCGCTTCCTTTCTGGCTTTCTGGTAACAATCTCCTCTGTCTAACGAAATGAGGCAGAAATTGCCCAGTGAGTTAGTGGGGGTGATGAACTCACCCTCCCAGCTCTGACATTAGGATTTGAAATCCCCCAGCAATGCTCAATTTATCTGTACATATTCTCTTGCCCTTACTCTTGTCGTGCATCAGACTTGTTCCTCCATGGTTTCAAAATGAGTGTGCGTGTGTGTGCGCACGTGTAAATTTTTCCAGGGCAGGAACAGTTTCCTCCTCTTCTCCTGCACCCAGTCCCAGGCCGCCCAAATAGCAATACACTTTTGTACCCTGTACACAGTGGTGACAAACACTGGCTCACTGATGGGCCGTCCAAGTCCCCTACTAGAAGAGGGGAAAGGATTCTTCCTAAGTCCTGCTAACTGCAACGTGCCTTTGCTCCCCATCAGTTGTCCCGAGTCAGTTCTTTGAAGTCAATACTTCATCGACCCACGTAGATACAATTTTTTAAGTCAGAGGGTCGGGTAGAAACGAGGCCGAGAGATGGCTAATCGATATAATGTTATATAAAGCCCTCGGGAGGGGCCTTCAGAAGACAGTCTTAACTCTACTAACTACAAGTTAGACCATGGGCAAGTAAGATATTCAATCTTCAGGAACCTGAGATTGCTCATCCCACATCATAACTTCGAGCTCTGTGGACTCAAGAGCCGTAGATGGTATCTGATTCGTCACTGTCCCTTCTCCACTGGCCAGCACTGTGGTTGTTGGGTTTCAGCTGCATCAGAGCCACCTCGAGAGCTCATGAAAACATAGACTGCTGGCCCCACCCCGAGTCCTTGATTCCGTAGGTCTGGCGTGAGGCCCCCAAGTTCTCATTCTAACAAGTTCCCAAGTGACGCAAATGCTGGAGGGCAGGAACCACAGTCTGAGCACTTCGGGTAAGCACACGCCATACATACAAAAAGAAGGCAGGAAATGTTTGTTTTGTGAGTGAATGTCTAAGTGAATCTTAAAAACGACTTGAGAAATATGTAATTTTTGACCTGAATCTAGTACTGCAAACAACGTGAGCATCTTCCTTTGTGGAGTTTTAGGGTCACGGATTAGTGACTGTATATAGGGCTCGACGTGACCTATCAGCACAGAAACAAGAAACTGATTCTTCCTCAGACTGGAAACCTCTCCAGTTTATGAAGCTTCAGCAAGCTGAGAAGGCAACCCAAAAACTGGCATGGGAAGGTATCCCCAATGACATTTGAACAAAATAATTGTTTTCTCAGGAATAAAGACATTTTTGCCCCAGGAAGACAGAAAATTAAGTAAAGAAAGTCAAACATATTATTAATCTATTTATTTTATGAATATATATATATATACCACCAGATACACACACACACACACACATCTTTCCTCTGGTGGGGGCGGGGGGTGAAGTGCCCTTAAAGACTGAAAACATTGATGCATAACAGAAAAACAAGAATCTTCAGTTTCATCTTCTGCTTTATAGAAACTGTTTGGCAATCACAGGAGCCAAACTCACCTATCCCTAAAACACTAAATAAGTGAAGCAGTTGTACCTTTTTTGTTTTGTTTTGTTTTGTTTTTAAAGAGTTTATTTATTTATTCATGAAAGACACACCGAGAGAGAGGCAGAGACATAGGCAGAGGGAGAAGCAGGCTCCTTGCAAGGAGCCTGATGTGGGACTTGATCCTGGATCCTGGGATCATGCTCTGGGCGGAAGGCAGACGCTCAACCACTGAGCCACTCAGGCGCCCCAGTTGTACCTTTTTTTAAAAGGATTTTATTTATTTATTTTAGAGAGAGAGAAATCACAAGAGCAGGAAGAGGGACAGAGGGAGAGAGAGAGAGAGAACCTCAAGCAGGCTGCAAGCTGAGTGCAGAGCCCCATGCAGGTCTTGACGCCATGACCCTGAGATCATGACCTGAGTGGAAACCAAGAACTGGACATTCAAGCAATTAAGTCACCCAGACACCACCCCGGTTTTACTTTTAATTATTAGGTTGATGTCGTTAAACCGATGACGAACTCATTAACCAAGCCTGGCTTTTCTAGTTAGGTAGATTAGAAGTTGAGGTGGGGTGCCTGCTGCCTCAACTGAAGAACATCCCGTGTACTTTCCTGGACCCCAAATAAGGACATGAGGCGAGCAGTGAAACCTCGGTGGTCTCACAGTGTTCAAACTTACTGCCCAAAACTTTCTCATGAACAGGTCATGAGAAGCCTGTTCTGAATCTCCTGACCAAAATCTAACTGCTGACAGAGGAGGAGGCCAAATATACAATTACGATAGAGCTTTGTGACACTTTTCTCTCAATAATTGAGACCCCAAAAAATGTAGACCCAAAACAATGGTGTATATCTAAATTCTGTGACATCAAATAACATCCAGTAAAGAGCCCACGTCATTGTTCTTTGGCCCCAGATGCATCCCCCACACACCCTGGGAATCTCATCTTCACATGGATCCCCAAGGCTCATTAGAATTACTCTGTAACATATGGAAGATAGGACAGACCCAATCGTGCCCCTCGGACTTGTATGAAACATGAATCACTTCTTCTCCTGCAGAGAGGCCTTAGGTGAGATTTGCCTGGAACCTGAGGAGAGGCCAGTTTAAAGGTTTGCTTTGCTAATAACAACTGATGTTAAACACCACCCTGGGAGGTTCTCGGGGCTCCTCCTCATTGAGAAGGTTCAGGTTGGAGAGAACGATGATTGACCAGGATACCTTGATGGGTATAAAAATTCTAGCCACTGACTTCCCTCCTCCTCCTCCAGCATGAGGAAACATAGGTCTACTTGTCATGTGGCTAAAAGAGGGTGGTGACAAGGTTTCCATACTTCAGGAGGCCTTTTTCCTTCTTTTCATTCTGCTTTCCTACCTACCCCACCCATAGATTGGCACTTTCTTTATACCTATAAAAATTTCTTATCATGGACAGAATGCAATCCAAGTGATTTTTTTTAAGATTTTACTTATTTATTCATGAGAGACACAGGGAGAGAGAGAAAAAGAGAGAGAGAGAGAGAAATGAGGGAGAAGCAGGCTCCATGCAGGGAGCCCAATGTGGGACTCGATCCTGGGACTCCAGGATCACACCCTGGGCCGAAGGCAGGCACTAAACTGCTGAGCCACCCAGGGATCCCCCTAAATCCAAGGGATTTTTGTGGAGCATCCACAGACTTGTCCTACTGACTACGCGAACCTCATCTACCAACTGTCTTCCACCAACCAAACCATGCACCGTGCAAACCAAAACTACCCTCAGCCTTCCGGGTGTTTGCATTTTTCTGTCCCACTCACCTAATAAGCTTCTCTTCATCCTCTCAAACTTGTCTCATGTTACATCCTCCATGAAGCGTCTCTTGTTTGCTTCCACATCCTCCTGGGCCTGCCCCCTTTGTAGTTGCAATCACCTGTGTTATAGTTGTGTACTTGGGTATCCTGAGGGGAGAAACAGTATCGTACGGCACACGTTAAGTGTGTTTTCAAGTTTGTTGAATAACGACACTAACAATAACAAGACAAAACCCTTAACCTACTAGTGTGGGGTCTCAGCTGGACAATCTGTCCACTCAGTTATACCCCAAGATCCCCGTGCTCTTCTGGTCACTACACATTCTATGGCAGCTCCGTGAAGGGAAGTAGGATGTAAACTCTTAGGATGTTGGAATCCTAACCACATATGACTTTATCTTTGTCACTTGATGGCTCCTTGGGTGTCACTCAAACGGTAAAATCGTCTATCCCATTTACATGAGGTGTAAATGTGTTTTCACACTTCTGTCTGGTGAAATACTTTCCGTAATGCTGATGGTTAATTACCTGACAATGAATCCCCTCTCCTGAGAGGAAGCCGAGGAGCAGTGGTAGAAGGACAGAAAATTATTTGGATCACACCCCCTTGCAAAGCAAGCCAAACAGACGTGTGCTATTACTTGGGAAATGTTTTCTCCAGAGCTACCCATTCCTGCCCCAGCCCCTCCCCTACCTTCACTTCCTATTCATTTTCTTCCTCTGTTTTCTCTGTCAAATCACGGAGAACACCAAGTAACCTTCTGGGTTTTTAGGAGATTTCATTGTACTTGGTAATGTATGATTTATAAACATAAATAAAATAAATAGGATTCTGCAGGAATAAATTCGAAGTGGAATATCAATAAATCTCCTCCCTCCGATCATGTCTCTATGATTTTCTCCTTCTTCCCTTCTCCCCACCTCCTTTCCCCGGACTGGGAGAGTGGTCCATTCTTTCCATCAGAGGAAATTGGGGGCGGGGGTGGATTGTGTGAGAAATGGAGCACAAGACCGCATTGAAATGTAAATTCCTTCAAATTATTAAGCACCAGAGAGCAGGTCTTGCCAGTCCTTTGTTCCTCAGAGTCAGAATGTGTAATCTAGAAGAATAAATATCCAGTCAGATATCAGCCACACAAAGAAATCTGGGGCATACATATTCAGCACCCTAAGTCCCACAGATTCTCCTCTTCCTTTTCAGAAAGTTTCTGGTCACAGCCACCAATCACTGACCTAACCTCCTCTTAAACTGGGGTCCAGATAATAGTCATTTCTGCCTGCCCCATCTCCCAGGCTTCAGCCCTCACAACTGTCTGCAAACCCAGACCTCCTTGTAGGGCTCTCACCAGAAGACCATCTGGTTCATGCCTCCTTTCAGCCTAGCACTGGAGATGCCTTGGCTGGGGACTTCCTTTTCAATGGTACTTCTTTCTCAACATGTTTGCCCAGAGTGGCACTCCTCACAGCTTGGGGTGAATGGCTCTGTAGTCTCATTTACATTTTTCATTCCTTCTTAGCTTCAGGAACCCACAGATCTTCCAAGTAGGAGAGCAGACTATTTACCAGTTCTCTCTTTGCCCAAGAGAGAAGAGGGGCTGAAGATGGAGTTCAGTCGCCACTGGCCAATGATTTAATCAATCATGCCTAGGTAATGAAACCTCCATGAAAACCCAAAAGGACCAGGTCCCAAAAGCTTCCAGGTTAGGGAACCAGAACACTTTCACGTGCTGTCAGGTGAGGCTCCAAAGCCCATAGGAAAATTAGTTCTTTTGTCCTGGACTTCACCCCGCATATCTCCATCTGGCTGTTGGTTCATATCCTTTTAAAGTCCTTTGTGGTATACACCAGTACTCTAGTAAGTCAATGGGTTTCCTGAGCCCCTCTAGGAGAAGGGGGCCATGGGAACCTATGATTTATGGCTGGCCTGTTGGAAATACAGGTAACAACTGGGACTTGCCATTGGCCTCCCAAGCTAAAGGAGGTCATTAGAACCTCCAGTTTGGATGCAGACATGCTTTGTGTGGAGCCTTGTCCGGATTCTCAGGGAGGCCCTGAGAACACTGCTTGGGATAGCTGGGAATGTAGGGCTGTAGTTATCAAGAATGAGTGGGATGACGATGGTGTGAAAGGAAAGAAAGAGAAGTAAAACCAGAAGTAAAGGTTTGAGAAAAGAAAAAAAGAGAGAGAGAGAGAGAAAACCAAGAGAAAGAATAGCAGGAAGAAACAAAGAGCTTAGAAGAACCTAAAGTGCTAGCACCAGAGAACAATTTGCAGATAAATCAGGGCTGGGCTAAAGAAATGACAGCCAGAGGCAGACCTCAAATCAGCCAAAGAAATGTTTGGTGTTAATAACAGAGCTTATGGAGTCATTCTTAAGAGGTGACTTCATGGATTTTGCAGTGTTACCAAAAGATGCAACAGACACAATCTGAAAAGTCACTCTCTTGTGCAAGTTTGTAGAATCCTTGGATTGAGATGTGTGCTTTTCTCCAGAAATTGATGACTTGAAAAAGATTCCCACTTCATTGGCTATGCTTTGCAGTGACCCATAGAAGTAAGAGGGGCAAGCAGAAGAAAGGTATGAGTCCTGGAGCAGAACCAAAGGCCACCAGGAAAGACAGCCTGGACCACAGGGCGGTGGTGTGATGGAGGAGACATGCAAGAGGCTGAAGACCTCGTGTGATGTTTGCATCTTCCCCTGGTGTCTCCTCTGGGCTGCACGCAATCCCTTCAACATGTGTTATAATTGTCTCTCCTTTTAGTCCTGCCAAATGTTACCATCAGAAGTGCTGGCTAATTTTGGTTTGTTTTTGTTTTTTGTTTTTTGTTTTGTTTTTAGATTTTATTTATTTGAGAGAGAGAGAGAGAGAGAGAGAGAGAGACCCGGGAAGAGCAGAGAGGGAAAAAGAGGAGAAGGAGAAAGAATCTGAAACAGACTCTGCACTGAGCACAGAGCCGGATGCGGGGCTGGATCCCACGACCCTGAGGTCATGATCTGAGCTAAAACCAAGTGTCGGATGCTCAACCAACTGAGCCACCCAGGCACTCTAGAAGTGCTTGCTATTTAACCTCTTGACAGTTTAGGTGCTAATTGGATCTAAAGGAGTTAAAATCTGGAAGCCCAGTTGCTACTAAATCATAGTTTTGGGGGAAAAAATCCTAATGATGTCACCGTGACCTTCTGATTCCCTAGCAGCAGTGCCAGTAAATTGGAAACAAAGGTTGCCATTCGACCAAAGATTGGGTAGTGTCTGCTAACACCATTCCGGCTGAACCACAGCTCCTTGAGCTGCTTCATAACTTGTCAAGGAGCACAGTGTTCAAAAAAGGTATGTGGTGTGTGGGGAGTATTGAAAGGGAGCCAGAGGATTAAATAAACACATACACACATCGTAAAGAATAGTGCTTGTTTCTGAGTGGAGACACTGCTCTTGAAAAGTGACTGGTTTGATTGGTAAAAGTTAATCACCCAGGGATGCCTGGGTGGTGCAGTCGGTGAAGCCTCCAGCTCTTGGATTGAGCTCAGGTGGTGATCTAGGGTCCTGAGATCAATCCATGCATCTGGCTCTGCACTCAGCATGGGGTTTGCTTAAGATTCTTTCTCTCCCCTTTCCTCTTCCCCTCCGCTCCGCTCTCTTTCTCTCTCCCTCTTCTTCTCTCAAATAAATAAATAAATAAATCTTTAAAAGCAAAACAAAAACTAAACAACCCAAACCCTCCGGCTTTGATGTTGAACAAAGTAAACTACGATTGCATTACAAACTGTAGGATTCCCTGAGCGTCACTGGGTCTGGACTATCTAGTTTTTGTTTTAAAAAAAAAAATCAGGGGCATCCGGATGTCTCAGCTATTGAGCATCTGCCTTTGGCTCAGGGCGTGACCCTGAAGTACCAGGATCGAGTTCCACGTCGGGCTCCCTGCAGGAAGCCTGCTTCTCCCTCTGCCTGTGTCTCTGCCTCTCTCTCGAATAAATAAATAAATAAAATCTTAAAAAAAATCAACTGAGTAAATCTGAAGTCTAATTGGCTTCATTACAGCAGACAGGAATTGAGCAGCACCCCTAATCTAGCAGGTAGAGGGGTGCTCCGAGGAGTTGCAATTGATGGGAGGTTTTTATAGGAAGGAGGGTGGGGCAAGGAAGTTACTAGCAAAGAAGAGAAAAAGGTATTGGTACCTCTTCCTTTTAGGGGAAGGGACCAGCAGGATTTCTTCATGGGGATGCCCTGACCTGTGCTCAGATGGCCTGATAAAGGGTCACATTTCTGAGAGACCTTGACCCTGTAAATAAGTCTGGGTTTGCTGTCCTAGGGAGCAAATGACTCCATTTGGGGCTTATTGTTTCTTTTTCTAACATTTTATCAGGAAAATGTTACTGATGGAGCACTTTAAGACGGGAGAGAGAAAGTCTGTGTCTCTCTCATTTGCCTGATTGAAGTGTCTGGAACACAAAATCGCCTTTGTTCTCCACGCTCTGATGGGATGACTTTACCAGGGTTTTGGCATTTCCTTTCCCTTAGAAGACGTGCTCTCGGCAAACTGGACTGGTTCACAAGGGTTTGGCGAATTGTTATGTTAACAATTATGACATCTGCAATGTTTTACAAAGCAACTAATTTAATAAAATCACTAGTGTGAGGACTTAAAAAGGAGACTTTGAAACAAGGAGTTTGAAATTTATAGATTTGATTTTTTTTCCTAAAAAAAAAATAGATACATGGTAATGAAACCAGGGATTTGTGGTTTTGAACCATAAGGGAAATGATTTATTTCAGTGCAGAGAGCCAAATAAAGAAAGTTGGCTACTCATGCCAGTCTTTGCACAGGGCCACATAATAATAGTAATGATGATATTATTTAAAGGCCCTTGAAATGCAGTGGTCTTCAGGCCCTTGGCAAAATCTCAAAGGAACAGTTACATTTCTCCACCTGCATCCGGAAGCTTCTCTGGGCTCGTTTGTCTGTCCACACAGCCAGGCTGTGGTGCCAGAGCCACTGATTCTGCTCATCGTACCCACCCTCAATTTTTTTCTAATTTTCCCCCCAAATTTCCTCCCAAACATCACAGCCCTCCCTTACTGACTCTATTTTCTTCTCTCCTTCCCCTGAGCCCCCCAACTCAGCATTTTATGAGATAAAGGAAGTTAATCTCCAGGCTTTTGAAGAGTCTGGCTTGCACCCACCACCCAGCTCAGCACAGAGGACCCTGGCCTGTAGCCTGAGTTACTGCGGAATTTGTTATAGAGGATCACGAGCACAGAAGCAGCGGGCGTGTTACCCACGGCACCAGCTGGGCACAAACTTCTCACGGGAGATTTTTAGGAGCATCTTTCTTTACCACAGGAACGCAGGCTCCTCCTCCTTCTCTGACTCCCCACCATCCTCAACACATCCCCGGTGTGTTTTGTATCCTTGCTTTGTGTCTGCTCGTTATGAGCACGAGGAGGTCTGGCCTCTTCACGGCTGTCGGCTGTCCACGTCCAGGCCCACAAGGACCCAAAACATCCTGAATCCTTGTCATGGCAATCTCATGTATTCTTTAATAAATAATTTGTTAAAGACCAAGTTATTAAAGGCAATTTCATTTATTTCATTTATTTCAAAGACCATTTGAGAAGAAAAACTGGGAGCACAAGCGAGCATAAAGAATAGGATACAGGCCTGATGGAAAGAAAACAACTGACACACACACAATCGCCTTTAGGCTCCAGGATATTCTATCTGCGGGTTCCCACATCCTCTCAAATTGCCCTACGGTTCTCTTCATCTTCTAGGGTAGCAAGACACGGGCAGGCGACCTTCCCAGGTCATCCTGGGTGTAGTGGGCCAGGAGAGGAATGCAGTGGCCTCCAGAAGTCTGCAGTCCTTCCTACTGGCCAGCCCAGGGCAGAGAGATTTCCAGGGAGGGGAAGAGAAGGGGCAGCGTCAGGGAGGGAGACAAGGTGGGGGTGGGAAGGCAGGCACACGGCGGCCCCAAGAGCAAAGGAGGGGACACAGCCCCGGGAGCCACGGGAAAACCCCTTCCCTGGGACAAGGTCACCTGTCTGCTCCAGATCCTGGCCTAAGCCCGTGCCTTGCTGGATACCATGACATGGAATGGGAGGCCTCTGCTCGGAAGACCGGACCGCATGCTGGGACTATAGGACTTGTCTCTCTTTGCCTCGGTTTGCCTGGGTACAGAGAGACAGGTGGCTCCCTGTGCTCTCACGATTCTCCGCCCCGCGCAGAGTTGCCTCTCCTCTCCCCCGCCCTCACGCCACAGTAACTTAGGCGTCTGGGAGCTGCAGAGACATTGGTAGTAAAAGGGGTCAGAGCTGGTCCATTTATACAGAACTTGTAAAGACCTGTGAGTTGAAAACTGGAAAGAGAGACCGAGAGAAGGCGCAGGGCGTGCGATCTCTCAATTTTGAAGTCCAAGAGATCCAAATGCAAACCGCATTTCCCCCACTTAGCACATCTGACCCCAGTTTAACTATTCTGAGACTTAGTTTTTCATTTGTAAAATAACGAAAATAAGGTGCTCAAAGCAAAGTATATCATCCGTCTGCCCTCACTCCTTTTCCCCGTCGCCGTGGGTGGGAAGGAGTGTGAGTGCCACCGGAGATGCCTTCCTCTAAAATCTTTCATAGCTGAAAGGGCAGAAAGCAAAGAAGCAATTAACATTAATTTATATGGGGAAAAAGTATTGAGCGTCCCCAAACCCAAATACAACCTCCCTTAGGTTTTTCTGATACCTTAGGACACCTCTTGCTAAAGGATGCACAAAATGCAGGGAGACAAACTCAGGTGCTCGTGGAAGGCCTTCGAAACTCTGGTAGCTTGCTGACGGTGGCCCCCAGGGAAGGAGCCAGGGGGCGCCCCTCCCTCCTGGGGTGTCCACCCTATTTTCACTTTTTGCCTTTTTTTCATAAAAGCAAAAGTCCTCTTCATATTTCTCTTGGTTAGTGAAAGCAGTGACCAATGTAGGTCTTTCGTAAACGCAGAGTGGAGTAACCCAAACTTTTGAAAAGCGGGGGGGGGGGGGAGGATATACCCGTGTTAGCAAAACAAATACTTGTCCTCATCTTTTCTTTTTGGTTTTTGATGCTCGTTTTGCAAGTGCTCCAGTCTAAGGACTCGGAGGACAGAAGAATCTCAAGATTTCATGTCCCTAATGCCACCCTTCTGGATGATGTCAGAAATGATGGCTCCAAAGCTCTGACCTGGAGGGCTCAGCCAGGACGAAGCCAGGATCTTGTGGGGCTGGGTGCTTAAGATATCTGAAGAGGATGTTAGGGTAGGGAAAAAGAGGGAAGAGGAAATGAGAGAGAAGGCCGTGGATGCTCTAGGAAAAATGGTGGGGAGAGTGGTTGCTGATACCCGTCTCATAGGCCCCGAAAAAATTATTAATATGTATTAGGGGTAGATAATATTTATAATTATATAAGTATATATAAAAATATATATATAAGTATATATATATATATATATATATATATATATATATAGTGCCTAGCAAAGAGTAGTTCCTAAATAAGTGGTCATTATTATTTTGTCATTACTATCACAATGGCAGTTCATATTTACAAGTGACGAGGGTTCTTGGAGATGGTCTAGTCCATGTTCCCACCTTCCTAGCTGTCAGTGCCCCCCCATCCTCTCTGTCCTCCCTCCCTCCCTCATGGTCCACTCGGCAATAGGTAACGTACGCTCTTCATCTCATATATTCTGAACCCAAAGTGAGATAGGAAGCCAAGCAACAGGGCTTCCTACAGCCGCCTCTGGGACCTTTCTTATATGAAGCCATTTTTCTCGGGATGTCTTACCTGAGGTGCCGATATTATATTTTTCAGCCAAGATAGATAGTTAATTCTTATCAATGCTCTATTTACCTTTTAGTTTTGGGTTTCCATGATTGAAACCCAATCAAGCCCACAGTGAGTCCTTCGTCCATCAAACTGTCAACGACGCCTCCACGAGAGCTGGAAACAGACGGAATATTACGCCAACACTCGTATGTAAAAAGAAGGGCTCTCCTTTATAGGTAACATCTGGCAGAGTTTGTTAGAACGTTCTAGCCATGTGGCCATGCGAGGATCCATGCTGATAAATGATAACCAGCACGGATGTGGGTACACGGGGGCTCCCCACTCCCCACGAAAATCATTCCAACCTTCCACCCAGTAGCTTTCCTCACAGTTTTGTCTTTTGTCTCTAATTTCAACCACATGTCTTTCTAGGTTTGAAGCTGCCTACCTCTCTACAAAACCTACATTTTGGAAAAAAAAAAAAATACCCTAGGCCTTGGAAGGTAAGGGATTTCGGGATCCTGCTTCGCTCTTGCACGCTCTCATTCTTGAGGCCTCTGCTCGTGGTTTTGCCTCACTCCCCACCTGGATGCCCACGTACCTGGGGCTCCCTCCTTTCATCACTCCCCCACGCAGATCGGCCCACGGTGAGAGGGAAACGGCACAGGATCTGTATGTCCTCTGTTCATCACACTGTGAACCAAGCAAGATGAGACACCCCACAAAAGCTCAAGGTTTGTGACTATAATGTACAAACAGATAATATTTGTTCTAATGTCTAAGCATATTTGTCATCTTCTTGTAAGGAAACAAATTGTTCCCCACTTGTTTCTGGCTCAAGTGTATCATGTTGAGGGCAGAGGTGGGTCCCCAGCAAGGGGCAGGCTATTGGGGGTACAGTGAACCCATAAGCAGCCAGAGGCCAACTCATAAAAAACAGAACTCTTTATGTTACTTGAAAACCCTGCCTGCTGATTCTTTCTTGGAAATGTACTTAATTCCTCTCCCTCCCAACTCATTTTTTGACTTTTGAAAACCACTCCCCTTTCCTTCATTAGCACGGCCACCCACATCCCCCGCCCCCCCCCCACAAAAAAAGGATGAGAGCCTTAAAGATTACAGCCAGTGGTTTAATCCTGTTGCATGATTTATTGCACAACAACAAATATTTCCTGCGTGCCATGTCTTGTGGCAGACACTGAAGCTAGGCACTAAGGATTCAGCAGCGAAGAAAAAGCAAGCAGCAGTTTCACGCATACGAGATTTAAACTCCAGTGATAGGCAAATAGACAGTGAACACTGAATGTATGAAATATACAGCATGTCAGACGGTGGTGTGTGTTCGTGGAAGAAAAGGAACAGGGGGTGGAGAATAGGAAATGCATTTAAACAGGAAGAGTGGGGGCACCTGGGTGGCTCAATGGTTGAGCATCTGCCTTCAGCCCAGGGTGTGATCCCGGGGTCCTGGGATCAAGTCCCATGTCAGGCTCCCTGCATGGAGCCTGCTTCTCCCTCTGCCTGTGTCTCTGCCTCTCTCTATGACTCTCATGAATAAATAAATAAAATCTTCCAAAAAAAAGAAAAAAGAACTTTGACTTTTATTCTGAGATGGAAGGCCATTGACAAAAGAGTCCCATGATCTCATTTGTACTTTTAAAAGGATTCTTCTGGTAGCCAACCTGAGAATGGAGCATGGGGGATGAAGAGAAAGAGCAGTGAGGCCAGATGATGGGCATGTTAGACGAGAAGAGATGGTGAGCACTGGTTGGCATCTGGGTGCACTCCGCTGGCAAAACAGGTAAGACTAGAAGGTGGATTGGTTACAGATTATGGGGGGAAAATTCAAAGATGACACTAAGGTTCTTATCCTGAGAAAACATAAGAATGAAATTGCCATTTACCGAGGTGCAAAAGATGAAGTAAGGGAAAAAGTGGGAAGGGATGACTTGGCATGAGGTTTAAAACATGCCAAGTTTGGGATGTCCCGTGGACGTGCCTGATTAAGGGCTGGGTGGGTAGCAGGTCACAGGAGCGAGGTCAGAATTAGTGTCACACATTCAGGAATCCATAGTTACAGCGGGTATTTAAAGCCGTGAGGCTGGATGGCTTTGTGTAAGAAGTGAAGAGAAATAGAAAAGAGGAAAGGTCGGGACGTGATGCCCTGGGTTACTCTAGAGCTCAGAGATCCACGAGGAAGAATCAGCAAAAGGGACGAGCGAAGGAACTGCCAATGAATTGGGAAGTAAGCCAGGGGAGTGTGGCACTCTAGGGGTCAAGGGAACCTCCTTAGAGGGTGCTCACCGATGTCACATGCTGCTGATGGGAGAGACATGGAGGAGGACTGGAAAGGAGCCACCGGGCTTCACAACAGGGAGGCTTTGGGGGATCTCAGCAAGAGCGCCTTGGTAGAGAAGTGGAGACCAACGATGACCGGAGTAGGTCCCTAAAGAACATGGTTATCGGTGGCAGGGAGTAGGAAGGAGATTTCCAAGAAGTTTTACTCCAATGGGCAACAGAGACACGTGACAGTAACTGGACAAGGATGTGGGATCAAGAGAACTTTCGTTTCTCTTTTTTGAAAAAAAAAAAAAAACTTGGGGAAATTAGAGCATGGGTGCACAGGTATAAGAATCATCTGATGATAAAAAAGAAAATTTGATGATGCAAGGGAGAAAAGGGAGCATTGCCAGAGAGATTTCTTCCAGTAGCAAGATGGGTAAGGAGACAGCCCACAGGCAGAGTATAGCCTGAGAAAGAAGTATGGAAACTTCACCTCTTCTATGGAATAGCCACAGATGGTGACCAGCTTCCATCTCTCCTGGTGCTCAGCTAAGATTTTAATCTTAACTTCCCGTTCAGTTCAGAAAGAAGACTTCTATGGGGCGTCTGGGTGGTTCAATGGTTGAGTATCTGCCTTTGGCTGAGGTCATGATCCCAGGGTCCCCTATCGGGCTCCCCATAGGGACCCTGCTTCTCCCTCTGCCTATGTCTCTGCCTCTCTCTCTGCATCTCTCATGAACAAATAAGTAAAATCTTTAAGAAAAAAAAAAAAAAACAAAGAAGGAAGACTGTTCGTGTTCATACAGAGCCTGATCTTGCGCCCCTACTCTTTCATTAACTTATTCATTCAACAGGGGTTATTTGAGTAGCTCCCATGTGTGAGGTACAAAAATGAGGAGAGGAAAAAAAAAAGTTTTCTATTTGGGGCGAATATGTTTATTTCCCCCAAAGAAAATTACAATCTGTCAGGGGTAACATAAAAACTAAACTTCATTTAAAAAGGCACAACCAGGGATCCCTGGGTGGCGCAGCGGTTTGGTGCCTGCCTTTGGCCCAGGGCACGATCCTGGAGACCCGGGATCGAATCCCACATCGGGTTCCCGGTGCGTGGAGCCTGCTTCTCCCTCTGCCTGTGTTTCTGTGCCTCTCTCTCTCTCTCTCTGTGACTATCATAAATAAATTTTAAAAAAAAGGCACAACCAAAGGCAGCAAGAATTCAGGGAAGAAAAGATGTCAAGTCACGTCAGTTAGTTACTTGCAATAGGTAATGAATGAAGAGGATTTCACGTAACAAAGAGTGAGGGAAGGGTATCTCGGGCCGATAAGCAACGGCGTTTAGGTGAGGAAACATTACGAGTCCTCTGTGGAATCTATGCTGTCCTCCATGGCCTGCATCAGTTTTTGCTTTGTTTTGTTTTTTCATTGTTACAAGGATCAAGAGAGACAGATTTCCCAGGGAAAGATCTGAGACTAAATCTAACTATTCATGATAAGAGGTATTCATATCCAATGTCCCTTTTCAAATTCAAGTCTAGTTAATAAAAAAAAAAAATCAAGAGATGTGATCTCTGTTCTTTCTAAAGATGGAAACACCTTTAAGTGTTGCCAAAGACGCAGTACAAATCCAAGATATAGATTGGCATAGGGCCAGGGAATATGACTGCCTTATCTACACACACACACACACGCACACACACACACACACACATATACACACACACAATGTGTAATGTCTGGGTGAAACCACTTTTCTTAGTTATTATTTCCTGATGTCACAGTAAATGGCAGAGGGAAAAGAAGGCTCCTTTTCCTGTGTTGTATTTAAGAAAAACGTGAGAAGAAACTTGGCAAGAGAACCTACGTTCAGGCAACTTTGACAGTCTACTACCATGTGATGGGCACCATGCTGGGCTCTGGACAACGTAGTGGCCACGGAGAGGGACCCAGGGCAGCAAGACATTCCTCGATCCCTCTGTCGTACTCCACAAATACGCACTGATGGGTCAGACTCAAAGTCAGACAAAGGCATGTGTCTACCAATCCCATCCCAACTCAGATAGTTTTGGGGTTTTAACAACAGTATTGGGGATTTAGAATTTTCAGAGCACATCCACATGCATCACTGCATTTGCCTCCATCTGTGTTCAGCTTAGCTCCAGCCTCTTTGCCTGCCCCACTCCCCACCGGGGCATCGTGATCCAGCACTTTTGGGCAGCGGTGGGAGGGGGGTACCTACTCCAAGGATATGTCATTGAGAGAACCTGCCACAAGCAACCAAGAAGCTTTATGAAAAATTTCAGATTAATATTTTTAAATGGGTTAGTCATCTAAAAACAATAGAGCCATGTACCAGTGACCCAATGAATGTATCTTTACCAGCTGAATTGCAATAAAGAGATTTTTGTTGGTTTTACTTTAGATCTTGATTGGGGAAAAAATGTACCCTTGGACTGTTACAGAATCAAAATAGCTATCTGTGGGCTATAATACATACCAGTAACCTTTACTATATCTTGTCTCTGAGGAATATGCTCGATTTTTGAGAAAGTGGGAGGGCATGGCAACCGAAGGCTTCCATCATCGCGTTAATGGGCCATTTCCTCCTTATCCGTCCTCGTCCAGAGACAAAACAGACCTCAAAGCAAGGATTCCTAGGCTGTGTGGTTTTTCTGCTTCTTGGTCTAGAGCGCCCTTCAATGCTCTGTGCCGCATGTAGGGAGCAGAGCTGAGAGACTCTTGTCTGAGGAGAAGCTCGAAGGTTTTACAAAGTACTGTACCCCCTTGCTCCTCTTGTTTATCTCTGCAACCAACCAAGAGTAACAGCTGCTGGTGAAGTGCAGTCTTTTCCTCCTGGCTAGCTTTAAGACGCATATTCCCCTGGGATAGAGTTATTGTAAGTCACCTGAGGGACTCGTGTCACAAATGCAAGGATCCCGGGCTTTGGAGCCTAACACACCAGGTTCAAATCCCAGCGTGGCTGTGGACAGGCTCTGTGGCCTATAGCCAGTCAGTTATGTATCTGGGAATTACATCCCTTACCTGTGTAATAGGAGTGTTACACACATGGCACAGTTAGGGTGGGGATTTGGGATAATATGTGTGAAGTGCCTGGCCCATGGCACGCAGTCAGTAAACAACAGGCAAGCGTGACCCATAGAGCTTAGACTGGACTCTATGCTCCGCACTCACTCACGCTCTACACCTTAGTTTCACATTTATAAAATGATATCATCATATTATCAGGATTAACCTAAGGATCAAATGCATTCATGCATTTACATAATTGTGCCCGGTGCATAAAAACAGCAGAGATAAGGGGTGCCTGTAAGTACTATCGTCCCACCCTTCCCATTCTTCACCTGGCGATGGGGGTGGTAAAGCAAAGCCATCTCTCGGCTCCATCACCGGCACCCCAGGATTACAGGATGGCCTTTTGGCAGAATGGGCTGGAAAACCAGACAGTGGTGGGCAGTGGTGGGGGGGGGGGGAGAGGAACATAGAGGAGAGCCATATAGACAAAATCTGCCTCTTCCACAAAGGTGCCCCATCTGAGGGCGAGCATCAGGAAAGCTCATCCCCCAACCTGTCCTGAAGATGTGGCACAGATGCCCCTGGCTCTCCAGTAGTGCCACCTGGAACCAACTCATCCATCCAGCTCTCCAGTCCGGGGGCCCTCCTTCCCCAAGACCCACTCCTGAGAACCAAGCTTTCCTCTGTTGTGCATAGTATGAAAAGTGAAGCCTGCCAGGCCACTGAGCCAAAAGGGAGAAAAAAATGGGGATGCCCCGCAGGCCTGGCACTGGCCCTGCTCAGACACCCCCCCCCCAGTGCTTGTGCCTGCACAGCCCCGATAGCCGAGGAGCACCTGTGTGTGCCGTGTGCCTGTGTGTGTGTGTGTGTGTGTGTGTGTGCCTCCTTGCACAGACACGGAGCATTTCAGGCAGAGGCCCAGGATAGCTCCGTTTACCCACCTCCCTTCTCGCCTTGAAGGGGGCCCGCAGGTGCCCTTCATGTCCCCAGAACAGAGGTCAACACAAGAGTGAGGGAGGTCACAGTGCAAATGGATTTGAGGGCCAAATTATCGTCCCTTCCAGACGCTGGTTTGCGGTGCAGAACCAATTTGAAAATGTGGCGTGATCAGCAGTCTCGACCGAGGAGAGACCGGGACGGAGGAAAAGGAGGTAATAAATCAAGGCTGCCCCCCCCCCCCCCCCCCCCCCCCGAGTCCGGAGCCCAGGCCGCGCCCGCCCGGCAGGCAGCTGCGAGGCACCAATGAGACGCGCTGGCGGAGCTGTGACGGTGACCCCGGCCGGGGAGACCCGGGGCTGGGGCGGGGGTGGGGGGGTGGGGGGGCGTCCATGCACCTGCCCGGGCAAGGACGGCCGCCGAGCAACAACCTGCCGCCCTCGCTCAGAATGCGCGGGCACAAAGGGGAGGAAGCCGGTGGCGAGGAAAACCAAGTGCAGTCTGGCAAAAACAATAGGCCCCGAGCGAAAGGTGCTGCAAACTTGAGGAACTTCATTTCAAGGCAAACAGTGCCCTCTCGAGGTGGGCGCCCGGGATGCAGGGGAGTCGAACAAAAGGAGTTCAGGGCAGAGCGGGGCTGCAGGTGGCCCCTGGGCTTTGGGGGTGTCTGGGTGCTGGAGGTGCACGCAAGGGCGAGGCCACCACCCCCTGCCTCCAGTGGGCGACTGCCCTCCTGTCCTTGTCATCCTGGCCTGGGAAGGGACAGAACGCCAGTCACTGCAAGCAGACAGTTGCCATGGGTAGCAAATTTCAGCAGCCCTGTGTGGGCCAGTAGAAACTGGTTTGTTTTTGTTTTTGTTTTTTTCACAAGTAATGTCAGGAAAGAGAAAATTCACGAAAACTTGCGTCTCTTAATAAACCTCCTCCAGATAGAATTTACAGCGCCCCCGCACCCCCACTCCTTGGGTCCTTTCACAAACCTACAAGCCACCCTAAGTCCTTGTGTGAGGCCTAGTCACAGTCCCTTATTTCCCCTGGGGGACACTGTCTTCATTGCCCACCCCTCCCCCGCGGGTCCCATCTCCCTGGGGCAGGATGCAGCACCCCACAGCAAGCACCCCACAGCAGCACCCCACAGCAAGAGGCCCTGTGCTTCCAAGCCAATGGGGATTCACAATTCGGAGCCAGGGTTTTCAGGATGATTGCATAGTGATCTGAGCTTCCTCCACGTCTCCTCCAGGTCTGCAGCCCGACACCTGGGTCATCCCAGCCTTCTAACTGTGCCAGTGGAAAGAGTACGTGACAATGCAGGTAGGATGTCTAGCGGTGTGGGGGACACGGACGGCGCCCAACAAAAATTGATCACCTGCTCCTTCCCTTCCCATTCACCACTGGTAATGGCTCCCTATCTGTATTCTCTTCTCTCCTGTCCACACTGCACCCCAAATACCACCAGACAACATCCTGGATCACGATTCCACCATGCTCATCTGCGGGATCCATCCAGAGCCCTCAGGCATTCGGTGCCCTCCTCAATCCAGTCCAATTTATCTGCAAACCTCACGCCTCTCTGCTGCCCAGGGCCACCTGACAGCTTGCCTAGCTACTTGCCGCCCCCAAATACACAGCGTATGCCTTTCCCTTGGGGCCCCCATTAGGAAAGCCACTTGCACAACCCTCCCCGCTCCTGTCCACTCTCCAAGTCTTGCCCATCCTTCTGGACCAAACTCGAGTCTACCTCCTTTACTGAGTCTTCTTCTTCCTAATCCATGGTGACCTCTGACCCTGAGCACAGTGAATCTATCCCTTGACCCTTAATAATATTAAAATAAATACTACAGACCTACTAAGAATGGTGCATGGCCACAAGCATTGACATGGAAAAGACATCTCTGATCTATTGGTGACTTAGAGCAATAACCACAGTGTACCTTTTCTGAGTCATTCTATAAACAACTATAACAAAAATACGTGTGTATAGGTACATACTTACATGTATGGGCAGACATATGAATGCATGGAAATAACAGGAAACTTTACTTTTTTATACGTCTCGTGTTTGAATTTTTTCCACTGAGCATCGTACACTTTTTTTTAAAGACATTCTCAAATAACTCAACAAATAGTCACAGAGCACCTACTGTGTGCCAAGCGCTGCCCTAGGTGCTGGGAATTCTCAAAGGTGGTCTTTGCTTTCTTGGGAGTTCATGGCCTATGACAGGGAGAGAAAGCAGCAGGTGGCTGAGGTGGGGATGTGCTGAGTGCCCTGAAATCTAGAGGCGCAGCAAAGTCCAAGGGGACTGGGAGCAGCAGGATGCTAGCTGTTCGGGAAACTGGGGGTGGGATGCTGGGGTGGTGTTGGGCACCAGGAGCCTCCACTGGGGCCATGATGGGAAGGATGAGTGGACCCCTACCAAGTACAGGAGAAAGATTCGGACATTCTCGGTGGAGGGAGAAGCACAGGTAAGACCAGTAGCGGTCCAGTACTTGCCTTGCTTGGGGAGTGGGAGGTCAGGTTTGTGTGGACGGGGAATAGCACGGAGGGCGCAGAAGCAGAGATGAGACTGCAAGGGACGCCGTGACGATGCCCATCTGCTGGTCGGAAATTCAGTCTTCAGACACCAGGGAACCCCAGCCGGTCTTGAGCCTGCGCCTCCCGGTGTTCTTCAGTCGTGTCATCACATCCACCTGTCTCTGCCTGCTGCGTCTATCTGGGCTCCCCACCCCTGATGGAGATCAAGGTCCTCCAGGGGAACACCAGGGGCAGCCGGGAACTTGTTCCCACTGGCTTGAGCACGTTGCCCATAATTCTTCCGAGAAGAAAACGTGTGGATGTCAGATCCAGCATCCAGGTGGCCCTGGCCCAAGAGCCGAGCATCTCATTCCTCAGCCATTAGAAACGACAAATACCCCCCATTTGCTTCGACGTGGATGGAACTGGAGGGTGTGATGTTGAGTGAGATAAGTCAATCGGAGAAGGACAAACATTATATGGTCTCATTCATTTGGGGAATATAAATAATAGTGAAAGGGAATAAAGGGGAAAGGAGAAAAAATAAGTGGGAAATATCAGAAAGGGAGACAGAACATGAGAGACTCCTAACTCTGGGAAACGAACTAGGGGAGGTGGAAGAGGGGGTGGGGGGTGGGGGTGACTGGGTGGCGGGCACTGAGGGGGGCACTTGATGGGATGAGCACTGGGTGTTATGCTAGATGTTGGCAAATTGAACTCCAATAAAATAAACAAAAATAAATTTAAAAAAAAAGAATCCCCACGTGAGTGAGCCACCGACCAGCCTTGGCGGCCAGCCTTCCTCCCCTCCCCTCCCCTCCCCCCAGGCCTCACAGCCCGGCCTCCTGCTCCCCTGCATCCACGTGGTAATAAGGCCTCAGGCAGGAGGGAGAGAAGGACGCTTTCCCGTTGATGCAGGGTGCGCAGCCGGCTGAGCTGTTGGCCCAGCCTCTGCAGCTGTGGGTGCATGATGCTTCTGTGAGCCACAAAAAAAAAAAAAAAAAAAAAAAAAAAAACCACCAAAAAACAAAAACAAAAACAAAAAAAACAGCCTCTGAACCATGTAATGCATACAGGCTGAAGCTTTCGCTTGCTCTGCCCGCTAAGTGCTGCCCAAGAGGAGGAAGCCCAGCTATGGGCGTGAGCCACCACCCCCCCCCCCAAAAAAAAAGTTTAAACCCCCACGGTGCAGAAAAACAGGGACAGATTCTGCTACATGTGGTGCCACTTGGCTGAGCTCCCCCGTCTCGCTCGAATGAATTCCGAGGCAAATCTTCTCAATGGATGAAAGGGAAACAGAAGCGAGATTTCACAATCCAGGTGGAGGCCCGGCGGCCTGGAGGCTGGGAGGCCTGGAGGCTGGTAGGGTGGAGCCTGGCCGGCAAGATAGACAGAAAGGAAAACTAGAGCCCCGGGGCTGATGTGGTCAGAGGACACCTGCCTGCTCCCCCCACCCCCACCCCCGTGTGGCCTGGTCCTCCAAATGCCCGGCTTCCAGCAGTTTCATCCTGAGCCAGGCAGGCGGGGCTGCTCCCCCGCCTGCCTGGGGCCCCTGCGAGCCGGGCCCACATACCCACCACCGGAGGCTGCAGGCCGTCCCGGACAGGACTAGGGGCACCGATTATGCACTCTTCCTTGCTTAGATTTTTTTTTTTTTTAAGATTTTATGTCTTTATTCATGACAGGCAGACACACAGGCAGGGGGAGAAGCATCTCCTGACGTGGGACTTGGTCCCAGGATCCCAGAATCACGCCCTGGGCCCAAAGCAGACGCCCAACCACTGAGCCACGCAGGCGCCCCTTGCTTAGTTTCTAAAGGCACCTCGAGAACAAAAAATGGAACCCCCAGTTTGCGAACATTAAGTCTATTCTTCAGTCTGAAAAATCGGGGTGAGCCTGAGTAGAAAGAAGATGGTTCTGGGCCAGAAAACTCCAGAAGGTGTCACAGCTCTCCAGAACCAGAGGCACCATACCCCGAGGCCCTGACGGCAAGTGGCCAATGAGCCAGGAGTCTGGTCTCCCCAAGCCAAGGCCACAGATGCTGAAAGGCGGACTGGCCCTCTTGGCTCCAGCCACCAATTTGTTCTCTGTTCTTAAGAGTTTGTAGGGAGATGGGGTCACTGGGTGACAGGCATTAAGGAGGGCACGTGATGTGATGAGCCCTGGGTGTTATACGCAACTGATGAGTCCCTGAACTCCACATGTGAAACTAATAATGTACTATCTGTTGGCTAATTGAATTAAAGTTAAAAAAAATGAAAAAAAAGTTTGATCCTTTGTTTTATTCTTTAGATTGTACATATAATTTAATTCATATGGCATTTGTCTTTCTCTGTCTTATTTCACTCAGCACAATACCCTCTAGGTCCATCTCGTTGACGTGAATGGCAAGATTTCTTTCCTGATGGCTTTTTTTCTTTTTTAATGCCTGCGCAGTATTCCATTTTATGTATTTACCGCATCTTCTTTGTCCATTTATCTATGGATGAACACTTAGGTTGCTTCCATCTAAAGATGGAAACAGGCTGGGAGATCCGATGTTTGTTTTGCTCCCAATTTCCAAGTCCTGGGGTCTGATTTCTCCACCCGCCAGAGCCCTGGAAAGAAGAATGGAACAAACAAGAGGGCCCTAGAAGCAGACCTTCTCTGTGTGAAAATGGACAAGGGAAGAGCAAACGAGGGAGGCAAGGGACAAAGAGGAGCAGCTAACAAGCGCTGACTCCACGCACGCTCATCAGTGGCCTGGATGCTGACCCCGCAGTTCAGGCCCCCTTCCTCTGCCAGGCAAATGGATCATGCGTTAAGCTTTCCAGAAAACTTTAGATTGCTAGGATTAGAAATGCCCCTGCAGGTCACAAAAGCAAAGACAATCCCAAACACCGTGGGACTCGCCTGGGGTCACACGGCTCGTCAGTGGCACAAAGGCAGCTTCCGTTCAGGATTCCCCTGGTGCCAAGCCATGTGGGAGGTCATGTGGCGGTTCTTTGGGTAAATCTGGTTGCTTTCCCCCCAATAACGAGGTGTCCACTTCCTGTTTCAGGAAGAGAATCCCTTAAATATCCACAGCTCCGATAACTGCGGGGCCACTCTGGATGGATTCTCGAATAAATCAACTTTGGTTCAATGACTTCTCTCCAGACTAAATATCACAAACCCTCTGATGGGGCTCAAAGGGGAACAGGTATTAATTAGAGAATGATGCAGTTTTACCCTGGATGTGCTCCCAGACTCCCTAAACACTTTTACAAACAAAAATTCATATTGCTATTATTATATTATCATTCAGAGGTTCAAAAAAAATTAGGCCAATGATTCCAAACAGACCTTAGGGGCATCTGGTCTCTCAGCAGGTTGGGGGTTAGAGGCATTTCGCAGGAAGGATGGAGGGGGTAGGGGCCTGGTGGGATACATGGGTCCCCCAAGCCTAGAGTTCTAGAAGATTTCACTCAGCCAGACATTAATTGCAAAACAAACAAATCCTCATCTTGTTCCAATTGAGGGGCTAAGTGGGTAAAATTTACATGTAAGGACAGGAAAAAAGGGGGCCACGCAGCAGGGAGTCCCTTCCTCTGCTCTGAAGCCGGATCACAGTTTGTGATTTTACACCATCTCCAGCACAAATCAGAGCCTCACGGATCCGAGCCCCTGTTGCAGTATTTGGTATAATACACATCTTTCAAACCAGGAGATCTTGATACAATTGGGTGGGTAGGTAAGGCAAATAAAATGGTGCAGAGATTCGTGATGCTCTTCTGGGGGGGGGAAAAAGACTTATTGACTTTTTTTTATTATGTCTCTGTTTTTATTATTAATTTTTAATTTTTTAAAGATTTTATTTATTTAGAGAGAGTCTCTGTTTTTATTATTAATTTTTAATTTTTTAAAGATTTTATTTATTTAGAGAGAGCAAGCACAGGCACGTGTGTGTATGAGTAGGGGGAGGGACAGAGGGAGAAGGAGAGAGAGAAGCCCAACCAGACTCCAGTCTCAGTTGTGCAGAGCCAGATGTGTGGCTCAATCTCATAACCCCGAGACCACCACCTGAGCTATAATCAAGAATTGCATTGCTCAATCACCTGAGCCACTCAGGCACCCTAATTTTTTTAAATTTTATTTGAAGTAAAGTTGACATGCATATACTACTTTCAGGTGTACAACATAGTGATTGGACAATTCTATATACTATGAAATGTTCACCATGATAAATGTAGTTACCACCTGTCACCATAAGACATTATTACCCTATGATTGACTCTATTCCCTATGCTGTGCTTTTCATCCCTCTGACTTATTTATTTTATAACTGGAATTTTGTATCTCTTGATCCTCTTCACCTATTTGGCCCATCTTCCCATTCTCCTCCCCTCTTCCAACCACCAATTTGTTCTCTGTTCTTAAGAGTTTGTGGGGAGATGGGGTCACTGGGTGACAGGCACGTGATGTGATGAGCCCTGGGTGTTATATGCAACTGATGAGTCCCTGAACTCCACATCTGAAACTAATAATGTGCTATCTGTTGGCTAATTGAATTAAAGTTAAAAAAATGGAAAAAAAAAGAGCTTGATCCTTTGTTTTATTCTTTAGAGTCTACATATAATTGAAACCATATGGCATTTGTCTTTCTCTGTCTTATTTCACTTAGCACAATACCCTCTAGGTCCATCTTGTTGACGTGAATGGCAAGATTTCTTTCCTGATGGCTTTTTTCTTTTTTATGCCTGCACAGTATTCCATTTTATGTATTTACCACATCTTCTTTGTCCATTTATCTATGGATGGACACTTAGGTTGCTTCCATACGTTGGTTGTTGGAAATAATGCTGCAATAAACATAGGGGTGCATATATCTTTTCAAATTAGTGTTTTCATTTTCTTAGGGTAAATACCCAGAACAGAAAATATTAGATTGTATGATATTTCTATTTTTAATTTTTTGAGAAGCCTCCATACTGTTTTCCATAGTGGCTGCACCATATATATTCCCACCAATAGGGCCCAAGGGTTCCCATTTCTCTACATCCTTGTAAACACTGGTTATTAATTGTCCTTTTGATACCTTTTGAGAGAGGCACTCTCACAGGTGTGAGGTGATATCTCATTGTGGTTTTCATTCGCATTTCTCCAGTGATGTGTGCACTTGCAGTCTTTAAATGGGCAAGAGGCAGTACCACAGTAGCCTCCTCTGGGAATCTTGGGTTGACTTGTTTGGTTCTTTCTGCAGTCATGTCCCCAGGGGAGTATGATCACCAGAAGGGTGAAGAGCAGAGAGAAAATTACTCTAACACCTTTCACTCTTCCCAACCTCATCTCAAACATTCAGGTAACTCCAGGAAAAACTGAGATCAAGACAACTTTGAAGAGTAAAGAGTCCAAAACCACTATGCTCTCAAAGAGTGGAAAATTAAGATGAAACTATCATCCCAACTTGATCTCAGTGACTGATAGAATGATTCATTTATTCATTCAGCAAATATTTATGAGCAACTGCTGTGTCTTAGGCAATCATTGGGAATATATTGGTAAACAAACCCAGTGGGCTTACTGCCCAGTGAGGGGAACAAACAATAGAATAAACACAAAAATAAATGCATTCGGGTAAGCTGGACCCAGCTGTGATAACCAACAAACATCAACCTTCCAGCAGCTCAGCACGAATGTTTCAAGTCCAATGCCCATTAGAAAGCTCTCCTCCATCTTGCAGCTATACTGTCTGGACATGTGGCCTCCAAATCATTGAAGAAAGACAAGAGAGAGTTGAGGGAGATATGGGATGCTTTTAAGGGCCAGGCCTAGAAGTAAGTGCCTTACATCCCTTCTGCCTCAGTCACATTGGACAAAACCCAAACCTTAGCCACCTCCCAGCTCCCAGGGAATCTAGGAAATGTGGGTGAGCACGGGGATATTTGTTGAGCACTAATAGTCTCTGGCATATCTAAATACTGATTTCAATACAGTAGAACCATATCTCATTCAGGAAGAAATCTAGGAGGTCATTGGCTTCTAGAACTCTTACCATCTTAGCAGTGTGGGAACCAAAGGTAACTTTTATTACCCTACCTCCTTGTTCACCCACTTTCCCAGATATAGACACAATTATTGAGCACTTCCCTTGACTCACATACACCTGCTGTCAGGCCACACTCGTTGATCCACTGACTCACAGTTTTTCTCTAGTTGTTTATATCCTCTTCAAGTTTCACTCAGATGTGTGAAACTACCCCCCCCCCCGCCAGGGCTGCAGATCCCTTGCAGATGGGAACATAGCGTGCATTCACCCAGCCCGAAGTAGATGCTTTTCTGAGAAGTGAGAGCAGATTATTCACTTTTGCCTCCTGCACCTCGGCAGGTTCATTCCTGCCTGTGCTCAGACTGTAGCTCCAGCCTGGAAACATGCCCCATCCCTTCATTTTTCCAAAGCCTTTCTTCTATGGTCCTGCTAAAAATCCTACCCCCTGCACAAAGTTCATAAACCGCAAACACTCTAACTTATATAACCAATTTTGTTTTAAATTTAAGGCTTTTCCTCAAAGTGATTATAAGCCGCTTGAAGAAATGGAGCAAGCCAGGGTTTACCTCCTGGTTGCTCGTTCTTGTTCTTCATTTGAACAAGTATGAGGAAGAGATTCTCCTGAGCCTCTGCAGACGGTGAGTCTTTCCCTTTCCTTGGCTCTGGAGGGTGAGTTGTATGTGTAACTTTGGCCTTGAAACAAGGCTGGCCCCAGAATAACCCAGGAAAAGACTGGACAAAAACACAGGCAGTAAGCTGAAGGAAGGTAATATAAAAAGATTGGTACCTCTGGGCTTGAAGCCCATTGGAACTGGGTTCAAATACTGACAGTACTATCCTATGGTCATAGGTACATTTCTCCCCTCCACAGAGTTCTAGATTGCTCATTTTTAAAAATACAAGGGAGCATCTGGGTGACTCAGTTGGTTGAGTGTCCAACTCTTGGTTTTGGCCCAGGATATGATCTCAGGCTGATGGGATAGAGCCCCACATGAGGCTCTGCATTCAGAGCAGAGTCTGCTTGAGATTCTCTCTCTCCCTCTGCCTCTCCTCCACCTCAAAACAATAAGTTAATCTTTTTAAAAATAAAAATTAAGAAATAATAATAAATAAAAATTCAAAATCAAAAAAATCAAAATACAGGAATAACATTTGCCTTTCAGTGGTGCTGTGAGGATGAAAGGTCATATATGTGAAGGCCCCAGCACTTTGCTAAGTATAAACCCTTAAAAATAGTGGTATTGCCCTGTACCGTTCTCTCCTATTCTCTATCTACTTTGAACATTGTGGTTTCTGCTTTCTTCTTTCTGTGTGTCTCTCTAATTCTACCTTTGGTAAACATCAGTTCTATCTAGTTTTGTAATTCACTAAGGAAATGACTCTGACTGGGTTAGTAATGTGATACAAAGCAACCCTTCCGCAGAGAGTTTCCTTGCCAGGACATGGCAAAGTTTACCGGCTGGTCAACGGCTGTTTTTGATCCCTATCCAATCAGTTCTGACATGACCTTCATGTCAGAGTGACATAGCTCCAGACTCTGTGGCCGATGCGCACGGAACTGCCTACACCTCTTTTTGTATAAAGTGATGATGTAACCAGCAGGAAGGGAGTTGGCACTCAGAAAATATTTGGTGAAAAAATAAACATGGCAAAGCTTCATGAAGCCCACCATCATTGCTGAGTTACCTGGGGACCAGCAAAGCAGTGCTCCTCAAACTTTCATGGGCATACAACCTATCTGTGGATCTTATTAAAACTGCAGATTCTAAGCCATCAATTCTAGAACGGGACTTGCATTTCTAACAAGCTCCAGGAGATGCTATCACTGCTGGCTCATGGCCCACTCTTTGGGTAGCAAGGTAGTGGAGAACCAAGTCATTGATTCTTCTTCACATTCTCCCCCAGTGATCTCCTTCTGTGATAGCACCCACATGGGTAGTCTATTACTTCTACTGCCAACTTCTCTTTTAGGAAGATGGAGAGGACAGCATACGAAATGACATTTTGTTTATGGTTTGACTAGCAACAATGAGAGAGGGTGAGACAGAGCCCTGGCCTCACACCGACAACTCCCTGTGTAACTGGACTGACCATCTCTCTTCAACTAGGAGCTCTTTAAAGGCAAGTACCTCACCTTAGCGATTTTATTTGCCCCTGATCTGTAGAGTGCTTGGGACATACATAGTACATTCTCAACAAAAAGTTGTTGAACAGAAATGGATTTCTCTTTGGTACACCCTAAAGTGTCTGGTGCACACAGCAGGCACTCAGTGAAAGTTTGTCGGAGCAATCCATAAGGATGAGGAGAAGTAATGCTGTGGTCCTGCGTAGAGGAAATATTATTTCTCATCAAAATCATCTCAGCAAGACCATCTCTTAGGGCTAGATGGGTACTAGGGGAAATAACAGTGATGTTACACCAAGTCCTTGCAAATGAGTAGGTCTCAGCTGACGATCCAAATTGGTTTGGGTACCATCTGGTGCTATGACTGAAGCATTTTTCACGCTTGCTAATAAAGAACTCAGGCCGGCTTTAGGGAAGCCTGGGCCAGACCAGGGACTTCCTGGGGGTTGGGCACCAAAGCTGCCCGCAGGGCCATGGAGGGAGCTGAGCTGGGTGGCCCTTCCCTGCCAGCACCCCACAAGGAAACCAGCTCAGAGTCCAGGGGGGAACTGGAGGGCCTTGGCATGGTGAGGAGCCCCCTGGGGAGTAAGTCCCTGACCGCGAGGCTGGCCCTGAAAGGCTCCTTTCTCTGCACTTGGCCTGTGAAGGCAGCCCCAACCTCCACCGGCAGAGCCCTGGAGGCCTGCAGACCATGCACCCCAAAACTGCCAGCACCCGAACAAGAGCTTGCCCGCAGGACTGCGGCTATGGGGGACATAGCCTAGGAGTTTTGCTTTCAGGAAGAAGGGGGAAAATAAAAATTTTAAAAAAGAAAAAAAAAGGAGCATTTGGAGTCTGGGATGGAAAGGACAGAGAATTTTTATTCTTCCCGAGGAACCTGGGGAACCCCAAGGGTGGCACCCCAAGTGCATTGACAGGGCCAGTGAATTTCCCAAAGTGAGAGGTCAGGGGCCACAGGCCCAGGTCCCGGAGTGATTGCCTTGCCCTGCTTTGCAGGGGACCCCCCCCCCACCGCCAAACAGCGTCCCAGAGAAGGGCCGTGGGAGGCGGAGTCCCTCTGATTCCTTTGTGTTTCGTTTTCCACTCTTTCCTTCCCTCCAGTTGTTTTTTTTTTTAATTTATTTATTTATGATAGTCACACAGAGAGAGAGAGGCAGAGACACAGGCAGAGGGAGAAGCAGGCTCCATGCACCGGGAGCCCGATATGGGATTCGATCCCGGGTCTCCAGGATCGCGCCCTGAGCCAAAGGCAGGCGCCAAACCGCTGCACCACCCAGGGATCCCCCCTTCCCTCCAGTTGTGATGAAGAGCTTGGTGGAGCACAGGTGTGAAAAGGATTCTCTAGTTTGGTATTTCCAACTAGGCAGGTGGCCTTCACTAGTAATACCTAATAATAACTAACTTTTTTTTTAACCATTCACCAGGTGACAGGAACCTTCTTAGTACTTTACCCATGTTCATTCAATTCATCATACAACAGATCTTTGGGGGGCAGGGGTTACCATAATAATCGGGGACACTTTAAAGATGAGGCGATGGTAAAACAGGAAGGTCAAGTAACTATAGCAACTGTCACTCAGAGAATAAAGCACGAGGCCGCGACTCAAAGCCAGTGGGTCTGGCTCCAGAGCCGGCCTACAACACTGCGCCAGGGGTCCCCCGAGAAGGGACATCACCACAGGGCTGTCACCATGGTGACTCCTTGCCAGGCAACCCTCTCTGACAACTGCCCGCCTTCTTCTGGCTTTGGTTTTGTCTCTGGTTACCAGCTCTTGCTCATTCATTTCTGTTTCATGCACGGGAGATGGTTCTCAAGCAAATGTCACTGAGGCTCCAGGGACACCGCCCCCAACAGCCCGGGTTCTGGTGCCCAAGTTCCTGGGCTCTGGGAGGGGAGATGACACTTTCAATTCCACTCTGTTCTTTCAACTGTGCTATTCAGCACACTGTCCTCTTCTCTTCCTGATAACACTCAGCGCCTACTTCCTGCACTGTATTTAAACACTTGTCCTGTAGATTTTAGCACCTTAAACCTGTCGTATTAATCTCAGCATCACCAATGAACCCAAAAGCAGAGACTGCATAAACTGCATCTGTATTTCCCCCACAGTGAAGCAGAGCTGTTGAATGAATCAATGAACAAACTACTTTTCTTTTCCCTTCCTCTCATTCTTCTGACCTCCACAAGTCAAAATTAAACATGAGGCAGCTAAGGAGTGCTGGGGTTGGTGGCGGCAAGTACATTATGAAAACATCAGAAACCAAGTGATGGGGGCCCAGTGCTGACCCCACTCCATATTTTCTGCTGAGGTGTCTCCCCATACGTCCTAGTTTGAGAACACTGACCTCAAGAGCCCACTTATGGTGCAAGGCCACTCCAGATTTCCAGAAGTGAAAAATGTCACATTTAGTAGGGAGAGGAAAGGAGAGCCCTTTGAAACAACACTTCTGGACCAATATGCCTATTTAGATACTCATGAAAACCAAAGAAAATGGAAACAGAAAAGCCTAACAGCTTAAGACAAGTTCTTTAAAGTCCACAGGTTGTCTTTTCCCAGGACAGTAGCTAGACATTAGAGGATGCCACAGCATGCCTGCCAGCTCAGTTATGCTCTTTTAACTCCAAGAATCAGGAGATAGACCTGTCACTCTCCCTCTGTCTTCCAACCAGCCCTTTACTTGATCCATATTCAGTCTTTCTTTGAATCTTTCACCCTTTCCGCAGCAAAGTGTGGTACAAAGAACATAGATTCTGGAGTCAAACAGTCTTTGATCCAAAGCTCGTTTCCATAATTTACTAACTATGGGATCTTGGGCATATTGTTTAATTTTTCTGGTTTGTCATTATGGTGAAATGAGGCATCATGAGAAGCACTTGGGTAGAGCTTCTGGCTTACATGATTTTGAGTAGCATTGACTGGGGTCTCCATGTTTCCTCTAGCTCCTTTCATTTTCTTTCTCATTTTTTTTTTTTTACCTTTTTAGATCTTCCATTTGTTACTCTTTGCAACGTCTCCTTACCTACTTACAGCTCTTTTCCACAATCTTTTTTTTTCTAAATTACAGCTCTAAGTTGAAAAAGAAAAAAAAATAATAAAAAGAAAAGAAAAGTCATAACAGTATTCCACCCGGAAACGATAAATGGAAAAGCACTACAAATGAGCCATGGCCTGAGAAGGAATAACATGTCACTGAGGTTCTGTAAGTCTGGAGGCACCAGTTGGGAGTGACACTTGTGAAGAAACAAGTCAGGGTCTCCTTCATTGAGAAGATACCTTAGCCCCAGGGATCAGAGCAGCCCTGAGCCATTTTCAGGGATGGGCCATGAAACAGTGTCGAATATTAAAGAAGGAGAAATAACCTACTGAAATATGAGCCAAGACAGAGAACTTAAGAGTCTCTAATTGAATACGTGTCTCTCTAAGCCTTTGTTTCTTTGGCCAACATTCAGGCTCCTGTAAGACCCCTATTGTTACCTGAAACTTGGTTTGCCTCTTGGTGAGTGTTGAGCCAAAAGACCAAGCAAGAATGGGAAAAGGAAGAGACTTTACTTTCAACAAGTGAGGAGAACACTGGGGGTCTTTCCCAAAGCAGTGTCTCCCTGAACTACAGAATTGGGCAAGTTTTAAGCTAAGTGTGCATACATGTTCATCAAAGGGCTTGAGTAATGGGGAATATAGCATAGAACTGGGGGAAAAGTCTTCCTAAAGTGACAAAGTCCAGGTCCAAGTCACAAGGCCCAGCAAGCTTTGGCATCACCAGTCCTCAGACTCCTGTTGGTCTGGTGTCTGAGTATGAGGAGGAGATTAAATCCTACAAAGATATCTCAAGAATGAGCATCAGGTCCATCTTTACGTTGACTCAGCACTGGGAATTTTATTGTCCCTGATATGAACAGGCTACCTCCTGGCCTGATAGTGGCTGTTTGTTCTTACTTCTGCCACAAGATGGCCAAGGGACCTAAAACGACTTTTCTCACATCGAGAAAGCTATGTTTTGTCTTTCTTTTTCTGAGGACCCTTTATTCTGCTTACACTGTGAAAGTTCATGGCTAATTTCATAGCTTCTGCCCTCTGGAATCTTATAACCAAGAACACTCTTCAGGAAGAACCCCTGAGAACATATTTAGGCTACCAGGAACTGCATTTTTAATTTTGCTGCATTGTAGTAACAAGAAAAAGAATGACAAGAAGACAAGATGATATTAGGCAAATAAGCTAATATGAATTATACTTCAGGCCTGACTTCAGGAACCTCTCAGTTCAATTGTCTACATCCCTATGTTTTCAACGTGAGGAACAGAAAATGCCCCCATAACACACAAGATGGAAGAAGATCTGTGCTCACAGAAGACTAGCTCATAAGGGAGTTTCCAAAGAGGAAAAATCTCAGTCATATTTGGGTGGAGAAAAGAGCCATCAGGGAAAGCTTTATAAAGGTAGTTTGTTTGTTTTTTTTTTTTAATAAAGGTAGTTTTTGAATTAGACCTTAAGGGATGACCAGGATTTGCCAGGTACACATGGAAAGTAGAACAATCCAGGTATGAGTACCACAGAAGCCAAACACAGGATGGAAAGTATGATATATTTTTTGAAAGAGTAAACAGTTCAACTTGGGAGGAATATGGAGAATATTTAAGGAAATAATGAATATAAGGAAGGAAAAAGCCAGAGGCAGGGGGCAGGGATGATGGATTTCAGTTTAAGAAATTTCAAGAGTGGGAAACCAGATTGCTGGGAATGTGCTGAAGACAAGCCTGTGTCTGCCTCCTTGTAGGAACTGGTCTTCCGGATACACAGCCAATTATTACTGGACTTATATGGACATTGGGCATTCCACCTTTCCACTGAGATCTTTCATTTCTCCCCTCCACTTATCAGTGACTGAGTGAACCATTGATAGCAAAGTGGCAAGGGAATTCAGAGATCATCTGGCTCATGCTCCCATTTTATTGATAAGGAAACTGAGTTTCGGAGAATTCTCAAGGCCAGTCAGTCCAAAGAGGTTACATATCTCAACCCACCTCCAGAGCTTTGTCCACCCCAAGAGGCTACTTCCTGTGATGAAATGATCCCTCCTCCTCTCTCTGCACTCCAGGGCTAGTTTCCTCATTAGCATTGTTAATGTACTTTGGAAACATGCCTGTTCTGCAGCAGAGTAATGGCTTTGCTAAGCAACAGCTTCCTTTAAACCACTTTCCTCTTAAAGAGCAAAGAAGACTGCTTGGCTACCCTCCAAAAAGTCTTGGGATATTTAATCCAGTGAGCCACCATGAGAAAATGTTAAGTCAGCACAATATGGATACCAAAGCAGGGAAGAATGGAGGAGTGACCTCCTAAAAAACACTGATAATTGGGGGGAACCATCTTCTGTAGAAGTGTTTGTTTGTTTGTTTGTTTTGTAGAAGTTTTTGGAAATAGACTAGGTGATGTCAATCTATGACTCATTGAGATAAGTCAGATGTTAACTGACTCAAGGGTAGGAAAATGGCAGTCATGGCATTGGTTGACTTCAAGTCCACAATTATGTTTACTTGATAGGAGATTTTGTGTTGTGATTAATCCAAATCTTAAAAGTAAGATGTATAGCATCTCAAAATGAGTGAGCTCATATGTAAAACTGTATTTCATAGTAACTAAATAGCATGTTATAGGAAACATGTGCATTAATTTTCAATTGCTGTATAACAAATTGCCACAAACTTTGTGACCTGAAACAACACACATTTATTATCTTATGGTTCCCATGGGTCAGACCTGGTCCTCTCACACAACTGGGTTCACTGCTCAGTGTTTCACACACTGAAATCAAGGTGTCAGGAGAGTGACATTCTTATCTGGAGCTCTGATCTGGAGCTTATTCAGTTGCTTATGGTTGTAGGACTGAGGTCCCCACTTGCCTGTTAGCTATTGGTTGGGGACCTCTCTATGCTCTTAGACACTGCTCTCTGGTCAGAACCATGTGGCCCTCTCCATAATCTGTTTATAATGAGGCTCTTCCTATATCTGCTAAGGGCTCACCTGACTACAAAACTTGTTATAGATAATCTTCCATTTGGTTAACTTAAAGTCAACTAATTAGAGACTTTTAATTATATCCATACAATTCCTTTTGCCATATAATATCACATAGTTATGGGAGTGGCATGCCATCATATGTACAGATTCCACTGACACTTTTCTATATGTAGAGAAAGCATATACATAGAGCGGGGGGCATGGGTTAGGAATCTTGGAGGTCATCTTAGAATTCTGCCTAAGACAATGTGTATGTATCCTCTTTTCCCTTCCAGTCTGTGAGTTTCTTCAGAAAAGGAATCAAAATTTAAATTGTTGGTTGAATTAATGAAAGAAAGAATTAATTGAAATTATGTTTCCCTACCTTTTAAATGTCTTTAGTTTATATCTGATTATGTTGAGACTTTGTCACCAATTTTAATTGAGCATAGATTTCCATAAATAACTGGCAGTTTGTAACAAAGATTTGTCAATATAACTTTGACACTTTTAGGGATCCAAATTTCATAAAATCAGTATAATGGTTAATTCCTTCTCAGAGTTAGCCTATTCATCAACAAGTATTTATTGGAAACCAATTGGGTATGTACTGAGCAACATGCTGGACTATATGGGAGACAAAACAGAAAAGTACCAGACATCTTTTTTCTCAAAGAGCTTACAGCATGTAGGAAAGACAGCTCAAATAATATTAAGCAACTGAAAACAGAACAGTTTATATTACTAAAATGAGTGGTACAATACTGTATACACTGCAAAAAGTTACAGAAGTAGGTGATCAAGATGGCCTGATGCGGGAAGAGAAGTATCTAAATTCTATCAGTTCTCAAAAGCCAGGCAGAGAGATTCAATTTGATGGGTTAGACAAGCCAGCTGTTGAAAGTTTTGAACAAGGACGGAAAGCAATGAAAGCTGTATAGAAGGAACATGAGTATGAAAAGAATTCGCAGCATGGATTGAGGGGGAACAGGCTGTAGTTGTGATCACTTTGAAATCTAACATAGCAATCCAGAAGTGAGGTGGTAAGAGTCTAGACCATGTGGCAAAGCTAGGAGTAGATGGATGATGTAATGAGATATACTTAAAATGAGACTATAGCAGAATTTGGTTTGACCTGACTTGGTAGAGAGAATGAAGATTGAGGTGCTGGCTGCACCTCAAAACCCATTTACTTTTTTTCTTCCGTGGCCAGTAGTTGGACTACATTTCCTAGCTTCCCCACAGAGGAGTGTGGCCATGACTCTGAGCCGATCAGGAGGGCAGAGATTTTGCAGTATTGCCCTATCCTCAAAATCCGCCCCCCCCCCACAGGCAATCCTCCATTTCCTTCGTCCCTTCCACCTGGCTGGATTGGAGTCAATGCTGGGGTCCCCAAAATGACACTGTGGAGAAGGACCATCCTGCAGACCTGTTCTCCCACCCTGTACTATTATGTAAAGAGAAAACTTCAACAGAGTTTGAATCACTTTACTTTTTCTTTTTCTATTTATTTTAGAACTCAGACTCACCATTGTCTTAGGAATAGTGGCACCACCAAGAGTAGTGAGTTGGACAGGGGATGTTCCTTTGGGGGCTTTAGAAAACACCCAAGAGAGCAGAAAGTCTATGCGGCAGCTGGTGGTACAGCAGGATCAAAGCTTAAGAGCAAGGACTCCATAGAAAATAGATTTGTCATTTGAAAGTAAAGTTTGTTGGCACCACAGAACAGAAGAACTTTCAGATGAAGAGAACGTAAGAAAATGAGAATGGGGATTGAGGACTGTGTCTTAAATATATGTTCATAGTTAAGCAGTGAAAGGAGAAAAGGTCAATGGAGAACAGGGGGAGGAGCTTAGGGATACAGGAAATAAGAGAGAGAGCTCAAGTTTGAAATCTGGTTTTGACCTAAGTGTGTTCTGATGCACCTCTGACCAAGAGCCCAGATAACATCACCATCTTAAACCTAGGGCCATGCTGCTGTGGAATCAGCCACCATGGCTCATTGCCTGACTCCTTCATATCCATTGAATGCCCCTTAAATCTCAAATGAAGATGTTGACAACAATGAACTGGCCCGAAAACAGGCAGCATTAGGAAGGAAGAAAAGGCACAGAATCTGATTTATGAAAACATTGTATCTGCCTTCATTTGACTAAAAATTGGTTTATGCACATTTGGATCTTTCATCCATTTTACTTTGTCATCATAATGCCTTAGCTTTTAACTGAAAAATATTAACTCTTGTGTACATGAGATCAAACAATCTCTGATTTTTTTCCATAAAATTATTCAAATTACCTGGCTTTCGTTGGTGTTATGTGAGCATAACCGCACATGCAGCCCCACAAACCAAAGGAAATATCTAAAGTCTAATTTTGAACTTGAGATTTGTTCAGTAGTAATCATTCTATGAAAAGAGTAGTACATTTTGATTTGTTCACAGTTCAAAAAGGAAAACCCTAAAAATGGGGATGGTTTGGTTCTGAGCTAAGGAAATAAATACAAGTTATTTTGTTGTTGTTAATAATAATAATGACATTTCAGGGTAGTCTTTACTTAAAGGAAAAAGAAGTTTAAAGGAAAAAACTATCTTTAAATTAAATGTCAATTGTACTGAAATCTCAGACAGGGATAATTTTGGGTGGGGTGTAAAAAATAAGATCATTTCTATGTTTAACTGGCAGGAAGATATTTTGTTAATAATCCTCACAAGTGGCTTAAGGAGTAAAGCCTCAGGCAGAGAGATAACATGCCATCAATCAGCTAGCTCACAAAAAATTTGAACTTGCAGACACTCTACAAAACACCTTGCCCATCTGATCCTCTTGCCCATTCCCCCACTGAGATCCTGTCTTCCAAGCACAGTGGTCAGCACCACATTTAATTCAACTGTGTGGGGAATGAAACTGCAGAAGGAAGTGATTTACTTAAGGCCACATCTACATGATACCAAAGCAATGCATCACTGCAATCAATTCAGTCAAAACAATCAGTCAAGTTAGAGAAAACAAATAAGTCAGATTTATTATTTAACGATGCTGACAAATCTAGTGAATTATCTGAGCTATTCAATCTCCTTCAGTGATTTTTTTTCCACTGTAGAAAGACAGAGGTCCTTGATATAAGATGACTTCACTTATTCTCTTTATCATGCAAAGCACCACTGTTCTCCCCTCTCCTTTTTTATACAGTGTCACTCTTCCCAACTTTCAAGTAGACAAAATAACAGTGATGGAAATGACTCAGTGATCTTTTTAATTTCTCAGGCTCTTTCAACCTCTGTAGACCGACTTTAATGCAAATCAAACTTGGGTGGATTATACATTACCTACTGAAAAATAGTTTCAATTAGAAATTTAATTACACTGTCTTGAGGAAATGGAAACGACATTTTCTTTGAATTTTATACATTATGGAAACCTCCAAAGTGCTATAAATCTGCTAATTGATTTCTGTACCTGTAATGTTTGATTAGGTGTATTTTATTGTCTTCTTGGTTTTAATTAACCCTGGGCTTGTCAAAATGCTTCCAGCGACAAAGGATATATGATGAAGTGTGATAAACTCTATTAACAGAGGCTGACTTTTGTCAGTAATTGCTCTCATGCACAAGAGTTATTGGAAATTAGCACATGGGAAAAAAAGAAACTGTACTTTTGGTAACAACTTTTATTGGCAGCCATAAATCTAGGGATTGCCCCCAATGCACTGGTGATAAGCAAATGTGAGTGACCATAGGGTCCTATAGAAGATCAATCACTCACCAGATGTCATATAAATATTAAGAGCGACAAAATAGAAAGAATTATGAAGTCTGAGTGATAAGAGCCAAAATTATACCAACATCCCTAACTGTTCAGATTAAGGAACTGGATCTAGAAGATAGACATAAATGTTAAGTCCAAGCTATTACCACAGTAGCAGACCCAAAGCAGATATCCACTAGGTGCTTCTACAACTGATGTCAGAATAAATTAATCAATCAGTCAATGAATTTTCCCAGGTGATTAGGTTTCCTTTTCATTCCCAAATCATTTTAACCATAACCTCCTATCAAGGTGGCCAGTACAGATCTTTCTGTTGAAAATAGAAAGAGGAACTTTTATATTCCACTAACTACTATGTCAGAAACAGAAAAGAGGAGAACAAGTTGATTTGTTTGTCCAAATATTACAATTAACTTTTGTTTTCTTTGCAGTCTGATATAGCAGACCCATACCAGCAAAGGCTGTTTGGTTTTAATGTCTAAGACACTAAGAGAAGAACTCCTCTGTAAAAATATCTACTGAAAACTCTTGTTTTGCACTGATTCATGTTAGAACCCTGAACACCTGGGTGTGTGATAGAATTTAATGTAACCAGATGACTTTGCCCAATCAGATTAGACAATCACTCATGATGCCCGGATCTTGGAAGCAATCTCTGGGCTGGTTATAATTGTAGTGGGTATCCTGGTATTGGTGATACTCTGGAGGTGATGGATCATAGCCGTATGGTAGACAGATTCCTCTCTTTACTGAATCAAAGTTTGCTCTGGTGACATGTGTTAAGTCCTCAAAATTCTCAACCAATGGAAATATTAGTATAAAGTCAGTCAACATTAGGGCACCTGGGTGGCTCAGTGGTTGAGAATCTGCCTTCAGCTCAGGTCATGATCCCAGGATCTTCAGATCAAGTCCTGCCTCAGGCTCCCTGCGGGGAGCCTGCTTCTTCTTCTGCCTATGTCTCTGCCTCTCTCTCTGCATCTTTCATGAATAAATAAATAAAATCTTTTAAAAAAAGTCAATCAACATTATTGCTATTGTTATTCATTCTTTCAAAAGTGTGTTTATTGAGTATGTTCAACATGGCAGGGCACCACCAGGCAATCAATGAGACACCCAGATAGATTAAAACATGAATTATGCTGAAGAACATTATTATTTTTCTTTACTAGAAGGGATAAAACAGACTAAGCAGGAAATACATGAATTAATATATGTGAAGTTTTTAGAATAGTGCCTGATAGATTAAAATTCGGTAGAAGTGCTAAGTAAGTGTCAAATATTTAGGTATTATTAGGAAGTGATTACATACATGTGAGTTAAATGAGAGATTATTTCTATATGAAGATATAAGGAAAAATTTGTGGGGAAATGGCATTGTAGTAAGGGTTAGAAGTGTATTTTCAGTTTTAATAAATGGAAATAGTCAGAAAGTATAATCCAGGGATAAATGCAAAATTTTCTCCTTGGCATGGGCAGAAAGGAGTACATTTTCTGGGCATCTATTAGAAAATGGAGGAGCTTATATCAGAAAGGTAAGAGGAGAAAGCCCTTTAATGCCAGGCTGAAGGATCTGGACTTTCTCAGAAGTGACACATCTGGTAAGTTGCTGATTGCTTTGATGTATCGCAGTGTGCTTTGCATCCCAAATTCAGGGTGGTTCTAACCCAAGAACCCTCCTAGATTTTATTTATTTATTCATTCTACGGGAAGCCTGGTCTTCCCGTAGAATGAACCCTCAAGAGAAAGAGGAGAGCAAACATGGGAAAGTGGTGTTGGGAAGACCAACTGGCCTCCCCAGGTTCTGAGAAACTGCAGAAGTATCTAGTATCTAAATTTAAAAAGCTGGGATCCCTGGGTGGCACAGTGGTTTGGCGCCTGCCTTTGGCCCAGGGCACGATCCTGGAGACCCGGGATCGAATCCCACCTCGGGCTCCCGGTGCATGGAGCCTGCTTCTCCTTCTGCCTGTGTCTCTCTGCCTCTCCTCTCTCTCTCTCTCTCTCTCTGTGACTATCATAAATAAAATAAAATAAAATAAAATAAATAAAATAAAATAAAATAAATTTTAAAAGCTGAGATATGAGGAGGGGATGATGTGCTGGCCACTGTGCCACTGGCCCATCACTATAGATATCACTATTTCAGCTTCATCACAGATACTGATCCCATGTAGAGCACATGGCAGCTGAGCCTGACCCCACAGACCTCATGGAACAATGTTTCAAGGAAGGACCAAAACAAATAGCCAAAGAGAGGAATAATAGCACAAAGTTCCTGCTGGTGAAGAAGCCTTAGAGAAGATGACAATGTGAGCAAAATGATGATAATACTATGAGCACTTAAAGAATTAAGTCAATTAAAGCATAGACACTTTCTAGAACTTGAAATGCAACTTTAAAACTTTAAAATTCAGTAGATGCAACCCAATAATTCTATATCCAGCCAAGATAGCACTCATATATCTATTAATTTAAGAGAATGAAGGGCACCTGGGTGGCTCAGTCGGTTAAGTGTCTGACCTCAGCTCAAGTCATGATACTGGGGTCCTGGGATTGAGCCCATGTCGTGCGCCCTGCCTAGCAGGGAGTCTGCTCCTCCTCTGCCCACAATTGTGCCCCCCCCCCACCGCTGGTTCTTTCTCTCTCTCTCTTTAATTAATTAATTAATTAATTAAATCTTTAAAAAGAGAGAGAGAAGAAAATGATATACAACAACTTAGAAAATACACCATTCACATATTCTGAGAAAAATATTAATGGGAAGGACTTTAAACAGCAAACTAATCCCAAGGAAGAATTTAAGTTAGGGGAAGTTACATAGGAGAGGAAAAAGAAGCAAGGGATAAACCTGGCAATATGTATAATTGAATCTAAAAGAATAATGACAGAACGATGGATAAGGAACAATGTCACTGTGAGACTAGAATTCCTAAAATAGAAAGCACATCCTGTAAGGGAAAACCTAAATATAGTTTGAAATTAAAGATATAAAACTACTTCAGCAATACCTAGGGGTTGTAAATCTTGGGGATGGGTGAATGAATTATGAAGATATTACTTGGGAAAGAGAGGAAAAGAAAAAAAACAGTCTAAAGATCTGCTTTTTTCTGGGGTGGGGGAATCAGCAGACGAACAGCATCTTGGAAGGAAGAAACAGCATTTTGTTTTCAAAGAATAGCAAAGAAACATGCTCAATGAATAAGTGAAGGCAGTTTTTTGCATTTTTAAATTTTTTATTTAAATTCAATTAATTGACATAAAATGTATTATTGGCTTCAGAGGTAGAGGTCAGTGATTCGTCAGCCTTAATATCCAGTGCTCATTGTATCATGAGCCTTCTTTAATGCCCATCACCTGGTTACCCCATCCCCCACCCCATCCCTCCTGTGACCCTCTGTTTGTTTCCTAGAGTTAAGAGTTTCTTATGGTTTGTCTTCCTCTCTGATTTTGTCTTGTTTTATTTTTTTCTCTTTTCTATTATGATTCTCTGTTTTGTTACTTAAATTCTGCATACGAGTGAGATCATATGATAATTGTCTTTCTCCAGTTGACTTATCTCACTTAGCATAATACACTCTAGTTCCATTTACATTGTTGCAAATGACAAGATTTTTTTTTTGATGATTGATTATATGCCACATCTTCTTTATCCATTCATCTGTCGATGGACATTTGGACTCTTTCCATAGTATGGCTATTGTGGACATTGCTGTTCTAAACACTGGGGTGCAGGTGCCCCTTCAGATCACTACATCTGTATCTTTAGGGTCAGTACCTAGTAGAGCAATACCTGGGTTGTAGGGTAGCTTTATTTCCAACTTTTTGAGGAACCTCCCTACTGTTTTCCAGAATGGCTGCACCGGCTTGCATCCCCACCAGCAGTGTAAGCGTGTTCCCTTTCCTCCAGATCCTGGTCAACATCTGCTGTTTCCTGTTCATTTTAGCTATTCTGACCAGTGTGAGGTGGTATCTCATTGTGATTTTATGTGTACTTTCCTGATGCTGAGTGATGTCGAGCATTTTTTCACGTGTCTGTTAGCCATTTGTATATCTTCTTTGGAGAAATGATTGTTCATGTCTTCTGCTCATTTTTTGATTGGATTATTTGTTCTTTGGGTGTTGAGTTTAATAAGTTCTTTATAGATTTTGGATACTAGCCCTTTATTTGATAAGACATTTGCAAATATCTTCTCCCATTCTGTTGGTTGTCTTTTGGTTTTGTCGACTGTTTCCTTTGCTGTGCAAGTGCTTTTTATCTAGATGAATCCCAATAGTTCATTTTGCCTTTGTTTCCCTTGCCTTTGGAGACGTGTCTAGTAAGAAGTTGCTGTGGCCAAGGTCACAATGGTTGCTGCCTGTGTTCTCCTCTAGGATTTTGATGGATTCCTGTCTCACATTTAGGTCTTTCAAATCTTTTGAGTCTATTTTTGTGTATGGTGTGAGGAAATGGTCTAGTTTCATTCTTCTGTATATGGCTGTCCAATTTTCCTAACATTATTTGTTGAAGAGACTCTTTTCCATTGGCTATTTTTCCTGCTTTGTCAAAAATTAGTTGACCATAGAGTGGAGGGTCCATTTCTGGGTTCTCTATTCTGTTCCATTGATCTTTGTGTCTGTTTTTGTGCCAGTACCATACAGCTTTGTAGTAGAGCCTGAAATCCAGAATTGTAGGCACTTAATAAATATTTGTTGAGGCAATAAATTGTCGATGTTGAGAATAAGAAAAGCACCACGAGTTGAATAGAAAATTATTTTAGAAATTCCAAACCTGATTTAATTAGCATAAAAAATGAAATGCTAAATTAAATATAAAGTAGAATGGAAGGATTAAAATCAAGTATACATATTGGTTTCATTAAATGTGAATATGCTGAATTCTCTTACTAACTTACAGAGACTAAGACTTTCTTGTTGAAAAAACCAAGCTTAAATTAAAAGAGCAAACAAATAGGACACCCAGGTGACTCAGTGGTTGAGTGTCTGCCTTTGGCTCAGGTCATGATCCCGGTCCCAGGACTGAGTCCCTCTTCAGGCTCCCCACAGAGATCCTGTTTCTCCCTCTGCCTGTGTCTCTGCCTCTCTCTGTGTGTCTCTCATGAATAAACAAATAAAATCTTTAAAAAAATAAAATAAAAATGCAAACAAACAAAACTCAGCTATATATTGTTTAGATTGTTGTTACTCAAAGTTCGTGGAACCGTGGGGTATCTGGGTGGCTCAGTCAGTTAAGTGGCTGCCCTTGGCTCAGATCATGATCCCAGGATCCTGGAATCAAGCCCTGTGTTGGGCTGGGCTCCCTGCTCAGTGGAAAGCCTGCCTCTCCCTCTCCCCGCTGCTCGTGCTATCTCCGATACTACCTCTGTCTCTCTCTCTCAAATAAATAAATAAAATACTTTTTAAAAAGTGCATGGAATCAGCAGCATCAGCATCACCTAGAGCCTGTTAGAAATGTAGAAATGTAGGTTTCACCCAAAACCCACCAAACAAGAACTATAGCTTAAGAAGATCCAAATGTCGTTCACCTGCACTTTAAAGTTTGAAGAACTTTATTTTACAAGACACATGTTTAAGACAAATTTAGAAAATAACATTGAAAATACAGAGGTAGGAAAAGAGGTACCAGACAAACACAAGTAAATACAAAAATATTAGTGTCACTATTAATATTAAACAAGGTGATGTTTAAAGTTAATTGACAAATAGATCAAAGAGGGAAATTGTATGTTGATTGTTTTAAAGTCCAGTTATTAAATTATTGATTTAATACTATTAAAATTATTTTTTGTGACTCCAGGCTCACAAAAGTGGATTATTTATAATTTCTAGTTCTCATCACTGATCTATTCATCGCCTATTTTTATAAAGTTAGTTCAATATTTCATTCATTTTTTTAATTATATTACTAACACCTGAAAATCCCTACGTGCAACAAGTTGTAAGAAAGCAACAACCATCTATATCTAACCATATGTCCCTCTTCTATCCCACCTCGTGTTTTCCCCCACCTGACATAAATATCACTGAGTCCTGAATTTAGCACATACTTGCTTCCCTTTTTACACAACCCCCTTCCATTTATATTTTCCTAAATCACACACACACACACACACACACACACTCACTCACTCACTCACTCACTCTTACTTTTATATAAATGAATTCCATGTATGAAATCTTTGGGAAATTTACTTTTTCACTGCTATCTTATTACTAAGATTCACCCATTTGCTTGCTGTGTGTCCTTATAGTGTTCATTACCAAAGAATATTTCACCGAACCCTAGTTCATCCTTCCATTCTCCTGTTGATGACTTTGGGGGTTTTAGAGGTTTTGATTTTATCAACCAGTGATGTTATGAATATTTTATACATGTGTTCTGTAATAGCTATGGCAAGCGGGTCTGTTGCATATATATACAGGGTACGTGACTATTTAACTTTCAAAGATGATGCCAAACTGGTTTTTGAAGAACAGAGCACTATGTAAGAGGTCTTTCCTGCCCACATCCTCTCCCATACTTGATATTGTAGTCTTTTTTTGAAATATATTTTTTAAATATTTTATTTATTCATTCATGAGAGACACAGAGAGAGGCAGAGACACAGGCAGAGGGAGATGCAGGCTCCATGCAGGGAGCCAGATGCGGGCTCCATGCAGGGAGCCAGATGCAGGACTGGATCCCGGGACTCCAGGATCACACTCTGGGCTGAAGGCAGGTGCTAAACCACTGAGCCACCCAGGGATCCCCAGTATTGTAGACTTTTAAATGTTTGCCTGTACAATTGGTATAAAATGGTAAGTCACTAAAATCTTGACTTGCATTTATGATGGTAAATATTTCTCCATGTTTGTATTGGCTCTATGAGTCCCTTTTAGGTGAAATGCCTGTTCATAACCTTTACCTATTTTCCTATTGGTTATTTGTACAAAAAGCACATAATCAAATAGATCTGGTGGACAAAATTATATAAGGGCAGGGGAACAGCATGAACAATAAAAAGTTAAGTTTTACCCATGCACTACTCGTGTGTATGATGAAAGAGAGAGAGAGAGAAAGAGAAAGAAAGAAAGAAAGAAAGAAAGAAAGAAAGAAAGAAAGAAAGAAAGAAATATACACTTTTAAACAAGGAGAATGTAAATTTATTTCATATATCTATGGAATATTTACAAAAATCTACCTTCTAACTGTCAGAAGACAATTTTAACAATACTTGCAAGAGAGATTTTTATAATTTACTTCAATAAAAATTAGAAATAAAATTTTTAAAAGGATGGCATAGAGATTTTAATTCTTAAGAAATTAAGAAAAGTAGCCCTACAAAGCCATTGATCCAAAAGTTAGTCAAAATTGGAATTCTTACTAAGAAACTAGAGTATGCATCATATTATAACTTATAATAGCTAAATTTCTACTCAGAGGAAACTTTTTTAAAATGTTATTTAAATATTTATTTTAGGGGCACCTGAGTGGCTCAGTCGGTTAAGTATCTGCCTTCAACTCAGGTCATGATCTCAGGGTCCTGGGATGGAGCCCCACATTGGGCTCCCTGCTCAGTGGGGAGTCCATTTCTCCCTCTCCCTCTGCCCCTGCTCATGTGTGCTCTCTCTCTCTCACTCTCCATCTCTCAAATAATTTATAAATGAAATGTTTTTTAAAATACTTTAAAATAATATTTAGTTTAAATTTTTTTTTATTTTATTTTATTTTATTTTTTAATTTTTATTTATTTATGATAGTCACAGAGGGAGAGAGAGAGAGGCAGAGACATAGGCAGAGGGAGAAGCAGGCTCCATGCACTGAGAGCCCGACGTGGGATTCGATCCTGGGTCTCCAGGATCGCGCCCTGGGCCAAAGGCAGGCGCCAAACCGCTGCGCCACCCAGGGATCCCCATAAAATAATATTTAGTTTAAATTTAATAAAAAATAAAAACATTTATTTTTCAATTAGAAATAATATTGACAAAGGAGCTTAGGACCCAACTTAAGAACTTTAAAAAGGATCAAAGAGGCGGGGGGGGGGGGGGTTGCCTGGGTGGTAGTTAAGCATCTAACTCTTGGTTTCAGCTCAGGTCATGATCTAGGGTCATGAGATTGAGCCCCTCATCAGAATCCACTCTCAGTGGCAGAGTCAGCTTGAGATTCTCCCCCTGTCTCTGCCCCTCCCACTTATGCCCTCTCACTTTCTATCTCTAAAATACAAAAATAAATCTTTTTAAAACGGGAACAAAAGGATTCAAAAGAAAGTAGGAGATAATTAATACAGACAAATGCCAGAATTAAAACCAAAAAGTTAGAGAAGACTCATAAACCCAAAATCTGTTTGAAAGAACTATTTTAAAAACTCAACTTCCCAAAGTCTTGTTTAATGGGAAAAGAGGGAGAGAGTAAAAATATAAAAATCAGAAAAGGAAAGGGATACAAGAGACTTTGAAAATTAGGAAAGAATACAATCTGTGCCCTGTGGAGCCTTGTTTGAAAACCTAGAGAAAAAAACATAATTTGCTAATAAAACATAAATGAATTTTTTTTAAAAAAAGACCTATGAAAAAATAGATAATTTGCTTAGGACCAGATGCCATGGATGAATTTGGAAAATGATTAAATTCTCTCTCTTATATTTGATAGTTTAAACTATTTTAAACAATGAAAATGGGAAGCTCTGCAATTTATTTTATGAAAAAATATAACTTTAATATTAAAATCTGAGAAAATTACAGAAATCAAGACCTGAATACATCCGGTAACTTTTTGAGTTTTATGAAGAAATAACCCCATTAGCTTCCAATTAGGGGGAAAAAAGCAAACAAAAAACTAACAATAACCAAAAACATAAATAAATGAAATCCAATGAACACAGACTATTGACTAGAAAGAGGAAAAAGGTAGGGGCTCAGATATCTCCTGATAACATTAAATGCCTGAAGACTAGAAGACAATAGATCAATAACTATTGAGTATAAAGGAAATGGCTATAATTCAAGGAGTCCATAGTCAGTGAGATTATAATTCACATGTTAGGAAAAAAAATACTTTCAGATATGCTAGGACTAGGAAGAGATAGCATTTATGTACCAATTCTGAAAATACTTTAATCCGTGTGCTTTTCATTGAGGAATGAATTAATATAAAATGATAAAGAAGGAAATGCTGTAAGTATATACTGAGCTCAGTGATTACTGAAATTACATTTTTCTTAAAGATTTTATTTATCCATTCATGAGAGACACAGAGAGAGAGAAAGAGAAAGGCAGAGAGAGAAGCAGGCTCCATGCAGGGAACCTGATATGGGACTGGATCCCATGTCTCCAGGATCACGCCCTGGGCCAAAGGTGGCACTAAACCACTGAGCCACCCGGGCTGCCTGATTACTGAAATTACATTTTAAAGAAGGAACACGATGAGAAAATTTTCTCATAAGAAAGAAAGAAAGAAAGAAAGAAAGAAAGAAAGAAAGAAAGAAAGAGAGAGAGAAAGAAAGAAAAAGAGAAAGGAAAGAAAAGCTCTTTACGTCCATTTCATTTTCTCATACGGCAACGTTGTTAATTTTAACTTACTGGGGGTAAGATAACATTAAAGGACCAAAGGTTTAGTCTTTGGACTCCTTTTATTTTTGATCTGTGCTTACTTACTTCTTTGATAATCTCATTCAATCCTGTAGTTTTAACTAATATCATTACACTGTTGTCCTCCAAATTTATACCTATAGCCCTGATCTCTCCCCTGACTTACCGTGACCTAATCTCCATCTCCACTTGGGTCCCTACTGGGCATCTCAGACTTAGCAAAATCAACCCCAACTCAGGTTTGGTTCATCCACAGTCTACATTCTCAATCTTCCGCTGTCTCAATAAGCGACCCCAATTGTACTGCAGCTCAAGCCAAAACTCCCTCAAATGATGCTTGACTCCTGTCAAGCTTGACCCCTCTGACACTCCACACCGAATCCCTATTCTCGGGTGCCTCTACATTGAATGTCCAGAGAATCCTGCTCTCACCTGTCGTCTGTGCCATTACCTCCCTAGTCATCTCCTTCACCTATCCTTTTCAAGAGATTCCTAACAATTTTCCTTCTTCCTCCTGATACTGCCCACAGAAGAGCCAGCGACCTTTCTAAAGTATGTCACACCTTATCCTTGCTCTGCTCCATACCTTCACCTCTCCCTCAGAGTTAAATCCAAAGCTCTCCATAGCACCTTCATCGTCCTGCACAACCTCATGCCCCCACCACCTCCTTCTGTGACCTCATATCCTCCATCAGTCAGTTCTTCTGCTATAGTTGTACTCAACTCCTTGCCAAATGAGTTCCCAGCTCAGGCACTTAGCCCTTGCTGTTCACTCTGTCAGCAGCTCAGCTTACTCCACCTTGGGTCTTCTGTCAAATGTCACCTTTTGGAAGATGTCCTTTCTGACCACCTGTATCAATTAAAACACAATCCCCATTTCCTATCTTCTCATCCGACTCTGTTCTTTTTCTTCAACAGCACTCATTATCACTGGGCATATTTACGTTTAGACATGTATTGGCTAACCGTCCCCACAAAAAGGTAAGCTACACAGGCACAGAAACACAGTGCTTCTGAGCACTGAGATGCCTAGCACAGAACAGCACTCAATACATATTTATTGAGTAAGTGAATGAAATAATTACTAGCAACACATACACACACACCCTACAGAGCTACATTTCCCAACAGCATTATTGACTGACTACGAATTCTTTTTTTTTTTAAGATTTTTTTTTATTTATTCATGAGAGACACAGAGAGAGAGAGGCAGAGACACAGGCAGAGGGAGAAGCAGACTCCATGGAGGAGCCCGATGCAGGACTCGATCCTGGGACTCCAGGATCATACCCTGGGCTGAAGGCAGGCGCTAAACCACTGAGCCACCCAGGTGTCCCAACTGACTATGAATTCTATAGAATATTAGCAAGGGATATGTCAAATAAGCTTGAGGAATGTCAGGTTAAATGAAATTACTTGGATTCTTGATTAATTCAATACATATTTATGGACTGCCTACTATTCATATAGAACAGGAGGCTCTATTAATGAACAAGATGGACAAGTTCCTGCTTTTATGGTGCTTACAATCCATCCAGGAAAACAGCCATTAATCAATTATCATACAAATAACTATTTAATTATTTGTTGTTATAATCAGTGCTACAGAGGAACGGCACAAGATGCTTGGGGAATATATAATGTGTAGACTTGATCTATAGTCTAGAAGGTTTCCTCAATGAAATGGTATTTGACTTGTGAACTGGAAGAATGAGTTATCTAGTTGCAAAAGTAAGAAAAAGAACCCTGAGCAGAAAGAACCGTTTGTGTGAAGGTCTGAGGCAGGAAAGAACTTGGCATATTCGCAGAACAAATCAAGTCAGAGAGTGTCATGAGGTTGGGAGGGACCAGGTTACAGGAGATCACAGGCTGCACTAAGCATCTGGGACAAATCCCAAATCTAAAAGCAATGGGAAACCACTGGGGAGTATTAGGGAGGGTTTCTCAGAGCCCTTAAATAGTAACACAAATTGCAAATCTCTAAGAAGAAGCATTTCTTCAATTTATTTGATTACAAAAACTACTTTTTGTATAGTATCTCAATAGGGCTATTATTCTATAGACCATATTTTGAGAAATGCTACAATAGGGGGAAAAGTTATTAAGGAAAACAGGTTAAGTAGAAAAATAAGAAGGAAGTGTATAAAAATAAAGTGAGATTTTATAGATTTTTTGGGTCTATAAATATATATAGACTAAATTTTACTGTTAAAGGAAAAAATTTACATATTGGTTCCAAACCCCAAATCCAACTTTGTGTCATCTATAAAGATTAGTCTAATATAGATACCATAAGATTCAGTCTTTCCACTCCTAATTATTTACCCAAGAGGAATGAGAACATATGTCCACACAATCACTTATACATGAAAGTTTGTAGCAACTTTATTTGTAATAGCAAAAACTGGAAATAACACAAATGCCCATTAGGAAGTGAATCAATAAGCAAACTGTGATGTATCCATACAGTAGAATATCACATAGCAATAAATAGGAATGAACTACTGACATATATAGAAACTTGGATGAATGTCAAAAATCATTACGCTGAATGAAGAAGCTAAACACAAAACACTGTATACTGTATGACTTCATTTACAGAAAATTCTAGAAGATGCAAAATAATTTACAGTGTCAAAATACAGCTCAGTGGTTGCCTGGGGCCAGGGCAGAGGAAGAGATGGATTGCAAAGAGATGCAAGGAAGCTCTAGAGAAGGATAAAATGTCCCTTATCATGACTGGGGTTGTCATTTCATGAGTATACGCATCTGTCAAAATTCATCTAATTGTGTGCTTTAAGTATGAACAGTTTATTTTATGAACAATTTATCTCATTAAAAATATTAAAAATGGAAGAGAAAATAAAAGGTAACTCTAAAGCAGGGAAGCACATCTGTTTGGTTGCCACTGGACCTGGCACTTCATACGTGCCCAGTGCATGGTAGATGCTCCATAAATAAGGAAATAATTTGGTTAATACAAATAATGCATTTGTTTTGGTGGATATATACAAATTTGTATATTACAGAAGGAGAACACATATTTGTGCAGCTGTCCACAAAGCAAGTAGGCCAAAACTCTCTTAAGAAAGATGCAGTAAGGGATCCCTGGGTGGCGCAGAGGTTTGGCGCCTGCCTTTGGCCCAGGGCACGATCCTGGAGACCGGGGATCGAATCCCACGTCGGGCTCCCGGTGCATGGAGCCTGCTTCTCCCTCTGCCTGTGTCTCTGCCTCTCTCTCTCTCTGTGTGACTATCATAAATAAGAAAAAAAAAAAAAAGAAAGATGCAATAAAGCTAGGAAATAACAGGAACACCTAGGTGGTCCAGTGGTTGACCATTGGCCTTTGGCTCAGGTCCTGATCCTAGGGTCCTGGGATTGAGTAGCATGGGGCTCCCCACAGGGAGCCTGCTCCTTCCTCTGCCTATGTCTCTGCCTCTCTCTTTGTGTGTCTCTAATGAATGACTAAATAAAAATCTAAAAAAAAAAAAAAAAAACCCACCAGGAAATAACAAAGAGACAACGTCAAAGCTGTAACAATTTGAAAAAAAAAAATGTAAACACTTATTTAAAAGGGAAATAAGTGAGAAAAAAAGGGAATACAAATATACAAATTCGGAAGTGAGAAAGGTTTACAATTACAGTTAAAGCTATAATAATTTTTAAAATACATAAATTATGTAATATAACAATTTGAAAAATGTACCTGAAATGGACCTATTTCCAGAAAAACTAAATTATCAAAACAGTCCACATGAGACAGGAAATCTGAATAGAACTGTATTAGGAGAGGATATTGTATACATTGTCAAAGATTAGAAAAGCTACAAGCAAGCACAAAATAAAAATTATGGCCCAATATCACTTAACAAATGTAGATAAAAAATTACCAAATAAAACATTAATGAAGAGCCATAGAATGCATTAAAAAGTATTCATGATCAAGTGGAGTTTATTCCAAGGTTAAGTTGAAGGAAAAGCAGCAATAAATAATATTGTGTTATTTTTGTTAAGTACATTTAATTTAAAAAGCTATTGTTCAGTAGTGTTCCCTGCTTTTGGCCTGGGGAGTGATCCTGGAGTTCTGGGATCTAGTCCCACATCGGGATCCCTGCAAGGAGCCTGCTTCTCTCTCTGGCTATCTCTCCACCTCACTCTGTGTATCTCTCATGAATAAATAAATAAATAAAATCTTTAAGAAAGAGAAAAGAGGGCAGCCTGGGTGGCTCAGTGGTTTAGTGCCGCCTTCAGCCCAGGGCCTGATCCTGGAGACCTGGGGTCCAGTCCCACATCAGCCTCCCCACATGGAGCCTGCTTCTCCCTCTGCCTGTATCTCTGCTTCTCTCTCTCTCTCTCTCTCTCTCTCTCTCTCCCTCTCTCTCTCTCTCTGTCTCTAATGAATAAATAAACAAAATCTTTTAAAAAAGAGAGAGAAAAAAATTGAACAATGATTTGTAAAAAGAAGTAATAAAAGTAAGCAGCAATTCATAACAAAAATTCTAATTAAAATAGGAATAGAATGAAAATTTCTAAAAACAGTAAAAAGTATGAAACAGAAATCGGTAACAAATGTAAAATTATGTAATGAGACAGTGGATGTATTCTCTAAAGCCAGAAATGAGAGAAATGCCTCTAGCCATCACCAGTTATACAGTATTCTGGAATTAATAGTTAATTAAATAAAACAAACAAAAAGAATAATAAATTAAAAATATATATATATATATATTCCAAGAGATTCAACTGAAATAAAAACAACTATAAGAACTACTAAAGAATTTAGGAAGTGGCTGGATACAAGATTAATATTAAACAGCTTTCTTTGATAGTAATCAATCAGCTGGAAACTATAATCAAAAAAGATACCCGTGCTAACACATCAGCAGAAAAAGTATAAAGTACCCAGAAATAAATATGTAAGGAAATGTGTAGGATTGATGAAGAACAGAACACAAGATTGTGTAATATTCTTGTAATGCTGACATTTATGCTCAGTTCTTTTGACATTTACCTTGATCCCAGGTACAAGGTAGGAATTCAGTGTCTGTCTCCTCAGAATAGGTAAGTAGCCTCTGGCATCTACACTGTCCATTTCCCATTATTTTGAAATATCACATTGATCACTGAACACACTCATATATATTTGACCTTATTTTCTAGGCTACGCATGCCATGGCACCGGGTTGATCTATTTACATATTTCTGACCTGCTAACTTAAACACTTTTAAGAGAAAATCATATCTGCTAGAGGATTCCAATCTACTGGCTAATAACCCTTCTTGCAAAACATAAATGAAAAATTATTGGAGTGTTGTCAGAAAGACTTCGGAATTTGGGAACCCGGTGGTCTCTTCCATTTGAGAAATCATGCATTCATCTAAGGAAGTGGATTCTTTCCCTGTCAGCATGCCCCCCAACCTTGTTCTTGAAACTGTTATTAAATATAAGGAGAAGTTGATCTTAACAAAAATCTCCCACCTTCTATGTTCACTGACCTAGTTTGAAACTGAGCAAGTTGTTGCTCAGCTTTTAAAAAAAAACTGGTGACTCTCTCCTGGGGGTTTTAAAATACTCGTGCCAGGTGCTGCACATTCATACAAAGGCACAGCTCAGCATTTCCAGGCTATTCCAAATCTTCCCTAGGCTGAAGCTAGCAGTTGTCTGTCTGTCCCCAAGGTAGCTAGGGGTCCCACCAGGAAAGAAAAGAGTCCTGCTTATTTAATTTTGATTTGCTTTAGAAAGCAAATACACACAAATTTTAGTAAGCGCCTGCGAGGACTCATTTGTTAACCTAGTAACTATTTCATTGCGCAAATGGGCGTGGCCACCATCCTTCCTGTTTCCAAGGAGATTTAATGGTACCTGCAGATGAAATGGATGCAGATCAGAAAGGCTCCCTTTTTATGAATCTGATCGGAACTCTTTCTCTTTGGACCAAGGATTTCCAAAACCTTTCACAGAAATAACAGGCATAATGTGGCATCCTGAAAAGTTAGGGAGGTCAAAACTGGATCAACTTAAGGTGAATTTAAAAGCAGGGGAATCACATGCAGTTTTTAGATTGGTATTGTAAACTGAATCACTAGTTTAAGTGTATTATTCCTTTAGCTTGATGTTCTCTTAAACATAGCTTTGGACCTTATCTTCAAAGTGACTGAAAGATCAAGAAACTTGTACACAGGTCTTGTCTTCAGTAACTAAATTTAGTTTTTTTTCCCACAACTATTGTTCAAGGAATATAGTTGGATTGATCATTAATAATTTTTGAGGGGCAGGGAAAGGAACCATAAATGTACTTTTGGCCGAATTCCTGACATATGGAAGAGGGTTCAAGAGTATTGTGCATGACTTTCTACTTCAGGTGGTTCAATATCATAGGCTATTGGGGGTTCAACCCAGTGATATTTATTTTCAACCATGATTATAGGCCATGGATCTGGCATCAGTTGCTACCTCATTCTGGGAAAACAAGTCGGCCAAGTAAAATAATCTAATGTAATTAGCCTGCTTATTTTGTAACATCTGGCTGGGGAAGGGGGGATTCTAATATATGTAGCAGCCCATCAGACAAAAACTGTGGCCATCAAATTATCAGTGTTACCGTGAGAGCAAAGAATTCAGTTTGACAAGTGTTTATGGGACATATGTCATGTCCAGGAACGACATCAGGTGTAGGAGGTATAAATATTTAATTTCAACCATAATAAGAAGTTAACAGTGGGAAAGACAGATGAATCTGTAAAGAAATAACCTCTCTATAATGTAGTAACAAACAAGGTAGGACAAAACACAATAAAACAAGACAAAATAAAGCAAACGCCTTACAGAATTGTGATGAACAAAGTGAAGTAGTAGTATCTAAGGGTAAAAGCCAGACTCTAGAATCTGGGCCTTCTACGTATAACCTTGAATTTCTCTGGGCCTGTTTTCCCATCTGTAAAAAGGGAATACTACAGTTTGCCTTGAAAAAACTTGTTGTGAGGATTTAGATGAGATACTTTATGTGCAATGTTAGCTCCTTAGTAGCCATTAAATAAATAGCAGCTATTGGCAATATGTATTATTAACATAACACATTATTAACATATTAACATAGGGGACACACAAATCAATGCACAGCTACTAAAAAAGGAAAACAAAAAATGTGAATGAAGAGCCCAATCACAAAAGAATGAAGTCAAATAGGCAATAAAAAAAAGAATATCATCCCAACTTCACATACGAAAAAATAAGAAAGAATGAGATGCATTTATTGACAACCAAACTGACGACTTATTTCTAAGTAATACTTAACTGTGGCAAGATTGTGGTAAAATAAGCTGTTTGGGGCCGCACAGTGACTTTGCCGAGAGTTGTAATCTTTCTGAAAAAGATTCGTCAGTATATATCCAAGACCTTCAAAATGATCATATGGCCTTTAGCTCGGTAATTTGCTTCTACTTCGAAGATATCCATTATGCTACTTTCTATCATAAAGATTTTTCAAAACAATCTAGTTGTAAAATACAGGAAGATGGTAAGGTTTCATTCTACACCCATAGAGTAGACTATCATATAGTGATAAACACAATGGTTGGCCAGAAATTTTTTATGATCATGATTAAAATGTTAAGAAGAAGGAAAGATACAAATTTGTTGCAATTTGATGTAATCTCCACCATGTAAAAATATGTATACAACCGTAAGCTGTTTCTGCATAACAAACTGCCCCTCAAAATTTAGTGACCTAAAGTAACCATTAATTTAGCTCATAATTCTCTGGCTAATTCAAGTTGGGCTCACATGGGCAGTTCTCCTCCCTGTGTGCATCTCCACTGAGTTGGTTTGGGCATCCTTGATTAGCTGGTCAGTTGGGAGCTGGCTGGTGTAGGATAGCCTCAGCTGGAATGATTCACCTGTTCTGTGAATGTTCTTTTATCCTTCATCAGGTCAACCTGGGGTTGTCCTCATGGTGTCTTGAGTTTCCAAGAAAGAAAGTGCAAGTGTACAAGGCTCAGAACGCACACGCCATCACTTCTGTCACGGTCCATTTTCCAAATAAGGTCACAAGGTCAACCCTGACAAAAGGGAGTCAAGTAGACCCCACCTCCTGACGGAAGACGCCCCAAAGGCATATTGCAAATGACAAGAAGACAGTTGGAGGTGAAGAACTGAGGAAATGTTTCATGACTCACCTATCCACCATACACGCAGAAAAAGGTGTGAAAGGTAATACTAACAAAATATTAGCATTGTATCTCCGAGTGGTAGATTTACTGGTGATTTTCAGCTTTTCATAATTTTCCCTTTTCTGAATGCAGACTTTACCTTTAGAAGCAGATAGAAATTCATGTGAAAAATGCATACCTAGTGTACACGCATCTAGTGCTGTAGACACATGAAGGCAGCTGTGGGATCAGGGCCCTGACGTAGAAGTCAGGCTTCTAGAGGCATTTGATCTGGAAGTCGATGGAAGTATAAGGGGGATTTGGCCAAGCAGAGAAGGGCAGGACTTTGAAGGCAGGACAATAGGTCAAGAAAAACCCCTGAGCAGGTTGGGGGAAAGAATCCTGGAATATGGGGTGGGGGGAGTCAGGTGGGGAAGGGGGTTCATGGAGGGGGCTTGTGTTTCACTGTCTGGACATGAGCTATGAATGTTTAAGCCTAGTCCTTGCAAACTCAGAGCTGGATCATTGTGAAAGGTGGTTCTCTTCTCAGGTTTTAAAAATACTAAATTATAGTCAGGGGGACACTGCTGCTAAGGAAGTTTGCTTTCCGCTGAGGTCAGAACTCCCAAAGGACAGGGTGCGGAAGTAAAAGGACGACCATCTATTTTCTCAGCAGCACCGACCACCCCCCTTCCCCTTGCGAATCATGGAGAATCTGGGCAATCGCCGGCTAAGGGAAGATTTTTAGAGCGGGATTAATCAGCACCTGCTGATTAAATTTTGGGCCATAAAATTGCAATATAGCTGTCACAGTTCTAGTGACAGTAGTCTATGTTATGTGTTTTCCAATGAAGTGCTTAATTAAAATGAATGCCTAGATATTTAAATTCCTGAGCAATCTATCAGCTGGTTGTTTATGGCTTCTCAAAGGACCCCTCGTGGTCCCGGCGTAATGTCAGCTGTGGTCCCTCCACTAAGAGACTTCACCTATTCTGAAAATCAAGTGCACAGCCTTGTCAGAGCCTGACTGGCCAAAGGAGGAGAAAAAAAAATGCAACAAAATGCAGCAAACTGAGATCTGAATGGAAGGTCATGTATGGAAATCCATTCACCAGCTTTCCAAATGCCACCTCCTGCAGTCGGCTGTCAACTCCACTCCCTCGTGAAGAAGTCGGAGGAACGCGACATACGTGTGCTGCCTGTGACAGCAACTGGCACTTAGTAAAAGCTCGGGGAAGGTTCTTTTACTTCCCTAACTTTCAGTGGCTTTATGTGATGGTGAGTAGAGCCAACTGAGCGAAACAGTGTTCTTCTCATACTGATGAATGTATTTTAATTAGGATCGCTACATTTAGCAAATAAAAAGTACAAGATGCCCAATTACATCTGAATCTCAGATACACAACAAATATAAATGTAAAATATACTTATACTAAAAAAAAAATACTCGTTGTGTATCTGAAATTGAGATGTAACTGGGTATCCTGGATTTTATGTGCTAGCCCTGATGTCAAATGTTTGCTGGGATGGCAAAGCTCCTTCTTCAGAGAATCACTGAGACTCTGAATGGACCCTGGAGACCCCGACAGGAGGGCAGGTGTCTGAGTCCGCACCCCTATGGGGGAATGTATGCTCTTCCGAGCCCCCGCTGGATTCTCTTTCATCCCAACACCCTGGTGCTCTGTGGTTGGGCAAGTCATTTCATGAATTTCATCATCTTCCAAAGGATTCTATCAAATTTTCTGTAGCTTACCTGGGGAGAAATAAGCTTCTCCAAACAAAAAACTACCTTATTTGCTAAGTTGGGAGCCAAAAGTTTGGCTGTTGGGGTCACCATAGGAGCTACCCAGTCCAAATGTGCCAGGATCTTGGAGTTGAGGGGGAAATAATGAAGACTTTGTGAAAACCCTGAAGTATGAACTGCAAATGAACATAGTCACTTTGAGGGACCCAACTGCCAGAGGGAGGACTCTCCGGACCTCAGCTAGAGCAACTGTAAGGTAGGACGTGGCCACTCCTCTTCAATTCCTTCCTCAGGGAGAAATTAGAGACAAAATATCCTTCAGCTTGATGTGGCCAAAAGGAAAAAATCATGCACACACCTCTCTGTTCTAGAAACAGCCAGATTCCTCTTCCATGTAGCCCTAATTTTGGAAATTCTGCTCTATGGTATGCGCTCTGTCCTCACTGCCACCCTGGTCTCTCTGCAGCGATGCTTCCAAATAGCAAGGTCCTTCATCGTGGCCCTGCAAAAATTTTTCTTAGTATCTGCCTGCAGCTGGGCATTGTTTGCTCTCAGCTCTAAGTCCTGAGTGTTTTCCAAGAGTACCACGACGGATGCTCGCTCCTTCCAAGACACGCTGCCAAATATGTGCTGATTACCTACCTATCCTAGGATCAGCTTCTCTAGCTGCTTGATGCTGCAGGTCAGCGCTCTGCCCCGATGGACTGTCGGTGTGCTGCGGAGACAGAGCATGTTTGTCTCCCCTCCTGGGAGAAAGTGCCATTTCCTATTTGGGGTCCGGTCTGAAAATAAATCCCCCACAGAGCAGAGCCATTGATTTCATGCATGCATCCTTCCACAAAGTATTACTGAGCACCGATTGTGAGCCAGGCACGATACAAGGCCGTGGGAACAGAAATGAAACAAAGAAATATTCCCCCAGAGTCGATTGCGGAAGGCAGATATGTGTTAATAATTTTGATAATGTTCAGTGTTTTGATAGGAAGAACATGGCATATGTGAAGATGCCACAGGGGGCTTAACCGAGGTTAGGAAAGGCTTCCTGGAAGAATCAATGTTTAAGGTGAATAGTAGGTAATAAAAGTAAAATAAAAACCAAAAAACAAAAAAGTATGTATGTTGGGGGATGGGGGTGGTAAATGAGAAATATGTGTCAAGGGCCCTAAGGAGAAATATAGAGCATGAGGTATCGTGAAAATAATCCGAACATGAAGGAGGCTTCAAGAGATCCACAAATATTTATGAAGTGTCTGCTATGTACCAGGCACCGTTCTAGAATCTGGAGGAAGAGCTGTGGGCATGACAGACACTGAGGGGGGCCTTAAGTCCTAGCGGGGGAAGATGGCCAGGGAGCAAACAGGCGGACAGTAACAAGACTACCTCATGCCTGGAAAGCTCACTAAAAAAGTAGAATAATGAGATCGGGGTTGAGTGGGTTAGGGGTCAGCTGCTTCAGCCACGGTGGTCAGGGAGAGAGTCTTTGAGGAGGTGACATTTGCACGGACGTCTGCATTCCAAGGGCTGGGAGAGGCAAGAGTGCATGAGACAGAGAAGATCATCAAGGGCCCTCGGAGCCATGTTTCAGGAGTTTCATCTTTATCCCAAGGGTAATGAGAAGATAGCGGAGTCTGTTAGGCAGATGACAGTATTTCTAAGAATTATGATTATTTTGGCTTTGCTGTAGAGTCTTGTTGGAGAAGAGCAAGACGGAAGGTAGCAAGTGGTTCAAGGGATGAGAAAAAGGATCCGGGGTCCAGAAACGTTTAGAAATGAGAGTTGGTTAGAGTGTTGACTCGATTGTACAAGGGATGAGGGAAGAGAAGAAATATAGAGCAGGGAGGTGGGTTTTTTTTTCTTTCTTTTTTTGTCTTGTGCAACCGGGTAACTGGTGGTACCACTGCTAAGAAGGGGAAATGAAATTGATGGGTTATATTTAGGATGCGTTGGAAGAGGGTCCTATGGTACATCTAAGCGGGGGGTGCTCAGAAGAAAAGCACAAGCATGGGTCTGGGTGCAGAAGAAAGATCTGGGCTGGACATATAGAATTGGAAATTAACAGAAAAGCAGACAACAAAGTCCAGGGAAACGGCAGACCATGAAAAGAGGGCCTCAGACACAGCGCTGAGGAGCGCCAGCTGCAGCCGCTCAGGAGCACGATGGTCTTCCACGTCCAATATTATGCACGCACGTCTCCTGGCAATTGTTGAAAGGCCTGACACAGCTTGGGATGACTTCCGTTTTGCAAAATGTATTATAGATCTAGCCTGAAAAAGGTCCTTTGTGAAGCACGGTAGACATATCTCTTGATAGAAATTGTGTATAGGAGGCCAAGGACATGACCTGGATGCCATGGGGGCCAAGGTCATGGGATGACCCCCCCATATTGGTAATAAGAACAATAACGTGTAATGGGGTGTCTCTGCCCCGGAAGTTGGAGATCGAACAGAGTGAGCCCAAAAGCTCACAGGTGGAGGTGGAGTTGCTCATGTAGGGAAGTAACAACAAACTCCTGTGACACACAGACAGGTAGGTAAAGGATATCATGGGACATAGAGGAGGGAGGTGGTAGTAATGGCCTGGAGCACCAAGGAGAGGAGGTCATGCCCTTGACCTGTGGTCGCAGCCAAGGTCATACCAAGTAACCGTAATAGCCCTTAGTGGGACTTGCAAAGATAAAGCCCAAAGCCCCTGAAACTCTTTATGGTTCATAAATACTTATGCGCTGGTGGGTATTTTTAACCTGTTTTCAAACATTACAAAAATGAAAGCCTTCTATGGCAAAATAATTTGATTAGACGTCACTCTTACCTGGTCCACATCAGGTGACTGACTGGGAGCTAAAGTAGGAAAGCCAGAGGCTGCTATGAGGACGTGCTGGCAATCTGCTTCTTGTGCTTGGGCTTCCGCGAGGGTCGTGGAACTTCTCCAACCTGAAGTTCCCCCATCTGTAACCTAGGTGGGGGGGCAGGCGGGGCATGAAACAGTCTCCACGTGATGAGAATGAATGTCATGATGTTCCCGAATCAGACCACGTACTCGGGAGACGGCCCAGGATGTCCTAAGTATTCCAGTTACACCCGATAACACTGATGGATGCTTCCAGATGTATCCAGACAGGCATCCCATTTGAAGGAGCTGGGCGTTGCATGTTGGGATGTCCCTTGACCTATGCAATTAGCAGCACTATCCGTGCCACCCACGAGTGAACTTGCTGAACAGAAAGTATCCTTGCTGAAGACAAAATAGAACGACCAAAACCACAGTACTGGGGAGCAAGTCGGAAACTCGTTCCGACTGACGCGGATTAAGAAAAACAGTATATAGAACAGGCCCCGATATTGCCTGAAGTTGAGATTAATTAGCAGAGATGTTCCAGAATCAGGGGATAAGATCGAAACTGCTCCTAATAAGGTAAGAGTATTTAGAGTCCATAACGATTTGGGCTGAAGCCATCATTTGAACGCTGACGATGTCCTCTACGTTCATGTTTCAGTCTAGACTTTCCAAATAAACCAGAGCATTTGTTGATCAACTTCACATTAATTTTTAGTTATTTTTGCTGCACCGATGGTCTGCTCAAGTCAATGGTTTTAGTCACAAAGACTAGGCATAGGGAGGGAGGGAGGTCGCGGCAGCTCTGAGCGTTCTGCAAGGGTGATCAGGGACCAGCCAGTCGGGCCTGGTGCCCGGCCGCGAGCCAAGAGGAAGAATCAAAGTCCAGAAGTTGTGGCGTTAGGTGACAAGCCTAGGTGGCATTTGGGATCTGAGGGCTAGGCCCTGTTCTTGGAGTCCCATCCCGGTGTCCATCGCAGCAACTGCCCTGGTGGAGAAGGGAGTCATCTGCCACTTTCTAAGCTGATGGTGCTCAGATCCAACAGTTCTTCCCTGGGGAGTGAGTGCAGGGGGTTGGGGGGCTGCAGAAGCATCTAGATAGTCATCCTCCTTCCTCCCTGTCCAGCTCCTCTGGAAGATCTTCAGGGAGCCCTGGAAATCTTGCAGGACGACCTCATCTCTCCTGAGCCCTGGGCTGGTTTTCTCCTCCGGCTGCCTTCTCTCTCATGAGCCAGGAGTTGGGTAAATGGTGGTGTACTTCTGGCCCTCACAGGTCAACACGTGAACCTCCAACAGCCACTCCAAACATTTTGTCCAGTATAAAAATCAATCTATTTTACAGCATTCTGTTCTCCTTTAAGAGAAGTGTTTATCTTTCAGAAATAGGGAAGGTTACTACACTGTGAATGATAAGGGACATCCCTATGACACCCTCTAACTTAAGGAAGCATTTGTTTTGTTTTTTTTTAGGATTTTATTTATTCACTCATGAGAGAGAGAGAGAAGCAAAGACACAGGCAGAGGGAGAAGTAGGCTCCACGGAGGGAGCCCGATATGGGATATGGGACTTGATCCCAGGACTCCAGGATCAGGCCCTGGGCCGAAGGTGGTGCCAAACCGCTGAGCCACCGGGGCTGCCCTAACTTAAGGAAGCATTAGCGATGCACTGCAAGCCTTTGCTAGAGGCCTGGGCGAGGACAAGGCGCCCACCAGGCTCCAGCAACCACTAACCCCGAAAGCGACTGAAGCTTAAGATGGAAAGAGAACCACCGGCTCCTGTGAGGCTTGGGCTTGGGGGGTGGGTAGGGACTCCCGTGCCAGCCATGGCTCTGGGACACGGTTTTCCCAGACCCCAGGCCCCCCGAAAGGCCGGTGAGTTGCCCTCCCAACATTGCACAAATCCCTGTTGCCAATTAATACCAGCAAACTTGAAAACTGCAGCGAGAGAGCGAGTCTGCTGTAGCACATTTTTTTAAAAATTCAAGTTCATTACCATAAAAATGAGCCTCTTCTCTGTCACAGCTTGCGATTCTCTCTGACATTCAATTGACTGATCAGCAGACCTGTGCTTTATAGTAGGAGACTTTTTGCATTCCTCTTTGATCTGATTTCCCCCTATTTAATAGACAATTATAGGCTCTTTAAATCCCAAAGGTTCGGAGACAGCAAATAATTACCAGTAGCAATTTTAGAATAAAGCCCATCTAAATGAGTTCAGTTAAATTATGCAATACTAAGTAGTGGCGGATTTTTTTTTTATTATTTTAAATAAGGACAGCAAACCAAAACCCCAAACAATCGTTATACTGCCTCAAATTCCTCCTGACAGCTGCCTGTTAAACTTCTGACCTGTTTGTAAAAATCTGCACACCATCTACCAAAGGGATGCACACATGATTGCAAACTTCTGTTCTAAGGACATTAAATAAATTATTTCTTTAAGATCATATGGCAGATCTATAATTAATTAAACCCACCATGATATTACGGCAAAATAATTTAGCTTTTCTAAAAAGGTAAATGTAATTTGCCGATCCGGTATTTGGAAGAATGCTTTGCCCAAAATCAATTCCTTTAGTTTCTAGAGAATAGAAACTAGAGGCAATCTCATTTTAATTATATCTCTTTATTGCTAACAAAGGAATGATTTATGCAATTAAATTAACTGGCTAGAAAATTATTCTCAGCTGGGCTGTCCTAATTCTTTGCTTTCTGAATTGCAGGCTCTCACACTTTCCTACGTAGATTAATTTTCCTGATATGCAAACAATGCTTCTGTGTTCGTCTTGTCCTTTTTTTTATTTTTTTAATTCAAAAGTCCCCTTTTCTTCTTGCCAACGACATGAGTAATATTTGTTGAACTGCCGGGCTTTGACTAGTATTTTTTTTTAATGTTAAAAAGATGAAAAAGATCTTTTCTTTCCAATCTCATTATTACAGAATACAGCGAGGTTTGAGGGTTTCTTATCTGTCGTCCTGGAACAGCAGCAAAGACACGGAAAAATTGCAGAAATGTCAAAGGCTGCAAAATCTGAAAGTGGTTTCGGCGGCCCCAGAAGTTGTAAATTAGCAAATGCTTTCAGAGACCGTCTTCCTTCACTGCTTCCCTCTGTCCCTCTGCCACCCCCCACCACCCCCACCCCCCCCCCGCTCCATCCTAGGCCCCCTCCATCTGCCCCAATTATTCCCTACAAAGTGCCACCAGGTAAATAATGCGTTCTAATATCAGGAGCCGTAAAGCCACATTTATGGAGTGACCTCCTCTGTGGGCAGCGGAGGGTGATGATGGGGAGGAAGGCAGGGGAGGGTGCTTACAAAGGCATTCCAAGACTCCTTCTCCGTCCCTAAGTAGTTGGTGAACCTGGAGGCAATTTTTGGTAGATATTTTTATGAAATAATATCCATTTCTGTATCAGTGGGTTAAAAATAGAATGATGGCATTATGGGGGGCTACATTAATTTAGATTATTTTTAAACATTCTGTATATTTTATCATTGAACTTTTAAAACGGGATGAGGTGAGGAGTGGCGACACGCATAGGCTGGTGATGTTAGGAAAATGAAAGAAGAGATTCGGTGCATTTTTTTCTTTTGAACCCAAAGTGTGTGATCCTAGCACGCTTGCCGGGGTGTCACCTTGACCTGCTGGACCAGGGCTTACAACCTTCCCCTGGAAAGGGCCACATAGCCGGGTCTGAGCTTGTCCTGCTCACCACACAACAGGCCATGAGTTAAAAGCCAAGATCAAGCTGGAATTGCGACTTTACTGGGGAAAGTCAGCAAACCGAGATGACAGCAGACCCCTGTCCCAAAGAACATCTCCCCTGGGTATAACGATGGAGCTTCTTCTTTTTTTTTTTTTAAAGATTTTATTTATTTATTCATGAGAGACACAGAGAGAGAGAGGCAGAGACACAGGCAGAGGGAGAAGGAGGCTCCATGCAGGGAGCCCGACGTGGGACTCAATTCCAGGACCCCCGGATCACGCCCTGGGCCAAAGGCAGGCAGGCGCCCAACAGCTGGGCCACCCAGGCACCCTTTTATGTTAATTATATTAACATAATATAATAATAACAATGTTAATTAATTATAAATTAATTATGTTAAGCCTGTTGAACTCAAGGCAGCTGGTTCTAATCCCTACAAAATAAACTAGAAATAGGAATTCTTAGGTCGGGGCAAACTTGATCCCTCAGCCTTTCTTACTAGAGGTTGTTCACCTGTATGTGGTAAATGCACCCACAAGGGAAGGCTTCACAAACACCTGTTTTGCTCCAAAAGAAGGCTTCAGGGGAGGAGAGGAACGGGAGACATAGGTGAGGGAGATTCAGAGCACACTTCTTGTGAGGCGCACTGAGTAACGTCTAGAATCGTGGAATCATTATATTGTACACCTGAAACTACTATAACTGCTTCTTGTACTTGAACGTAAAAACTTAAAAATAAACGACTAAACATCCACCCCTCCGCAAATTAACTAAAATAAAAAGGCCTTAAAAGCAGTAATCTGTCCAGAAATCTTTTTTTTTCCAGTCGAGTTTTTCCATGAAATATTTCCTTATCTTTTTCCTTTCTCTATCACTGCGAGATTTGTATTTTGTTCGTTTGTTTCAGTTTTGGTCCTTTGCGGTCTAGAGAAACAACATACTGTGTCAAGTGACTTGTTACTCACAAATTTATCTTTAAATTATGGGGGAAATAAATCTAATAGTGGATTAGGAAGGCAACATTTTTCTGCACCATTTGATTGCAATGGCTCGATGTTGGGGAATGCTCGTGGACCCACGCTCGCTTACCAGGTGGTGGTTTACCTGGAAAAGTGATGCTTTCTTTTTCAAAACCTCCAGCTGAATTAACAGTAATGGCAACTGTAGCCACTATTAGGTGACACTCTGGACAGTCTCTTTGGGGGTACAGAGTTTACATTTATTTGAATGCTCTCTGTTTATATTCTGAAAGCCTCTTTCTTTGCCCTCTCCATGAAGATCCATCTGAAGATGTTGACTCCAGCTTTCTCAGAAATACTAATTAATATGCAATGACAAAGACAAAGAGGATTCCCATGTTTCTTTTATTTTATTTTTAAGATTTTATTTATTTATTCATGAGAGACACACAGAGAGAGGCAGAGACACAGGCAGAGGGAGAAGCAGGCTCCCTGCAGGGAGCCCGACAGGGGACTCGATCCCAGGACCCCAGGATCACGCCCTGGGCCCAAGGCAGGTGCCCAACTGCTGGGCCACCCAGGCGCCCTTTTATGTTTGGAGAAGGCGATTGACACCCAAGGAAGGTGTCCTAGGTCAGCTGATCTTGGTGTACAGGAACGTGGTTGCGTCGTCCCCATAAATCTCAGACTTACTTAGTCATTTCTGACCCACGTCCTTCTCTCCTCGAGGGAGGTAGTTGTGGGGAAAGAGCAGTTCTTGCACATCTCGCTGTCACACGCCAGCGTGCAGGGCTAAGCAGAAGCTTCTAGGCAATAGGTCACTGCAGCAGGGAAGGCAGCAGAAGGCAGGCGGATGGGCTCACCTGCTCCGCTCACCACCAGACACTAGGTGTTTCGGGACTGGGAGGCCCAGGGGGGCTCAGAGGTTGAGCACCTGCCTTCAGCTCAGGTCGTGACCCCAGGGTCCCGGGATCGAGTCCCTCATCGTGCTCCCCGCAGGGAGCCTGCTTCTCTCTCTGCCTGTGTCTCTCATGAATAAATAAATACATCTTTTTAAAAATATAAAAATAAGTAAATACCTTGGGACCTGTGGGCTACATGGTCTCTGTCACGACAACTGAACTCTGCCGCAGTAGCAGGAGGACAGCCACCGACCACCCGGGGGCAATGACCGTCGCTGGGCTCTGATACAACTTCATTTCCAAAGCACCAAGCGGGCTGCTCCGGCCAGTGGCTGTGGTTTCCCGACCCCTGGACGCTCCCCACTTGCTGTCTTTCACTTTGTCTGGGGACGGAGCCCTCGCCATTCCAAAACTGAAAGTCAAAAGTATTTATTGGACCCCAAAATGTGCAGGGCACCATGAATGATAGTTTGCCTCCGAGGACCCCACAACCTAGTGGGTGAAGTATTTTTAATGGATTGTAATGGATTGAAAATTACAACTCAATGGAATAAGTACTACAGTGCAAGGTTGTGTTTTGTTTTGTTTTATTAAATCCTGCAGGGAGAAGACAATGAAAAGATAAGCCAAAAATGGGATAAGACATTTGCAAAGCTGACAAAGGATGGCACCCAGAATTAATAAAATGTATATTCTTGGAGTGCCCGGGTGGCTCGGTTGGTTGAACGTCTGCCTTCGGCTCAGGTCACGATCCAGGGTCCTGGGATCGAGCCCCAAGTCGGGTTCCCTGCTCCTCAGGGAGTCTGCTACGCCCTCTCCTTCTACCCCTCCTCCTGCTTGTGCTCGCTTGCTCTCTCTTGCTACCAAATAAATAAATAAAATCTATTTTAAAATATGTATATTCTTGAAAGCAGTAAGGAAAAAAATAAGTAACCAAACCAAAAAGTGGTCAAAAAATACGATCGGGTAATTCATCAAAGAAACATGAACGGTCAATGAACGTATGAGAGGATGCTACCCTAACAGTAAACAGGAAGATAGAAAAGGAAAAGTGCAACTAAATGCCAACACATTCATCCCAATGGCCAACATTAAGAATTCTGATTAAACCTAGTGTGGAAAAGATAGGAAATCTCTAGAATGCACAAATGTCACTGACACTGATATAAAATGGCAAACCACTTGGGAAAGCCCATCATCCTACTCTGATATATACCCCAGAAGTGTCACTATCTGTCTTGAAAGGTAAACAGATGTTTGCAGTGCATAGCACATCTATAATAGAAAAAAAGGAAATGATCTAAATATCCTTCAATGGGAGTATGTGATGTAACCAAGTGAAATACTACACAGCAGTAAAAATGAAACAAGAGCAATACGTATGTAGACAAAGCTTACAAATATCATGCTGGTTTGGTCTAGAAATACTTGAGTACCCACTACGCGTCTGGCACTGTCCTAGGCGGTGAACAAAACAAAGTCATCACTTGTAAGTTGTTCCCAGTAATTGAAAAAAACGAGCTGCAAGAGAACATATAAAGTATGCCATTCCACATTATGCCCACGTATTGTTCGGGATGCTTCCTAAAGCAGTAAAAGTATAAAGAAATTCATGGTGGGACGCCTGGGTGGCTCAGCGGTCGAGCATCTGCCTTCGGCTCAGGGAGTGACCCCAGGGTCCTGAGATCGAGTCCGGCATTGGGCTCCCTGAGGAGAGCCTGCTTCTCCCTCTGTGTCTCTCATGAATAAATAAATAAAATCTTTAAAAAAATTAAAAAATAAAGAAATTCATGGAAATAATAAACTACAATTTCAGGATCATGATTACCTGAGAGTGGTGAGGGGGTTGGTCATCGTGGGGCTATGGAAAGGGCTCTAACTGCATGCGTGCTTTCTCTTTGAAGTTAGTTGGTGGTACTGGGATGTTCATTACTATTCGCAATGCAATAGCCTTGCATATTTCTGAAATATAATGCCTTTCTTTTAGAAAAACAGAAATATCTTTGCATTCAGTCATTATGTATAGATTTTGGTTATCAAGTATTACAACCAAATATTTTAAAAAGATGTAAGCATCTGCTTGATATTCTGAATATCCAGGATAGATTCAACTGGCTCTTGGGAAATGAAGCACATTATAGAGTTTTCATTACATCAAAACTAGTGCTGGGACTTGGTAGCGTTATCAGTTAAAACAATAAGCCTCTTGTTTCAGGGTTTCTGGGCTAAAACCCCATGTCAGATGTTTATAAATCCTTAGAAAAAAATTCCCTTGTAACCAGGAAAGAAAAAAAAAAAAGATGGTGGGCTTCAGGGAAGTCGAAAATGAAGAATAATTTTATCTGTGAGAGTCAGGGAAAACTTCTCAGTGGGTACTCCAAGCTTGACCTGGATTCCTAGCCCTCTTCCATTTATAGCAGCGCTGCCTAACCATGCATGCCAGTGGTCTATTTAGAAGACTTTGAGGGGACATTTCTCCTGGGGCTGATGGAGACAGAACTGATGTAGTGGGCCTACTTTACTCTAACACCACCTTTGGAAGGTAAGTCAACTATTTGGGACATGCTAACTGTCAAATCACTGGGACTAGGGCAAGGTAGGCTGGTCTTGAGTTTCAAAGAAAAATTGAAGTAGATCAAGACTTATATGGAGCCAAAAAAAAAAAAAAAAAAAAAAGACTTCTGTGGGGCCAGAGGTTGGTGGTAATCCCAGAGGGCCACAACAGGAAGTTGAAAAAGAGCCGTATTTGTTTCTATTATAAGGGAAGCCCAACTAGGGAGCTTCCCAGAATCTACGGATCTAAATCCCTGCCATCACATCTGGCTTGTAGAGTTCAACCTGCAGGCTCCGAAATTCTGGAGATATGGCTAATAAATATCCGATTGCTTTTGTTAAAAGTTAAAAAAAAAAAGTTGCATCCTCTTTGGAAGAAAATATTCTTTTTCAAATAACTAAATGAATATTTAATATTTTTATATATTTTATTGCAGATACAGAGAAATGATAGTCACACAGAGTCCTAGACCACCACCAAGTTTCTTGGTACATCACTGCATAGTTAAAAGCACAGCAGGAGGGAGAAGCTCCAGCTAAAACTCCAAGGTTTGCATTTTTTTTTCCTTTCCATTAACAAAAGGGGGGAGCTGGGATGTGGTGCAGGGGCTGGAGGGGTGGGGGAACTCTGAATGTGTTGAAGAAAGGAGCTTTTTTCCTTGAATGCCTAGATCCCACAATCCCATTGATGGACAGCTATGAGCGAGCAAAGGGTCTCCCTGTGCAGACGCTCTGTAGGCTGGGAGGGCGTGTGGTGCTCTGATCTTGCTTCCCCACCCACCTTTCTGGGCGCAAAGGATCTTCACTCATAGGAACTTTGGCTGTTTCCCTTCACCCTGAACATAAAAGTTAAGCAAAAAAAATTCATCCTTCTCTGTGTTGGCAGAGGATGGGCTAGGTCTCTCCGAGATAATCTAGGGCCTGGTGGCCTAATTTGTTACACAGCCATGGCTTACAAACACAAGGACTGGAGCAAAAAGGAAGACTCTGGATGGAGAGAAGTCTTTCAGAGTTGACAATGTCCCTGGATACTTCTGGAGAACAGAAATTATACTTTCACTTCTTTCCCTGCACACAGATTGGACCTGCTATTACGAGGACTCTTAGTAGGTGTTGTTTGAGTTATTGAGCGAAGGCGGGGTGGGTGGGGGTGGATGCTAAACTTTGTCAAAGTAAGGAGCCCAGCCAGGGGTAGGAGCATGGGGTGAATAAGTTTTCATGTATAAGAATATTCCTCAGCCATTAGAAACGACAAATACCCCCCATGTGCTTTGACATGGATGGAACTGGAGGGTATTATGCTGAGTGAAATGAGTCAATCGGAGAAGGACAAACATTATATGGTCTCATTCATTTGGGGAATATAAAAAATAGTGAAAGGGAATAAAGGGGAAAGGAGAAAAAATGAGTGGGAAATATCAGATATGAAGACAAAACATGGAAGACTCCTAACTCTGGGAAACGAACAAGGGATGGTAGAAGGGGAGGTGGGCGGGGGGTGGTGGTGACTGGGTGATGGGCACTGAGGGTGGCACTTGATGGGATGAGCACTGGGTGTTATGCTATGTGTTGGCAAATTGAACTCCAATAAAATAAAATAAAATAATAAAAAAAAACTGACATGGCTGTTCTTGCACTAGAGCCATCCCACGCCGAACAATCCAAATTAAAAAAAAAAAGAAAGAAAGAAAAAAAAAAAAAAGGACATGTCTAGGGGGACCAACCATCGTGACTCCGCCAGAATGAAGGGGTTTCCTGAATGTGGGACGTGGAGCGCTCAAACTAGGAAAGGGAGGGAGCCCAGTTAGAGGAACCCTTCCAAGGAAAGCAAAGAATTCATGGAAAAGCCTAATGAGGGGCAGCCTGTTATACCTTTGAATACAGTGAAGTTTCTTCACCAAATATCATTTCACTCCCATCATGTGCTAAGTTCTAAAATGAAAAAAGTCAATCCTGGCCCCCGAAGGAGAACTGCTATAAAGTTGCCTTGGTTACACCGGACAGCTTTGCCCTCCTGGAGACATGCAGTTGATTTCTGAGAACTTTTTAGGAGATGTTAACATTCCCATAACATTTTTTTTTCCTTCAAATCTTATCCAAAGGATGGCTTTAAGCATCTCAGTATTTTCTGAATCCTCTCTCCTTTGCCTGGTGATGGACCTGATAGCAATAAGTGAACATCGGTCCTGGGGAGTCAGAACCCCTAGGAGGACTTGTTTCTCCTGGTTCTATTCTGTTTCTTTCCAACTGTAAAAGCTCCCCTGGCGCGCGCCACAGCCCCTCGATCTGTCACCTCCATTTCTTGAGCTTTACCGGTGACAATAGCCATTCACCAAGAGTGCTAAGTAGTTCACATTATTACCTGACCTAACCCGCACAGCAGGCTTGTGAAACAGAGACACTATAATCCCTGATTCACACCCTTGAGGCTCAGTGCCATTCTGTAACGCGCCCCAGTTCACACGGCTGGTCAGTTGTAAACATGGATTTTGAAGGTCTTTCCAAAACCCAACCACTGCACTAAGTACCTCGTCTTCATAGTGGCCAACACGTATAAAGTGCCTGCCTACGCCCCGGCCACTGCGCCAGGCGTCTTGCCTACATCCTCCCAGCCTTGAAGGGCGAGGCGCCTGGCGGTAGGAAGGTGAGATCAACGATCTGAGGCTGTTACTGTTATATTCCAAGTGTGGTCTGCGGCCAGCAGAGCTTTATCAGGTCTCACCCAGACCAGCTAAGTGAGTGTCTTCATTTTAAAGGAGAGCTCTAGGTGACTTGGACCTCATCGGGCTGTGGGTGGATTCCCTTAAAGCAGTGGCTCTCCAACTGGGATCCCGAACCTGCAGCATCAGCTTCACCTGCGCTGGATTGAAAGGCACATTCTAGAGCCCCAGCCCAGCCCTTCTCCATCAGAAACTCCAGCGCAGTAAGTTGGGCAAGAGTCCAGAGGATTTCTCTGGATGAACCCAGACCCAGGATGAACCCTGGGGTCTGAGACCCTTCTCCTGCCTTCTTACCTCTGCTCAACCTGGAAAGAAGAGCCAGCAGCGACACCCTGTGGACCCAAGGGAAGTTTGCACCTTTTCTACCAGTACCTGCTGCCTTTCCCTGGTGAGGTAAAACTGTCATGATCTTTGTCTTTTTGCGCTAGGAATACAAAGCCCATTTCTTTCCCTGTGAACTACTTGCTTTGGGATCTTGTGCTCATTGTGATCAAACAGACTAGATCCTTTAATGCAGCAAACATTCACCAACGAGGAGTAGAGGGTTATAGTAGAGCTAGTGCAGAAGGCAGGGAGCATATCAGACTCGTCCCCAGAGCAACGTACTGCCCCTGGAGTATTTGCAACGTGGCAGGCACTGTGCTAATTGTTTCCCCAAACTCCGCCAGTCCTTACGAGCTAGAGATGTAGTTATTATTCCCATTTTATATAAAGTAATGTGAGGGCTGGTTCTAATGCTGATACTCTTAATCCCATAGCAGCGCTTCTTGAAGTGATCCCCAGGGATCACGTCGGGAGGGCCACTCAGTGTGTTTGTTACAAGTGTAGGTTCCCAGAGACCCGCCAAAGCAAGGCATGTTTGACAAGTACCCCCGGCACATGTTACACTCCCTCAGTCTGAGAAGTGCTGCACTACACTGTACTCCCTCCATCACGACGTTGCCCTTCAAAGGGCTGTGGACTCTTCCGAAATGGTGAAGTGAGCAGCAAAGATTCATAAAGCAATGGGGAAGGGATGGCCAAGGGAACTCCAAAGAGAGATCTGTGGGGTGGCAGTATGAACGGATTGGAGGAGGATGTGGTGGTAGACAGTGACTTTGTTATCTTATCAAAAAAAAAAAAAGGAAGAAAAGAAGAGAAGAAGAAGAAGAAGGAGGAGGAGGAGGAGGAGGAGGAGGAAGAGGAGGAGGAGGAGGATGTCCCCCAGTGTCATCAGGGCCAGTGGCAATTGAGGTTCGAGGTTTGCTTCCTAAGTGACCTGCTCATCGTCGTCGTATGGGGTGTCTCAAATCCCTGTCTAGGGAAAATTCAGTTTCAAGAGTTGCATGAAATCGGAGCTGGAAATCCAGAGCCAACCACGAGGAGGATGACTTAGATAAAATAATCTTTAAAAGATAATAAAATAGGGTCAGAAATTGGAGCTTTGCGTTGAAGTCATCTTTGTAGCAACATGATAAGTAATTTTAAGTTACTGCTAGAACATATTTTGACTCTAAATAGATTGCCTCCAAGTTCTTTCTGACACTTTCTTTGGGTTGTAACTATCACTTTAAATTTTTCAGCTTTCCAATCTTAAAATCAAGTTATTCCAGCATTGGTCATGCAAGCTGTGTCATGCCCCCTGGTGGCAATATGGATAGGAAGATGAGAGGCCTGTTGCAATCAAAGGCAGGGAGCCAACTTAATTGAAGTAGGTGGCGGGCCCTGAATTTGAAATGGAATTTCATATAAAACTTTCCTGGTCTTACTAAAAATAGGAAACATCCTGTTAAGCTAAAATCAGATGTATTAACTTCAGCCTGCAAGGTGCATATTTCAATTTCCCTTGCTTTGTCATAAAATGGATTAGCTCCTTGAAATATGCCAGTCGAATTTGAAATTAAATATTTGCTCTACATATAGCTAAGTAGCTGGACTCATAAAAGACGCCTGGACTCTAAATATGGGCAGAGTTTCCTTCCAGCTCAGGCCTCAGCATATGTCACATACACACACTGCTCTTTCCTTTCTTCAGAGCAGTTGGCGCCTTGTTAATAAACTTTAAAATGCTACACAGCCCAAGTAAGTCATATATATTCAAGGCGGCTTTGGGGGAAAAAAAATTTCAAATTTTATAATGTGTTCTTCAATTGAAACAGCCCAATATAGGTTTTGGTGGGGATTACACTGAGGGCTTCTTGAATGTGGCTTTTTATCTGTCTGGGGAGGGGAAGAGAAGCTAGCAAACTCACAGTTCAGTGCGAAAAAAAATGCACGAGAGACACAAGTTTCTTGCTGGATTTAGATAAACCTGACCTCGATGGATAAATTATTTGGTCACAGGAGAGAAAAATGGCATTTCCTTAAGTAAAGAGAGTAAGTGACAAGCAGATGCCCAGCTCTATGCTATCCTAGAAGTATGGGACAGAGACAAGAGACAGAGAAGGAGAAGCAGAGAGAGAGAGCGACACACACATGGCCTCAAGAAACACGAAGTCTAGCAAGCGAAGATGTGTAAAAAAATCACGAGTTAGTGAAAATCATAACTGACATAGAGGAAAACCTGACGCAGCTTAAAAGTGTATTTCAGCTGTTGTTTGGATTGAGACTTGAAAAATGAGTAGTTTCCAGCTGAACAAAGGAAAAACATAAACGAAGGGAGAAAACACGTGCAAACACACGGAAGTGTGATGCTCTGAGGACACCAATCTAGTCCCGTACTGGTCCAGGGTAAAGTTCTGACGAGGAGTGGCAAGGGTCTAGATTAAGATGGGGCTTAAAACTCACGCACGTTTACTTTGTCCTGTGAGTGAGAGGTCCCACGACTTCCCCAGTCCACGAAGCCCTTCGTGTTTCAGAATCTCATCAGTTCCCCTTGCAATCCATATTTAATTTCCAACACGAAAAACGTTATTTTTGGGAGAGTCCATTAGGCTCCCCCAGAATGCCAAAGGTCAGAAACATCTACTAACATCACATGCAAGTGTGAAATTCAGGAGAAATAGGAAAAATGTTATTGAATGTGCGTACTGCAGCAAAAGTTGCATGGATGTCTCGTTTGTGAGCGAAGCTGTGAGAGTAGATGTAAGTTCTCAAGCAGGAGTGAGAGGCTGAGGACCAAGGGAGAGGCCTAGAACACAAACACTTCAGAGGTGAACAGAGAGTTTAAAGAAACTGGGAGTTAAGAGAACCAAGGAAGTGGTGTTAGGAGACAAAAGAGAAAAAAGGATTGGACAGACAGAATGCGAGGAGGATAATTCAACAGTATCCAGGGAATTTTGATACTAGTAATGTCTGGGTGATCTCAGAAAGGTCAGCGAGTTACTCTGGATAAAGCAACGGCGTCATGATGGGCAGGGCATGGAGCAGATTCACATGTATAGAATTAGGTTTTCTAGGAATTCCGTTCTTTTTCTGAAGTGTGATTAATATAGCTACTAGTTTCAGGGGTACAATATTGTGATTCAGTAATTCTTTACATTACTCAGTGCTCATCACGATGAGGGTTCTCTTCATCCCCATCGCCTGTTCCCTCCATCCCCCCATCCTCCTCCCCTCAGGCAACCACCAGTTCTCTGTATTTGAGTCCATTTTTTCCCCCTCAAATTCCGCGTGAGGGAAATCCTATATCTAATTTCACTTAGCATTACATCCTCTAGGTCCATCCACCCGTGTTGATGAAAATGGCAAGATTTCATTCTTTTTTTTTGTGGCTGAATAATATTCCATTGTGTATATACATACACCTCATCTTTATCCATTTATCTACTGAAGGATACTTGGGATGCTTACGTATCTCGGCTAGTCCAAATAATTCTGCAATAAACATAGGGGTGAATTAGTCTTTTCATTTTCTTTGGGTAAATACCCGGTAATGGAATTACTGGATCATATGGTAATTCTATTTTTAATTTTTTCAAGAACCTCCATATTGTTTTCCACAGTGACGGCACCAATTTGCATTTCTCCTTTTTCTCCACATCCTCACCAACACTTCTTATTTCTTGTCTTTTTTATTTTAGCTTTTCTGACAGGAGTAAAGTGATTATCTAAATTGTCACAAAAAAAAAAAAAGCAATAGCCGAAAGTGGAGATAGGTCCGGGGGCGTGGGGGGGGGTCACATTTTTAGATTTAAAAAGAGACAGACATGGTCATGTTTACACCTGTTACGTGGCCTCATCAACAGACTGTTTAAAGGCTTAAAATCCTAATAATTTAAAAAGAAGCAAGAAAGGGACAGGCCAGTAGCTCAATCTTGTACCCCAATTCTTCCTCCTTGGACACTTGTATTTTTCTACTCCTCCCATTGCAGGGCTTTTCCTCTCACTGAAAAGCTGTTCTCTACCTACACTAGTATTTTATTATCTCTGACAAAGAGACGAGTACTTGGACTTCCCATGACTCTAAATACTAATATTTAGTATCTACTGATGTCTACCATGGCTCTGGTTTAAGCCCGAGGCACATTTTACCTCATTTTCCTCATAAAAATGCCATGGCATTGTGAATATTAATAAAGGCCAACCTGGCCACAGTAGAGTCTGGAGCTAGAAGTGGGGGCCCTTGCACAGAACATCAATTACTGGAAGAACTGCCAATTACAGATCCTAACAGAAAAATCCTCAATAGTAAAGGGTCGTTACAGGCCAGCAGGGAGAGAGGAACATTGCATCTCCGACAAGAAACAGACCACGCCAGCAACTCCACCAATGAGAAACCATCATCACCTTCAACTCTTGCTTCTCTCCAATGGACTTTCGTTCCAGCAACCCCTCCCAACTTCCTCGGTCTTCTCCATAAACTAATGTTCCTCTCCTTTGTTGGACTTGCCTCTGGTTTTCCCACAGCCTGCATGTCCTGAATTGCCATCTTCTGCTATTACTGAATAAACTCATTTTTGCTGGTAAAATCATGGACCATCTTAAGTTTACGAGCATCAGTGAAAAATGAGACCACCGCACTCAAACTTTCTCTTTCAAGTGATTACACTAGAAAGTGTGGTACAGGGGCCCCTGGGTGGTCCCGTGGTTGAGCGCCTGCCTTTGGCTCAGGGCGTGATCCCAGTCTGGGGATCGAGTCCCACATGAGGTTCCCTGCAGGGAGCCTGCTTCTCCCTTTGTATCTCTGCTTCTCTCTGTGTCTCTCAGGAATAAATAAATAAAATCCTAAAAAAAAAAAGTGTGATACACCGCCAACATTATTAACAGCGCACCGCTCAAGTTCTGGCTCAGGACCCTCGTGGTTACTTCACCCAGAAAGCAGTAATAAAAATATGCAGCCAGAGTTGCCCAAGTGAGGATCAAACGAGATCTCAACCTCAATGTTCCTGATGTCCACAAAGCAAGCACCAATGGCCAGGATAACAATAGAAAAACTGCATCTTTCAAATTCATTTATTTTGGTTTTATTACAACTACTTATAAGGGGCAAGGACAGAATAGCTACACAAGTTATTTTAATTATAAGTTAATAAAAGCCTACATCAAATGCATTATCTTACAAAATACCAAGCGATGGGAGTATATGGAGTAATGTGCTGCTTCTGATACTTCGTTGACTTCAATTTCACTACTCCTTCCAAAGGGGAGATGAAGGCAGTGAGCTATTTGCAGAAAGAAGTGACTGTGTCCATCAGACTGACATTCTGAACATCCTCTTCCTCAGTTCAGCTGTCTTCTGCTCCAGCTGAGCACCACAGTCCTCTGTGGCCTTGTCAATGCCTTCATGGTATCTCTCCAAAGCAGTTTTCAAACTTAGAAATATTTCCTAAGTGGAAAATGAAATGGACTAAGAATTATCCCACGTGTCAACCTAAACTGATGAGTTACAAGAATTCTAACCATCTCATTAATATTTATTAATAACATTGTAAAGCCTAAATGATCTTATGCGCACGCGCGCACACACACACACACGTGCGCGCGTGCTTACTCATTTTAAGAATCCTTCTGCAGGCTCCACAGACACACCAAAAAAGTCCACTGCTTAGAAAGAACAGAGCAGAGACATGTGACAATGATTTGGATTCTAAGACGTGAAGAATGTATTTTTAATTGTCAAGGAAAAGCTTTTACTTTGGAGCTTTTCATCTCTACCAGGCAGGTGCCTGGGTTACTGCAGACAACTAGACCCTCTGCATCTGGCCCCAATCACCACTGAAAAGACAGGTCAACAGATTTAATAAGTAATCTGTAGGACTGAAAAATACACATGTTACAGACATTTTACTAAGCTCATCAGGTAATTCTTTTTTTTTTTTAAACTTTTTTTTTTTTTTAATTTTTATTCATTTATGACAGTCACACAGATAGAGAGAGAGAGGCAGAGACACAAGCAGAGGGAGAAGCAGGCTCCATGCACCGGGAGCCCGATGTGGGATTCGATCCCGGGTCTCCAGGATCGCACCCTGGGCCAAAGGCGGGCGCCAAACCGCTGTGCCACCCAGGGATCCCTCATCAGGTAATTCTATAAGCTATGAGTTTTCATATAAACCTTATGTGGATGTGCTAAGAATTAAGAAAAAAACGAGAACAATTTTTATAGATGGAATAAAAATAATAAAAGAAGCCAGTTGCCCTTTAAACACTTTCTTCTATCTCATACTCATCCAGTGCAATTTCAATCCTTGTAAGTTACTCATTTTTCTGGAAAAAAAAATAACTCTCAAATCTTGATACAAGAAGTGGTATTCTAAGTTTACAGGTGTTTCATCACTGAAATAAAACAGCAGTCCTCTTCCGGTGGGAGAAGCAGGGATAAATGGGTATCACGTCCTCAATTTTAATCGTCCCTCTCATTACATTTTTCTTAAACCTACAGTTTGGCCTCTACTTACCTTAGTTTAAATTTTAGTGTAGATACTATCTGATTTCGAACAAATTATATAGATTATAATTTAATATAGTGCAATTCATAACGTTTCAAAAAAGAACGAAACTATTTCCAGACTCTGACATTTATGCAAGTTTGAGAACTATTGCTCAAGATTCAGCGAATATAAATAGATGCTTAAGGCTAAACACTTTCCCCAAATCCAAACACAGATAGTTATTAAATCCTAATACAAAAATAGAAGAGTCTATTTAGATTTCTAAGATCTAATTGGGCATCAAATTACTACTACTATGTTGGAATGTGAATCATTAAGAAAATAAGTCAAACATTTTTGAAAGCTTTATTTCTTAAATCTTAAAGGAAAAACAAGGTGAATTAGTTGCCAGCTTGCGTAAACACTATTTAAAAAAAAAATACTCAGCACATTCAGCAGCTATAGATCAATTTAACTTCCTAGTTCCATAGGAGTGTCTATTTATTCTTACTAAAAAGGAAGCTGAATAAATTTGGTAGGACGATAGTACTTGTAAGAAACTATTAAGACCAAGTATGGTTAAAGAAAGATACACAATCTAAACATCTGAACCAACCACTTTGACATGCCTAAGGAAACCATTTCCTACCAAGAACAAAGACACTCTCATGGAGGAACCAAACCCTGAAGGTAGAGCCCCATTAAATGAATGACGTGTTAAAAGCCCATTTCAGGGGTTCCTGGGTGGCTCAGGGGGTTGAGCACCCAACTCTTGATCTCAGCTCAGGTCTTGATCTCAGAGTTCAAGCCTGACATTGGGCTCCATGCTGGACATGGAGCCTACTTTAAAAAAAAAAAAAAAAAAAAAGGTCCATTCTAGGGCTTCTTTCAACAGAAAGAAGCAAGCAAGCACACGTAGAAGTTACGAGGCAAACGTCACTGGATGTTAATGACACAAGCACAACCCTCTCAAATGCTATTTTAGTTTCCAACTGAATTCTGTATCCAAGTGGAACTTTATATTATTAATTCACATATAATTCACAAAATAAGTATATCTTACTATGATGACATCACTAAAGTTAAATATTTTTAAATTCAGAGTCTGGTTCTGTGGTGTGTGTGTGTGTGGTAACCACTAGGTGCCTGAGGCTAGAAAACTGACATTTAAATACCTACAGGCCACATCTTCTTTATCCATTCATCTTTCGATGGGCCCTGAGCTGCCCTTTCCACACTTTAGCTGCTCAGCAGCCACAGCTACCTAGTGGCTCCCGGACTGAAAAGGACAGAAGAGCATCCCCATCACTGCAGAAAGTTCTACTGAATGGCACTGGTCTAGGTAACTTTCTCACTTGCAAATCAGGTAAGTTTAAGATGACAGTTAACCCTTGAGCAACGTGGGTTTGAACGGAGCAGGTCCACTTATACATGGATTTTCTCGTGGTATAGGATTATAAATGTATTTTCTCTCTCTCGTGATTTTCTTCATGACATCTTCTTTTCTCTGGCCTACATAATGTAAGAATACGGTACACAATACATACAGTATACAAAATATGTTAATTGGCTGTTTATGTTATCAGTAGGCTAGTAGTCACAGCAGGCTATCTTTTCCTTTTTGTGGAAGGTAATTATGAAGGAAGCTAAAAGGAGCTCTTTGGCAAAATGCATCATGCACCACAGGGTTCCGACTCTCCCACACTGTTTAGGACACGCTGATACCACAGCGCAGACTACGTAAAGTTATAACTTAGCAACTTCAACAACTGCAGGAACTGTCCGGATCAGTGGCTCTGTGCCACTCGGAAGAAAAGAAAGATTTAATGTACAAAGGGCCCAATTCTACTTAGCATTTTTATTTTGGAGAAAAAGGCATGTTGATCAAGTGTGCAGGTGACGCTAAGCCATGAAAAAATCATTAATGTGAATGATACAAAGAGTTGATATGACCTTGATACTTGGAAATTCATATTGAAGGAAGCAGATGAAGCCTTAAAGAAATAATAGTAAAATTCTGAATTAAAAGTCCCAAGAAATGGCTGCACTCAAGCATGGTGAAACATTTTAACTAGACAGAGCTACATGCGGAACCGACAGGGGTCATTTAATTGATCACCAGCTCAATATGAGCCAAGGCGAGAAGCTGCTGCTAAAAATCCAAGCCAGTAGTACACATCATTAACAGAAGCACTGTGTTTTGGGACTGGCCATGGTATTATCTGGGAGGCTATGTTTAGTACTGGGTTCTACATTTTAAACAGAATAATGACAAGCAGGAAACAGAGGGGAGAAGACAGTAAACAGGGTAGTAGTGAATCTGAAAATTAAGCTATATAAAGAATGGCTGGAAAACTGGGGCTCATTAACCCAGATGAGATGGCTGGAGGAACCCATGATCATTATCCTCAAATGTCTGAAGTGATATTAGGCACACGACGATACAGATTTGTTCCAGAGAGATCTTGGTTCACTTGAGTACAGAAATTTTAAATTCGAAATAAGAAATAACATTTTAACCACTAAAGCTGTCCTAGTAGAAGAGCTTGGATGGTTATGAGCTCAATGATATTGAAAACAATGAAGCAGAACCTATCAACGGTTCTCAAAAGCCACAGGAAAAAAAATGCCCATCATGAACCCTAAAGAAGCTGACGATTCCAATTCAGGACACTTGGGTGGGGTTGGTTTGTTCATTTTTTAATTCCTCTTTGAATTCTAATGCACAGCCAGTGCTGTGCTAGATGACCATCCAAGTTTACAAATATTGATGAAAAACATCCTACATCTAAGGCACCATTCCAGGCACGGTTTGACAGGACATACTAAGGTAAGAAATACATGAGGGCTATTGTCAAGAAACTTAGAATGTTACTGGTGAGACCTGGAGGCACCGACCCCAGTTACACAAGGCCGTAAGGCCCGCAGGGACTGCCAGCCAAGTGCTGACTTACCTAGTAGCTGGTCCACTCGCTGCGCCTGACCATGTGGTAACAAAGAAATATTAACTAACTGATTGCTTTAAGAAGTAGGACTGGGTTTCTCCTAAGATACTCACATTTCTAAACCACATTCTAAGGACAAAAAAGGGCTGGGCCTTGGTGAATATCCAAGAGCAGGGCAGGAGAAGAGATGTAGTTGAAATGTGTAAAGAAAGGGAAAAACACAGAAAGTCAGGATAGCAGGCCGGATGGACCGCGGCAGAGAAGACAGCCATTCTCTTTTCCTTTCCTTCGTTCCATCCTTCCCCCCTTCCTCCCTTTCCCAGCAGCCTGGAGACGACCCTCAGTGTACGTATGTGCACAGTTAGCGATGTTGTCTCTGGAGGGGTTAAAGTTCCTGAGAACCCATGTGGGACTGTCTGTGGCATCTCAGTACTAGGACCCCTTGCAAATTGGATGTGGGTGGTGGAGGGGAGAGACAGCAAGTCTTTAAATATTTCTCAGGTATCAGGGTTTTAGGAAACCTGGATCCAATATGTCAATAGAGGCAAGGCAAAAAAGAATGAGGGGGAAAAAAAAGAGAGGCCACGGGCTTTCATAGGATAAAGGGCTGTTTTTAGTGATTTCTAGCACAGGTGTTCAGGGCAATCTGGAAGATATAGGTCAAACTTCGAAACTCAAGCGAAAATGAGCACTAGGACATGTATCAGGAAAAGACTATTTCTTTGAGACCCTGGCAGTTAAGAAAAGGACAGAAACTGGTAAATACTTGATGTGTGGCATACTGACATTTCGGAAGGACAAAAATGTAGAAGATATGTGTCCTTATTAAACAGAACTGTTTATGAAATGATAAAATGAATACTCTGAAACAAGCAAGAATAAGAGCAGAAGTAACTTTAGGCAACTATGATATCATTAAGTCTCATCACACAGGGGCCACCCTCAGCTATTCTGTTTCACACAGGGGCCACCCTCAGCTATTTTATTTATTTATTTGAGAGAGAGAAACAGAGAGACAGAACATTAGCCGAGGGAGGGGCAGAGGGAGAAGCAAACTGCCTGTAGAGCAGGGAGCCTGATGTGGGGCTCAATCCCAGGACTCTGGGATCATGACCTGAGCCGAAGGCAGACGCCTCACCAACTGAGCCACCTAGATGCCCCAAGAAATACTTTTGAGATCCTTTTATCAGGACAAAAAAAAGGCAGCAACTTTTTAGAGGATATTACTTAACGTCACTATTCAACTTCACTTACCAAAAAAGTTCAGAACCTGTACGGAGCACCCACTCCTACTGCAGAGCACGGTGCTCGGCTGGGTTAGGGGGAAAGGACAAGGGGAAAAAAAAGTATGAAGGAGGCATACCTCCAAACACGGGTAATGGAGAAGGGGCTGTAGATGGAATCAGAACCAGGGAACCGGGAGGTCAATCTCTATTTCAGAGAGCCAACAGAATCTTGAACATGAGGGCAGCAGAACCGCCTCTGTGAGCTGGTGAGACCGCCAGAAAGGCACCTGTGGGCACCCACTCACCTGAGACTTCAGCTTCTCCCTCTCAGTGGCATCCTTCAGTTGCTGAATTGCAAATTTAATTTTCTGGATTTCTTGATTCATTGTGGTTACTCGCTCATAGACAGCTCCTCTTTTTTCTTGAACTTTTTTGCAATCTCTAGAGGAAATCAGACAGCTAAATTTTAACTCTGCGCAAGCATCTGAAAAGGTAAACATTAACTTCTTCCTTTTGATTCCAAAGAGATGTGTATATTTGTTTGACAAACCTAACCCCCTTCTCAGGACATAAAAGCAGAGAACTGCAAACCCCCGGGGCGGAGGGCGGGGGGGGGGCTGTACCCAAGGGCTATAATTTACAATGGAGACTTTAAAATGTGCACCCCCATGTGTCCCCCACTGGGGGGGGGGGATGTGGCTCAGGCCTTTTCTGCAAGGCAGTTTGGCAGCAAATACAAAATCCCCCGGTTCCACTTCATCTTCATCTGCATGACCGAGAACAAAGGAAACCTTTACCATGTGCAGGCTGAAACGCAGACATCTCGGAGATGGGGGGGGGGGGGGCAGGGGCATATTCTAATAATACATTCTCAGAACCAACGGGAAGAAGGCTCTCCCCAAGCAACACCCCAGCATCCTAACGACAGCCATAAACACTTAGGGAAGTATTCATTCTTACCTGGATAAGGTAGACAAGACTTTTTCTCAAAATGTGGATGCTATGATGCCACAGCCCACCCAGACTATCACATGGCCAGTTGATTCATGTAAGGCAGCCCTGGCCCAGTCCTTTAAGTACACTGAGACAAGCTGTGGCACCAGAGCCCTTCAGAGAATCATGCAAGGGAACTGGAAGCAGGACATCCGGAATGGGAAAAATCTAGGACCTAAAACATCTCTAGATCTAGACACAGCATTATCCAATTCAAAATTAATTCATCCTTTTTTAGTCACCCGCAGGTGGAATAACTTTTAGAAATCATAGGAGTTTGGGGATCTTGGGGAAAAAATAGACCAGCTTCTCCCAATTATTTTCCAACATGTCAAACAAAACAAGTTCCTACTCCATCACGGTGTGTTTGTACTGCTTGACATCCTCGTGCTTCTTATTTATTTTGAATTGTGCTGTGGCGAGTTTTTCCTTCTTGACGATCATCAGTCTTTTGAAGGAATTTTCTTCCGTCTTCAACTTCTTCAGCTCTGACTCGTCACTCTCAATTCGGTCCTCCAAGCTCAGGCTCTGTAGGTCACAGAAGGTATGTAAAGTTGACATATCCAATTAGGATTTATAAACACGAGCACCTATTTCCTGGGGTGAGCTATGAGATGAGACAAACTGAAGGTAAAATAAAACCGCCTGAGCCTGGAAAGCCGAGCACAAGAATGCAGAGTCAGGAGGAGGATGCACCAAGGTGCTGGGGACGTGAGGAAAGAACAGGACCCCAGGCCAGGCTGCACAGAGGGGTTTGGGTCTCAACTAAGGTAGGAGGAATGGAGAGAAAAAGGGGAAACCCTCGGGTAAAAGCAGCAACCTCAATCTTTTTTGTTAACTTCGGATGACAGATAAGGGAGTGTAGGGTTGGGACAGGACACCTCAGGCCACCTCGCCTTCCAACCCCTACTTCCTTCAAAAAAAAAAAAAAAAATCCTTTATCAAATGCAATGTTAGTGATCCCGGGAACGGTGTGGGTTACTGTGATAAAGTTAAGAAGTAAAAAAGGATTTTCAAGCCTCCAGCCTGAGAAACTTAAATAACATTGGCATTAGCTCTCTCCATCTTCAGGGCAGGTACATAAACTAAAATCCCAGGTACAATGTGAGGCCGTCAGTTGGGACTTTAGGCTTACTGGTGAGAGGATCATTTCCAACTGTTAGAATAAGTTTAAAATTCCATTGCTTTCTCCCAAAATATATATGGCAATCTGCCATGTTAATTAATCATTCATTTCATCTGAAGGTTACCATAGGCCTTACCGCGGCTGTGTTTAAGAAGAAAAATGTTTTATTGCTCAGTGTACACTGCCACATTTATTATACTCTAGAATGATCCTGCCTTTCTTTAGGAAAATAGTAACAAAAAGTAAAAGCAAGTCCGAGGAACTATAAACTATAGTAAATGATTACATAATAAAAACATTAAAATTCCACACTATACAAACCTCTTTTAAGATGCTGGTTAATTTTTCCCTATTATCTGCAAGGTCCTGTATTTTCTTCTGATATAACTGTACCTCCATTTGAAATGAAGGCAAGCAGTCAACGGAGTCTCTATAGATTTCATACTTTTCCATCACTTCTTGCTTTGAAAAAAAGAAACACAAAAACCAGTTTGATCGTCTCCTTTATGAAACTGCAGTACTGTCAATTTGTTTGCTCTTAAATAATTTCTGCACTTAATACTGAAAGCTTAAGAGCAGAGAACAATTAAGTTTCTAGGTCAGTAAGAATGTGCTATTACTGACATGTGTCTAAGTACATATAATTACGCTTCTTAATTGCCAAATATCCTTACACAAAGGAAAACTGCCACAATTTTACTAAATCACTCACTGAAGTACCTTCCAAAGGTTATTCATGATGATTTTAAAAGAGTTCGTGTCTGCTAATATTCAAACTGCTCCTAATTACTCCTGGGCAATTGTATTACCAATTATAATCTTCCTATTCATCTGTATAATAACTATCACTACAGCTGATTCTTTTTAAAAGATTAATTCGTCTTCTGAAATTAGAAAATGAACATGTTCACTCCAACCACCGTAACAATACAGACTGACTTTTCTTCTCCCCACTAGCCTACCCCTCCACCCACCTTATCAACCAATTGGACTTTGTCATCAGTGAAATGCTTAATCATATTATTGCTCATTTCTGTTGTCTTTTTCTTACCAATCTGTAAACACTCTTTGCATGTCATGGATGTAATTCCTTTACCTCTCATAGGCACTATAAACATGTTCCATAGGTTTTTTTCTATAGCCTTTGGGTTTCCAATCTCAATTAAAAAAAAAAAATTCATCCCATTTTAAGATTATACAAATGTTCTAAAATTTCTAAAATTGTTAAAGTTTTAATCCACATAGAATTTGTTTTTTAAATGGTCCAAGGTATAGACACAGTTCCCTTTTCTTCTAAGTGAACAGCCAACTGAACCTTAACTAATTTTATTAAGTAAACTACACTTTTCTCCTAAATACTCAGACCTATTTTTGGCTCTCATTTCTGTTCTGGTGATCTTTGTCTATTCCTGTGTGATAATTCTTAATTATCAGGAATCATTAGAATAGGAAATTCAGAGATAAACCAGTAATGTTCTTTCAATTGATAATATAAAATCCCTGTCTCAAAAAAAAAAAAAAAAAATCCCTGTCTCACAAAGGATGCTAACTTGTCTACCTGCTGCTACTTCTATCCCACTGTGTCTCCAGTCATCTTTCACAGTAATTCATCTTTTTAAACATAGATTATATCATGTTCCAATATCTACCTTTTAAAGTAACCAGTGGTGTGCCCTTGCTCCTAAAGTAAAATCCAGTATCCTGAATAATCTGCCTATTGTTTATTTTTCTGTGGTTGCCTCATGCCACTCCCCCTCCTGTGCATTAGGCTGTGTTCCTTGAATATACCTTGCTTCCTTCTACCTCAAAGAATTTACACATGTTGCTCCCTCTGCCTCCAATGGTCTTCCATGTACAAATTTAGTAGAATATCCACTGTCTATTCTTCAGATGTCAGCATCAATTCCTACTTCCTTCCCCCCACTACCAGGTTTCCAAAACATTAAATCAGGCTACCCTCATTATTTCAACGAACCCTATACTATTTTTTGTTTCTCTTTTTGATGCTTTTTAAAAAATATTTTCAGAGCAATTTTAGGTTCACAGCAAAACTAAGCAGAAGGTATAGGAACTTGCCATGTACTTCCATTATATAATTGATTATAAACTTAATACTTTTCTCTATCAGAAAAAATAACTAAATAAGTCTCCTGGGGACAGAATTTCTATTTTGATCACCCAGGACAAAAATCTCAAAAATGTGTTGCATAATTGAACAAATGTCTTAACACTGTACTTCTTTTCCCTACACCTACTTTAGAAGAGAATTACATATCAGGGACAAGAGCAAAAAGTTTAAGAGGAAAAGAAGTGTAGATAAACTTGGAAATCACAAAATTAACATACAACTAAACAAGAGTTGCTAAAAAGAAAAAAATATACATGGAAAAGCATTAAAATTATAAAAGGAAATTCACCCTGGAATTTTTAAGTTTCTGGACTGTGTCTTTCATTTTTTCTTTATAATTCTTTAGCTTCTCTGGAGAATCCACAATTTTTGTTTTCAAACTCTCTTGAACTTCTTTCAAAGAAACTACTGACAATTTCAGTTCATTCTGTTGAGAAAACATATTTACATATTAGAGTAATAAAATTGTTAACTTACCATAATAATGGAAAAGAACAAAGAAATTGGGTACATGCTTGTTGTTGTGGGGTTAAAATTAAATTATGATCACCTGCTTATTTGCTCCCATCTGTCTATGGGCTAAAGACTAAGCCTCTCCGCAAGACATTCGAGGTCCTTTAGTGTACTCCTCCTGTCCTTGCCAATGTCCTCTTTGGCCAGTTCCAGTACATCAACAACCTGCTAATACCAGTCCTAGGTTTACAGATGCAAGTGATCTCTCTTTGAGCAGTACAGTCCTTCTGAATACCATCATCCCACTCCTGTAGCGCCTCTTGAGTTTCATTCAGCCTTGGAAATCCTGCTCCCACTTCCTCTACCTTCTTTCTATGAAGGGTACAATCACTGTACACACAATGGTTTAATTATGGACTTAATCTGTGTTACTGAATTTGACTGAATGATTTGGGGTTGTGAAGAGTTATCTTTGTTCTCCCAGAACACAGACAAAGCAACAGCATGAGGAGGTGGTCAATACAGGCCTGTTGAATTATAACAAATTTCCTTGCTCTCCTGAATTTCAAACCATTTGGGGAACTGAAGTGAAGGGCATTGGATTGGAGAATTCTGTGAAAACTCTCTGCAAGTCTAAAATTATATAAAAAGATAAAAATATTCATATGAACTTCCTCCTCAAGAATTAGTTGATAAATTACGTTTACATTGTGAGAGACTATGTATCAATATGGAAATATTTTCAAGAATATTAAGTAAAAGAATAAATTATAGGGGGATCCCTGGGTGGCTCAGCAGTTTAGCGCCTGCATTCAGCCCAAGGCATGATCCTGGAGTCCCGGGATCGAGTCCTACATCAGGCTCCCTGCGTGGAGCCTGCTTCTCCCTCTGCCTGTGTCTCTGCCTCTCTCTCTCTCTGTCTGTCTCTCATGAATAAATAAATAAAATCTTAAAAAAAAAAAAAGAATCAATTATAGGTCAACGTATAACATAAACCCATTTCTAGGAACACAATAAGAAAGCAGCAACAGATAACTATATGCATCTATATAAATAAATGCATGCAATGTCACTGGAAAAGGACAGGAGGGGAAGGAGGCCAGAGAAGAGGGCCTTCTGTGTCTGACTCTCTGTCCCTCTCACTATACATATGTATGCATTTGAGTATTTTGTAACAGGAATATATTCCCCTACAGCTTGTGTAAATTGTCTACAAATTATTTTTTAACTAAAAATACCACAAATGATTTTACATTTTGACCAACTAACTCAGAGGCTAAAATTCAATGTTTGAAACAATATGTTATTTTAACAACAGCCCCACTAGGTTTTCTACTTTCACAAGCTCTACAAAACTAGAGGCCACCCTCCTTACAACTGACATTGACTTTCTTTTTCTTTTTTTTTTAAGATTTTATTTATTTATTCATGACAGACACAGAGGTCTAGACAGAGAGGCAGAGACACAGGCAGAGGGAGAAGCAGGCTCCACGCAGGGGGGCTTGATCCCAGGTCTCCAGGATCACACCCTGGGCTGAAGGTAGCACTAAACCACTGAGCCACCCGGCTGTCCTGACATTGACTTTCATCACATTTCTTCCCTTTATAAGAAGACTAAACTGGATATTCTAATTACAAAATGATGTTGTTTTAATGTAGATTTTAATGGGACAGAAAGAACTGAATAATAAAACTGAACCACAGTCAATACTACTCAGATCAAAGCATTTGCTAATAAAAAAAAATGAGGAATATTTTACACCAAAGTAAATTTCAGGTAGTTCTATAATATGTGTTAATAGGGAAGCCATAAAAGTACAATGAGACAATGTGGGATTAAAAACATGAGAAATGGGACAGGGTTTTTTATGTATAGAATTAAATCCACAAACCATAAAGGCCGTGTCTATAAATTTTACAGTAAAAACATAAGCCTTCTAATGGAAAAAAATCATGAATTTTAAAGATAGTTAATATCCCTAATTCATAGTTTCTTAAAAAAACAAACAAACAAACAAACAAACAAACAAAAACACCAAATAAGCCAGGAACCACAGGTAGTTTACAAAATAAGAAATAACAAACCATTCAATAGATGTCAAAATCACTAAGAATGAAAAAAAAAATCAAAATTAAAATGAGGTGTTGTTTTTTCCTATATAAGTGACAAAGCAAACTAAAAGCATCACATTTTGGCAACAATAGAAAAAAAGAACACTCTCAGATTCTATTGGTAGGAATGTAAATTGATATCCTTTTAGAAGTCAGTTTGGCAAGGTGGGGTAGTTTTAAACGTGTATTTCCTTGAACCCAGAAATCTTCCATGTAGGAAGATGAAAAGCAGCCCGGTACACAGACACCTGTGTGTGTATGCGGGTGGGTGTGCAGCACACACACGCAGCTGTCCAGCAGAAGAAACATTAGAAGCCAGCGAGTGTCTGTCCCTAGGGCACCAGAAGGACCTACATAAGTGCAATCACAGCCACATGCAGCTGTTAAGGTAATGAGGATCTACAGTGGCGTGAAAGTATTTCTGCTCTTTTGTTCAGCGGAAAAAAAAAAAAAAAGGCAGGTTTGAGGCATATAGAGTCTAATAGCTCTGATGTAAAATTACACATGCCTCTCTGCACAGAGAGGTGTCATAATATGACACAAATCAGACTGTGTGCTGAGCTTTCAGGTGATTTTCACTCTCCTCATACATTTCTGCGTTTCCATTTTAAAAAAAAAACAGTAGTCAGCTATTATATTTAAATTGAAAACAGTTGAATTAGTTTCATTTTAAGGAAAAATGGAGAAACATTAGACTATAATAACAGTTAAAATACTCCACACAAAATATTCAAACCTTAAATGCTGGTTATATGAAAAGACACTTACCAAACGCTTGGTTTTCTCTGAAATCTCAGACTTCTTTTGGGAATTTCTTTCCTGAAGCACTATCTAAGGAAAAAAGAAAACTGTTTTCTGTAATGATTCAAAATAGATTTAAATTTCGCCACTCAATGCTTTCTCATAAAATAAAAGGTAAGAAAGGAAAGGAGTTAAATGGATTAGAACAGATATTCTCAAATTTCTGTTTACGATGCCCCCAGGCCAGAAGAAATACCTAAGGGTTCCTTTAGTAAATAGTGGAGGCCACATCACTGCATAAGTACTTATGTCCTAACAACTTAGTAGCCCTTTGAAAAAGTCATGCATACAAATCCAAAGAAAAAACAATGTTTCATTCATTCTTAAGTAACCACAACTACTCCCATTGGATGCATGACCTATTGGGCACTGTACAAATTCACACACGTTGGAATCTAAGTGGACACAGACATTCTCATTTCCTGCTCTATGAGGTTTCTCATGGAATACTGGTTTCTCACCATAGCAAATGCCAAAACCCAGGTTCACAAAGATACAAAAAGAGGCAATGTCAGTTACTGGAACCCGGAGCCAGTGGTTCAAGCACGGCAAGACAGATGCTGAGCATCTCTGTTTCCCCTGAAATTTTAAAACACCCTAAGCAGCCCCGCAGGTTTGTGTCAAGTCCAGGGTGCTCCCACACATCATGGGAACAGCAAGACTAGAACGCGGAAAATCCTAAAAAAGTCTAGTCAACAAGACAGTGTAGAACTTTGACCACACAAATGAATAATCACGGTGGACAGAAGTACATTTCCATAAGGAGCACAAACGGGCACAGCAATTGACCCTATATCTTTAGTAACTGAAAGTAACATGCCCTTACCCCCTCCACATCCGTTAATTTTTTTTTTTTTTTATTTTAAGCTAACAATGGTGGAAATAAAATGAAACCTCATTCACTTGGGGTTGAGAGGCCAGGAGGGGGAGCTCTCACTCCGCACCACCAGCGTCAACCACAGGAAGCCTCATCAACCACCTCATCAACTGGGGACCCCAACAGGGCAAGACACCCACCCCATCTCCACGGGAAAGGCACTACCCCTGCTGCTCCACCAGTGAGGAACCATCACCACTCTCGACTCCTGCCTTTCCTCCCCGGACTTCCATTCACAACAACCCCTCCCAACGTCCCCCTTCTCCATAAAAGAACATTTCTCTCGTTTGTTTGTTGGGCTAGCCTATGGTTTTTGCCGCAGCCTACTTGTGCCAAACTGCAATTCTCTGCTATTCCCAAATAAGCTTATTTTTGCTGATAAGATAACTGACTGTTTAATTTTTAAGGTCAACAACACAGCTGATACCGTTTTTTGACGAAATTCTTGATTCAGTGATTGCTGCAGCTCCTGAATATCATCGGAAAGCTGCTTGAACTCTGCTTGTTCTTCAACTGGAACAGAACTAAACATAGCAAAACAGATGAAAACAACATGTATCAAGTTCTTAACTTTGCAAGGCCAAAACAGTCCCTGTCCTCAAATGACTCAAGTGAAAGCAACAACAAAAAACTATCTGCTTTCATGTTTCTGAGTTCTCATCCCTCCATGTGACAGAGATTTAAAATAGATGACCTGGCCTCTACAACACAGAAAATAAAGATCAGATGGGCTCCTTTGGCCTTCCACCACCGAATCTACGAATCCACCTATGGACTCGCCTGCATGCGGACCTGCCTTTTCTAATGCGGCTCCTTAATTCGAGGAGTGAGATACTCCCTTTCCTGTCAGTGCTGGCTCCTGCCAGACTCCTCTCCTCCCCTCTCTCCCAGATATCAGCCATTCCCTTTGCCCGGTCCATCCTTCTTAACAGCATTTGCCCGTGTAAAAGTTTCTGCCATGGGCATGGTTCACAACTTCTGTTTTGAGACAATGGTACAGAATTGTGGTTTTAATTATTATTTCCCTGACTGCTGGTGAGTTTAATAATCTTTACATATTTTTAATTAGCTATTTGCATTTCTTCCTCTGTAAATTCCCTGTTCTTAGCCTCTGCCCATTTTCCTATTTTCCTTCTGCTCTTAGTTGGTAGGAACTTCATACATTAGGAATATTATACAGGCTTTCTTATGAGGGACAGTGCTCCTCTGCTGCATAGGCTGCAAATACCTGCTCCCAGTCTGTCACTTATCTCTTGACTTGGTTTATGCTAAACTTACCTGTGAAATTTTAGTATCTGCCTCCTATTCCCAGTCTCTGCAGTGTACTGCAGTCTCTAAAGACAATCTGTATCAGGGCAGTTTAGGAAAGCTTCCCCGTGAAACAAAGAAACTCATAGCCATCAAGAAATTACAAGGGATGGGGAATCCTTCTGCTCAAAATCTATCTATCTACCTGACCAAGAAATCCTAATTCCTGAATGACTCTCCTAAGTGACTGGTGAGGCAAAACAAAACAAAGCTCTGTTGAAGGAGTAAAACTTTTAATAGAATTAACTGACCTTAAGGAAGAAGGAGGGGCCAGTTACTGCTCACCAACACACAATAAATACTTCCAGACAGAATTTAGGAGTTAAGTGAATCGCTTTAAAACAACTCAGGCTAATTCACTAACTATAAGAATATATTACATACTATGAGAAAGAAGAAAGAGTTTTTCCTTTTTTGGGGACAGGTAAACTTAAATAGTCTGCTTTACTTGAAGTAGCCTACAGGGTTGTAATATGCTATTCATGATTCATTTTACATCTTGAAATTATATTTATTTGTTAATCTACTTACTCAAGTTTCTCTAATTTCATTAATGCTTCCTGGTGTGCAGTATTTAACTGGTGCATTTTGTCCAGAGAAGATTTCTGTTAAAGCAACTTTCATATTAGTGCCTTTCAACACAAACAGTGATGTGCTTAAACAAAACAAAACAAAACAAAAAAACTCCCGGTACACACTGCAAAATGCTTACTCACCTCTCAGCTTTCACCATCAGAAATAAGACTTTAAGAGAGGACAAGAATTCGTGATGAGTGAATTAGGAATTCCTTATTCACACATTAAATGCTGAGTTCTTACCATAGGCACTGTGCTAAGTGCCAAGAATAATACTCAAGAAGACAGAGTTACAGTTGGGATTTAAGTAGCTCATTTCCCTTGAAGGGTCAGATACATGCATGTTAGTCTACAAACCAGCTTGCTATGGGACTACATAGAACGACATCCAGCCAACCTGGGTAATGGCTGGGGAGGAACAGCAAAGAGTGCTTCATAAAAACAACAGATGTTTGAGCTGTGTCTTTAAAAATGAGGAGAAATTAGCCAAGCAAAGTTGTATGTTTCTGTGAGTGTTTTAGCAAATACACATGAGGCTTTGGGGAGTCTGTGATGTTTAAAAAGTATCGGCTTAACATGATTTGTGCAAGGAAGCAATTATCTATATACTCAATGTAGCTAGAGCTGAAGTTCTAATTGTCTGGTGTAACTCTGGCACTTTTCTAAGAATATGGTAACCCAAAACTAAGGACAGATGGAAACAGATCACACGGGTGACCCATAATCTTTCCAAAGTCTCTAAATCGTTGATGAAATGAGTTTCCATCTGTTAAAGTGATTTACTTGGACTAATCTTACAATGCAACATTGGGCAAGCATGATAGACAAAACATCATTTTAGGCCATTCTTTAGAAAGCAAACATAAATCTCAAATACCTCAATTAAATAAAGCACACTACACTACTATTAAACTTCAAAGAAAAAATAATGTGAATTTGTCACTTTTCCTCTTCCTTTATATTTCCTAATATAGAAAAGGAGCCTCAACTATAGTTAAGATTAGAACAAAAACCCAGCCTTTCCCTAATGTTATCCAATAGCAAAGAGAACTTCATTCTGATATACATTTTCCAGTAATGGAAATCTGTGACTTAAATAAATATTAAAATAAAATTGATCCTAACAGCTATATGACAATTAGATATCTGTGACAATCATTTCAAAACGGATTAGTTCATAAGTGATGCTACTGATCTGGTTATGTGACCCAAAAATATATTTACATCTTACATATTGCCAAAGAAATTCCATATACGTCTCACGGCATGCTTCTCTGAAGTGAATAAAGTTGATAATGCCACTTAAAAACCGACTTGTCCGTTTTGTCTCTAAAAGAGAAAGCAAGACTCCTTAAGTAAATCTTTGAGACAATGTAAAAATAAAATTCATCCTCTCCCACCATATACTCTGCTTGTAGCATGTAGAATAAAGCTGTGTGCATGCTATAATTAATCAAAGTGCAAAAACTGTGCTCTAATATAAGATCAGAATTATCTTTGCATTAATAACTTAAAAAAAAAAGTAAACCATTTTGGGCTAAGAGTGAATAATAGGAAATAAATTTACTCTATCTTAAACAACTTGAAAACCAGATAAAATATAAAAAGCAACAATTTTAGACACCAGATAACAAGTCCCTGAGAGAAACAAATGAGGTGAACCCATATAGCGCCAGCCTACTTGGGGGTTTTCAGGCTCTACTGCAAGGAGAGAACACAAACAACTATCAGGATTTGCCGAGTCACAAAGATAAGTTTGGTGTTTGGAGAGGCTAAGGCAACTAGAATTTATGAGTTCTAGAGGCCTTGGCCTTTCTCAACTAAACTCTATCTTCCTGACAGCCTTTATAAATATATTCTATAAATATATTCTGTTTGTTCAGGAAGAAAGAGAAATGCATCAGCATTATAAGAAAAGAGGAAGATTTTTTTTTAAGTCCCAAATCAAACTTTTATACTTAAAAAATGTCTGAAATAAAAAACACACCAGATGGGATTAATAGCAGACTGACCCGACAGATGAATGCATTAGTGACAATGAAGACACAACAATAAAAGCTATCTGAAAGGCCAGAGAGAAAATAATGAATATAGCACCTATGAGCTGAAGGACATCAAATAGCATAACAAATGTGTAATTGGATCCCACAGAGAGGACTGGCAGAAAAAAACCTTGTATAAAATATCCAGATATTTTCCAAATTAGATAGACACTACAGACATAGCCAAGGAAGTGAGTAAATCTAAGTGGGAGTAGGAGAACAGTGGGGGAGAGGAACATGACAACAAATAGAAAATCCCCCAAAAGCACATTATAATGCTAAAAACTTGTGATAAGGAGAAAAGTCTTCTAAGCAACTAGACAGGGAGAGGATGAAAAGAAAATAAGTCCCAGCTAAGTAAGCAAGTAAATAATTACTTTCATGTAGGAACAGTTGCTGATGCCTCGGGACTCGGAGCTGAGGTCCCTAGAAGATGTGGGACTCTAGGAAGACTACATCCTTAGTGAAAAAGTAGATAAGGAAAACGAAAATCTCTCACACCAGTGAAGGAAATGACAAAGCTACTACTGTCTCTTAGCTTTGTCTCTGGTGAGAAAAATAATCTCAGAATTCTAAAACTTGAACCCACCACCATAAGGATTTTGTTTGAGTTAAACTCTGTATGTGATCCAAGAACTACCACAATCAGGAATTAAAAAGTGATCATTAGCCAACACTAACCCTGGAACTACTGCCAGAAGCAAAAAGCATCTCAGGAGGGATGTGGCCTCAACTCCAGGAGCAGAAGGCCACAGGACTATTCTGCTGAAGACAAGCTTAAATTTATAATCCAAAGGCTTATGTGCACATGTACGCACACAGAAGAAACAATCTGTTGTCGAGTTATGGGATATGGCTAAAGCGGGACAAAAGGGAAATTTATGGCACTAAACACCTGTATTAGGAAAGAAGACAGGTCTCAAATTCATGTCCTCAGCTTCTACCTTAAAAAAAAAAAAAAAAAAAAGAAAAAAATCCAGCAAATCCAAACTACACATGAAAAAAAGAGGGAACAATAAGTACAGAAACCAATAAAATAGAAAACATGAATTCAGAAAAATCAGTGAAACCAAAAGCTGATTCTTTGAAAAGATAAACAAAATTGATTAGCCTCTGGCCACACTGGTCTGGGAAAACTACACGGGTGAAGAAATAAATTACCAGTGTCAGAATGAGAGAGGGACATCACTATGGACCCCAAAGACTGAAAAATGATAAAGGAAAGTTACCAACAACTTTATGTTAATAAATTTGCCAACTTATATGAAGTGGATAAGTTCCCTGAAAAGGGAAAACACCAAAGCTCACTCAGGAACACTGGCAACAAACCATCAGCATTTGATATTATCAGTGTTCTGGACTTTTGCTATTCTAATAGGTGTGTGGTAGTTGGTCAGTTGATTTTTGACAAAAACTGCCAAGGTAATTCAATGGAAAAAGAACAATCTTTTCAACAAGTAGTGCTGAAATAATTGGTGACTATATCCAAAAAAGAAAAAAACATAAACTTTGACCCTGACCTTACATCATATATAAAAATCCAAGCATTAAATAATAAAAGCTAAAACTATAATATGCTTGGGGTGTCTGGGTGCCTTAGTTGGTTAAGCACCCAACATTTGATTTTGGCTCAGGTCATGATCTCAGGATCAGGGGATCAAGCCCAGCACCTGGCTCTGCACTGGGTGTGGGGCCTGCTTGAGATTCTCTCTCCCTCACCTGCTGCCCCATCCCCCACTCATGCACACTCTAGCGCACCCGCTCTCTCTCTAAAATAAATAGATGATAGATAGAACTATGATATACTTAGAATACACAAGTAAAATCTTACATCTCTGAGGCCAAGATTTCTTACTACTACACACACAAAAAATGGTTTTATGAATCATTTTTATGAAAAAAGAAAAAACTGATCAATTAGAATCTTCAAATTGAAGTATATTTTGCTTTCCAAAGATATTGTTATATTAAAAAAGCAAGTAATAGACGGGGAGAAAATATTTGCATAATATTTATCTGATAAACTATGTGTTTTTATAGTATCTGAAGAAGCCGTACAATAATAAGACAAACAAACAAAAAAAAGACATGTGGCTTGCTCAATTGGTAGAGCATGTGATTCTTTTTTTTTTTTTTTTCTTAAGATTTTACTTATTTATTCATGAGAGACACAGAGAGAGAGGCAGAGACACAGGCAGAGGGAGAAGCAGGCTCTACGCAGGGATCCTGACGTGGGACTCGATCCCGGGACTCCAGGATCACACCCTGGGCCAAAGGTGGCACTAAACCGCTGAGCCACCCAGGGATCCCCGCATCTGACTCTTGATCCGGGATTGTGAGCTTAAGCCCCACATTGGGTACAGAGATTATTTTAAAAAATAAAATCTTAAAAGAATGATTCAAAAAGACACTTCGCCTAAGAGGATATATGGATAGCAAATAAGCCTATGAACATATGCTCTTAGTCATCAGTGAAATGAAAATAAAAACCACTAAAAATCTCCAGTATCAAGTCCAGGGAGGACATGGAGCAATTGAAAACTACCAGATATTGCTGATGGTATGATGCCACCACTTTGGAAAACAGTTCAGCAGTTTCTTAAAACACTGAGTATGCACCTAACACATGAGCCAGCATTTCTACTGCTAGGCATTTACCCAAAGAGATAAAAACACAGGTCCTTAGGAAGACTCATCGCCTAGGTTCAGAGCAGCCTTGTTCATAATGGCCAAAAATGGAAACAATATACATGTGTATCAACTACAAAAATTGTAGTTTATATTTACAATAGAATACTATTCCAAAATAAAAAGAAACAAAGTACTAATAAATGCAACTAATCTCAAAAGCATTCTGCTAAGTTAAAGAAGCCAGACACAAAAGACTACAGACTATTATCTCATTTATATCAAATATTAGACAAGAAACTACAGTGTCAGAAAGTAGATCAGTGGTTGTCAGGGAAGAGGGGTGGTGGGAAGTGATCAACTGCAAGGGGGCCCCAGGGAACTGTTGTAGGCTCAATTTCCATGCATGATTGTGGCAGCGGCAAGACAACTATATATCTTTGTCAAAATTAGTTATGTTTATAATTGGTTAATTTTTATTTTGTGTAAATTATAGATCAATAAACAAAAAGGTAGATCAGGAAGAGGAAAAAACGTTCTTTTAAAGATTTTTTATTTATTTATTCATGAGAGACACAGAAAGAGGCAGAGATACAGGCAGAGGGAGAAGCAGGCTCCCTGTGGAGAGCCTGATGCAGGCCTCGATCCCAGGACCCCAGGATCACCACCTGAGCAAAAGGCAGATGCTCAACCATGAGCCACCCAGGTGCCCGAAAAAAAATTTTTGAATAGCACACTGAATCTCTTGCAACATAGAACAGCTTGATGTATAAATATCAAGGAGTCAAATGAATTAAGGGACATCTAAATAAAGTTAAGAGAAAGAGAAATTGACATTTTAATAAATATCAAGACTATTCTTATCCAAGGTAAAAGATATTTTTCTTTAAGGTAAGAAGTAATTGTTCTACTTGAGAAAATCAGTATGATGAATCCACTATGCAATATCACAGCTTGCATATTCATGTTTTCAAATTTACAGAATAAATTTTGAGTGTAAGGAGTTAAGAAAAACGGATCAGAAAAACAGCCTTCCTACGGATCTACAAAGGAAAACAATTCCAGTAATAACGATTAAAAAATCCATCCTTAGGAATGGGATATATTTTCTAAAGCCAATTACCTGTAGTTGTTTTGTTTTTTTTTACATTTATTGATGGGGAAGTAAAATATTAAATTGAAGTCAGATATTAAAAATTATTTTAAATTCTCACTTACTTGGATATAGAATATCAGCAATCTCAAAGTCATTCACCCGACAGATGGGCATAAATGAGTCCCTTGAAGAAAAAGTGGAGAAAGAATACTATGAGTTATATTTAAACTACAGGATATAAACATTTTATTTTCCAAGAGATTTCTGGATATGTTTCTCAATGTCAAAAGACCAAGCAGAAGTCTACTATCATGTATAATCCAGAAAATCTACATTTTCTGTACACAAGTATTCAAACAATACCAAGGCATAAATCCTAATAAACAGCACACACTTTTGGAGGTACTAGGACTCTAAAAACCTTCAGACCATTTTAGATTCACAACCTTAAAACCTCCTTTGAAAGCAGAATTTTAAATGCCACAGAGGGAAGCTGTTAGTTCTATTTGAAGAAAGTCTACAATTTTGAATGTGCTGAAAGAGTGGAGAGGGAGATGATAGAAATTCTTTCTCCAAGAAAATCCTGTCATTAAGAGAGCTTAATGTAATGAAAATATGAATGCATGTAGTCTAAGAAAATAAAATGCATGTAGTCTAAGACTTTACTCACAGATGAATAAATAAATTGCTGACTGGCAAGAAGCCTTCCATGATATGTGGATACATGACTTCTGAGTTCACTGGCATCTAAATGTAAGATATCACAAAATCTAAGTTATACATTGATAGACAAAATGAGTAAAATTTCCAACCTTAAGATACTTTTTTTTTTTTTTTTTTTAAGTAGGCTCCACACCCAATGCAGGGCTTGAACTCATGACCCTCAGCTTAAGAGTCACATGCTCTACTGAGCCAGCCTGCCGCCCCTCCTTAATCATGAATTAATATCAAAATAATCTTATCATTAAATTTTTAAAACTTAGCAAACAATACAGATCCTAGCACAAAACTAGAATTGTTACTAATAGTGCCAAGGTTCACAGCAGGTGCTCAGTAATGATTTTTTAAATGAATGAAAGAATGAAGGGGTAAAGTCAGCATTTACTAAATATCAAGTACTATGTTAAGCATTTCATATGCATTCTTTCTTAATTTTCACAACAGTGCGCTATCCCTTTTTTGTACACAAAGAAACTAGGCCTTAGCAAGTTTCCATAGCAAATACGTGGCAAAGCCTTTGATTTTTAAGCAATATGTAATCATACTGATGAGATCCTAACGATAGTACATTTTTAGTAAAACTTCAGATCATGCCCCGAGGCTTCAAAAACAAAATTAAGAAAAATGACTTTTCCTACTAGCAATACCTAATTTGCTAAAGCTCAGTTGCCTTATTTCAATTGTTTTAAACATTAATATACATCTTTCACTGTAATTTGGGAGTCCTTCCTCAGAAAAGAGAGTATGTGGGAAGGCTCTGCTGCTGCTCATTAGGCTCTGAAGACAAACCTGTAAATCTGTGAATAACTGCACAGTTATTCGTGTCATTTAAGTCTTTTACTACTGTTGTCTTACTAAAGCTATCAATATAAGCTATTATTATAAGATTCTTCTGCAAGGGACATTAATTTTATATAAGCCTTTGATTTTGTTAAAATCAAAGTCAAGAACTTCCCATCCTGAAGCCAGTATGCCATCTGAACAAGGGAAACGCAGCGAAAGAATGTAATTTTGCCTCATCTTAAACCCACCATGTAAAAATGCTCCAGTCGAATTCCATATACTATTTGTAAGGCTCTCATGTAGATCATGTGCAAGACTTCAGGCTGCAAAAGAAAAACAACTTTTAATACTCTGATGCACGACTCTACAGCTGAATTGCTGTCATCATTACCATTCGAAATTGTAGTCAATGGATGCTAAGAGTAACAAAATTACTCTATTCCCCTTGAAATATTTCATTTTTTCCAAATTTTAAAACACCTATATACTTATCAGTTTGCTCAGATGTAATAAGTGGTCAATGAGATCAGCTGTTTTAAGCTTATAAACAGAATGAGAACAAGTATATGTAAATCCAATCCATCCACATTAGGGAAGACGGGTTAGTCTTTTAAAACAGATTGCAGGCATGTGGCAACCATAATGGCCATACTGAGAGTGTATTAAAAAAAAAAAAAAAAAAAAAGACCATGGGTAAACTTATTTCATGCTTTAGATGTTAAGGTTTCCTGAGATATTAAAGTTTAAGTGAACACTATGATCCTAGAGGTATAAATTTATTAGAGTAGCATGGAATTTTAAAAAGTTTCATCTTTTAATTCAGCAGCTGCCAAGTACTGGCCTGTAGAACCAGTTTTGTTCCATATACAAATTCATTTATTCTGAGATTATTCCTTCCATTTTAAAGATTAAAAAGGGACTGAGATCAAAAAGTTTGAGTTCTATATCATTAAACCGGGTTTTCTTCAAGACCAACACAGAAGGATGGACGGAGACTTTGGGATTTTCTGTGACACATAAGTAGTTCATTTTTGCATTTAATAACTAAAGAAATAAGAACGAAGCCTGTCAAAACAAGTCAATCCCCCCCCCCCTTGGGGCAAAATGCAAGAAAATTAATCTGTAAGCTTCCAAAGAGAATTGTTTCTAGGCACTTTTTATTGTTGGAAACCACTTAGAAGAGGTTCCTCCAAGTCCTACCAATAAATGATATGCTCAGACCACTACGATAATAATAAAAAATTTAATATACTTTAATATGTCTATGATTTAGAAGTGGATTTTTTTTTTTTTTAAGAAAACAACCATATTAAAGAACTGAATTCCTAATGGGAATGTAGATGTCACCTGACATATAAACTTAACAGTATTTTAAAATTACACTAGGTGAGACTGCTTCTGGATTAAAATGACTGGCCCACATCAAGTAATAGGGCACATCCTCTTCTGCAAACACTACAGAGGCAGAGTAGTTTCACTTGTTTTTAAATGCCACCATCCACATGCAAACACAATCACACTGTACCTTTGGATTTGGATAAAGATCGCTCTTGGAGAGGTTTTTACCATCAGTTCCTGTTAAGATTTTGTTGCGAATATGAATCACAATCTCCTCTATGTTATATCTGGGGAAAGACAAAGTTTCCATCTTGGGAGTCTCCCGCTAGTCTGAAGGAAGAAAAGGCAAAGATCAGAAACATGGCACAACCCGCTGTTCTCTTTATCTGGAAGCTGATGAATATAAGCAAATTTAACAAGCCATCATTGAACTAGTCATAGAAGTGCTAACTACCATCAAACACCCTAGTAAGATGACACAATTACATACATATGTATATCCTAAATAATAAATGTGTGTATATATGTGTGTGTCCTAAAATACATTTTATTCTGAAATGGCTCAGTCATTCTCTAAATTTCCTAATGCTGTTGAAAGAGGACTTTGCTCGAATATACTTGAAAAACCATGTGTTTTCTTTGTTAAATTCGGGGGACTTAGGGTTTAACAAGATTGGTCCTGAGAATCCTCAAAGCAAGATATGTAGGCGACACTCTCAGCAGAAGTTCGATATAAACAGTATCAATATAGGGAGATAATGAAATTGTACGGCGATCTTACATGCTATTAAATGTACACATAATGAGATGGATAATAAGATTTAAGAAGCACACAGGAACAGAGAGCTAAAACAAAAAATACAGTCAAAATAGAATGCTGTGATTGGTAGGAATTCCAATCACCAGAGAGATGACCTAAAAAAAAAAAAACAACAGTAAAAAAATACAGTCAAAATAGAATGCTGTGATTGGTAGGAATTCCAATCACCAGAGAGATGACCTAAAAAAAAAAAAAAAAAAAAACAACAGTAAAAATCACTCTTCCCTAATGTCCTTGGATGTGAAATATTCCCACCTGTGTCCCCCTGGAGCAGTCGTTCTGGCAACTAAGCACCCCCAACCCCAGGAGCGGGGGGACATCTGGGTACGTGTGGAGACATCTTTGGCCGTCAGGACTGGAATGGGGGTGCCATGGAAACCTGGTGGGGAGAGGCCCAGCATGCTGCTAAACAACCTACCGTGCCCAGGTCAGCCCCCCGCGGCAAGTAATTATTCAGTCCAAGTGTCAGTGACGTTGAGGTTAAGAAATCGTGTCCTAGAGCTCTGCATTTAACTGTTATGATGCCTGCCACAGTGTCTTGTGGTCATGTTCCTAGAACCCCGACACTGCACTTGGAGCCCCTGTAAGCTGACATCTTTTCATTTTCTTCTTATTTCCAGCTGTGCCCAACAGAGCAGCAGTAGTGACAGCAGGAGAAGCACGAGCCATAGCAGCCACTGCCTCTGCCTTGTTCACAACATTGGATTTATTACATTCCGATCCCGCACTCTGTGAGGAAGTAGCATAATTCAAGAGACCCAGTGTGAATATACCCAGTTTTGCAAAAAAACGGAAATGACCCATGATTCTGAAAAATCCGTTTCTTTGGGTGCCTAATGTTTCTTAGAATTCTATAGCTAAAAAGAAGCCTCTCCAACTTGCCTATAACCTCTGATAAATGTAGAAAGCCATTCTGAAAGACGGCTGGAAACATCTTTGCACTTCTGTGTGAACACGTGCAAACATCACAAAATTCACTAATTCTCAAGGCAACTCTTTTCCACTTCAGTACGGCTCAATCATTAGATTAGAAATCTGCTCATTGGTCCTATTTCTAGTCAGTGCAACCACAAAGAATGCATTAATTTCTGTTTCCATGACATCACTTTTAAAAATGTGAAGAAAAAAAATAAAAAATAAAAATGTGAAGAAAGCTATCCTATCTCTGCCTTGCTATCTCTTCTCTAAGGTTAAGTAAATATGATCTAAGTAGAGCCACTGCTTATATGACATCATTTTAGAGACTTTACCATTTTACTTACTTTCCTCTAAACCAATTTGGTCAATGTCTTCTCAAAACGCAATGCTCAGACTGAGCACGATACTCCAGATACGGTTTGCCTGGGGCAGAGTATCCACACAGTAGACATCGGCCACTGCTGGTCTAGTCGACAACTGTAGCCCCTACTGACTCTGTCTGTCTGTCTCTCTCTCTCTCTCTCTCACACACACACACACACACACACACACACACACACACACACAAATCAACTAAAGCTCCGAGACCTTCTTCAATGGGACCCATCGATAGCAAGCCAGGTCTTCTCCATGTTTTTCTTACATAATTATTTGAACCTTAAGCAAGGATCTGCACTTCCCATTACTGAATTTTATGACTTTCATTCCAGATCCTGACACCTCACATAGTAAATGTCCTTTTCAGCATAAACACACATTCCACATTTTCATCTAAGTCACAGATTTAAAAACCATTGATAAAGACTTGGCTAGAGGATTGCAGAAAAAGTCACTTTTCGGAAACAAGCTACATCTGGATCAAAGAAATTCATGATAGGGGGTCAGTGAAGAGTCAGACTCTTGGTTTTGGCTCTGGTGGTGACCTCTGGGTCACGGGATGGAGCCGCAGGTCAGGCTCTGAGCTCAGCATGGAGTCTCCTGGGGATTCTCTGTCCCTCTGCCCCTCCGGCTTGTGCTTGCTCACGCTCTCTCTCTCTCTCTCTCAAATAAATAAACCTTTAAAGAAAAAAAGATTATCGGGACACCCGGGTGGCCCAGTGGTTGAGCGTCTGCCTTCAGCCCAGGGCATGACCCCGGGGTCCTGGGATCGAGTCCCACATCGGGCTTCCTGCAGGGAACCTGCTTCTCCCTCTGCCTGGGTCTCTGCTTCTATCTCTCATGAATAAATAAATAAAATCTTTAAAAAGAAAAAAAAAAGATTATTGTAAGAGAGAAAGAGTAGGTGTAAAACACCTCCACCACCATCATCACACATCCTTTTCTAACGTCTTGCACACTACCAGAGCAGTCCTTACAAACACGAATGCATCATGTAACATCTTCGCGAAAAAAATACCTCCATCACCCGACCCACCACCTCGGTTCCAAATGTTTCTGTTGTTTTTTTCTTTCTTTCTTTTTTTTTTTTTTAAGCATTCCAGTATTTAACAAATCCATGAGTTTCCTGTGTCAAGTGAGTCTCCTCCCAGACGTTCCCAGTAACTCCCAGTGCTTCTTTCTTGAAATCATCTCCCATGCCCAATTCCTACCTTTCTTTGATGGCAAACCTCAGTTCCAATTCATCTCGGGGGCGGCGGGGGGGCGGCGGGGGGGGCGGCGGGGGGGGGGCGCGGCCTCCCGAGGGCACAGTACAGCTCTCGAGGAGGTAAATGACCCGGTCGCGTACGCACGGCGACCCCAGGACCGCCCAGCAAGTCAGCAGGTATCAACCGCTAAATTCTCCCTCCGGTTCCTCACTTATTTGCGACACCGAGAAGCTGAACAGAGTGGACGTTGCCAGGACACCTGCTAAGGTCGTGCACCCTTCGCTTTGCTAAAACACGCTGGTTTAGGGAATCCAAACTCCAGGAGGCAAAGGCCAAACAACAACAAGAAACAAAAGACGTCCGCCCGTGCCCGCCCCCGCGCACTCACCGCGCCCGCCCGCCCGCCGCCCGCAGGACGCCGAGGAGCTGCGGGGCTGCAGCACCCGAAGACACACGCCAAAAGTCAACAGACGCCAACCACCGGCCGCTCGTCCCTTTTCAAACTTGCCGCCTCCAATCCGAAGCCCCGCTCACTTCCGCCCCGCCCACTTCCTGCGCGGCCGCCGCGCCGGAGGCCGAGGAGGCTCAAGAGACTCGACCCGGGAGGGGCTTGCGCTGCGAGGGAGGGCGCCGGGATGCGGGCGGAACCGTTTCTCGCGGCGTTGGCGTCCGGGCGGACCAGGATTCCGGGTGACGTGGTGGGGGGCGCTGAGGTCCGCCGGAAGCGCTGGGCTCTTCCTCCGTAACAGCCCCCCCCACCCGGAGCCGGGCCGGCAGGTGCTCCCGATCCCGCTGCGCCCCAGCGCTGGGCCTTCTTCCCCCCGTGACCCGCCCCCCCCCCCCGGAGCCGGGCCCGCAGGTGCTCCCGATCCCGCTGCGCCCCAGCGCTGGGCTCTTCCCCCGTGACCCGCCCCCCCCCCCCGGAGCCGGGCCCGCAGGTGCTCCCGACCCCACTGGGCTCTTCGCACCGGAGCGCAAGTCGGTCTCTTGCAGCGCAAGACCTGAGCGCGCTGGAGCCGGGGCGGAGCCGTGAGGTCTGCGGGTTTGGGGCCCTGGAGCCCCCGCGGGCCTGCGCCTGGCGGCGGGGGAGCCGGAGCTGGACTGCGCGGAGCTGGACTGCGCGGAATACGGGGAGGACGTGGTGCTAGAAAGACTGTGCTGGAATCGACAGGTTCTGGTGCTTGTCTGTGCGTATGGATGTGCGAGTCCGAACCCGCCTCTTTTTTTTCTTTTATTCTTTTTTGTTGTCGTCGTTCCCTGATTCCATGTACTCAGGTAGAGCTCAAAGTCAGAACCTGGCAAAACTCAGAAGGAGGCCAGGAAAATGGAATCGTGAAAGATGTCGGAGAGCCAAGTGACGAAGGGAGAGGAGAAAAGAAAAGAAAAGAAAAAAAGAAAAGAAAAGAAAAGAAAAGAAAAGAAAGAAAAGAAAAGAAAAGAAAAGAAAAGAAAAGAAAAGAAAAGAAAGAAAAGAAAAGAAAAAAAGAAAAGAAAAAAGGCCTTTCGTGGGCGCTCGCGCCAGGGGCCCTGCTGACTTGCGCAGGCTTCTCCTCCCCTGGGGCACGCGCCCTTAGGGCCGGGAGGGGGACGCCGGAGGGTGGAAGCACAGCTCTGGGCCCGCAGCTGGGCCCAGGCTCCGCCTCCTGCCAGCGGACCCCGCCAGCTGTGTGACCCGCCGGAGCGGCCTGAGGGCCTTCGGGCTCTTCTAGGGGAGAGGCCCTCCCGAGGCGAGCACCGGCTCTTCTCTTGGTTGTCGTTGCTTATTTGTGGTCCCCAGCAAGACCTCCTGCGTGACTTCGCCCGCACCGGCGCCCCCCAAACGTCTGAACTGCTGAGCGCCCAGGACAAGGAAGGCGTGACCTGTACGTGGCCCGAGATCTGAATGGACCCAACGTGGAGAAGAGCAAGGCAGCTCCGCGGTGTGATGGTTGGATCGGGGGCATACGGCAACTGGATAGTTGTGTCAGACTTAAAAGTATGAAAAAAAAAAAACAAACAAGACTAATGGGTATTTATTGGAATTATTATTATCTAAGTGTGAGTTTTTTGTTTTTTTAAAGATTTTACTTATTCATGAGAGACCCACAGAGAGAGAGAGAGAGAGAGGCGGAGACGCAGGCAGAGGGAGAAGAAGCAGGCCCCCTGCGGGATGTGGGGTTCGATCCCAGGACCCCGGGATCACAACCTGAGCCAAAGGCTGATGCTCAGCCATTGCGCCATCCAAGGGCCCCTCAACCTAGACTTTCTGGAGTCTTAATCCTGCATAAAGACACTAACTACAGCAGAAAATTGGACCTAGGATCCTTCATGGCTGTGGCGTCTTGTCTTCCTGCACCTGTATACCCTCACGTGCTGAATACCTGCCCTTCTCTTTCATTTTCCCCATTAGTCCTCAGGCCATCGCCCCCCTTCCCAGCCTAGACTGCGGGGTTTATCAGCATCCACACTCCCTGCGTCCCATGCCTCTGACCCAGGAGCCTGGCAGAACTGTAGCCCTGAGTGCATCCCATAAATCCCCAGCTCGGCGCCCTGGAGGAAGCACTACACAGGGGCACATGGATCAGTGCTTCTCCTTCTAGACCCCTCAGCTGCATTTGCTACCACTGATCAGATCCTCCTTGAAACCTAACTCCCTTTGCGTCGCTTCTTTTTCTTCTGCCTCCTTCGTACTTCTTAGCTGGCTCTTTCTCTCCCTGCCCTTTAAACACTGTAGGTTCCAACATATTAGTAGTAGTAGTAGTAGTAGTAGTAGTAGTAGTAGTAGTAGTAATCTGTATTTTCTCCTTGGGAGTATCACCCACTCATTGTTTTAATCTATTTGCTCATGGAGCCTAAAACTGCTGTTCCAGACTTCTTTGAGATTCAGACTTTTATTTCTATTGGTTCACAGTCTCCTTGAACCTTCCTGGGTGTAATCGGAAACCAGGCCCATAGTTGGAGGGCAGGGAGAGGTGGAAGAAAGAGGTAGGCCACTCCAGAGGGGTAGGTAGCAGGTTGACGAAGCAAAGGAACTTACGTACAAGGCTTGTTCTGCCTGCCAAACCTTGAAAGTTTACGTAGAATCCTGAATGGGGTCCAGTCACGTATGCAATCCAGATGGGCAGCACATCACTATCTCAAGGCTGTGTCCTTGGAGCAGCCTCTGGACCCAGGGGAAGCAAGGTGGACACACATTTCAAGGACAGGGGAGGGCATGAGGAGCCTCCAGTTGCCGGTGTCCAGCTCACAGGTCAACCAGTGGTCATGTCCCTTTGGTGACTCCTACAATGATTTCCTGGCCTTCTAGATGGATCCACTTGGGAGGGCTCATGAGCCATTCCAACTTTAATTTGTCCCTTTCACTTCCACTATCTCAGTGCCGTCCCTAGCCTTACCACCGCTGCCCACAGGCCCAAATTCATCTTGTAAGTAGCAGCCAGAAGGATCAGTCCCAAATGTAAATCCAAAAGTTTCACTTGTCTGCTTAGATTTCTTCAATCCATCTTTCTTATCACCTCCAAGATAAAGTCTAACTCCATAGCCTGGCGCTAGGAGGACCTCCATGGTCTTGTCACTGTTTATGCTTCCAACCTTATCTCCCATCACACCCACTCCCCGTTCATGAGGCAGTTTTATACTTTGAGACCTTATTTTTATTGACTATTTGGGCTATCCTGATTTCTTTGCCTGACTCTTACTTATCCTGATTTTTCAGAGAGTCAAGAAGTTTTTACCTATTCCATAGTCTGAATGAGTTGACTTTCCTCCTGGCTTTCTTGGCAATCATCTTTTCATTCAAAAAACTTTATTGAGCCCCTAATTTTGTGCCAGACATTGAACTAGATATTAGAAACTTAATAGTGAACAAATGTAGAAAGCCAATCTAACAATTGACCTGACATCTTATATTCTCATGGGGAAGGGAGGCAGGTCATAAAAATATTTTTTTTTTTTTTAGAAAATGCAGTTCAACCCAATTGGCTCCATACTTGAGAATATCTAGGAATTGGCCGGGTTGAAGGGGGAGGAGGAGAAGTGCTCAGAGGTAACGACTCGTGGGAAGACCCACACATGAGAGTAGAGCACAGTCTAAGAACACAGATTCTAGACAGGGGGCTGAGGAGGTAAGCAGAGACCAGATCACGAAGAATATTCTAGTCATGTTAAGGAGTTATTCCTAAAGGTAATAGAAAGCTTGAGGGGTTTTGACATGATAAGATTTATATTTTAGATGATGGTTCTGGCTACCGTGAGAAAAATAGAATTCAAGAGTGGCAAGGAAACCAGTTCAAGAGGGAGGGAAACCAATTGGGACAACATTGTAATACAGAGAAAGGAAGATGGTGGCCTGCTCTGGGGTATTGACAATGTAATGGAAATAGATCCCAGAGGAATTTAGGAAGTAGAAGTGATGGAACTTGATGAACTAGGACGGCAGAAGTAAGAGAAAGTAAGGATAGAGTCTCATAAACAGTTTTTTTTTAAATAATAAATTTATTTTTTATAGGTGTTCAATTTGCCAACATACAGAATAACACCCAGTGCTCATTCCATCAAGTGCCCCCCTCAGTGCCCGTCACCCAGTCACCCCCACCCCCCGCCCTCCTCCCCTTCCATCACCCCTAGTTTGTTTCCCAGAGTTAGGAGTCTTCATGTTCTGTCTCCCTTTCTGGTATTTCCTACCCATTTCTTCTCCCTTCCCTTCTATTCCCTTTCACTATTATTCATATTCCCCAAATAAAAGAGACCATAAGATGTTTGTCCTTCTCCGATTGACTTACTTCACTCAGCATAATACCCTCCAGTTCCGATCCACGTCGAAGCAAATGGTGGGTATTTGTCGTTTCTAACGGCTGAGGAATATTCCATTGTATACATAGACCACATCTTCTTTATCCATCATCTTTCGATGGACACCGAGGCTCCTTCCACAGTTTGGCTATTGTGGACATGGCTGCTAGAAACATCGGGGTGCAGGTGTCCCGACGTTTCACTGCATCAGTATCTTTGGGGTAAATCCCTAGCAGTGCAATTGCTGGGTCGTAGGGCAGATCTATTTTTTGACTCTTTGAGGAACCTCCACACAGTTTTCCAGAGTGGCTGCACCTGTTCACATTCCCACCAACAGTGCAGGAGGGTTCCCCTTTCTCCGCATCCTCTCCAACATTTGTGGTTTCCTGCCTTGTTAATTTTCCCCATTCTCACTGGTGTGAGGTGGGATCTCATTGTGGTTTTGATGTGTATTTCCCTGATGGCAAGTGATGCAGAGCATTTTCTCATGCGCATGTTGGCCATGTCTATGTCTTCCTCTGTGAGATTTCTGTTTTTAGCGAAAATAGGAACTACCGTGTTTGCTTTCATCTATTCATAGCCAGACACACGTCCTTAGATGTAGATGCTTGACGAATGTCTGTTTCATGAGAGTTTTCTGACTCAAGTGCCCAGATAAATGGGGTGTCATTCTCTGATTTATAGAGGGAAACTCATTTTGGGTGGTGAGCAGTGGGTGAGTTTCAGACCCGTCAACCTCAAGATGCCTGCGGGAGGTACACATGAAAATGTCCAGATACACGGCACTTGGAAGAGATCAGTGGGTTCTTTGCATGCTTAAAAAAATAATAAAAGTTTATGTTATATTGAAATGATCTGTTTTATGTCTGTCGCCACTACTACACGGGGCTGGTTCTTAATGACTTGATTCCCGAGCACCTAACTCCATGCCTTGCACAAACTGTGCATGCAGTTAATGTTGTTGTTGTGATGAGCTACTCCTTTTCAAACATGCTCCGTCTAACAGAAATTAGTAATATTAGTAGCCTCTGAGGAGGAAAGCAGGGGGTCAAAGTGAAAGATTTTCCTGGCATATACTTTGGTTCTTTATGCTTCCCCCTCCACGTGCTTCTATTTCTCAAGAAAAATAGGATGACCAAAAAAAGTGTTCCTTTCAACTCTTTGAGCCTTAAACTGAGAACAGCACTGGCACTCTGGTCTGATCGGTATAAGGCAGGAGAGCAATCCTGCCTGAAATCATGACAGCATTTCTGACCACATCACATTGACTGACTCACAAATTTATTGGTTGTATCCTTGATGCCATTATTCCACCCACTTAATATTATTAATAATATTCATTCATTTCTTAAAAATGATGGCTAACCATGAATAGCAAGGGGAGGTGAAATTATGAACACACGTTGTACATGAAGGGCATCAGACAAAAGCTTTGAAAAGCTTGTGCAAAAGGAGAGTCATAGTTTTATGCCTGCCTGACATTTCATAAGAGAAAACAATGTGCCATGTAACAGCTATGGCTCGGCAGTATTACAGGTTACATCTGTGTGCAAAACACTTCATCACAAGTTGGAATATCCTTTGCACATTTTAACCATGGTTAATTATGAACGAAAGGGTAAAAATGTATGGTGCCTTTATAGATTTTTGAATTACTATTTTAGTGTATGATTTTACGTAAAGGTTCAGGGCTATAGATCTACTGAAAATGCGCTAATATCTAAAGAAAGCAGTAAGTTCTGGTAACATTTTTGTGTGCACGGCACGTTCACTGGGTGGCGTGGTTGCATTAACGTTAACCTTATGCCCTTTGAAAGTCAACAGAAATAGAGTGATAAACATCAAACACAATGTTCTAGGTGGAAAAAATTAGACTCTAAGTTTATTAGCCCTAAAATACATATTTAGAGTCCAGGCTTCAGAAGAAAAACAGCAGTGAAGTCAAAGTAGCCGCTGTCTACTTTGATTACCTTTTAATCATTCCAGACCTATTGATCTACTTCATTCCTCAGCTGTTTACATCTTTGTGAGTAGATTTGGGATCTGAGCTATGCATTTGCAACAGCTTAAACGTTATTTTTGTTCTGGACTCGCATGGAATTTTTACTTTGAAACCATAAAATACACGTCCTTTGCTGATTTTTGATCACTTCTAAACCAGATCCAGGGGAGCAAACACATAATGTGTGTGTTTTTTTTTTTTAAGATTTTAAAAAAATGTCTTTATTCATGAGAGACACAGAATGAGAGGCAGAGGCACAGGCAGAGGGAGAAGCAGGCAGCAGGCTTCTTATAGGGAGCCCGATGTGGGACTCGATCCCGGGAATCCAGGATCACGGCCTGAGCTAAAGGCAGACGCTCAACCACTGAGGCACTCAGGCATCCCCACATGGTATGTTATACTCAAAGCTGTCTAGTAGCCTCTCCCCCACCTTTCACACCAATATCTTGTTTTAACATAGTTAATATAGAGCACCTTATGGATTTACAGCCCAAATTAATTGAACATTGTTAAAAATATTTGTTCAATGTGACTTTTTTTTCAAATGCAATTTTCATACCCTGGGTATTTCCAATATTGGTATTTTAATATCCTATAATGTTTCCAGTTATTTCAAGGAAGTTCATGAGAGTCACAAGGAAAGACTGTTTCTCCTCTCAACATTCTATTGCACTTCCTATCACCAAATGGGTGTGTTTTTTTTTTTTTTTTCCCACACTGACCAATTCTCCAAAGCCAGCTGGGTGTCCTACAATTCAGGTCAGTTCTGATACCCTCTACCAGGGGTTAGCATCAGATCCCACAAATTAGGAACTCTGTGCACAAGACTGCCCAACTCCAGATACCAATCACCAGTCCAAGGTTGACACCTGTGCTTCTGACCTATGTTGGAGTTTCCATGACCCCTTGGTCAGGTTCAATAATTTGCTAAAATGGCTCAAAGAGCTTAGGGAAATATATTTACCAGTTTATTATATAATAAACGATATGAGAAGAGACACAGATGAACAGTCAGATGAGGAGACACACAGTGTGAGGTCTGGGAGGGTCCTGAGTTCAGGGGTGCCACCTCCTGAAATATAAATGTGTTCACCAGCCAGAAGCTCTCTGAACCCTGTCTTATTAGAATTAGGCTTCATCCCATAGGCATGATTGGTCATTAACTCCATCTCCATCCCCTCTCCCTGCCTTGAGAATGGGGGAGGGCCTGAAAAGTTCTACACATCTAATCACAGCTTGGTTTTTTTTTTTTTTTTGATCACCAGAGCCATCCTAAAGCTGTCCAGAGCCCACCCAGAATCACCTTATTAGAACAAAACATACTCCTGTCACCCAAGAAATTCCAAGGAGTTCAGGAGTCCTGGGTCAGGAACTAGGGTCAAAACCCAAATATTAGAACAAAAGATGCCCCTAGGGTTCTTAAGAACCTTAAGATATTACAAGGGCTTTAGAAGTTCTGTGCTTGGAACAGGGTGGGGCAGGGGATGTGGTGGAGAGGATATGGAGAAGAGGACAGAGACTATATATTTTGTTTATTATTTCAGTTTCCTTCTTCGTGAAATAGAGGTTTTTTTCTAGATAGGTACTTTTTGCTCAAAAAAAAAAACAATTCTCATTTTTATTTCACAAATAATATTGTGAAGACTTTAATAAGTTCCCCAACCATTTACCACTTTGCCAGTGTAGAATTCTAGATTTTATGTTGGAGAAAACAATTTCATTTCAGGGAAATGAAGAAAGGATATACTAGAATTAATTTTTCCAGGATGAGGACATCTCTTTGGCTCAGGAAGGGGATGAGGTAAAGAGAGGTAGCAGGGACTGGGGAGGTGAGGATGGGAAGACCACACCACGGGCAGTCTGGCCACAGAATCCAGTAGCTCTGCCCTGTTTTAGCCTTGACTCCTATAGGTGTTGCTCCCAAATGGGAGGTTGAGTGCTCTGGGTATATGAGTTTAGAAATTAAGAGATTAAGAAAAAGGCATTATGTATTAGGGCTGCCGTAGCTAGTACCACAAACAGGGTGGCTTCAACAACAGAAATATGTTGTCTCACCCTATCTGGAGACCAGAAGCCCAAGATCAAGGTACTGGCAAGGTTGGTTCCTTCTGAGGCTATAAAGAAGAGTCTGGTCTGTGCCTCTGCCCAGCTCCTGGTGGGTTTGCTGGCAGTCTTGGGTTTTCCTTGGCTTGTAGATGTACCACCCCAATGTCTGCCTTTATCTTCACATGACTTTTTTTTTTTTTTGCATGTGCCTCTGTGTCCAAATTTCCTGTTTTTTTTAGGGACACCAGTAATACAGGAATAAGGGCCACTTTAAGGACCTCATTGAACTTGTTGATGCCCCTAAAGACCCCATTTCCAAATAAGGTCACATTCTGAAGTCTTGTGGTTGTGGACTTCAAAATCCCTCTTTTGGAGAACACAATTTAACCCATAAAATATAGCACACAACATCAGGAACCCAAAGCTTTCCTGCGTAGCCTCTATAAATAGCCTGAGGGCTCAACCCAGGACAAATGTGCCAGCTCCCCTCCAAGCAGAATACAGTTAATACTTTTTAAAATTGAGTTCTAATTTCTTGTTATTTTTATGTTGCTAATGCCCTTTGAATGCAATGTGTTCAAAACATGTGATTCATTTTATTTTTCTTAGAAACCGTGCTCTTAAAAAGCCCTGTCTGGATAACTTCAGAACGAACAAACAGAAAATTAATTGAACTGGTGACACTTTGCATCTCTTCTGTGGAGCAAAATCAAGTTTTATGCAACAGAACATGGAGGTTTGTCTTAATTTTCCCATGACTGCCAGTACTGTGAATTCTAAACTCAGCACTTGGTGACCACATGGAGATAAAATTGAAGGAAGCATAACCAAGTATCGGTTTATTTATTTTTATTTATTTTTAATTTTTATTTATTTATGATAGTCACAGAGAGAGAGAGAGAGAGAGAGAGAGGCAGAGACATAGGCAGAGGGAGAAGCAGGCTCCATGCACCGGGAGCCCGACGTGGGACTTGATCCCAGGTCTCCAGGATCGCGCCCTGGGCCAAAGGCAGGCGCTAAACCACTGCACCACCCAGGGATCCCCAAGTATCGGTTTAGAAACAACTTTAAAAGTTGTACCCAAGCTCCAAACTGCTGATGACATGCTGGTTTGCTAACAGTGGAAAAATTTGCTTTCAGTTGTGTGGCCAGCTTTCCATGAGCCATGTTACAGAGCCCACATCAGTTCTGCAGGTGGTTCTAGACCAGCATCGGGGGGTGCTGCTTTGATAACACAGCTTCAGAGCATCCCTCAGAGCTGACCAGCTGGGGAACAGTAACCCTACTTAAGAAAAGCTGCCTAAGAGGATGGTCGGTGGGGAAGGGGGGGTATGCTGCAAGAGAATCCTGGGTAGAGATGGAAATGCCAGTGGGACAGCCTGTCTTCTCCTTGATCTGTAGAACCCACAGCCCACCGTAGAGCTCCCCCTGGAAAACAGTATAGTGTTGTGGGGCGAGAATCCTTAGGAAAACTTGTCAAGGAATCCAGACGAAGAACATGGTGGAAAGTGCCTATTTCTAGATATTATGAATATAGAAAGTACACGGGGGTAGCCTGTTCCTGCAGGACTCAAGGACATCAAAGTGAATACTTGGGAAGAGAACCCACGATATGATAACTGAGGCTCCAAATGAAAGGATGCAGGGGTTGGGTCGGGGGCAAGATCTCTAGAGCAGCTCTGACAGCCACAGGACCAAGGGAGGGAGCCCTCACCCCCAAAAAACATAGTGGCAGCGCTGAGGACAGTAGAAAACCTCTCCAAGAGACCAAGCGCTCCTTCCTTGTAGGGACCACCCCAGCAACAGGAGCCACCAGCAAAGGACAGAGCCCTTCCAAGCCAGGGGGATTCCAGAAATGCCAGATACCTTGGTCCAGGATGGGGATGGTTTTATAAGACGAGCTCTGATTCTCTTGTCCCTTCTCCTTTCCTTCAACTTCAAAGAAAATGGGTCCAAGAAAGAAGGGGAGGAATAGGGGTAGAGCTTCACCTTCTCCCCTCCTGTTTTGAACTGGCAAATCTTTGTTTCAATGATTCAAAGTGGCCAGAACGTTATGGAATCTGCCCAAGATCCTATTAAAGAAACAAAAGAGAGAGATTCAAAATAGCGTAGTTGGAGGCAATACTTAGAAACAAAACAGTTTAAGATTTATATTGCTCAGCGGCGTAAACACTCCTGAACCAGTAATGATCCTATTCTTAGAAGGAATCTCCAGGCCTGACCGCTAGATGTAAATGAAGACAGCTTGTTAGAACATGAGACAAAAATAAGTCTTTTATGGCCGTTTTTAGTGTTGGAGCCTCAAATCATTAGAGTCACTCCACTGGCTGCTATAGACCGAGGAATCCCGTTTCAATAAATCTATCAAAATATTTATTTAACAAATATATATTGACTGCCTATTATTAGATGGACATTGCGTTAGCTGTAGGCAGTATAAGTGCAAAGAAGGTATTGTCCCTGTCCTTGAAGAGGTCATTGTGTGTGTATATGTGTGCATACGTGTGTGTGCCTGCGCACATGCGTTTATGAACAGCTAATTATACCTCAACCAGAGAAGAAGGATGGCAGAGGGTTGATAGAAATGTGGTGATAATCCCCAGGAGGAAGCAGTTAATCTCCAGGGGAAATCAATAGTCTTCACACAAAGTATGACATTTGAGCTGGTTCTTGGAGGAGGAGCGTATTCGGCCCACTAAATCCATGTCAGCATTTAACAGGGTGCTCAGATTAGCTTGTCAGGTTGTTTTTCCATCTGGCAGTTAGAGGTGAGCAGGGAGGCTCTGCAGGGAGGAGGAGGCCCATCAAGGATAGAAGCCTGGTGGGCAGGGATGAGTCTCCAAAGGGCAGGGAGAGAGGGAGGAGGTGCTGCCAGAGTGGGAGGGGGGGGAGCCAAAACTGGGGCCTCTATCGCTTTACTGAGGTCCATCCCAGAGCTATTAGGGGTCTTTTTTTTATAACTGTATTCCATTTAGTAGGCAAGTTTGGGCCAGTGACCAAATACGCAGGATGGTCCCTGATTCTTAAGACTTGACAATTTGAAATAACGTGCGAATGTGTAGAGAGACATGAAGATCAGTAAAACAGGGGCCAAAACGGTTGCAAAGGGAAGCCACCAAACGAGCCCCTGAGCACATACAGAAATGAGGTTCAAGTTCTCTCCATCCTTCCAGCTCTCTGAAGCTTCGGTAATCTATTTTATATTTTTAAATTTTCCGGTTTCCGTGACGTGTACACTAGAACAGCAGCTACTTGCGTGATTTGGAGCAAGTCTCGGAGAGAACCCATTTTTTAAAAATAATCCTAAAACTAGAAGGTCGAGCTAAATTACCATCATGATCCTTTCCAAAGCTGTCCATAATTTATGAGTACTTGAGGTTAGTTCAATAAGTGCTAAGGATACCACAGTCAGACTCCGAGCACTTGGATGAAATCCATTCATTTAAAAACGATGTGGGGAGTATCTATTAGAAAGATTGCCAGGTAAAATTGCAGGATACCTACATAAATATGAATTTCAGACAAGAAAAGAGGACTTTTTAAAAATATGAGTATGTTCCACGTAATATTTTACATATTCAAATATTATACTTACAAAGTATACTTGATTTGAAATTTAAATTTAACTAGATGTCCTATTTAAATATATAGTTTTTCTAAATCTAACATCCTTACCATGAAAAGCTAGGCTCGGTGGAAAACGGTGAATCGGGTATAGATCTTGCCCCGGCGCTAAAGATTGAAATAAGACTCAAATATTAAAAAAAAAAAAGACTCAAATATAAATAATCATATTACAATGTGTCAAGTGATAAGTGGATGCAAAATATACAGAGAGAAGGCTACGAAGGTTCACAAAAGGGAGAAATTGGTTCCAGAAGCAATTTCCAGAAGTAAGGGAAGCCACTGAGGAGGGCTATGCAAAATGGCAGGGGTGAAGCTTGTGAACGTGGAAGAAGGGCCTTCCTGGGAAAGTTGGTGGCTCTAGAAAAGTCTTAGAGGTGGGAAAGCACAGAATAAGAGAAGATGATAGTCACATGGTGCATCTGTGTCCTGCATACTTGCAGAGAAATCCTGGCAGAAAGGACTGGAAAGGTTGGGTTGGGCCATACCACAGGAGCCTGGCCAGAGGTAGGAAGAAATCTGGAAATCTGGAAATCTGAAGAGGCTAAGGGGTTGTATTTGGTGCCTGTGGTTTTCAAACTAGGGCAACACCAGACATCAAGAGAAGGGAGAGTATGAAGGATCATCCCCAACCCATTACCTCCAAGAAAAAATGGCCCCTTGGTGTCTTCTCTGTTCACAAAACAAAAAATCTATCTTTTTTTTGATAAATTTATTTTTTTATTGGTGTTCAATCTGCCAACATACAGAATAACACCCAGTGCTCATCCCGTCAAGTGCCCCCCTCAGTGCCCGTCACCCATTCACCCCCACCCCCCACCCTCCTCCCCTTCCACCACCCCTAGTTCGTTTCCCAGAGTTAGGAGTCTTCATTGTGGATGGAACTGGAGGGTATTATGCTGAGTGAAGTAAGTCAATCGGAGAAGGACAAACATTATATGGTCTCATTCATTTGGGGAATATAAATAATAGTGAAAGGGAATAGAAGGGAAGGGAGAAGAAATGGGTAGGAAATATCAGAAAGGGAGACAGAACATGAAAAAATCTATCTTAACAAATGAAAGTGGAGAAGAAATGTGGTAAAGTGGGAAAAAACACAATCTTTGGTGTGAAAACATTGGGAGTTCAAATCCACATTCCCCCTCTGTATGATTTCCTGTCTCCGAAGCATGGTTTCCTTTTATATAAATGGGACTAACAAGGCTCTTAATATGCCTGCAGGTTATGAGTAGGTACCAACAGATACCTGGAACCCAGGAGGATCCCACTAAACACTAACTGCTGAGCGAGCTAGGATTTCACTTACTACTTACTCCCCTCTGCCCTTAAGTGTCTTTAGTTTAACAGGTGAAGATGCTACCAGCAAATAGGAAGCTTCCTTTCAAAATATTCATTTTTTTCTCTTTACAAAGAAATATATTCTAAAAAATAAAAACAACATATCCACTTGAACTGAAACAAAGGAAAAGAAAAAAGAAAAAAAAACAAGAGGCCAATATTTGAATATTTGGACCAGATATTTGCTCTGAATGCTCTCAATACCAAAGGAAAGCTAGATTTCTGTCCCAAGTGAACTATCATGTAGTTTGGACAGGTGTCCTGGGAAGAGCTTGAGGGTCTTTAGGTAGTTGTTAAATGAAAGCAAGCATTTCTATTTAATTATCGATGGCCTGGCCAGATGGTGTGAAAAGTTGTAGCTCTGCTGGTGAACCAGGGAGTCTCAGGGATGCTCTGTGCTCAGTGGGATAACAGACCCTAGCACTCATGGCCTGTGAAAGCCAGAGAGAAGGGGGACTGGGGCAGGAATGGCAGAGTTTATCCCTCGTAAAGACTCATTTTGGGTAATTATTGTTTCCTTTTGTCCCCTAGATGCCTATCTCAGTTGTTTACATAAGATGGACCACAGAGATGGATGATAAATTAATTCTGAGAAAAGCACCTAGAGCAGCAAAGTCGAAATAGCCACCATAGCTGAAACTGCATTTACAGATAATGCATCCCCATTTCAGTATTTTTCTTTTAAGAATGAATTGTCGCTGGTAGCTACCTTTATTCATATATTTTCTCCTCAACCTCATTTCTACCCCCGTTGCTGAGCAAATCCAGAATAGATTTGCAGCGGAAGAAAAACTACCCATTCCTTTGTCTTTCCTGCCAGGCCCACAGTTGGCTTCGAGCTCATGGAGCTCATCCCTATGCACAGTGCAGCGTGAGCTGCATCTTAGGTTTATTCTCATCCTTGGTATTTGGGGTCAATAAACTAGGTTAGTGCACAGCTGTGACACAGGAGGATTCCTACGGGCTTTAAGCAAATGTACGTGATTTTATCAGTCCCAGAAGACTGGCCCTTGAGTGATTTGCTTGGGTAACATTCTTGGCAATGCTTCTTTTTTTGTTTTTAATAATGTTCAGGGTTCATGTTTGTGAGACTCTCAAATTTATTTCCAATTAGATCAAGGTGACCTTCCCCTCCTCTGAGCTGTGTCTCCCATGAGACTCATGAATCCTGCTGAGGTCTCTCATAGCTGCCATTGGTTAACTGTGAGAGCACCTAAGGCTTAAAATAACTGACGTTTATAAGACCACACACTAAGGCAGGACAGAAAGGCCACTCATCTCACACAACATTTGTATCAAATTATTTGGGTTAGTGCTTAAAACCCGGGTAGGGCTTGAGCATTGAGAGACATTTTTGAATTCAAGGTGGAGGAGCTGAAGGGAGCTAAATCACAGAGCATAGAATTAGGGTCAACCACATTCAGGATGAAGAATCTTCGGTTCAATACCTGGGGACACTGAGAATAGGCGGCTTTAGAACTTAGGTCTCATTTGTCTGGATGACTCCCACATATGAGCCATCACTCTCTGATTCAGGCAAGGGTGAGGTGGGGGTGACAAGACCATTGGCCTCCATCCGTTCTGTTTGCTAAGCCTGGATCCCCACAGGCCTCATTAATTCATTAATGTCAGTACGTTTTGGGAATGAGCTATGGGAGTGATCCCTTCCTTCCTACTCATCTTCCTGCCTCTTGAAAAGAGGGACAGTTCTACTGCTTACTTTGAAAAATGTGAAATCTAAACACAGTAAATGTAAACGTTGGATGACACCAGTATTGGATGCTATCAAGTTGAAAGCGTGATGTAAGGGGCACCTGGATGTCTCAGTTGGTTAAGTGTCTGCCTTTAGCTCAGGTCATGATCCCAGGGTCCTGGGATGGAGCCCTATATCCGACTCCCGCTCTCCCTCTCCCTCTGCCCCTCCCCCTGCTCTCTCTCTCTCTCTCTCTCTCCCTCTCATAAATAAATAAATAAATAAATAAATAAATAAATAAATAAAATCTTTTAAAAAATGATTTTGTGAAACACAGTGCTTGAATTTCAGAACTGACATAAGGGAAACACACAACAGGCCATCCTGTCAATTTTATGCTTCTATTCCAGAAATGTGAGTGTTTTTTTTACAGGGAAGTATGATTTTCTTTTTCCCTGCTAGAAGCCACAAGGCAAGTAATGATCTACTTAACCTACATAATAGAAATCATACGAGTAATTTGAAATTTAACCAGTTGTTAAATACATATTTGTATGTATATACTTGTCCTATCACTCCAAATGAAGCGGTATGTGTGTACAACATACAGTTCATATTTTTATGTCCTGTTTCCCCTTCATTCCTTGCATTGGGATATTATTAGTGCTCAATAAATATTTGTCAAATCAATCATAAATGAGATGATAGAAATAAAAAGTCTCATCTACAAATCTTTTTTAAAGATTTTATTTATTTCAGAAAGAGAAAGAGAGCACAAGTGGGTGAGGGGCGGGGGGATAACCCAGGGAGAAGTGGACTCCCATCGGAGCACAGGGCCTGACATGGGGCCTGTTTGAACCCAGGACCCTGAAATCATGACCTGAGCCAAAGGCAAACTGCGCTTAACCGATTGAGCCACCCAGGTGCCCCAGCCCATCTATAAATCTGTAATGGCAAGCAACAGTGGCAGTGTTCTTCTTTCAGAAAAATAAAACACCAGCTCTAAGCAAAATCAATCTTGGAGATGCTCCTTAATGACTTGGCAATCAATAGCTCCCAGCTCAAAAACTAAATTAAGATAAAACAAATGCCATCAGAATCATTCTTTCATCATAAATTCAGTTATGATGAAATTGGTTTTTTACAAAACTATTGGGAACTATTTCCTTTTGCTCCTTGTTCTCAATTACACATGTAGAAGGATGGAGTTCTTCTTTCTCCTTCATTCCTTTGTTCTGCTCTGCCCATTTCTGCAGAAAGGGAGAACAGATTAAAAAGAAAAAGATTGAAAGTTGGTGGGTGTAATATCAAGTACAGTCAATTATTGTCCAGAGAAAGACCTTTTGTTTTGTCTTGGGTAAATACTATGTTCTGAGGAATTTAAGAACCCAAAAGTCTGCTCTTGGATTCACAGTCTCAATGTGATGTCATCCACCAAGAATGGAGACAAGATATTTGCATTAAACCTTGATGCCTTGAGAGTTTCTAAAATGGGTTCAGGCATGTGGAGGTGGGTAGGAAAGGAAGAAAAAAAAAAGGGTAGGAAGACCAGAGGGAGCGAGAAAGCAACTTGGCTGTTTCCATCTGGAAAGAAAAGAAGTAGAGTCTGGTCATGAATGTTGAGATTCTCTGGAATCAAATGGCTGAAGTTGAATCTGTCACCTGGTTAAATGAGGAAGACAATAGCCCTGACTTCACAGAGTTCTTTTAAGAATGAGAGGAGTTAGTCCATGTAAATCGCTTAGACCAGTGGCTGACAAGTAATCGTTTTACAAATGTTAGCCATCAATATCTGAGTTTGTCTCTGCTGAAATTGGTGGGGGCTTTGAGGGGGAAAATATGCAAGTGTTTTGGCCTCTTCTCTGGATGACATATGTATGTTGAATCAGCTCACAAAAATTTTGGTTATAGGATCCTGAGTGACAATCCATTTCATTTGGGTTCCAAATTCCCTACATAGCACAGTAATGCCTTTGGTTTTCCAGCTACCAGAAGACCATCACTATCTCTGCTGGTTCTATAATTCTTGAGGAAAGAGCTCAGGCTCCCCACTTTTTTTTTTCCAAACCTACATGATTTGTTTCTGGAGCTAAGGGAACAGATTATTTTCTTATTTTTAGTTTTCAGTCATATTTTTGGCATAAAATCGTGTGCTTTCTTTTTTTATTCGAAGCACTATGAAAGGAAATGCTCACAATATGCTATTAAATCTTTTTTAAAGGCTGGACAAAACTCTATGTGCACAGGTTAACCCCAATAGTTTGCTGTAGTTGCCTCCAGAGGTAAACTGATGGATGACTTTTGTGTACCTTCTTCATGATTCTTGCATATTTTCTAAATTACTTTAATATGCTGGAATTCCTTTGAATAATGATAATATTATTTAAAATGTTTGTGTTCTCTCCAAAATATTATGTGAAACAAAGGAAAATTATCCAGACTAGATTTAAATGGAGAAACAAAGCCAAGAAACAAACCCATATTCTCCCACTTTATAACCAGGTTTTTTTGCTGCTGACCCAAGATAAAATGGTAAAAATAAATGATACCAATATGTTTCAAAGGTTGCTTCATCAGAATAATGTGGCTGATAGAACCCAAACCCAAATGGTATTTTCTCTGTCCTTAATACTACTTAGTCCATATTACAATCTATATATCAGTCCCACAAATAAGATGGTTACTCTACATTAGCTTTATTGACAATTCCAGGTTTTTTAGGACAAAAAAGGAAGGAGGAAGTAGAAAAGATTTTGTCCAACCCTCAGTGCTGTATAACATCAAAAACATTTCTATATGGGTTTAAAAAATAATTGTGTTGGCATATCTATGCCTTGTATCTTGGAAATTCACAGCCCATTAAAATAAATAATGAAGCTACACTAGAGACTTGATATGAGGTGGGAGTTTTTTTGGTTCAAACGAGGACCCTATTTTTTTTTTTAATGGCCTGATTTATCTTTCTCAAAATGCATGCCCTGGTGGTATCTGCAGCACTGGGATCTGTATGCTTTCAAAAGAAATCTTTTGATTCATTTGGTTAAGTTAGTAAAATCCATGGAGTGAGTGAACAACAGAGTTTGACTCAACTCTAATATTATTTGATTTATTAAATTCCTGTGGTTGCCACCTGAAGCGTAATTTAGTACTAAGCCCAAAGAATTCTATTCAAGTGATACATCTTATTATAACAGCCGGGTTTAGGACTGTGTTTAACTGTAGGTAAAAAATTTCAAACTGAAAAATAAATAAATAAACAAACAAATAAATAAATAAATAAAAATTAAATTTTTTTTAAACATTTCAAACTGGACCAATCTCACATAATATCCTTTATTTAGTGAAGATGTAAAAGAAAAATTGAGAGGTATTCTTTTTCTGATATTTAAAAGGCTTATCTTTTTCTCTTCTAGCTACAGAAGCCAAGAAGTCTGAGGTCTTTAAAAGCTTTATGTGTTTCTCTCTGTAAGACCTGCAAGTGTGTCTTCTGCCCAAGATACCTAAATATGGATTTTTTTTTTGCCATGAGAGAGATGAATATAATACGACTATGGTATTTATTACAGAAGAATCGATACACCTCCACTGGTAACAAATAAAGGCATAATTAGATTATCCTAAAGAGACATCTTTATAAATACATTGAGATGGCTTAGTAAACAATGAAGAAATTTTGCACAAAAGCTCTGGCAAGAGCTATACAGGAGGATATAACAGTCAAATGTGGTTTGTGAGATTAAATATGAAATGGGGTATAGTTGCACTGAGCCAGAATGTAATAGAATTATATAATCAGAATTTTAGATCAGAAAAGGACCTAAGACAACAACTAACCCAACCCTAGCAGTTGAAAGTATGAAAAACAATGTTCAGAAAGATGGACTTTTCTAAGGTCAGGGTCAATATCACAATTAAGTTTAATGCAACATAATTATATTAAGCACGTACTATGTATGCATCAGGCATGTAGAAGCCCAGAGCACAAAGGTTTTTTTGAAAGATTTTTAAAAATACGACTTTTTAAAAAAGGCTTTTTAAAAAAGCCTCCTTTTGATCTGATTATCCACTATCTGATTTGGAGAGCCATGCATTTCCTAGATTTAAAAATTGATCGTGGTGTCGTAAGTACCATAATAGATGTATACAGATTGCATGGCTTGGAGTTTCTGAAAAGCCTTTGTGAACAAGATGACACCTGAGTTAGCCAAGCCAAGAATGGTAGGAAGGGCAATCCAGGGAAATGCAACTATAGGAATAAAGGCATGAAGGTATCTTGCCCAGAACTAATGAGAAGAACAATGTGGGGGCAGAAGGCTGGTGAGAGCCTTTTGAGGTAGGGATGCGTCTTGCAGGGAGACCTTGACCGACACTGGGGCTTTTTCCTCTTAAATAAAAATATGGAGCATTCGAAGGGTTTTAAGCCTGGGAATAGTATGAATTCGAATTTACTCCATCTTCTAGCTCTAGTGTGGAGGAAAGGTGACCCATTAGGAAGGGATTAGAGCAGCCCAGGCCAGATGAGACTGAGCCACTACCTAGAGCAGTGACCAAACTGGAATACGTAACATAAAAATGCCGGAGAGGGGCATGTCCAAAAAATATAAGGAGGTAGGAATTCATTCCTTTTTAGTTATTTGTTTCCAGATTTATTGAGGAAAAATGGCAAAGTTGTATATATTGAAAGAGTGTGACATGACAGTCTGACTATAAATGTTTCTCAAAATGATTACCACAACCAAGGTCATTACCACATCCATCAGCTCACATATTTTTTTATTGTTGTGGTAAAAAGGCCTAGATCTACTCTCAGCGAATATCAAGTATACAACACTGTATTATTAGCTGTAGTCACCATGTTGCACATTAGACTTTTAAACTTATCTATCTTACAACTGAAAATTTATCCCCCTTGACCTACATCCACCCATTTCCCCGTCCCCCACCCCAAGTCCCTGGCACTCACATCCTGCTCTCTGTTTCTATAAAGTTCTGTGATATGCTACAGTATGGATGGGTCTTGAAAATTCTATGCTGAGAAAGAAGACATAAGACATAAAAGGCCACATATTATAAGATTGTGTTTATATCAAATGTCCAGAATAGGGAAATCCATGGAAAGTACACTCCGTTGTTGAAAGACGCTGAGGGGAGGGGGAAGTAGGAAATGACTGCCAATGGGTATGGAAGGTTTTGTTTTTGTTTTTGTTTTTGTTTTGGTGTGACGTAAATGTTCTGGAATTTGATCATGGTGACTGATATGCAACTTTGTCAATAGACCAAAACCTGCCACACTATGCAGTTTAAAATGGTGAACTTTGTGGAAAGTTAGTTACATTTCAATAAAGCTATTATTAAGAAGAAAACCATTTTTTTTTTTTTTTGGCTAGGCATCTGGGTGGCTCAGTCAATTGAACATCTGACTCTTGATTTCAGCTCAGGTCATGATCTTGTGATCATGGGATCAAGCCTGGCATTGGGCACTGCGTTGGGCTCCTCACTGAGCGTGGAGCCTGCTTAAGGTTCTCTCTCTCCCCCTCTGCCTCTTCTCCTCGTCCCCTTTGCTCTAGTGCACACACTCTGTCTCTTAAAAAAAAAAAAGAAAAAGAAGAAAACCATTTAAAAAAATATGAGGTAGAATTGCCAGGGATAAGATTATGTTTGCTTTCAGATTTCTGATTGGTGTGACTGCATAGATGATGATGCCCAAGTACTGGCACAGGAGACATTTGTGTTTGAAATAAAAAATGAATTAAGTTTTGAGCACAGTGAGTTGGAGATGCCTGTGGGACACCCAAGTTGGTATGTCCAAAAAGATGTGAGTCCACAGTTCAGCATCGAGTCACACTGGGGTAGTTAATGTGAGAGTCGTCACCCTATTGGTCTTAGTCAAAAAGACGCACGTGGGTGAGAAAACTAAAGAGTAAATTACCAAGACTATTGATTGAAAACCTAGAAAACACATACAAACACAGCTGTCAAGATATGCATGGAGAAGAAAAAAGGAGAGTCGAAAGAGTGTTGTCATAGATGCTAAATGAGAGAGCTGAATCTCAAGAAGAATGTGGTGACACAATGTCAACTGCAGCAGGCAGTGAGGTCTAGAGAAATAAGGCTTGAAAAGCAGTAAGGGATTTGGGTCATGTCTGGTAATCTTTGCCAACCATGGTGTGGGATGTATTGCACAACATCACAACCAAACAGCTAATGTGACTCCCAGTTCAGGGCTTTTCCCCCTCTAGAACACCAAGACACAACTATAAACTCTCAATCTCTCTCATCACTTTCTCCCAAGCACTCAAAATCCACGTGCAGGTTACTATAATGCATGTTTTGTTTAAATGCAGTAGAGAACTGTGGACTGTAACTTCAGGGCTTTTGGTTTGGCCAGTCCTTTATTGGATCTAAATTTATAGGTTCTACTGTGTCTGATACTAGAAAAAAAAAAGTAAAAAAGTATTAGGGTCAGAGAGGGGCTTCTGGAAACAGTGGGCTTTTAAATTTATCTAGTTTCTAAAGAAACATTTCATCCAGTTTTTGGCATTATGGTTTAGAAGACGCTTAATTATCAGGATGATCAGAAAGGATTAAAAGTAGGTACAGGTTTGGCACCTCAAGTTACAATGATAGGCTAGAAGTTTCTCTTCAAGAAATCCATTGGGTATGACAAACAAGTTTTAGAATAAAATTTATACCTCAATAAAGCTATTTTTAAGAAAAGTCTTAAAAAATCAGAAGGAAGGGCAAAGAGCAAGGTCTCTGGTCAGGTCTGGCTTTGTATATTTAGACAAAGACCGAGTTGCACAATGATTATTTTTTTTCTCATCGTCTGACTTGATTAACTCTGCTTTCGGTAGTAAAAGTTTGTGGGAAATTTAAATGCTTAATTCCCTGGAGGACTTTTGACTTTTCTGTTATCCTCAGAGGAAAAACATCCAAATAACAGATGCATGAATTTCATTAATGATGAAAACGGTAGAATTTTTAAATGTTGTGGTTTTGGGTTTTCTTTTTTTTTTTCTGAGAAAGATTGCCACTAGTTCTGTTTCTTTGCCCAAGAATCTCTTTTCTCAACAAATAAATTCACTTTCTGAAGTCCATGCAGATAAAAAATTAACTCTAAGGCTATGTCTCAGTTCCGGCTGCTATCACGAATTCCTCAGACTGGATGACTTAAACAACAAACATTTATCTATCACTGTTCTGGAAGCTGGGAAATCCAGATCAAGGCACTCACCGATTTGGTTCCTGGTAAGAACACTCTCTCTGGTTTGCAGATGGCTGCCTTCTTGCTATAGCCTCAAGTGGTAGACAGATTATCTCTCTGGTGTCTCTTCTTTTAAGGGCACTAACATCATTCATGGGGGCTCCTTCATGATCTAACTCCCAAAGGCCCCATCTCCAAACACTCTCCCACTGGGAGTTGGGGCTTCAGCATATGAATTTGGGAAAGACACCAGCATTCAATTTATAGCAGACTGTAATGTCCTTGTGAACTCTATAGGCAAAAACAAACAAACAAAAAAACCCTCAAGTATCTTTGAGCAATAGGAGGTGTGACCCCAAGTATATACTTGCTGACTTTATGCATTCATGAAATTGTAAGTACTATTAACCCTTGAACAACATGGGTTTGACCTGTGCTGGTCCACTTACATATAGATTTTTTACACTACAGTGCTGTAAATGTATTTTCTCTTTCTTATGATTTTCTTTCTCTTTCTTTCTTTCTTTCTTTCTTTCTTTCTTTCTTTCTTTCTTTCTTTTCTTTCTTTCTTTCTTCTTTCTTTCTTTCTTTCTTTCTTTCCTTCTTTCTTTTTTCTTTCCCCCTTCTTTCTTTCTTTTGAAATATGCTCCATGCTCAGCATGGAGTCCACGCACGATGCAAACTCACGACACTGGGATCAAGACCTGAGCTGAAATTAAGAGTCGGACTCTCAACTTAACTGAGCCACCAAGGCACCCCTTCCTTATGATTCTCTTAATATTTTTTTCTTTTCTCTAGCCCACTTTATCATTAGAATATAATGATTATAATATACAAAATGTGTGTTAATTGACTATGTTATCAGTAAGGCTTCTGGTCAACAATAGGCTATTAGTAGTTGAGTTTTGGGAGTCAAGTTATATGTGGGTTTGACTGTACAGTTATGATTGTACATATAACAACTGTAGTTATATACTAGTAAATAGTTACTCTTTCAAGTTCAATACTATAGATCTCCTATTTATTTACTATATTTAAAATTTTCCATCTTTTCCAGTTAGACTTGACAATTGACATAATGTCAAAATAATGGGTCATTCATTCAATTCACTGAGAGGGGAAAAAGATCATTCTAGGGAAATAAGAAAGACAAGTTATACATGCAGATTGGCAATTAAATGACCTTTTTATCTCCCAAACAATACTGCAAAAATGACATGAAACATATGACATAATACATTTTAGGTTCATCCTTGTTGTTGCAGATGGCAAGGTCTCATTCTTTTTTATGGCTGAGTAATATTCCATGAGAGATAAATGTGACACATCTTCTTTATCCATTCATCTGTTGTTGAATACTTGGGTTGCTTCCATATCTTGACTATTCTAAATAACACTTCTGTAATCATAAGTCATGGAGATGAAAAGTACAATGTAGGGAAGATAGTCAATAATATTGTAATAATGTATGGTGACAGATGATGGCTATATTTATCATGGTGAACACTGAGTAATATATAAAATCAATATATTGTACACTGGAAACTAATATTAATAACATTGTATGTCTATTACACTTCAATAAGTTTTCTAAAAAAGGCACTTTGATAAACAAGAGCAACAATGTGAAACCGAGGCCAATGGTAGACCAGAAAACTGAGGCTATTTTCTGTTTCTTACTAATAACTGTGACTATAGGCATTTTAAATCTTCAATTTTCTTTTTTCTCATATACCATAGTAATTGCATGCTGCTGTAATGATAAATAAGAAAATTAATAGGTAAACTTAACCGGCATAGCTCTAGTCCTTAGGGTGTACAAATGAGGTGATATTAATAATTCAAATCTGCCTTCCTTGAAGTCCCAAACTGACCCAGGACCATAAGGCTCCAACCCTGTCAAGGAATCTCTATCTTATGAATGATCAGGAATGAGTTCCTGCACCTTTTTATGTTCTCACATCATTCTTGTCTGTCACTTGAGAGGGACTGCTCATTACTACCTTGATTACTAGTCTCTTGTACTTTCAATATTGTAAGACCTTCATGTGTTTGAAAGCTCTGTTCCCGTTAGTTTCCCTGGTATTCCTAGTAAAATGGGCTTTTTCAGAGCAATGGGGGAAAGTTCTTTTTCCTGCATCTCTGCATCACTTTGCTACATGGGCCATGAGGCTCATGGGTCTCAATTTTCACTGTGTGAATTTCTTATAGAGTTTTTCAGTACTTGTATTAATCTTTTGTCTCTAAAGGGGGTCAAATATTCTCCCTGGGCCTGGTTAGGAATGAGACACCATCTCTTAATTTCCTCAAACTTCACTTCAGGCTTCTCTTATCCCATGCATATCAACACATGCAGGTAGATATTTGGATATCTTCATTCCCATATGTATATAAAACAACCTAATTTCTAGAGTAAGTTCAGGGAAGACTCTGCCCCATGATACACACAATATTTATTTGAAATATGTTAAATTATTGCTTGGATGTAGAACCTTTCTTGATTATCTTGGCCAGAATTGATTCCTCTTCCAACTTTTTGGTCCTGGTATATTGGAGACATGTATAGGTCTGTAAACAGACTGTAAACAGCTGGAGGCAAGGATTGGACCCATAGATATTCTAATCTGCTGCCCTGCTTACTTTGCACAGTGCCTTACACAGATACCATTTAGCTAAGGGGTAAACACATATACGCAAACTTAGGTATGCTTTTCTAGCACCAGCCAATTTCTTAATACCCTTTTGACAAGTAAGCACAAGTATGCAGTATAGAAGCTTCTCCCAGATTTCTTCAGATATTCCCGGAAACCGTAGTAGCAGTACATTTGTTTAGAACTTTTAAAAATGTTTTCATTTTCTAAGAGAAATTTATCTTTGTGATGTCTTCTGGTCCTCTCCAGAGATACATGTCTGGTCTTCATCCCTTTCAGAAGTGCAGAAGATGCTCCCGTGTTAGTACAAAACGCAAGGCTCTGGAGACTCGGGTCCTATTCATGAGTTGTTTAATACTAATATATGTAACCTTGTTCTAAAAATGTATGCGGGATTTGTTTGAATCAGGTATGACAAGATAGCAAACACAGAAATGATTATCAGGAAGGGAAAAAGTTTATATGCACAGATCCCTAGAAATAGGAGGCACAGCACACCATGGAGGCCACGTGCAGAATCATCCAGATTGTTCAGGAGGCAGAAGGAAGAGAGGGGAAAGCACAGCTCGGAGACTTTATTAGGGTTCTCTCAGGAAGGAATGGGAGAGACAGCATAGGCACTAGGATTGGGTAGTTTGACTAATTTCAGAGGCTTTGGATCTGAGTTGTCCAGTATCGTGGGATGATTTAGGGCAGGGGGTAGTATTGGCTTTCAGTGTGAGAGTTTGAGAAAAGTGACAGTTATGGTTGGGGGCTCTGGTTTGGTAGGTTTGCATTTCAAAAGCAGACACATAAGGGAGTTTGCTATCCCTAGGAATTAGCTAGCTTAGGAGAGGCTGTCTTTTTAGGAACAGGACCTCATTTTTCAGAACTTCAAGAATAGATCAAAACAATGTCCATCAACAGATGATAGGGTAAAGAAAACGTGACCACACACACACACACACACACACACACACACACTGGAATAATATTCAGCATGAAAAAGAAGAAAATCCTGCCATTTGTGACAGCACGGATGGACCCTAAGGGCATTATACTAAGTGAGATAGGTCAGACAGAGAAAGAAGTATACTGCAGGATCTCACTTATGTGTGGAATCTAAAACCCAAACAAAAATAAACTTCTAGAAAAGAGAGATGAGATTTGTGGTTTCCACAGGTGAAGGGTAGAAGGTAGAGGAATTGGCATTATACTAAGTGAGATAGGTCAGACAGAGAAAGAAGTATACTGCAGGATCTCACTTATGTGTGGAATCTAAAACCCAAACAAAAATAAACTTCTAGAAAAGAGAGATGAGATTTGTGGTTTCCACAGGTGAAGGGTAGAAGGTAGAGGAATTGGAGGAAGGTGATCTAAACGGACAAATGTCCAGTTATTAGAAAAGTAAGTCCTGGGGAAGTCGTGCACAGTCTGGCGACTGTAGTTAACACTGTTGTATGGTACATAGGAAAGTTACTGAGAGAGTAGATCCTAAGACTTCTCATCAAAAGGGAAAATACAGTTTTTTTCTTCTTTTCCTTGTATCTGTAGGAAGTGACACATGTTCTCTAAACTTGTTGTGGTAATCATTTTACAACTTATGTAAACCAAGTCATTGTACTGACTGTACATCTTAAGTTTATACAGCATTATATATCAATTATATCTTGCTAACACTGAAATAAGCAAAAGAAAGGAAGTATATAGTCAATACAGACCTTAGTTGAGTCACTTCGACTCTTGGGACCTCGGTTTCCTCGTCTGCAAAATGAAAATATTGAAGGAAGTGACTGATGTCTTTCCCTGATTATATGGGACAATCCCTAGGCTCCCTGAGTTTCGTGTTTCAAGCTTCTCCTTAAGCCAGTGAATAATAGCTATGGTTAAAAGTGTGGCTCTATCTCACATAAAAGATTGTTTAGGGATGCCTGGGAGGCTCAGCGGTTGAGTGTCTGCCTTTGGCTCAGAATGTGATCTCAGAGTCCCGGGATCGAGTCCCATGATGGGCTCCCGCAGGGAGTATGCTTCTCCCTCTGCCTGTGTCTCTGCCTCCCTCCCTCCCTCTCTGTGTGTCTCTTATGAGTAAATAAATAAAAAGAAATATCTTTAAAAATATATATTGTTTATGTTTGAATAAGTATATTTTTTAGAAGGAGAGGTCTAATAAATCTAGCACATTTAGTGTCTCTCTAACCCTTATTTTTCCCTTAATAGAAACTGAATTAGTAAAAAAAAAAAATTGAGTTAAAACCACAGAAACCTTAAGAAATGGGGGAAAAGTGTGAACAAATCTCATTCATATATACTGGAAGAACGAGAACCAGTCAAAACAGAGAAGGTATAATTATTTAAATATAAATCACGCAGGAGAAAACTAATCTTTTAGTTGGGAAAAATTTAATATTCCAATTTATATATTATATTATATATAATAATATTTATAATAATATTATAATAATAATTATTATATTAAATATAATAATATAATTAAATAATAATAATTATTATTTAATAATAATATAATTAAATAATAATATTTATATATTATATTATATATAATAATATAATATTTATATTTAATATACTCATTCATTAATTTGCCAAATATGGTCACAGGTGTATGTGTGAACAAATGAGATTGATAGAGGCTAGTCACCCATTAGGAAATTTAAGAAGCATTCTTTTCAGAATATCATCCATAACACACATAAAAATTTCAGAAGTTCAGAAAATACAATTTTCATTTCATGATTTTTGTTGATAATTCATGCTCTACAACTTTTATTTTGCCCCCACCCCAGCCCGTATAAAACTCAAACGACATCCCATTGACGCGACCTAGCTGCATATAACTTTTGAGCAGGCTTAGAATAGGAGAACCATGGCGGTTGTGCAGGTAGCAGGCTGTACAACGTTGGCGGGGCGAGGAGGGGAGGGCACGATTTACAATCAGACTCAATCTTGTCCTTCCAGATGCTTTCGTTTTAAATAAAACATGTATCTTGCATTATATACAGTGTATACATGCAAGAGCGTGAGGGGAAAGGTGCTCCAGGGTTTCAGAGGACAGATAGCTAACTTCTGGTTGGGGCCACCCGAGAAGCTCTAGGTTCTAACAACCACCACCACATGTCTTAGTCTGCCCAGGCTGCCATAACAAAGTACCACAGGCTGGGGGAAGGAGGCCACAGAAATTTACTTCTACAATTCTGGAGGCTGGAAAGTCGAAGTTGAAGGTGCTGACTGATCCAGTTCCTGGTACAAGATTTCATCCTGGCTTGCAGACAGCCATCTTCTTTCTAAGTCCTCATATGGAAGGCAAAGAGAGAGGAACAGAGACAGAGAAAGAGAGAAGAAAGAAGCTCCTTGGTGTCTCTTCCTATAAGGGTACTAATCCCCTCACAAGAGTTCCATCCTTCTGACCTCATCTAACCTTAATTTTCTCCCAAAGGCCCCACCTCCTGATATCATCACATGAGGGGTTAGGGCTTCAGCATGTGCATTTTGTGCAAGTGCAAACATTCATTCCATAAGAGCATGAGAATGATACTTCCTAGAATTATTAAAAAGAGCACCATGGTCATAATATTGTGTCTCTAAAGCATCCTTCAACTCTGTTTGTTACTACATCATTTTATTCCTCTTCCAAGACCCACATAGGGTCCTAGCTGCCTCCCTTATTTCTTGAAACACACTTATAAGAGTGTGTTTTCTGTCAGTGCGGGGCAGGTATTAGGAAAAGTATCCATGAATAAGATATGTCCCTCCTTTCTCTTGCCTTACAATCTGGAGGAGGAGATAAATGAGACATGTGAATACCAAAGATGCAGAGTATTAAGTTGAGACAAAGCAATCAGTGGTATGAAAGAGAAAATGACTCACTCCATGGAAGAAGCTGCCAGAGCCTGGGGGCAGAGGAAGTGAAATAAGAATTCACAGAAAGAGGGAAATCTTGGAGAACGGACAAATACTTGATAGAGAGGTCTGAGGGTTGTGGACATTAAGACATTGGGGCGAGACCCAGAGGTAGGTCATTCGAAGCCCTTTCCGACCTTACAAAGAATTTGCACTTTATCCCATAAAAAAGTACAAGAAAACACTATGCTTTAGAAACATCCTGCCTTAGAAACATGATTTGAGAGATGCAAGCCCAGAGACACAGAAACGAGTCAGAGGAGAATTGCAAGAATGGGAAGATAATGTGAGACACAACATGGATGCGAGGATAAACACAGGAAACATTCAGTAGGAACTACCTACACGATGGATTTAACAGATGACTGAATGTGAGGGTCGGGGGAAGGAGGGAGAAAGGTTCTGATGTGGATGACAGGGTCTTGCCAGAAGCTCAGAAGGAAGGAGAGCTACAGTATGCAGTTTGAGAAGGACACCAGGCTGAAGAAGAACATTTTTCAACTATTTTTTTTAAAGATTCTATTTATTTATTTTTCCAGAGGAGAGTATGTGTGTGTGTGCACAAGCAGGGGTGGGGTGAGCCAGAGGGAGAAGAAAAAGCAGACCCCCACTAGGCAGGGAGCCCAATGACCTGGGGCTCAATCCAGCTAATTTAAATTAGCTTTAAGTTTATAGGGGTAGAGGTAAGATGATAAGGGACTTCATGTCTGGGAGACTCTTTTTTTGCCTAGAAACTTAAGAACTGTCTGCTGAACTTGTAGGAGAGGTGGAGAAAGGACCTGTGAAGTCTAAAGAAAGTGTGGACCAGCCCCTGTGAGGGACAGAAGAGGGAGCTAAGCAGGGCAGATAGAAGGCTTGTCAAATGGTCCAGAGGGCGTCACCTCTGGACTCAGTGAGAGTCCGCCAACTCCCAGGTGTGTCATGTCCTGCAGTGATGCTCAATGACCCAGGTCAGAATGGAGAAGGCGTAGGTCTACTTGTCAATGGCTATGAACTGACAAGGTGGATGCAGAGGGGGAAGGGTCTCTAGGTATGGAAGTGCTTGCTGGTGAGTATTTAAGAGACTCACCATAGATTTAGACTGAAAAGAAGGGAAGCCATCAGGCAATGATGAAATGAGAGAAAACGGGGGAAAAATTAAGGAACAAAGTCTCAAGGAGGTTGAGGAATAAGTCGACATGGGTCATAGCCTTATAATGGCTCTAGGGACAGGAGATGCTAGTCAGATCTTAGAATGCTGGAATTTACCATTCCAGAGGTGAAGGTATTCCAAGGTCCAGGTTCAGCCATGTGATTGGGTTACTGAAGTGGGAGAAGCACTTTGGGGTGGAGCTTAAGACCAGCTTGTTAGATGGGCATCCATACGCATGACGCAATCATAGGCGATTCTGCAGGAGTTGGGGCAAAAATGAAGCTTATGAGTCATACCAGAACACTTAATGAGGTAGTTGTGGGAGGGAATATATGGCAAATAATGAACAGATGAGCTTCTATTCAACTCAGAATTTACAAAGTGTTATTCACAGATATTATTGTACTTAATCTTCACAACCTATGACACAGACATGACTCTTAGTCTCATTTTACAGATAAAGAAACAGATAAAGATTTAAGTTGGGACTTGCCAAACAAAAATCACTCAGCCAGTTGGTGACAAAGCTGAAATTCAAGCTCCTATTTTCTGACTGCAGATCTCTTGTTCTTTCCAGGATAATAGGCTGTATTAGCAGAGAGAAAATTTAACCCCTTATGGCACATGTTACACAAAAGTACTCTAAAGATATAATGCCTTAATTTCTTTTTTTTTATAATGCCTTAATTTTAACAAAAGATGCTAAAATATGTCGTTTAAAGCCTGTTAGTGGGTAAGAGGTGCTTTCACAGGAGCTGCTGGGTGGAGAGAAGAAAGCATTTCTCCCAGCTTGTGACAAAGAAAACCAACAGCTTATGGACATGCATCATCCATAACCTCTCCTCCGCTGCCCTGGCGTAAAGCTGACCTTCTACCACACTGTGGTTGCTGCCTGACGTTCAATTTTCACTCAACCCCACCTGTATAAAAATGCCAGCTGATGGGGTCAGGAACTAAGGGATGGAACACCTCCTATGCTCCTTAAAGTTTCTACTTAAAAACAACAACATAAAGAAATGGTCTTAGTGTTCACTCTTCCCTAATAACTCTCATTTCCTCTCAAAGATAAGAGTACTGATAATTCTCTAAACAAAATGTTTCTGAAACTCCAACCTTTCTGACAGCAAGAATCACAACACCTGCTTTTAGACGACACTGTGATCATTCTGTTTGACTCACCATGACTAATAAGGCAGGAAACTAAAAAAGAAAAGGAAAAAAAAAAGGAATAAATTCCTCTCTCCCACCTTCCTCTAGTGTTTGCATCCAGGGTTTTTCCAGAAGGAACGAGGTCTTTGGAGTCACTGAGGCTCTTTACCTACCCAACAGTGGTACCCAGAAAATGGGCAGGTGCTCAAGAAATGGTGACTAGGTTACCCTTAGCTTAGTAACTGGTTGAGGGTATATCCATCAGGAGAAAAACAACCTGACAGTGGGAGATACACATACCCAAACCATGTTTAGAGTGGTCAATTAAGGACAAGAACTAATTTCAAGAATCTGAAGAATCAGTCTCCTTCGTGAATACAGACAGAAGTGAATATTTGGAAGATTCAGGAAGAAGACCTCCTTTGAGGAAATACCTAATGGGCGGATTGCTGAGAATTTGGATGGTGCGGATATACAGATGGCGAGCCAGGAGAAAACTGGGATTACAGAAATGGGGTGATGCAACATGTCAGGCAACCCAATTTCAGTGCAGACCTTAAGCAAAGGGCTTGATTTGTAAAATCCAGATAAGGACATTCCTGAGGTTCTTGAGCACCTCAGGTGTGGGTTTGGGTGGTGGTGGAGGTGAGCTGAGTTGAGAGGTCGCTGCACTCAGATGCTACTTAGACCAATTTGTAGGATTGAGATCTTTCTGCCCGGCAGGGAGTTCACCATTACTAAAAGAGACGCAGGGATCTCCTGTCCGCTGCCCCCCGCAACATGGAGATGCCTAGGGTGGAAAGAACATGGGTAGCAGTGATGAGAAAAGTCTCAATAATCTGTGTGACTCCAAGAGGGTGCTGGTGGCTGCAGTGGGAGCAATCTCTGCTGTACTGAATAAAGAGGCAAAGGGGGAGCAGTGGGAATGGAGCCCACACAGGTGAGGATGTAGAAAGTGAAGGGGACAGCAGCATAGAGTAGAGAGGAGGCCATCAGAGACCATGCCTTGTCAAGCCAGCGCCACGGGGTCTGTAGCACAGAGACAACTGCCTGGAAGCAAGGGAGAACCCTAGAATACTGGCCCTATGTGGGGCCATTTGAGCGGATACCATCTCAGACTTTCTAGCAATGTGCCATCTAAGAGCAAGAATGGACATCAGTGGGCATGCTGACCCTCCAGAACTCATGTCCTGGTACTAAAATAGTGACACACAGCACGTGCTCAGTAAATACTTGGTGAAGAGAATCGAGTGGACTTGAATAATATCTAAATAACCACAGAGTGCTCAGCTCTTGCCGCAGAACATGAACTGGCTTCTTGACTCCGTTATTTGACACATCAGCCAGTTTTGGCTACTGATTCATAATCTATAGATTGTAAGCACCATTTTACAGACTAAGTGATTTGCTTTTGTGTGGATTGCTTTGATCAATGATATTATTGCCCTGAAAAGTCCTATTTGAACAGGTCAGGTCCTGCCATTTGGGGAGAAAGTAGAGATAAAACAACAGGAGGAAAAAATACGTTTATCCCCCCGGTGGAATGCAAAGATTTACTAGGAGAAGAATATGGTAAAATAATGTTTTTGGAATATTGACTTTTTTCCCCTGCTATTTCCCCATTTCCCTTATTTTTTTTAAATAAATTTATTTTATTGGTGTTCAATTTACCAACATACAGAATAACACCCAGTGCTCATCATATTAGTTACCTGTATCCATCATTCTGGGAAAAGGCATGAAGCTTGCGAGCCTCTTGATCCTGGTTTTGTTTTCCAAAGCCCTAAAGGAATGAATCGGGGGTGGGGAGAGCTGGAGTGTGTGGGAGTCTCCCCTCCCACCCTGGGAAAAAAGTCTTCCAGGCTCGGGAAGCAACGAGGTGACAGAGAGGTCTTGAGGAGAACAGAGATCCACAGACCTAAGAGAGAGGAAGTCCTGCCCCTTTCTTCTCTCATCCTGTCCCGGGAAGGAGGGAGAGAGGGGACTCTGTTTTCTAGACAGAGTCCAAGAAAGGCGACAAGACCTCAGAGGGGATGGAAGCATAGAATATCTAGGCAGAATGTTCCAAAGGTGGTCCCTGAGAGATGGTGAAAAGCAGCCCAAGAACTCCTGTGCCTTTCTGCATAAGAAGGGGCAGAGAGAGCAGCCAGTCCTGGAGGAGCCCCAGCGGAAGGGCCAAATGTCATCCCAGGAATGAGCAGTGTAGACAGATGAAGGAAAAAGACAGCCTCCGCCCCCAGGGGCTTGACCTAGATGAGCTCTCATCAGATCTTAGATGCCCAAAGTTTCTGCCAACAGGGCACAAGAGAGACTTGAAATCTAATGTAGAGAAGCTACATTCCCCTCACCTGTGAATTTCGGGCCCCAGATTTATAACCACTAACCTGCTATTTATGCTACTTGGCAACTTCATGCATTTATCTTGAGTCCCCAACAAGATGCACATATTGAGACCCAAACTGTCTTGTGCATCCTTATATTGCCTTCAGTACTTAACGGTCACGCAATCATTTCATGGATACTTGTAGAGCACCTACCAGTGCCCAGAGCTACTTAGCTCCTGAGTGTACATCTTTGAACAAAACTGAGGATGTTCCTGGTCTCATGGAGCTCCCAGGCCAGTGCAGAGATGCATGGGATTCACATAAAGCAAATATATGGCATGTTACGTGGTGATATTTGGGTGAGAATTATGAGTCAGGGCAAGAGGGATCTCTAGAGCGTCGAATTCGTGATATTTGCTGGGTGAAAATGTTGAATTTGAGCTGACTGGGTTCCATGCTGTCTTTGAAACGCTGGCAACCATTTCAATAAGCTAAGAACATTTTATCAAGAAAGCCAAAATAGGCAAATGAGAGAAGCAAATATTTATATAAGACTCATAAATAAAACAAACCAGCCAGAGACCTCATTAATAGACTGTCAAGAAGGGGAGATTAAAAAGAAAAATCACACAAGACAAGAACATGATTTATTTTAATGAATTTAAATCCAAATACATCTGATTCCAGAGCCTATTGTGGCCTGTTATGACATCATGTGAGAAAAAGTGTAGGTTTTGGATCTGAATTCCTATTTCAGATACTTCTAGTTATGTTACCTCGGGCAAGTGACTTCATCTTTTTTTTTTTAACCCCTTTGAGCTTTAATCTTCTTATATGTAAAAGGGATTAGTAATTCCAAACTCACTGGGTTGTTGTTGGGAAGACATATTTAATAAAGGATAATTTAAAAATATTACAATAATGTTATAATAAAAAAAGATAATGTAAGCACCAAATAAATGATTATTAAAACATACTAGCTCCCTTCCATGTGCCCCTTACAGGTATGCATGGATTACACACGGAAGTGGGGACAGAAATGATGGATATTCAGTATATCACTGCTTTATGAGCAGAATGGGGCATGGGGATATTTTGAAGCAACCAGAGGCTGCTTTCAGTGTTTTCTTTTGGAATTCACACTTGACCTCCAGATGCATTTATCTGGGCATCTTCCCTTCCTGGCAGAGAAGAGAGCTCCCCGAGCACCGGGTGTTCAGAGATCCTGCCCCTTCCCACTCTGGATTTGCTGATGCCCTGTTCTCTCCCCATTTCCAGCCCTGGTGATTTTTCTTTCCAAAACATTCCTCCTTCTAATCATGCATGTTGGGCTTCTCAATAGATTCTTCGAAAATGACATGATTCCATGAATGATAAAAACTTCTGCAGCTCCCAGCTACCTGATGATAACTCCTACTGGCTCTCAGGAGGCAGATATCACCTGCCCCTTCTCTGTCTGTCTCCAGCTGCACGATATCCTCCCATCCAACTTGGAGTCACCTCTGTTATAATTACTTGCCACACTGTAGTGCAATCATCTGTTTACAGATGGTCTTGGCAGGGCCTGTGAGCTCTTTGAAGGCTGAAACTGTCTTTATCTTTTCACTATGATGCTACATGTAAATGGAGGGGGGGGTCAGATATTTGGTTCTCCAAATGAAGGAATGTTCTGTCATCATCATCGTATAAACACACGTGGAACACCTTGGCTCCATGCCTAGCATTATGCCAGTGTTCTTATGTGTAGTGAGATGTACATTTTAGTACTCTCCTTCCCAAGGTAAGGCTGAGAGTTTGGGTTAAATAACTCAAGGTGCATGCATCTAAAAGAGAAACTTAGCAGGCTAAACCAGGGAGTGGGTCAGTGGAGAGAGAAACTTCTAGCAGATGAGGCCTTTTAACTTTCCCAAATCCCGTATCAATGTGGCCACATTTTTCTGCCTCTAAGCAATACAGGCGTTGGCTTCAGGATCCTAAATAAGTCACTGCAGACAGACACAGAGGGGAAAGGGCTTTGCCACCACTCGGCCATCTGTTTGCTCCAGATTTATATCTAGCTCACACCCATCCACAACTGAATTCTATAAAGGGCATTAATTTGTTGTTGTTGTTTTCTTTTGACACCAGGCATAGCATAATCTTCTTGAAGCTAGAAACTTCCCAGGAGGGTACCCTGAGAAACTAGCTGGGTTTCTTCCCTAGTAACATTCAAACCTATCATTTAATTTTTCTAAGGACAGACTCAAACCACAAAGGTTGTAAATGGCATTGAAAGAAGCCAAACTGGCCCCACACATATTTTCCTCCACATGGATTGCGAGTTGCTTGCATCTTAGCTCTGCCGAGGGGGCCAGGGGCTGGTGGGAATGCAGGAACTAGGGACGAGCAACCCCGAGCCATGCAGCTCCCAGGGGAGGACTGTCTTTTAAGGTGCCACAGGGATCAGTTAATGAGGCCAGCCTAAGGTCCTCGGGTCACGTCTGAAAGAGGAAACAACAAAATCTTCATGGGAAAAGTATGCAAGAATGAAAATAGCCAGAATATACAAGTAGGATCGAGCACCCCAGGGAGGTTGTAAGTATAGCCTGGAAAAGAATAGAAGGGGGTGGGGTGGGGGATAGAGGGATCACGGAAAGAGAACTCAATTTGAAGTATAGTCCCAACTGTGTTAGAATATTCCAGTGTATGCGTTGCTCTTTGGCTGGGCCTCAGTTTCCTCACACAGGAAATGTCACTTCCAGTCACAATCCATGAGACATTTTCTAGTGCTGAAATTCTATGGCGCTGTTTCAAGGAAGTTCCCTGGCTAGAAAGCAAAAAAAGATACAAAGGAGACCACAAGACAAGATGGATTTGGAATATGTGCAGAGTGATAACGCTGAAACCGAATGAAGGACTGAGAGAGGTTAGGTGTCCACTGCCGGGGGGCGGTGGGGGTGGGGGTTGTACAGCCCAGGAGTCGCTGCAGAGAAGTCTCCTGTGTGTTTTCTCCCTCCCTCTCACAAAAGGAAGAAGAAAGTCTACCTGAAGGTGTTGTTAGTTGGTCAGTGTTCTTGGAGAAAGGCAGTGGCTCATCAGAAAGCTCTCGGCAGCTGTGTTCCCATTTACAAAGTCAAGAATTACCAAGGACGCTGGCAGAGGCCAGTACTAGGAGTCTTCAACTTCCTGTAACCCAGACTGCACACCTGGCCTTATAAGAGACCTTGGAGGTGCCTTTCTGTTTTAAAAAATGAAATCTTCTCAGGGGTGCATGGAGGGCACGGTCGGTTGAGCATTGGACTCTTGATTTTGGCTCGGGTCATGATCTCAGGGTCCTGGGATGGAGCCCAGTGACAGGCTCCTTGCTGGGTGCAGAGTCTACTTGTGATTCTCTCTCCCTTCTCCTCTGCTTCTCCCTGGCTCATGCTCTCATTCTCTCTCTTTCTCTCTCTCTCTATCTCTCTCTCAAATAAATAAATAAAATCTTTTTTAAAAAGTAGATCTGTCAATATTATTCTTATATTTTGCCACCTGCCTTCATCATTTGTCATGTGATGGCAGGCAGGGAGTCTGAGGGTCCACTATCCTCTCCCCACCTTGGAGAGAACAAAGCTGCTGTTGTTCCATCCCCAAGAAGAGTTGGATTTCCATAGTCCTCTGACCAAGAAGCCTTTTCCAACCTTGCCCTCCTAAACTACAAGCCCCCTCTGGTGGGTTTCCCACCCACCTACCCAAATAGGCATGCTTCCTTTCACTTTCAACAGCCCCCAGTAGGTATCTCCAAGAAACACATTACATCTATTTGAACCTATTTCTTTCATTGTCCAAATGAGACTAGACTGGACTAGAATGGCAGCTCCTGGGTGAAAGGATTGTATCATAATCCGTTTGGGGTTCTTAGGATCTATGACTATCCTTGGGCCACAACAAGGCCTCAAAAAAAAAAAAAACAACAAACACTTGCTCAGTAAATGACAGAATGAATGAATGGTTATGTTGAGAAAGAAATTTGAGCACAGGAAAAGGGGAAAGGTGGCTGGTGGGGGGGCCTCCCAAAGCCTTTCAAACTAAGATTGTTAAACATTTATTCATCCAACTAACCAAGTAGTTTCATCAATATCAACATGATGCTGTGATGGTGCTCTTCCCCATCAACCCTCATGTTGTTTCCCCAGATTTCCCCTTACCTGTTTCTTGCACTTACACATCTGCCTCTCTCTCCCCCAGCACCAGGATATCCACATTCTTGGGCTGACTATTACTTTCATCCTTCTCTTCCCTCTGTAGGTATACAGTTTTCTTTGTCCACCTGTCCTGGATGACAGATTGGGTGAAAATCATTTTTTGAAACTAATTTTCAAATTGCTTAAGTGACATAGGGTGTGTGTGTGTGTGTGTGTGTGTGTGTGTGTGTGTGAAGTTCCTCTTAAGCAAGGATACCGTTGTAATTAATTATAAATCAGTATTTTTAAAGATTGTATTTTTTTTTATTTGAAAGGAGGGGGAGGGACAGAGGGAGAGAGAGAATTCCAAGCGGACTCCCCGTTAAGTGTAGACCCTGATACAGAGCTTCATCCCAGGGCCCCGAGATCATGACCTGAGCCAAAATCAGATGCTTAACCGACTGAGTGACCCAGAAACCCCAATTATAAGCCAATTTTGATGATAATCTCCTTATTGTATGACATATATCTGCCCACTGGCTAATTAATCATTTTCTAGTTTCCTGCTTCCTCACCACCCCCAGGCCCCATTTAGCTTTAGGGAAGATGGTCTTATCATGTCCTAATTTATCCTTGATCATTTCTTTTCAATGTGGATTTGAATTAGAAATAAAACACTCAGCAAAATGATGTATAGATTTTAGAGCCTCCTGACACAGGAAACTATAAATATGGAGGATTGTGTCAATACTTCGATCCTAGAAGAAAGGGTGAAAACACCTTGAGTCTTACTAGAAAGGTGTTACAGAAGATTGTCTCACCCCAGAGAGACCTTAGGGGTCATTTAAACGTACCCGATGTTCAAATTGTCCCTATCTTTAAGTGCTTCCAATCAAAATTGTGCAGCAATTTCATCATACATTAGATTCACATTTGCAACAGGCTGATGGATTAGTGTGATTTCACAATTAGAGGACATTAAATTTTCTCCAGCCCTTTCATTTCTACACATGAGAAAAAAGTCAGGCCCAGAATGAAGAGGCTGCTCCAAAGTCACATAGACATTTAGCAGCAAATCTGAGGTCAGATTCCACGTCCAAGTACTTCCCTTTTAGCAATACAAAGTCTTTTTCCAACCAGCTTCCATGAAGCTTTCAACTCACACCATTCAAACCACTTCTTGTTTTCAATTTGTCTCTGGAAAGCATGCTGGTATACAACTGAGGAGCAGGGAGCATTTTCATAGCACCCTGCTACACATATTGCTGTCAGATTATCTTCTGTCCCCCTAACCCACCCCACGCCTGTAGAAAACAGGATCCTGAGAGAATTGGGGGCAGCAGACAGGCACATTCAGATATTGGAAGTGGAAGTAAGGAAATGGCTTGGAGCAGCATGTCCTCGTCTGGGTTCTGTAGAAAATCTATAAACTGGAAGGTGTTCATGATGGGCAAAAAAGGCAATATTGGTCAAGTCAATTGAGAAACACTGGAATAAACACAATCAAGTGGGAGTTTTTGCTTTTGCTCTGCAGAAGACTCAGTATTAGGCTGGTGGGATTTTGCAGGATTTTTTTCTTTTTTCATATTTTTCTCATTATTGTTTCTGTACTTTAAAGATGAAAAAAATGCAAATAATGACTTTTTCAATATTTGTAAACTCGGTGAAAACAGCAAATCTTCTTTTGCTTGCTCTGGGATCCTTTTACGTATTCCAGCTTTACTGAAAAACTAATATCCTTCACAAGGAAAGAACTTGTTAATTCAAGGAATACATTAGCTGGTGTGTTTAATAGGCATGACAGAGGACTGAGTCCATCTGGCACGCATATTGTTGTCTTACATAAATGTAATGAGGGAAAAAGAAACAAAGAAAAAAATCTAAAGCATATCACCAGACAACTTTCGAGGTCTTATTTTCCCTCCTCTAGAATCTAAACCTCGAGAGATGGGAGATAACATCTAACTAGTTCTGAACATAGTGCCAACCACAGACTGAGCTTCCAGAGTATTTGAAACATCGTAGGTTTGTTAAAACCCAGAAACACCCCAAACTTTACATTTATGAAAAATTCCCTTGCTAATGACTAAGCCTTGGGCAGAACTTGTCTATAATTTTTATGTCCAAATTCTTCTGCCTTTTAAGGATGGAGCTTTATAGATCACAAATTCAAATGCTCAGAGAACCTTAGAAACGGTTTATTCTTAGTCTCTGTACTGCTTCTCTTGTGTGGCATTACCGACTCAAGAGAGCTTAGCTGAAATTGGCACTTTTCTAACACTAATAATATTTCCTATGTTCTCAGGGCCTTACTGCCAAGAGTAAAAGTAGTGAGGTGAGCAAGAAAAAGGCATTTCCTCTGAGATATTGGAAGTTCACCTTGCATCGACCACAGTAAGGCTTTCTGCAATCCCACCACAGCTGACCTAAGCAGGGCGTTTTAAATATATATTAATTAATTAATTAATTAATTAATTAATTAATTTGGCAAAGGTGTAGGAAACCTGGATTCTCTTGGCAGCTATGTGACTAACCAGCTGAGTGACCTTGGCTAACTCACTTGATCTTGAAGTTAGTGATTCAGTTACAACATTGCCACCTCAGGTCTGCTGTGGGGATGCTGAGGCAATATTCATGACAGTTCAAGACACACAGTAGAAGCTTAAAGGCCATAGCCCGTTTCTTTTTTCTTTGCAGTCATTTATGATCATTTCATGGCTGCTGTGATTGCTTCCCAAAGATTAAATCTGTGGCTTGTGTCTGGAGTCCCGCCTTTTCTCTAGTGCATCAGTTTTAGATGAGCAGCAGTTAGTTCTGCAATACCACAGCCTAAGCCAGGTGTGCAGAGGGATTTTGGACTCAACTGGAAAACCCAGTGGTCATCTTTGGGGCCTGAGTCCCATGCTAGCCAAGATCTATTGGGTGGTGTTAAATTAAAAGAACGAGCTAGATACTTCCAGGCTCAAGCCCTATTACTCTAGGCACATGGCGGTTTTGTTACCTAACATGGGGATACTCCATACAAAGCCAGCAGTAGGTGAGAGAAGGCAGGGCAGGATAAATAAAATGAGGAAAATAATAGCTAGCACTTATTAGTGTTTTGTCCTATGAAGTCATTTAACTTCCACAAAAAAATTTGCACAGCCATTATCATCATATTCCATTTTATAGAAGAGGAAACTGAGGCACAGAAGGAGTGGATGACTGTCTTAAGGAAATACCGAAGGTTTGGTAGATAGTGACGACTTGATTTAATCTTATAAAAGGAAGATCGTCCTCCTTGTTGTGAAAAACACAAATGAGAAGAATGATGACAAACACACGGCAAGAGGCTTATTGCCATAGTGCAGGTGAGAAATGAAGACCAGCCCTGGAAGCTTCCAGAAGGAGGCACTGATCTTCCTTCCCTTGCATTTCCATAGAAGAGACATTTCTCTCTACTCCCCGTAAAGCAGAGTATTGGAGTGGATCCTTCTTATCTCTTTCCACTCATTTTTGTTCCAGCACAGGGAACAGAAGTGGGTGATTTGAAATTTGAGAGCCTCGTGCCCTATGTAGTAATTTCATTTGAAGTATGTTTATAAAATTGAATACCAAGAGGAACACATTTCTTGTTTTCATTTGCTCTTGCACTTCCTGCCTTTGTTTTATAAAGGGCTTCTCGCTTCTTCCTGCCATCATGAGGAAGCCGACCAAAGGAGACAGATGTTCCCCTAGGGAGTGAGGATGAACCATTTCCCAGCTTCTTCCTTGCCACTTGAATGAGAAAATTGGACCCTATTCAAACCCAGCTTTACCAAGAAGCTCTGTGTTTTGTGTTTTACTGAACAGTCAACAATAAAGTTGATTTTTTTTCTACCTTTTATCTCTTTATGCCCGTTAGGATCCTAAGGGGAGGAAAGGTTATTAGCACCTAAGATTCTGGGAGAAGCACCTGTGGGGATGGAATTAAAAGATTCACGTTTACTGAGTAGTGTTTTTCCAAATAAATGTGCATTCCTGATATTTTGAGGAAGCTCTATTTCCCTGCTTGACCAGTGCCAATGACAAAGAAATCAGTTTGTGCCTCTGAGTCTTGAGTTCCTCATCTGTGAAGTAAGGGTTAGAGGTAGGTAGCTCATTTTATTTTATTTTTTTAAATTTTATTTATTTATTCGGGAGAGAGAGAGAGAGAGAAAGGCAGATACATAGGCAGAGGGAGAAGCAGGCTCCATGCAGGGACCCTGACATGGGACTCGGTACAGGGTCTCCAGGATCACACCCTGGGCTGAAGGCAGCACTAAACCGCTGAGTCACCCGGGCTGCCCCAGGTAGCTCATTTTAAACAGAGGCGATGCTATTGCTCATAATCCACCCACCCCCATCTTGGTTCATCCTAGGACATCATAGACCCTGGTGAGTTTTCTATCATCTCCTCCTTTATGGCAATCAAAACTCCATCTGGGTCTCTAGGACACCCTGATGGAGTGTCAGAAGTCATTAAAGTAAAAGAGTAAAGATAAACAACAGGAGCCTTTGATTCCTGGGTCTGGTCCATTAAAAAAAGAGGATGAGGTCCAGTAACTCTCTCTAACCATATTAAAGCCGAGGCAGATCTGACTCTCTGCATGTTTCGGGGAGCTGTTCCACTCATCCAGATCTAATAACGAAGGTGGTTTTATCTCTGCTCTTACTAACGTTGTCACTGTCTGTACTGAGGACAATAACATGGGCAAGAAAAAAGTGAGTTCCGGAAAGCTGAGCACACGGACTGTCCTGCCTGCCTACACATGAGTGGCCCAGGGTCAAATCCATTGGATCTAATGTCTCTTTTGATTCTGCTTCTTTTCTTTTCATAAAATTATAGAATTTCAAAAAAAAAATAAAATTATAGAATTTCAGAGAAGAAACAGAGGCACAGCCCAGAGAGACTCGTGATATGCCCAAAGCAAGTTAAGGATAGAGAAGGATCAGAATGTATTGATGGACTGAAAGAGCAGACATTCATTGATCACCTACCATGGGCCAGCAGTGTGTTAGGCTCTAGGAGTGAGAATAAAGGATGAATAAATATTAGTTGATGCCTGCCTCCCAAGAGCTATAAGTATTGGTGGTGCTATAAAAGAATATGCAAGGAGACCACTCAGAAAAGAGTTGTCATTCCTTCAGAAAGGAGATATATACAGTATATATATCGTCTCTATATATCCTCTTCATATATATATATATATATATATATCAGATATATATGTATACAATAATCATTATATATGTATATAAAATAATCAACCTCTGCCCAATCCAGTAGCAACACGCAATATAATTTCTGTAACTTAAGAGTTACATAGATGATTTCAACATGTTTTGATAGAGTTAAATGCAATTTAATTGTATTTGTTTGCCTGACAGTCAATCTTAGTAGTTACTGATTGCAAACTAAATTTTATATAATTGAAGTTCACCTATTATTACATACAGATAACATGATTAGGACGACATGGCCTAAGAATGGCACCATATCACAGGGCTAGGAACAGCCCTGGAGGATCACCAGCTCACCTGACTAAAACTAATCTCATATTTTCCCACTTAAAATTATCTTTAAGTTTTCCAGATAGCCACTTAGAGCACCTTGGAAAGTCTTTCCAATCTTTGGAAATTTACCGTTGCAGTAAATCCCAAAGGAACCAGCAGATAATCCTAGAGGCATTGCAGCATAAATTGCTCACAGAGACAAGTGGGTTTGGTAACAATACATCACCTCAAGAAGAGCTATTCTGTCTGTAGATTAGTCATTAAGTGCTTAGGTTCTCTTTCTCACAAATGACTTGCATTTAACTGTAGGCCAAACTGAGGACGTAATCCATATGAGTTACCCAGAGAAGGTAATTATTACACCTCAAGTCTACAGAACACAGAAGTTGTTTAAGCTGCTATTCATTCAGCACACACAATGGGTCAAGGGCCATTTTAAGAGCTTTATCTATAATGTCATAGTTACTTCTCATGACAACACCTTGAAATTGACATTACCCCCATTTTTACAGATGAAGAATCCGAGTTCCCAAGAGGTAAAAGAGTATATCTAAATTTAAATTTACGCAAGTAGTATGATTTGCTTTTGCATTCTCCACTACACTATGATGCAGTAATGCCCTGCATTTTGGAAGACAGGGCAATATAAAAGCTACGCTTCCTGGTTTCTAAGATCTTACAATATGCTTGAGGAATCAGATTGTTGTGAAGGCAAGTGATGTCAATGCTAAGGTGTTAGAAGCAAAGTCTTACAGTCGTATTTGTGGCTCAGTCGGTTGAGTGTCAGATTCTTGATTTCAGCCCAGGTCATGATCTCAGGGTCCCGAGATGGAGCCCTGCATCCAGTTCTGCCCTTAGCGTGGAGCCTGTTTGGGATTCTCTCTCTTCCCCTCTCCCTCAAATCCTCCTCCCCACTATTGTGTGAGCTTTCTCTTTCTCTTAAAAAAATAACATAAGGAAAAATATAATAATAAAATAAAATAAAAAGAACATGGGGCAGCTCAGAAGGCTCCTTGGATGAGTTGGGAGTTTTGAGAAACTGTAAGAATTATTTCCGTAAGTTTTCATGAGGGAAAAGATAATTCTGAGCAAAGGTGCTTGGAAGTCAATAGGTAGACAGGTGAACAGAGAGCATGAGACTTGAGGAATACGGGATATGAAGAGAGGGAGACAGTTGGGGGACAGGACACCAGGTGTCTGTTATGGAACCAGGCGCTTCCCAACTACACTGGAGCCTGGGACCATTCTTCCTTCAACATCCACATCATTGGACTTGTTGCAGATAAGCTGCTACAACGAAAGCCTTCAGATTAATTAAACACTCTGGATGATTCTGCGTTATGCCAAGTTCTATTATTCTTCATTCTTCAGTTTTGCTCTCATGGATTATCGTTTTCAGTGAAAAGGTTTGGTTGTGTCCTTTCTGTTTGGCACCAAGCATGCAGTGAGTCAACAACCAGAGAAGAGGAGAAATTACTCTCCATCATCTTTTCTGAATTCTTTAATTTGCTTTATTTTTCAAGTGTTGTAAATGTTATTATATCCACTAAAGTTGTTTTTTTTTAATTGTTTAAAAATTTTTTTTAAATCACTTGAAATCTCTGTGGCTTACTTTTTCCATGCGTCAGAGACGCTGTTCGTTGTAGCATCAACTTCAAGCAGTCAGTAACAATACATTTGATAAACTTTGCTGTGTTAAATGCTTTGAAGATCATCCCTGAGCAAGAGTAGCAGAATGAATAAATAAGTATGTAGTGAGGCTGCAGGAGGGGTAGAAAGTGTTCACTCACTAGAGTGATTTGGAACTGAAATGAAACTTGGAACCGACTGGAGGATTCTATGTTCTGTGTGGGGATCTTCTGTGGTTAAAACTATAAAACAATCATCGTGGAGACCATGGACCTTATCTTCCTGAATCTGTAGACCTCGGGCTTCTTCTGATAAGTGCTATTACCAAAATACTCATTGACCTGGGGTAGGTGCCACATTGGCAACAACAGTGACCACGGCACAGAAGTATTGTGAGCTCCCAGCTACTGTGTACTTACAATAGACCAGAAACTACATTAAATCCTTCAGATGAGTTATTATATTCACTGCTTAACAAACTGTAAAGTAAATGTCTTTTGCTCCATTTTATATCAGAGGGTTTAAGTATCTTAAGAAAAGTTATACAGCTGTTGAAGGAGCCAGGCTTTTTGTCTGATTTAAAGCCCAGGTCCTCCACCATCCTAATACTCTACCTCTCAGATCTGCTGATTCTCTGCCAAACGGATGTCGTGTGTGTGTGTGTGTGTGTGTGTGTGTGTGTGAGTAAATGCATCCTCCCATCTATAAAGACACTCATACAAATGTATCTCTGCTCTTTTGAGTATAGAACATTTGGTAACACAGCGGAAATATTACCATTAATTTATCTTCAGGCACCATAGAGTGCCTTTCTCTCTACTTCGCACACACCTCTACAAAGTCAACTACTTATTACAAAAATCCGACCATGTCACCACTGCCCTCAGAAAGTGTTAGCAGCCCCCTAAGGGAAATGCGATCAAGTATGAACTCCTTGCCCTCCATCAGCTTTCCTCCCACTTACTTTTCCAGCCTTACATATTTCCTCCAATTCTAAATTCTTCTCATGGTAGGGCTACTACCATCCTGCCAGTATATGGGCAATTTCTTGCCTGTGCGCCTTCTTCCGTGATGATGTCCCTTCCACCTGACATGGCCTCACCTATCTTAACTCAAATACCTTTTAAAACTCAGGTGAAACATTTAATGTAGAATCGACCTTTGCATTTTCTGATCGTTGGCTACATGTGGTGAGGGTGCGTTTCAAAGTTTGACTTCAAGTTCAAGTACAGCACTCATTTGTGTGTCTGTTTTATCTCACGTCTCCCTTCAGCCTGTGTTCCTTTCAGGCAGGGGAAAAACATCTGGCTCATTTCATATCCATCATGTCTTGCCCAGTGCTCAGCACATGTTCAGAAAATGTTGGTCACGTTGAGTCACACATTCACTAATGTTATCCATTACTATAACTACCCCATTTTAACAGAGCACAGAATGTATTTATGCCATATGACCAAAATGTAAATATTTTTTTCTGATATACTTAAACAATATGCCATGTTTGACCCATTAACTGTCTGTCTTCACGGAGCCACTAACTTAGATATTTAGGTCAAAACTTTTATAGAACGCATCTATAAAGTTTTAAGGACAGGTTATTTTTCAAGAAGGATCTTTCTACATATGAAGACATTCAATATAATGTTCCACCTTCTTGGTCCCAGAGCTCACTATGAAATGTAGAGTGGTTTGAGGGGCTTGGGATTAATAGCAATTCATCCAGTTTAATCTTGAGCACACCATACTTAATACAAGTACTGTACTTATGCAGCTATTCATTTTGCTAATAATGATTAATCATACCCCTGGGTGATCAACCAAATTCTCCATCAATTATAGCCCCTGGCCAGTCCCTAATCTCCAGTGAAAATATGTCTTTTACTATATTCAACATTTATGACTTATTTTTATACAAGACCGTCTGTCTCTGTCAGTTTTTCATCTTAAATTGAACATGTAAGAATTGAATGGCCATGTTAAACTTTGTCAACCGGATCATTTCAGTCATTTTATTGTTTTTTTTAAGATTTTATTTATTTATTTGAGAGAGAGAGAGAGAGAGAGAGAGAGAGAGAGGACAGCAGAAGGAGAGGGAGAGAGAGGAGAAGCAGGCTCCCTGCTGAGCAAGGAGCCCAATTTGGGGCTCAATCCCAGGACCCCAGGATCATGACCTGAGCTGAAGGCAGATGCTTAACCAACTAAGCCACCCAGACACCCCTTTGCAGTCATTTTAATTTAGCAGAGAATCAGATCAACAACTTAATGATCTGATTCAAGCTTATGCTACCTGAATTCAAATAATGACAGCAGACATGCCTCATGGTCCTGAGTTGTGAATATGTGACCCAAATGTGTCTGGAAGGCACAGCAAACCAGCAAAACTACAGCCTGAAATGGGGGTTAGAGGAACAACTTTATCACAAAACAAAACAAAACAAAAACCAATTTAATTCTAAATGCTGCAGGCAGGGGACACACATGCAGAGAGAAAAGATGTAGTCTTGCAGAGAAAGATTTTAAAGCGATAAAAGAGAGTCTTCTGGGAATGTTTAGAGCAGGAAATAATATATTTCCAAGTCAAGTCATGGAGATATTCATTCTCCATTCATTCAACGAGAATTTACTGAAGGCCCGTTCTGTGCCAGACATTGTTTTAAGTATCAGGGACACAGTGATGAACAACAACAAAATTCCTGCCATTACTAAACTTGCATCTTAGTCTGAGAAGAAAATAAACAAATGAACACCCAATACAGTATCTGTCATTATAAAAGAAAAACAAAGTCAAGTCACGTAGCATCTGGGATAAGGCGAGGAACAGATATCTTGAAGGTACTAGTCAGGGGTCTCTCACCTGATGACAGGCCAGCAGAAACCTGAAAAAAAAAACAAGGAAGCAAGCCCCAAAGATATTTGGGGAGACAACAGCAAGTGCAAAGAACAGGTGGATATATTTAGTGTGCTTGAGGAACAAGAAGGGCATGGTGCTTGGGATACTGGGAGCTAGAAGCCAAGTGGTAGGATATGAGACCAGAGAAGTAGCCAAGAGAAAATCACGCTGTCCTAGCAGAGATTATTTTTTTAATTGAGGTCCAATTTATAGACAGTGAAATGTCCAGATCTTAGGCAGAGAATTAGGTAAATTTTGATAAATATATTCACCCAGGTATCCACCATCTCAGGTAGGATATAGAATGTTTCCATTACAAAGGTGCCTGGGTGGCTCAGTCAGTTTAGGGTCCAGCTCTTGATCTCGACTCAGGTTATGATCTCAGGGTCCTGAGATCGAGCCCCACATCAGGCTCTGTGTTGGGCATGGAGCCTGCTTGAGATTCTCTCTCTCTCCTTCTCTCTCTACCCCTCCCCCACCCTCTCTCTCTCTAAAAAAAAATTAAATTATTTTTAAAAATAATGTTTCCATTACCCCTAAAAATTCCTTCATACCCACTTCCTGTCAATCTCTGCCCTGCCTCTTGAGGCATACAGTCTAATTTTTCTCTACCATGGATTAGTGTCACTCAATCTAGAACTTCATATGAGTGGAATCATGGAGTACATATTCTTTCCCTAAAGCTTTTTATCCTCAAAATGTTTTTGAAATTTATCCACATTATTGCATGTTTATTAGTCTATTTTTTTTACTCCTAATTGTTTCTTTTTTTAAAAAAAAGATTTTATTTATTTATTCATGAGAGACACGGAGAGAGAGGTGGAGACACAGGCAGAAGGAGAAGCAGGCTCCCTATGGGGAGCCCATGGGACTCCATCCAGGAACCCTGGGATCACGTCCTGAGCCAAAGGCAGACACTCAACCACTGAGCCACCCAGACGTCCCAGTTTTCATTGATAGTCATTTGAATTATTTCCAGTTTCCGGCTATTACTAAGTACAGGTCATTGTATTGACATATCTTTTCATTTCTCTAGAGTGAATTGTTGAAAGTAGAATTGATAGGTCATAGGGTAAGTGCATTTTTTTACTTTAAATGAAACAAAACTGCTAAGCAGTTTTCTTAAGTAGTTGAACCATTCATCATTCCCTTCAGCAACGTACGAGAGTTCTGGGTCTTCCACATCCTCTCCAATATTTGGTGTTGTGTTTGTTTTCATTCCAGTCATTTCAGTGGGTACATTGAACTATCTCATTGGGTTTTAATGTGCATTTTCTGAATCTAATGACGTTGAATAATTTTTTGTGTACTTATAGGCTATTTTTTTCTTGAGAGAGAGAGAGAAGGCCAAGCAGAGGAGAGAGGCAGAAGCAGAGGGAGAGAGAATCTTAAGCTCTGTGCTGAGCATAGAGCCTGATCCAGGGTATCAATCTCACGAACCTGAGATCATGATATGAGCCAAATTGAGTCTGATGCTTAACTGACTGAGCCTCCATGATGAACCATATTGGTAATTTTTATGTCTTCCTTTGTAGACAATCTCTCCGAGTGTTTTGTCAATTATACTATTAGTTTGTTGGAGTGACATATGTTCTGCATACAAGAAAGTAAGGACTTTTAATTTTAATTTTATTGTTTTCCAACTGTGAGGCAAAGCTATCAGAAGATTTGAGCATGGAATAACACAGAACCACACACATGGTTATGCATAATTACAGGGACAGCCATTCACACTTGCAGCCATCGTCAATATGTGTATTTGTTATGAGTCCCCATCGGATGTCAGCAGATGTCTCGAGAAGATAGTTATTATTTTAACTCACTCTTACAAGTTTGGAGAAGACAATACTAGAAATGGTTCTGGCATATATTATTTTCCTCAGGAGGCACAGGAAGCTTTCACTAAGTATGCCCAGTGAACGAAGGGGACCAAGGCTGTGTGTCTGCTCAGAGCAATCAGGTGACTCAGAGAGCTGTTCCTACTCTACATTTTGGACAAACTAACCAGACTTCAGTCCATAGGTTTTCCATAAAACAACCTATGAGAGAATTACAATGGTGCATCTTAAACCAGACAACTACTAAACCCACTGTCTCCTCACCCCCATTGCACAGGAAAACAAAACAAAACAAATGGAGCCTGGGAAGGTAACTTAATCGTTCAAAGATGCATAGTTAGCAGGAAGAGTGGGTCTAGAAGTAGGTCCCATACCTCTCATAAAAATTTTAACTCTCTTAAAAATTTTCTCTGCATGTCAACCTCTGATTTTGCCCTTGAGTTGGAATCCCACACCTGGTGGGTAGTAGCAACCACCCCATTGGAGGAAGCATTCGTCTCCTGCACACGGCAGCAGCAAGGAGAGGTGGAAGTCCTATGCATTCCCCAAGTGCTTGTAAAGGACCAATTTTAACACTGAAGGGAAGAATTTCCCATTTAACCTTTGTTTGATGCTACCATTTGTTTCCTCCCAGTGCACAAGATAACGGAGCCCTAACAAGCATAAACACTCTGAGGGACTCTAGAGCGAGGGCGTGGATAAAAGGAATCAGCACCAAATAAGTTCAGTTTATTCTTCATCATACAAAACACATTCCTTCAGACTTACTGTAGCCTGGCGCATACCACTGGACTAAAAATAGACCCAACCTTTATTCCGGGAACATTGTTTGCTTTACTATTGTTACATTCTCCAGGCAAAGTGGTTTTTCCCATGAGATTACATTCGGGGATCACAAGAACTGAGGTTCTCTCAGTGCCAGTCCTACAAAACGTCCTTCCTCCCAGCCCCTCGTACATTGAACACGGACTCTGTCTTTCCTCAGCACCCGGACCTCCTCAAGGCAACTCTCAGCCCCACACCTGTCTTCTTGTCTGTCAAATGGAAAAAACAACCACTCTAGTTACTGCACAGATTTTTGTGCAGCTCTAATTACATAAATATGTGGGAAGTCATTTTACGAATTTTGAAACACTGCAAATGCACACAGGATGATTATGGTTGTCAGAGCCCCCAAGAGGTAAATTTCCTCAAAACTACCTACTGTGATTTAATATGAGAGAAAGAGAGAAAGTTGTCAGAAAGATTTCTCTAAATGATATCTTTTTATTTTTTGCCCGTCCCTTTGGTCAATCACAGCTCCTGAAGTGTTTGTGGTGTCTCTCACCCCCTCCACCCCGGCCAGAGAATGTTTCCTGACTGGATATGCCAGTAACTTGTACAAAGTCCATATAAAGTGCAGAGTTGATATCTTATCATTCATAAGGGGAAAATTATTGTAAATGGGGCTGAATTTTTTGTGATGTGTGAATCTTTATGGAATTTTCCAGAGGACTCCTCATAAACAGACCCTGCTATGACAGTTACATGACATGGAGAAACCTATCTAGAAATAATCAGGTTATCAGACTCTATGCTGACTAGTTCATATATTGCGCACTTCTCTTTACATGACCCAATGTAGCTGGAGCTCTTGAATGAAGGTCAATGATAGAGTCTTAAAAATCTTTACCTGTTATAAAGATAATTAATGGGAAAAGTAATTTAGTGATGCTACACGGTCACTGAATCACCTGTTATCAGAGCCTGAACTTTCAATTGCTGTTGAAGTAGTATAAGAAAGGTCTGGATTACATTCACCGATAGTCCTGTATAAGCGGAGTGTGGGTAGAGCTGAGAGTGACAAAACTTATTTAAGTAAATTGTCCATGTGGAACTAAAGCCATCAAAACCTTGGTATTTTAGAATTAAACTGACCAGTCAGAGACAATATAATAAAAGCTCCTGGGATCCTCAGCTAAACTCAGCAGTTTAGCACCTGCCTTCGGCCCAGGGCCTGATCCTGGAGTCCTGGGATCGAGTCCCACATCGGGCTCCCGGCATGGAGCCTGCTTCTCCTTCTGCCTGTGTCTCTGCCTCTCTCTCTCTCTCTCTCTCTCTCTCATAATAAATAAATAAATAAATAAATAAATAAATAAATAAATCTTTAAAAAAAAGCTCCTATTAATATTATCAGCATTTACATGATAGCTTTTTGTTGTTGTTTTTGGCCTGAATGATAGGAGAATAAAGAAACAGGAAACTAATGTTTATTGCATACCTATCACGTTTCATGCTCCCCAAGGTTCACAGCAATCTTATGCGGCAGGAAGGGAAGTTGTGGTTATGTTAACACCAAGTACAAAGTGGTGCCCAAGATGACTCCTCCGTGCCTTAGACCCTGGTTTGGTCTTCTGACCCTTAGTCAAAAGCTGTTTTCAATTTTACCTCTAAAAACAAACATCTCATGTTTCAACACTTTTTATTCAGAAATTTGAAAATCTTTGCAAACAGAAACTCATTATCAATGGTAAAAAGAGCATTGAGTAGATGGGAATATCATGACCTTTATTTTATGGAGGAAGGAATTCAAGTACAGAGACATGAAAAGGCTCACTTCCAATCAGACAATGATTAGATGGGAAGCCCAGGTTTATCACGCATCATTCATCCATCTAACTATTAATTTCATAAATATTTGTTTATGACCTGTGAGCCCAGTATCGGGAAGAGGCTGGGGATTCAGCAGTGAACAAAGAGATGGAAATCCCTGCCCTCAAGGAGCCCAGATCTTTGTGAGAGGCATCAGACAAGAAAGCAGGTAAGGATAGGAGTTCTGTGTATGTGTTGAAATTTTCATTAGAATGACTGAAAAAGTCTCACTAAGAAAAGATCATATTCCAGCAAAGCTCTGAAGGAGGTTGTAGAGGAAAGCCATGCAGATAGGGAGCGCCTTCCAGGAGCAAGAGCCTCAAGGCCAGATGATAGCAGGTGCAAGCCCATCTGGCTTTGCAGACCAGGAGGTTCTGTGGCTAGGACAGAGGGAAGGAGGACAGGAGAGCTGAAAGTCAGGCCTCAAAGGTAACAGTCCCTGGGCCTGTGGATGGCGGGAAAACGGTTAAGTCTTGGGAGGGCTTGAAAACTACTACGCCAGCATTGCCTTCCATTCAGAAAGACCGGAAGTCATCAAGATGTTTTCAGCAGAGAAGTGACCGTACTCTGACCTAGCTTTTCACACAACATGATCACTCGAGTGGCTGCATTAACAACAGATAAAAAGGAACACTGAAAGTGTGTGGAAATGGAGACATTTAGCCTAGATCATTAGCCAGGCTGCCAGCGGTGGAGGCAGTGAGAGTGGTCTGTTCTGGTTATGGCTTAGGACCGTCGCCCCTGCTGCCTTTCACTCACATCACTAACATAAATGCCCAGTGTTTATAATGATGATTTTTAAAAAGGGGGAAAAAAACTGAAGTGGTTGAAGAAAGCAAAACAATTTTTGGCCTGGAAGGGCAGGCATGGGTAAGCAAGCAGTTCATTTAGTTTTCTCTCCCAGGAGAATTAAGCGTAGATAACAACAAAACCCTAATTGCTGGAAACCCTATTTTCAGCTGGATGTGCCAGCAATCACCTTGAAAGAGTCACATATCACGTAGAACGCAGGGCCATCTGTAATCATTTTTCTATTGTTGATTAGAAGACAGTAATTGTGCAGTTTAGCTGTTCTTTGTACACATGATTGGTATTTGCTTCTCGGGAAAGTCAAGTCACAGAACATTCTGTGGCCAATACATTGAAGATATTTACTAGGAGAGTGCAGGTTAGAAACCACAGTATATTCGTGTGACAGGCTTGCCTCTCAGAGGTCTTGGTCCAAGCCCCAAGTGCCCCCTCCATGCAGCCCAGAGACACCAGCCTGCACTGAGCAGGGTCCCTCCTCAGAGGTGTGGGCTGCAGCCCATGGCACTCTTTACCCAAGCTTTAAGTTTAATCATTCCAACCCTATCCCTTCGTGATCCCACTTCTAGAGGAAATAGCTGCTTTTTACATTTTCTACCTCACTGCTAATTTTTTTCACTAATGTGCTCTTTATTTTGCCTTCAAATATACCCAGTAAACAATTTTGATACCTAATTAAGAGTTCTTCATATAGTCAGACCTTTAAAGTTACTTATAATTTTTACCTTCCTGGACCCGATTGAATCAGAAATCGAAATCAAGATTGTTCTTGGAAGTGGTCCCTCAAAGATGAAATTTTGAAATTGATTTGGTCACATCCTTGGGCTTGAACTCAGTGCTGAGCTTCTGTCCATGGTAAACGGGATGCTAGTAATTTCTGGAATGAGGTGGTATCACACTTAATCAAATTACTTGTGATTAACTGCATTTATGTGCCTCATGAACTAAGCACCTTGGGGCATCAAATGTCTCTACACTTCTGCAAATTCCTATGTAAATTTAAATGTTCATAGGTTCTGGGGATTGGGTTATGGGCATCTTTGAGGGCACAGTATTCAGACTACCACAAGAGTACAACATCAATTCCATGATTTTCCATGGAATTGGCTTTGTGAAAATATCAGATAGAAGTACCTGGTTGGCTCAGTCAGTTAGGCATCTGCCTTCGGCTCAGATCATGATCCCAGTGTCCTGGGATCAAGCCCTGCATCAGGCTCCCTCCCCAGTGGGGAGTCTGCTTTTCCCTCTCCCTCTGCCCCTACTTCTATTCTCTCTCTCTCTGTGTGTGTGTCTCTCTCTCTCAAATAAATAAAATCTTTAAAAAAATGGAAAAAGGCTCTGAATAGACAACTGGCCAACGGATACATGAAGAGGTGTTCAACATCACTCATCATCAGGGAAATGAAAATCAAAATCACAATGAGATACCACCTCACACCTGTCATAATGATTATTATCAAAAGAACAAGAGACAAGTGTTGACAAGAATGTGAACAGAAGCCTCCTACACTGTTGGTGGGAATGTAAATCAGTACAGTCATTACAGAAAACAGAATGGAGGTTCCTCAGAAAATTAAAAATAGTACTAAATTGTGATCCAGCAATTCTACTTCAAGGTATGTATCTGAAGGAAATGAAATCAATATCTTGGAGAGATTTATGCACCCCATGTTCATTGCAGCATTATTCATAATAGCCAATACACGGAAACAACCTAAGTGTCCATCCACTGGGTGAATGGATAAAGAAATTGTGGTATATATTTAGAATGCTATTTATCCCTGCAAAACAGAAATCCTCCCATTTGTGACAACATGAATATACTTAAAGTTGAAGGCATTATGGTAAGTGAAATGAGTCAAGTAGAGAAAGACAAATACTGTATGATCTCACTTACATGTGGAATCTAAAAAAACCCAAACAAACCCATGAGAGACAACAGATTGACGGTTGCCAGAGGTGAAAATGGGAGGTAGGGAAATGGAGGAAGGTGAGCAAAAGGTACAAACTACAAACTTCCACTTATAAGATAAAACAAGTTCTACAAATATTATGGACAGCATGATGACTATAGTCAACAATGCTATATTGTATATTTGAAACTTGCCAAGAGAGTAGATCTTAAAAGTTTTCACTACAGAAAAAGAAATTTGTAACTATATAAGGTGATGGGTGCTTTTTTTTTAAAGATTTTATTCATTTATTCATGAGAGACAGAGAGAGAGAGAGAGAGAGAGAGAGAGAGAGAGGCAGGGACACAGGCAGAGGGAGAAGCAGGCTCCATGCAGGGAGCCTGGCATGGGATTTGATCCCTGGACTCCAGGATCACACCGTGGGCTGAAGGCAGGCGCCAAACCGCTGAGCCACCCAGGGATCCCTAGGTGATGGGTGTTAATTAAACTTATTGTGGAAATTGTTTTATGACATATACATATGTCAAATTATTACATTGTGCACCTTAAACTAATGCAATATTACACGTTGATTATATCTCAATATAATTGGCAAAAAGAAAGCAAAACCCTAAACTGGATGACTTAATGAGTAAATTCTTTCTGATGTTTAAGGAAGAAATAACACCAACATTGTACAACATTTTCCTGAGAATAGAAAGAAGGGAACATTTTACAACTCATTTTAAGAAGCCAGCATTACCTTGATTGCAAAGAACATAACAACAACAACAACCCCAAAAGAAAATTATAGACTACTTTCTCTCTTCTGTCATGAACATAGATACAAAAGCCTCTTGAAGAATTAGCAAATCAAATCCAACACTATAAATAAAGGGATATATACTGTGAGCAAGTAGAATTAATCCAGGTTTTCAAGAGTGGTTTAGTTCTTAAAAATCAATCAACATAACATAGTTGACAAAGAAAGAGAGAAAGAGAAAGAAAGAGAAACATATCCTTTCACTAGATGTAAGAAAAAAAACGTCAGGAATAGCATGCCTACAAGTCAATAAAAGATAGATGACCCAGTAGAAAAATATATGGCATAAGTGACAATTTACAACACGATATTTAAATCGTCAATACACATATGAAAATTTGCGATTTCATTTGTCATCTAAGAAATACAAATTAAGACCTTGACACAATACCACTACACGATCAACAGAAAAGCTAGAATGATAAAGATAGACAACACTTCCTGTCGGTGAGAATGTAAACCAGATGAAAACTGTTGACTGCTGGTAGACTATAAACTGGTGCAGACATTCTGGAAAACTGGGAGTATCTACCAGAAACTAAGTCTACACTCTGTGTTCTAGTCATCCCATTGCTAGGTGTATATGTATAGCCAACAGAAATAGGTTCATATGTTCATCAAAAGACATGTTCATAGAAGTAGATTCATAATTACCCAGAAAGTGATTGTCGAACCCAAGGAAGTTTTTTGGGTTATATCTGCTAATACTTACCATAGTGGAAATTGAAACTGAGAAATCTTTTAAAACAGGAATGCACAAATACCATCATGTACCCTGTAGCTTCTAGAAAACTCCACTGTACACTCATTAGAGAATGAGAGTGAAAAGGCAGACAAAATGCTTTCAACCTTGTGGACATTCTGGAAAGATCCCGAGACTCAGGAGTCCCTCGGTCACATTTTGAGAACCTCTGCTTACATAACAATGGAATCAAACTACAACATGGAAAAATATGGATTAGTTCCCCAAACTTACCAAAGGAGCCTAAAAAATGGCACCTACTGTTATGACCCCTTTTATATAAAAAGTACGGCAAGGTCCACAATAACCAAACTGTGGAAGGAGCCTCGGTGTCGGTCGAAAGATGATGGACAAAGAAGCTGTGGTCTATGTTTACAATGGAATATTCCTCAGCCATTAGAAACGACAAATACCCACCATGTGCTTCGACGTGGATGGAACTGGAGGGTATTATGCTGAGTGAAGTAAGTCAATCGGAGAAGGACAGTGTATGTTCTCATTCATTTGGGGAATATGAATAATAGTGAAGGGGAATATAAGGGAAGGGAGAAGAAATGTGTGGGAGATATCAGAAAGGGACACAGAACATAAAGACTTCTAACTCTGGGAAATGAACTAGGGGTGGTGGAAGGGGAGGAGGGCGGGGGGTTGGGGTGATTGGGTGATGGGCACTGAGGGGGGCACTTGGAGGGATGAGCACTGGGTGTTATGCTAAATGTTGGCAAATTGAACCCCAATAAAAAAAATTAAAAAAAAAAATACCACAGCAGGCAAAACCCAACTCCCCTATTAGAAGTCAGAATAGAGGTGATGACAGGAAGGGGCGCCTAGGGGGCTCCAGATGCTCTTAATGCTCCATTCTTCACTTGGGGTGCTTTCTGTGTACATATTATACTTTGATAAGAGTAAAATAAAGGAACAAAAATATTGTAAACACTTGATAAGCTGCTACCACCTATCCACCTCCACTCCAAGCCACTCTAAACAGTAATTTCTGTCCCCATATAGTTTTTGAGTCTGAGAATTCCAGGTCCCCAGCAACAAGCTTTTGACTTCAGCCCCTCCCTCTGGCCTTCACATTCACATCTCAGTTTGAGGCAAATATAAACAATAGTGTGGTTTGGGGTGTGGAGGCACCACCACAATCCACTCTTGGTCACCAGCTGTTTCCCAGATGCGTCTACACAATAAATACCTTTGTCCCTTTTGTAGGGCAGAGGATTTAGGGAGTAGCCTGAGGCAATGTATGTCTTCTACTACCACAATCCCCTTCCAAACTCTCCTGTCTCCCCATCTCCTCCTCACTAATTTTACTGTAGGTAAATAAATGTTCTTAACCTTCTTTATGCCATAAACGCATTTGGAATTTTGGTGAGGCTTAGAGACACAGGTACTGTTTTTAAGTAAATGAAATAAAATGCACAGATTACAGGAAAAATTAGACTGAAATACAGCTGTACAGTTGTGAAAATTACTAAAAACACATTTCTGATACTATAGGTGCTCATTAATTTTTGCAAACAAATGTTGAAGACATTAAAAATCAATTCGGTATCTAGCTGTGGGGTCAACTGAAATTTCAAAGTAGTTATGAATTTAAAATATTTTGAGACATCTGTAGTAACTATAACGTGATATAAAATATCTGTATCCTACTGTTGACAAATAGAATCACACAGATCCACCCGTAGGTTGGCTGGTTGGTTTGGTCTGCATTTATAATGAAAGGAAATGCTGGATTTCACTTAGGGGCTAGTGAAAAGAAAGAGGTGATTTTGTTTTCCTATCCAAGTACACCCATACTCTGAATTTTATTAATAGAGCCACAAGGTGCTCAAGATAAATGGAGACCAGATTAAGAACTCGTGGCTCAGACTCAGCTCTTCTAACCTTGCAAGGCTCAAAATTATCAGACTCTTGGTCCACTGGGTTTAGAGACCATAGCTAAGCCTACTTCAACCTCTCTTTTTAGAATGACCACTTTTTTTTTTTGCTGTTTTAATACTCATTTTTATTTAAATAAACTGTTTCTTTTTTATCAAGTACTATTCATAAAATCCTTTCCCCTAGAAAGCCTAAATTTAGTCTAGTGTGAATATTTTACATTCATGTAATTAAATAAAAGTTATTTTAAAATAAAGAATTGTAATAAATTGATTCATAGGTTTTTATGACCTGTTAAAATATGAGCTAACAATGATTAAATAGTTTAAGAGATTATCATTTTTTAAAGAAAAGTTATGTTATTCATAATGAAAGGTTTGCTTTGTATTTTTTTATAATAAATTTATTTTTATTGGTGTTCAATTTACCAACATACAGAATAACACCCAGTGCTCATCCCTCCAAGTGCCCCCCTCAGTGCCCTCCACCCATTCACCCCCACCCCCCGCCCTCCTCCCCTTTCACCACCCCTAGTTCGTTTCCCAGACTTAGGAGTCTTCATGTTCTGTCTCCCTTTCTGATATTTCCCACACATTTCTTCTCCCTTCCCTTATGTTCCCTTTCACTATTATTTATATTCCCCAAATGAATGAGAATTAATGAAGGATAATGTTTGTCCTTCTCCGATTGACTTACTTCACTCAGCATAATCCCCTCCAGTTCCATCCACGTTGAAGCACATGGTGGGTATTTGTCGTTTCTAATGGCTGAGGAATATTCCATTGTACACATAAACCACATCTTCTTTATCCAGAATGGCCACTTTTAGAGTAAGCTTGTCTCTATCTTGTATAAGGCCACAACGAATGGTCAACACAAACCAACATTTTAAATGGTGGGATCCTCACTGATGCTTGTCCAACCTCCAACACCCCATTCTGCATTTTATTCGTATGTTACTCAGAGTAGCTTACTCTGGGTATCCGTTTCCATATCTGTTGGTTTGATTACAAATAACATAAGTCCTGATTCTAACACTTTTAAACAACAAGACTTAATTAAGTAATCACATATTAGAAGTCTTAATGCTAGAGTTCAGGTTCAGGACTTTTATTTTAAATTTCTTATTTGAGTATAGTTGACGCACAATGTCACATTAGTTTCAGATACACAGCTGACTGATGTGACAAGTTTATACATTACGCTATTTCTTTTTTTCCTTTTTAAATTTTTATTTAAATTCAATTGGCCAACATAGATAGAGTGTAACACCCAGTGCTCATCCCATCACGTGCCCTCCTTAGTGCCCATCACCCTGTCACCCCACCCCCTGGCCCACCTCCCCTTCTTCAACCTTTGTTTGTTTCCCAGAATTAGGAGTCTCTCATGGTTTGTCTTCTTCTCTAATTTTTCCCCACTCAGTTTCCTCCTTTCCCTTATGGTCCCCTGCACTATTTCTTATATTCCACATACAAGTGAAACTATATGATAACTGTGTTTCTCTGACTGTCTTACTTCACTCAGCATAATACCCTTCTGTTCTATCCATGTCGATGTACATGGTAGGTGTTCATCCTTTCTGACGGCTGAGTAGTAGTCCTATATATATATATATATATATATATAGACCACATCTTCTCTATCCATTCACCTATTGAAGGACATCATGGCTCCTTCCACAGTGTGGCTATCGTGGTACATTATGCTATTTCACCACAACTATAGCTACCTTCTGTCACAATCTATCACAATGATATCATTGACTATATTCCTAATGCTCTGCTTTTTATTCCCCATGACTTACTTGTTCCATTATTGGAGGCCTTTATCTCCCTCTCCCCTTTACCTATTTTGCCCAACCTCCCTCATCTCCCCTCTAACAAACATCAGTTTGTTCTCTACATTTACAGTTCTGATTCTGCTTTTTATTTATTTGTTTTTAGATTCCACTTATGAGTGGAATCATATGGCGTTTGTCTTTCCTTGACTGACTTATTTCACTTAGCATAATGCCCTCTAGGTCCATCCATGTTGTCACAAATGGCACAGTCTCAACATTTTTTTTTAAAGGCTAGTGGTTTTTTGTTTGTTTGTTTTGTTTTTTAAAGATGTATTTATTTACTCAGAGAGAGAGAGAGAAAGGCAGAGACACAGGCAGAGGGAGAAGCAGGCTCCGTGCAGGAAGCCCGATGTGGGACTCGATCCCGGGTCTCCAGGATCACACCCCAGGCTGCAGGAGGCGCCAAACCGCTGCGCCACCGGGGCTGCCCAGTCTCAACATTTTTTATGGCTGTGTACTGTTCCATTGTGTGTATATACCCCATCTTCCTTTTCCATTTATCTATTGATGGACATTTAGGTTGCTTCCATGTCTTGGTAATGTAAATAATGTTGCAATAAGCATAGGGGTGTAAATATTTTTTTTTGAGTTAGTGTTTTCATTTTCCCTGGGGAAAATACTCAATAACGGAATTATTGTTTTATATAATATTTCTATTTTTAATTTTGAGGAACCTGCATATTGTTTTCCAGAGTGGCTGCACCAGTTTACATTCCCACCAACAGTGCGTGAGGGTTCTTTTTTTCCACATCCTTGCAAATATTTGCTGTTCCTTGTCTTCCTGATCTTAGCCATTCTAAAAGGCGTGAAGCAATATCTCATTGTGGTTCGGGTTTGCATTTCCCTGATGATTAGTGATGTTGAGCATCTTTTCATGTGTCTCTTGGGCATTTGTATGTCTTCTTTGGAAAAAATGTGTATTTAGATCCTCTGCCTCTTTATTTATTTATTTTACATTTTTTAAAATTTAAATTCAATTTGCCAACATATAGTATAACACCCAGTGCTCATCCCATCAAGTGCCCTCCTCAGTGCCCCTCACCCAGTTACCCCATCCCCTGACTCCATTTTTTAATCAAATTGTTTGTCTTTTTGGTATTAGGTTGTATGAGTTCTTTATATATTTTAGATATTAATTCTTTATCAGATATGTCATTTGCAAATATCTTGTCCCATTCAGTAGGTTGTCTTTTTGTTTTGTCAGTGGTTTCCTTTACTGTGTTCCTTTGCTTTATATTTTTATGTTATGTAGGTCCAATAGTCTTTTTGTTTTGTTTTGATTTTGCATTTGTTTCCCTTGTCTTAAGAAACATATCTAGAAAAATCTTGCTATGGCTGATGTCAGAGAAATTACTGCCTGTTTTCACTCCTAGGATTTTTATGGTTTCGAGTTTCACATTTGAGTCTTTAATCCAATTTGAGTTTATTTTTGTGTGTGGTGTTAGAAATAGTCCATTTCATTCTTTTACATGTACCTATTCAGTTTGCCCAGCACCATTTATTGAGAAAGCTATCTTTTCCCTTATTGTATATTCTTGCCTCCTTTATCATAGATTAATTGTCCATATAAATGTGAATTTATTTCTGGAGTCTCTATCCTGTTTTATTGATCTGTGTCCATCTTTGCGCCAGTGCCCTTATGTTTTGATTATTATGGCTTTGTAGTATGTCTTAAAGTCTGGGATCCCTGGGTGGCTCAGTGGTTTTGTGCATGCCTTTGGCCCAGGGCGTGATCCTGGAGTCCCGGGATCGAGTCCCTCATTGAGTTCCCTGCATGGAGCCTGCTTCTCCCTCTGCCTGTGTCTCTGCCTCTCTCTCTCTCTCTCTGTCTCTTTCTCTGTGTGTCTCTCATGAATAAATAAATAAAATCTTTTTTAAAAAATATGGAATTGTGATACCTCCAACTTTGTTTTTCTTTCTTAGAATTGCTTTGACTATTTCGGGTCTTCTGTGGTTCCACACAAATTTTAGTATTATTTTTTCTGGCCTTGCAAAAAATGCTGTTGCTATTTTGGTAGAAATTACATTGAATCTATAAATTGCTTTGGCTAATATGAACATTTTGATGATATTAATTCTTCCAATCTAAGAGCATGAAATATCTTCCCATTTGTTTGTATCATCTTCAGTTTCTTTCATCAGTGTTTTATAGTTTTAAGAGTACAGATATTTTACCTCCTGGTTAAGTTTATTCCTGGGTATTTTATACTTTTGGTGCAATTGTAAATGGTATTCTTGTTTTAATTTCTTTTTCTGTGACTTCATATTAGTGTATAGAAATGCTTCTGATTTCTGGGTATTGATTTTGTATCCTGCCACTTTACTGAATTTATTTATCACTTCTTGTAAATTTTTGGTGGAATCCTTACAATTTTCTATGTATAGTATCATGTAGTCTGCAAATAGAGACAGTTTAACTTCTTTACCAATATGAATATCAATGATTTCTTTTTCTTGTCTGACTGCTGTGGTTATGACTGCCAGTACTATGTTGGATAAAAATGGCGAGAGTGAACATACTTTTCTCATTCCGTATCTTAGAAAACTCTTGGTTTTTCACCATTGAAGATGATGTTAGCTGTGGGTTTTCATATATGGCCTTTAGTATGTTGAGGTATGTGCCCTCTAACACCATTTTGCTGAGAGTTTTTTTTTTTATCATGAATAGATGTTGAATCTTATGAAATGCTTTTTCTGTTTCTATTGGTATGATCATGATTTTTACCCTTCATTTTGTAGTTGTGGTGTATCATGTTGATTAATTTGCAAATAATGGACTATCTTTGTATCCCGGGAATAAATCCCACCTGACCATGGTGAATGATCTTTTTAATGTATTGTTGTATGTAGTCTGCTAATATTTTGTTAAGGATTTTGCATCTATGCTCATCAGGGATATTGACCTGTAGATTTCTTTTTTTGTGGTGTCTTTCTCTGGTTTCAGTATCAGGGTAATGCTGGACTCATAGAATGAATTTGGAAGTTTTCCTTCCTCTTCTATTTTTTAGAATAGTTTGAGGAAAATAGGCAGTAACTTTTCTTCAAATGTTTGACAGAAATGACTTGCAAATCCATCTGGTCCTGGACTTTTATTTTGTGGTAGTTCTTTATTAGCAATTCAATTTCATTACTTTTAATTGGTCTATTCAGATTTTCTATTTCTTCCTGGCTCAGTTAAGTTTGTATGTTTCTAAGAATTTATCCACTTCTTCTAGGTTGTTCAGTTTGTTGACATATAACTTTTCACGATATGTTCTTACAATCCTTTGTATTATATTATATTTAATATGCATTACTGCATTTAAGCCACACAATAACCCTGTGAAGTGGGAACTATTGTTATCCTAATTTTATAGTTTTGGAGCCGGCAGGAGAGTCTGCATTCCTTAACCACTATGATATCTAGCCTGCTGTGACAAACACAGTAATTTCAAAAACTGCACTAGATCAGATCCAAGATCTGATGCCTTCCTGAGAATGAAGCTTTCTTTATGCTTGAATTGTCTCTCCTTTGGATAGAGATTCACCTGGCATAAATTCAGGGACATCCTTGTAAGAATACAATGTCCCCGAATGACTTAAGAACTAAACTAGGTAAACTATGTTTATGATTTATCTCACTCACATATAGTTTGGACTTTGAAATGCTCCTATGTTATACTAAAACTAAGTTGTTTCCTCTAAACAGTTGTATATTCTGAAGCCAATGGATTGAGTGGGAGACAGAATTGTTGCTGAAGAGCTGCATGTGAGATCAGGTTAAAATGCATTGATTTTCATTTAGGGAAATAGTTTCCCTCCTGTTTTACCCCAGGTAGGAACAATGAAGAACTTGCCTGACATCTCATCAATGACAAAATGCAGGGCAGCCCGTTTGGCTCTGTGGTTTAGCACCGCCTTAGGCCTAGGGCCTGATCCTGGAGACCCCAGATCAAGTCCCACATTGGGCTCCCTGCATGGAGCCTGTGTCTCTGCCTCTTTCTCTCTCTATCTTTGTGTCTCTCATGAATAAATAAATAAAATCTTTAAATAAATGACAAAATGTATGGCCTTTTCTCATTTTCTTATAATATCTCATAATATCATCATTAGAAATTTTGTTACATCTTCCTAATGCATGATTTTTTTCAGCAGGAAAATAAATTTTTCACAAAATAACTAGAGAGTGGGTTTAATATGTAAATATTGTGAAAGAAGAAACTTGTACCCATATGAGGGTATAAATGATTGGTATTTATTCATGTTGAAAGTTGTGTGGGATTAAAATGGGAATTTAGAACTATTATGGTCAGAAGATGCAGTATTGCCCAAAAATGCTCTGACAAATGTTCCTACTCTGGCCAAGTTTTTAAGCATCACTAGTAGAAAGAGAACCAAGAGGAGGAGGGAGAGTAGTAGTAGTATTAGTAGTAGTAGTAGTTGTTGTTGTTGATGATGTTAATAACTTTGAAAGCTCTTGGTCCCTCAATGAAAACTTTGTTAAAGACCTGGTGAAGAACTTTTTAAACATTGAGGTCTTACCATTCTTCTTCTGGCCACATAGATAGAGAAAGTAAGTTAAGAATAAAGAATTGGATTTCTGAGAAGTTTATCCACACAGAAATATAGCAGAGAAGAAAGAACAGAAGTGAAGGAGGGAGTCCTGAGGAGTTCATGTATCATGAGGTCAAAGGGAGAAGGAGAGAGGAAGAGGAGGGAAAATTGTAGGGGAGAAAAAATTTTCTTGTACCTTCTTAGGCTCCTGGCTGGGTCTGAGAATTTAATTGACAAAAACAGTAGCAGAAGAAAAGCATGCATGTTTATTTCATACATGTTTTATGTGACATGGGAATCGTTCCAATGAAATGAAGGCCTGAAGAAACAGTGAGGCCTGAGTGTTTTGATGCCGTGTTTGCTTAAGAGTGGCACACCATGGGCAGATGTGATAGAGCAATAAGCGAAATGTGGTAAATGGAAAGACCTTGCAAGATCTGTTTCTTCCAATTCTTTTTGGGTTCCTCCCTCTTGGAGAAAAGGATGCTCCTTTCCTCCAGGTTTAGGGAAGTCATCTCTCACATGAGGGAGGGTCTCATAACCTGCTTCAGGGTGGCCAGGAGAGGGAAGGTCAGAGAGACCCTCTTGCCTCTGCCAGTTTCTCTAATCCTTCTGCATTGGGTCTTCAATATGCTCACCTGCTATATTTTGGGGTAGTGTGTCCTGAATCCCACTAGGAGGGGGGATATGAGAGGGAGCAAGAGAAGAGGAGACAGGAAGAAGAAGGGAAGGGAAGGGAAGAAGAGAAGTGAAGCAAAGCGAAGAAAAGAAGAGAAGGGAAAGGAAGGGAAGGGAAGAGGAGAGGAGAGGAGAGGAGAAGAAGAGAAGAGAAAGAAGAGAGAGAAGAGAAGAGAAGAGAAGAGAGAGAAGAGAAGAGAAGAGAAGAGAAGAGAAGAGAAGAAGAGAAAAGAAAAGAAAAGAAGAGAAAGAAGAAGAGAAGAGAAGAAGGAAGAGGGAGGAAAGGAAGTGAGAGGAGCCTCAGTCCTACAAGGGGCCCTGATTCCATACACCTTGCAAGTAGGCCTAAGGCCAAGGAGAGAAGAGAAATAAAGATCTGCACACTTGAAAAGATCATGTCTTGCTTGAGTCAGTTTACCACAGGAAGGCAGACCACACACGAGGTCCCCGACCACGGGCTCTCATACTCAGAGCCTAGCCAGTCAGATGAAAATCTTCTCCTCCACTGAGGGAAAAGCTGAAGGAGAGAAGACAAAAAAGTTGGGCCTAGGTACAGAGAGAAGGGACCTTACTTTATGCCTTTTCTTTTGGTCAGATGATGTAAATGGTAAAATCAGTTTTTTCTTGTTTAAAATTCATCTAGGAAGACTTTACAGTTCAAATGAATATAGGAAGTGAGATGACATTTCTGAGTGTGTGCTTTGAAAGACAGCTAACTCTGACAACTGGGGTTTGAACTGCATGGCTTCACTTACACACAGATTTGTTACAACAAATATAGTACAATGTTATAAGTGTATTTTTCCTTGCTTATGATTTTTTTTTTTAGAGAAAGAGAGAGCATGTGGGGGTGGAGAGGCATAAAGAGAGGAAGAGAGAGAATCTTAAGCAGGCTCCACGCCCAGCTCAATCCCAACATGTTCAATCTCACAACCCTGAGATCATGACCTGAGCTGAAATGAAGAGTCAGTCTCTTAACTGACTGAGCCACTCAGGCATGTCCTCCCACACTGATGCTTTTCTTAAATAACATATTCTTTTCTCTAGTTCACTTTGTTGTGAGAATACAGTGTATAATACATATAACACACCAAATATGTATTAATCGGCTATTTGTGTTATTGGTAAGGCCTCCAGTCTAAGTAAACTATTAGTATTTAGGTTTGGCAGGAATCAAAAGTTATATATGAGTTTTCAACTCATGGGGTGTCAGTGTCCCAACCCCACATGGTACAAGGGTCAATTGTATTTGCAATGACTTCTTTGGTTCCTAATGACACACTTATTTTTGTTCTGGCCTACAAGTGGTTACAGCTTCCTTTTTCCCCTGCTGCATTGGGTTACTGTCATATTCCTTATGGTTTACCTATACTTTGCCTACACTTTTGTAATTAGTCCTGTTATGGGTAAACCCTTTTCCAATTATCCTAATTTGAATGTGCCATCTGCTTTCCTACTGACACACTAGTATTGTGTCCTGACTATAGCCCAGGAAGCTTATAGGTGCTTCACATAGGTAAATTTGTTTAATCCTCACTTAACCCAAAAACTAGCTACATTTATTAACTGCATCTCATAGATGAAATAACTGACATCAGAACGTCTAAATAGCTTGCCTGAAGTCACACAGCTAGTAACTGACAGGTGTTTGGATTAAACCCAAGCCCCTAGCTCCAGAGCCTCTGCTCTTAGTCACCGTACAATGCTACCTCTCAAGTAAATGATTTTGAATACACATGTTGGGATACAATATAGCATTTATGATGAATGAATGATGAAAGATCTTAAAAGTCTAAAGTTGAGGAAAAAAAGAAAGTTTCAGAATTATTCCATCTTATGTGTGTTTTAAAATAAATATACAGAACTAGATTTAGATTGTTTATGGGTATATATGCATAGATATAGATATGTACTTATATATGGTAAAGTATATGAAGTAAAAATGAAAAGATACATATTTATATGCAGCAAAATACAAAAAAATGATTTGGATACAAATGAAATCTATCATAATTATTTTCTCTGTAATGGAAGGGAATGTGTCTAAGGAATAAAACAAAGGGGATTTCAACTTTATCTGTGATGATTTATTCATTTAAAACAACAAAACATTAAAGAATTTGAAAAAATTAGACAAAATGTTAGCAATTTTTTATTCTAGGTCATGATTGGATGACTGTCTATGTTATCCATCACACTCAAACAAACATTTATAAAAGCCCAGTTTCAAAAAGCAAACAGCAGCAATAAAAATATTTATAGAAATACAATGTGAATAGAAAAATAGGAGGCAAAGTTATGGAGATTGAATGTGGAAAAAATAAAGAATTTTGATCATGAGGGGAAAAGAGTCAGAGGTGGCTCTGGGCAAGGAGTTGAGATCAAAGGTAGATTCTTGAAGATAAGCAACGCTAGAGCAGGTGAAATGATAATGGAGAGTGAATCATAGAAAGAAAGAGATGGATGATGGAGAAGATGGGAGTTGGGGGGTATTTATACAAGGGAGCGAGGCCTCTAGAAACTTCAAGGGAGAAGGTAAGTATTTGGTGAGGGAAATATGAAGGAGTTAATTTCTGAAGATTTCAAGTTCTATTTTTTTTCTCCAATATAATATGATGCAAGAATTTAAGGAGAAGATGTCAGACAGGTCTACAGTTATTTCAGCAAGTGGGAAATGAACTTACTAGAACAATCTAGGAGAATTGCTAGGGAGAGCTGAGTACTACTGGAAGTTGCAGATCACAAAATGGATGTGAAACCTGTTTCTCATGTGAAATCTTAGATAATTCTCAAAAATGCTTGATTGCTTCTTGAACCCAGACTTGGGTTTTTCCATACGAATAAGTTGGAGGGAGCAGATGTCAAAGGTGTGGACAGTGTTTGCCAAAGAGTGGTCATACTTTAGTTTCATGAGATCTTACCTGGGAGAGGAGAGTAGTAGAGGAGGGATTTCAGGGCAAGTGATGAAGTGAAATACAGAGCCTACTAGATGGGTGATCAGATGAGGTCAAAAGATTGTCTTAATGGTGTTACTCCATTAATTAATCTTGTAGAACAAGAGGTGGTGTCAGAAAATGGAAGGTTGGGATTTGAGATTTGGGAGGTGCAGTTTCTGGTTAGGACGAAATCCCAAGTGAGTCCTTGGTGGAGTGAGACAAAGCTAATTAGAAATGAGTTGGAAAAAAATCTTTATGTGTAAATGTTGATTGGCCCCCACCCAGATACTGACATCACAGTGAGGGATGGCAAGAATCAAAGTGCTAAGAAAAGGTTGTGATCCCCAACAGCCAATCCCATCTAAAGATGAATGGATAAAGTTGTGGTCTATGTATACAATGGAATATTCCTCAGCCATTAGAAACGACAAATACCCACCATTTGCTTCCACGTGGAGGGAACTGGAGGGTATTATGCTGAGTGAAGTAAGTCAATCGGAGAAGGACAAACATTATATGGTCTCATTCATTTTGGGAATATAAAAAATAGTGAAAGGGATTAAAGGGGAAAGGAGAGAAAATGAGTGGGAAATATCAGTGAGGGAGACAGAACATGAGAGACTCCTTACTCTGGGAAACGAACAAGGGGTAGTGGAAGGAGAAGTGGGTGGGGGTTGGGGGTGACTGGGTGACGGGCACTGAGGGGGGCACTTGATGGGATGAGCACTGGGTGATGTGCTATATGTTGGCAAATTGAACTCCAATTAAAGAAAAAGAATCAGAAAAAAAAAAGGTTGTGATCCCACAGTCACGGTTCTTGGAGAATAAAAAGGAGAAATCAGAGAAGCTAATTGTCATATTTAGCTTCAAACATGGGTTAAATAAATAAGTTCTATTTTTCTTGCATAACAAGAAGTCAGGATACAGGCTCTCTGGGCTAATACCAAGAGGCTTCTTTTCTCTAAATCATCTTTAGCTTGTAGCTTTTGCCCTCGGGCTTGTTGCCTCATGATTGCTAAGATGTCATACCAAGTTGTGCTACCCAGGGCAGCAAATTGTCATTACAGTCAGGAAGAAGGAGAAGGAGACAAAAGTAGAGAGCCAGCTAGCTGAGTGGGCCTCCTTTTCAACTGAGTTCCTGCAAATTCTATCCGGTGATTTCTGTTTCCACCACATTAGATAAAACCATAGGACTTGGCTAATCTTAATTACAAGGGAATTTTAATTTTAATTTTTAATAGGTTGGGCATATTGCTGCTCCAAGCGAAATCCATTTTGTGTTTCGGAGAGAAAAAGAGAGTGAGTAGCTCATGGCTCTGCTACGTGTTCTACCCAGGGAGTGCCAGTCTTAGAGAATAAGTAGATCTTGTGAGAGCAAGGAGGTCTGTGAAGTGATGATGTATAGGGAGAAAATGAAATTATCTCCTAATCCTGAAATCCACAGGATGTGAAGGAACAAAACAAAACAAAAATAGCCAAAAAAAAAAAAAAAACAACCAACCAAACCTCTAATCTGAGAAGCAGTTCAATTTCAGTTAAGTCCAGGAAGTGGTGGGAATGATAAGAGAGGAAGCTAAAGATAAAGAAAGTAAGCTAATTTAATAAGTGACAGAAAGACCAGCAATATGAACGTGAGAAAGGGTCAGAGTAGTAGGAGGTTAGTAGTTGGCAAACAGGGAGGTTTTACATCTGGAGGTCCCTGAGGTAAAAAAGGATGTGAAACATCGCACTGTTGATCCCTAATAGGATCTGAGATGAGGATGTGTGGGTTTTGTGACTGTGTTCCGGATGCTTAGGTTGGTGGCATACTGGTTTCCTCAGGTCAGCTGTCCCCTCAGGTTACATGCAGACCTGTGGGGAAGCTATGAGGACCCGCTGCTCAGGCTTCACAGGAGGTCAGGTGATGTATGACAGCAAAAGGGCTGCCCAGTACAGCTGTTGGGGTTGCATTCTGAACAAGAGCCCATGACCAAGAAAGGAGGCTGGGGGTGAAACTCAGCTAGAGCCGCACTGAAGAAGCCGTGTAGTTAGGTGTTTCTGCCACCTGGACTGGCCTCTCTTTCCTAATCCTCATGAAGGTGCCAGCCCCAGGCAATGCTACAATATTTGAAGGTATTGCCATTTATTTAATTAACTCATTTCTTATTTTCAATCATAGATATTTACTGACACAAGCAGTCCATCCTACGTGCTTTGGGGAAGCCAAAGACAAGACATGTTCATTATTTAGCCCCAAGGCGCTGACCTACTGCTGTGGAACTAAGGCACAAATGGCTGTAGACTCCCAGATTCAGAGCCCCAGAATGCTAGGAATGAAAGAGAGCTTGGAGGTCATCCACTGAAATCCCTTATTCAGATGCGGGAGCAGAAACTAAAACAAAACAACACTTGCAAGCAAGATGGAGATGAAAGACTGGAAGACATATCCTTCATCCAAAAGATCCTTCTTGTTTCATGGAAAGGGAATTAAGTCCAAGATATTTTGGTTCAGAACATTCAAGAAAGCCCTTTGTTTTTTAAAATGTCCTCCAGTACTAAGTTGGATAATATTTGTAGTGAGAACATGGACTTACAGAATGTTCTTCCAACAGAAATTATTTGTCAGGGGAGGATGCTGTTCTCCAGGGAAAGGACAGTCGTTTTAACAGCCACTACTGACCTTGAGGATAAATACTGCATTAGTGTAATTATACCAGAAAAGCAGCTCCCACAGAATTATGTTGGCTGTCTGTGCCCTTTAAAGACAGAGCAGGACTCCTTGTTTTTAGTATCTTCTAGAGACAAAAAAGCATGGAGTCTGGATCCAACTTCATCTTTCTTCTGATTTAACATATGAATGAGACACTTCTGGAATTTCCACGGGAATCATCTTGTTCGGCAGTTGAGTGGTGTTCAGATACAGTGAGGCCATCCCTAACGGAGAATTCCGTCCATCAAAATATGTAATAATTTGGCAAAACATGGGGTTTCCAGTTGCAATTCTTCCTTGAACCAAATGGAAACAGTGAATGAGTCTTTCCAAAGTGTCTATGCCTTCACCTCCTTAACTGAGTTGATTAGGGCAACCAAAGACACTTGCTCATCTTCTGTTCCTATCACCAGACATTTTCCTAGAATTATCATTCTCTCATTTTCCTTCCATATTGTCTCAGACCTAACTCCTTTCCAAACCTGAGCCTATCTACCTTATTCCCCCTGTGGACAGGCTCATATTTCATTCATCCTTTTAAAGATCATTCTTACCCTTAGCACTGCTCAAGTCATACATCATTTCTCCTCTTCCAATCACCTCCAAACCTCTCAAAAGAATAGGCTTCACTCCTTGCTTTAACTTTTTTAACTCCCATTCATGAGCAAATTTCTTAAAATGGAGCGCTGCATGCACAACTTCTCCAGAAATTGTGATCTTCAAGATAGTCTCTCAGGAATCAACTGGGTTAAAGCCTGAAACAAAGTATACCCTACTTACTCCTACTTCCTTCCAGCTCAGGCCAAGAATCCTAGTGTGAGTTTTCCAATATGCACGACCTAGTTTTAAACTCTTCATTCCCCATCCCATCATCCATGTTCCACCAACACAAGACAAGATCTGGTTTCAAACCAATGCATCCAGCATAGCCTCATAGACAGTAAAAACCTGTCTAACCTATAGCCTTTGAAACCATGACACTCCGTTAAAAATTCCCACAGGAAGTAATTCCACAAAAGAATTAAATTCTACAACCAGCTCACTTTTTTTTTTAAATAAACACAAAAATTTGTGAAGTATGCTCCCACTCTTGCTGAAAAAAACTACTAAACCAGGAAGGAAAATGAACTGACAAAGAGTGGAAGACAATAAGCCAAAAAGTAACACAGGTTAAGAAAATCAGTTTAACATGAGGATAAACTTCTAGTAATTGTAAGAAACTAGAGAAAAATAAAACCAATAACTTACTATTTCATGTTTTTTTTCTTTATCTAGAAAATAATATAATTACAGGAGAGAAGGGTTATTATACTCAAGCTAAATGTTTTTTTTTTAAGATTTTTTATTTATTCATTTGAGAGAGCAAGGTAGCACAAGCAGGGGTGATGGCAGGCAGAGGAAGAGGGAGAAGCAGGCTCCCCACTGAGCAGGGAGCCCAATGCGGGGCTTGACCCTGGGACCCTAGGATCATGACCTGAGCAGAAGGCAGACACTTAACCCACTGAGCTACCCAGGCATCCTACAAGGTAGGGTTTTCATTTGGTGAGAGGAGAGAGATACTACATAATGTTTAGACTGTTAAAATTAATTTGCTATATATATATTAAAAATCTATGGATGGCCATTAAAATAATAGAACATGTAACTACCAAATGAGCAAAGCATAATAGAAAGGAATAAATAAACTCTGTCTCAAACATAAGGTTCGAAAAAAGGAAAGTGTTAACACAAAATAGGGTTATAAAAACACATCCAAATATTGATTGCAGCAAATGGAAAAAAAAAACCTATATTCACCAATTATTAAGGGGCATAGATTATCAGGTTTGAAGCTTATAGAGCTATGCTATTTAATGTTTTAAAAAGTAATAAAGACTCAGAAATGGTGAACATAGGCAAGTACTAACCAAAAAACGGTGAGGTGGAAATGTTAATATCAAACAATATAGATTTTAGAGCAAAATTAAATGAGACAATGACAGATATTATAAACAGATTTTTTTTAATTTTTATTTATTTATGATAGTCACAGAGAGAGAGAGAGAGAGGCAGAGACACAGGCAGAGGGAGAAGCAGGCTCCATGCACCGGGAGCCCGACGTGGGATTCGATCCCGGGTCTCCAGGATCGCGCCCCGGGCCAAAGGCAGGCGCCAAACCGCTGCGCCACCCAGGGATCCCTAAACAGATTTTTTTTTTTAAATAAAAATGTATAGTGATCATGACCTTGTCGATATTTAACAATACAGTTTCATAATATACAAAGCAAATACTGTCTTGGTTACTAAAGAAATGGAAAAATCCACATTAAATTTGGAAGTATTAAAAGATCTCCATCAGGAACTGATAAACAACCATAATGAGTAAGCATAGAGAAGGTTTGAATAAAATGGATAATTACAATAGATGAAGATGTGTAGAACCTTGTATATACGCAACAAAAAGAACACAACATACAGTTTTCCAAGTGTATGAAGAATATTTACCAAAAATTGGCTAACAGACAACAAATTTCAACAGAAACCCAAGGCCCAAATAGTTCTTCAAGTTTTTATTTACTACATTTCTACAGAACAGATGTGGACTTCTGCTTATATTTATTTTTTGCCCCTTTTCTTGTTCTAAGAGTCGCTGACGAATCGGGTATTTCTATCAAATGGAAGAATGGCTGCTGTGTTATTTAGCATAAAATATTTTAGAATACTAGTATTTCCATTGTGAATTATGGCTTTTAAGCCTTAAAAAATATTTTCCTTTGCCATATTTAACACTTTTGGGCTTGAATTTCTTGTGTTAGATCAGAATTACTTCTTGGACTTTCTTGTTTTTGTATGTCCCTTATGCCCTGGTCTGTTTCTTTGTGTTTAATTTTTCTAAATAACTTTATTTTAGAAAGTCTTTATCTACAGAACATAGTTGGGTGTTACCTTGTATGTCTAATAACTTTCCTTTTAATAGATTTACACCCACTCCCATTCACAGATACAACTTACATCATTGGTCTTAACTCTGTCATAATATTGTACAGTGACGTGTGTTTTGTAACATTTTCTAGTTTTTGTTCTCTGTGAAATGTGTATTCTCTGCTCTTTCATCTATCATTTTAAAAAAATTTTGGTACTTAGGTATTTTTGTATCAATGGTTACCTTTGTACATATACTGTTTGTGGTGCTTTCATTTCCCTGTTTCTTTATTTAACCTGTTCCTCTCTGGTTTCCGAGATTTTTTTAAAATTTTTTTTAAAGTTTCTTTTTATTGGAGTTCAGTTTGCCAACATATAGCATAACACCCAGTGCTCATCCCATCTAATCCTTTATCAATAGAGGGCAATCTTCATTCAGGGTGACTTCTTCTTTTATATATATATATAAATTTATATTTTTTATTGGTGTTCAATTTGCCAACATATAGAATAACACCCAGTGCTCATCCTGTCAAGTGCCCCCCTCAGTGCCTGCCACCCAGTCACCCCCACCCCCAGCCCTCCTCCCCTTCCACCACCCCTAGTTCGTTGCCCAGAGTTAGGAGTCTTCCATGTTCTGTCTCCCTTTCTGATATTTCCTACCCATTTCTTCTCCCTTCCCCTCTATTCCCTTTTACTATTATTTATATTCCCCAAATGAATGAGACCATACAATGTTTGTCCTTCTCCAATTGACTTATTTCCCAGATTTTATGAAGATCCTTGAACACCAACCCAATGCCCATCCAACAACCAATGACCTAATTCTACTCTTCTCTTTCTTTTCCCTTCTTCCATTTTCAGTTACATTATTTATATAAAGAATTCTTGCCTATCAATATTGAAAAGCCAATCAGCAAAGGAGTAAGTTGTTTTAAAAATAAGAATAGACAACTACAGGAGAAAAACAACTGCTATGTGGCCCAACACAAAAACTACAGAAGCTCAAATCCACTTGTCATCAGAAAGGTATACGTTAAAATGGCATGATTCTTTTGCCTGGCAGTGGCAAAACATTAAAGCCTTGCATATGTTGTATATTGAAGGAAATGAGAGGGAAATGATGCTTCTATACATTTCTGTTGGGAGTCTACATTGGTCTGACCACTTTTTAATCTGGTAGTCTTATATTCACCAATTCTACTTTGTAGGATACATTTGTGGAGCAACTCCTCCAGGAGACACACATAGGGATATTATTTGAAGTCCTTTTTGCCAGAAGCAAAAAATTGGAAATGCTCTAAGTCTTCAATAGAAAGTCTACAGAGAAATGCAATTATATATGCTCATGATAAATTATCACCATCAATTAAAAGGTATAAACTGGAGGTAGAGTGTAAGTTGCACACTTGCTGTGTTAGTATTAATGCTTTTTAAGCCTCAACAACTTCATCTTCACTTAAAAAGATCACAGTGTTCCTTTCTTTAAAAAAATGACATTAGGGGCACCTGGGTAGTTCAGTTGGTTAAGGGGCTAACTCTTGTTTCAACTCAGGTCATGATCTCAGGGTTGTGAGATGGAGCTCCGAGTCAGCCTCCTGGCAGAGTCTGTTTGAGACTCTCTCTCCCTCTCCCTCTGCCCCCCCCCATGCTCTCTGAATAAATGAATGAACGAATGAATAAATAAATAAAATCTTTTTAAAAATGACATTAATTAGAGCACTTATCTCGTGGTTTCATTGTGAGAAATAAATATGGAAATGTGTGGAAAGTGATTTTAAATCCCTGGCACATGGAAAATGTTCTGAGCTGGTGTAATCTAGAAACAAAAAATTTGTAATTCTGAATAAAAGAGCAAGGTAGGGATTATATTACTATATATATATTTATATTATATATTATATATTATAAATATACATATATTATTTACATAAATCATATAAATATAATTATAAATACATTATATTTATATATATAAATGAAATGTATATATAGTATTTATGAATCCGGTGTAAGTGAATAGATTTTTAAAAGAAAAGTTTAAAAGAAGAAAACTACATACCAAAATCTGAATAGGGATTGTGTATACTGAGGATGGGAGGAGAATGGAAATAGGAATGGGCATTTAAAAGGATTTTAAGTTCTACCTAATGCCTCTTAATTTAAAGGAAAAAAGTGTGGAAGCAGATATAACAACTTGCTGGCAGTGTATACTCCGGGAGGCAGAATATAAATTGAACTAATACATAATTTTTTTAAAAAATCAGAAAGAAAGAAATCCAGCACCATGTAAGGTGAATACTTTACCTTATTTATCCTGTGTGCTCTTGGCTGGCCTTAGGGTGGAACTTGGCAGCATTAATAGAGATTAAGCAGTGAGTGGATGGATGCCTATTCACCACTGACCACATGGTCCTAGGTGTCCCCAGATCAGAGGTTCACCCCACAATGTGCCATCATTGGTTATGAAAGGCATCTCAACAAATGTGTTGTTAATGATTGTTAAATAGACACATGATTTAGTTAAGAAAATGAATTAGAGGGCTGCCTGGGTGGCTCAGTTTAAGACGTTAAGCCTCTGCCTCTGGCTCAGGTCATGATCTCGGGGTCCTGGAATAGATCTCCACTCTGGGCTCTCTGCTCAGTGGGGAGTCTGCTTCTCCCTTGCCCTCTGCTGCTCCCTCCTCCTGCTCATGCTCTTTCCCCCTCCTCCTCCCTCTTCCTCTTTTTCTCTCTCTGTCTCTTGCTCTCGCTCTCACTCTGCACTGTCTCTCAAATAGACATATAACATATCTTAAAAAATAAGAAAATGAATTAGTAATAAATCACAGCAATTCTGCGGGGTAGGCAGGAGACCTTTCCATCAGACAAAAAGCTCAATTATCCCCACTATTGTCGGCTCCATTGCTAATTCCTGCCTCTGTAGTATCTAGCACTTGGAGCCTGCAGCCCTGTGTCATCCTGCAAAACGGATGGATACCTCTTTGGCTTGTTTTCTGAATTCTATTCACTGCTTTTTTAGTGACCGCTCCTAACCACCCCTTTCTATCTTTTGTAAAGAGATTGAAACCACTCAGAATGTGATGGCCTCCTACTTCCCTTCCTCTATGTTATAGCTTTCTACATTTTTCATACATTTTCTATCATTTTGAGGGATGTTTGGGAAGGCAAGGAAAAAAGATTAGTTCAATTTATTTAAAAAAACTTCAAATTTATTTTATGTGAGTGTATTGGTTAATTTTATGTGTCAACTTGACTGACCACAGGGTGCCCAGGTATTTGGCGAAACATGATTCTCGGTGTGTCTGTGAGGGTGGTTTTGGATGAAATTAACATTTGAACCAGTAGACAGAGTCAACCCCTTGGTCTCCCCAAAGCGGGTGGGTCTCATCCAATCCACTTAAGGCCCGAATAGGACAAAAAGCTACGGAAGGGAGAATTCATTCTCTTTCTGCTTATCTTCACTGGGCCATGGGTCTTCTCCTGCCTTCAGACTTGGACTCAGCTTGGAACTTACACTGTAGGTTCTGCTACTCCAACCTTATGAAGGTTTTGAAAACAAATAGATGCCAGATTCATTTTTATTTCTATTGCATCTTACATCCTTCGCCTGTTGGGCTCTAGTCTGCCTTTTAGTATGATTGAGATAGTTTTGATTCTTGAGTAGTCCATCCATTCGTCACACAAACTCTTCTGAATCAGTCAGAAACCCGCTTTGATGCTTTGACCTTCAGCCCTGGCCAAGACATCACCCTGCTTTGCTCTACATTAATTAATTAATTTATTTTTTTTACTTTATTCTCTACTTGAGGATCCTTAAATATCAAACTGTAATTTAGGCTCTTGCCCCACGGAGTCTCCTCTGCTAGTTTTATATCTCCAGTCTAAGACTCAGTGGTCAACAATAGTGTTCATATCTCTATGAACATTAAGTGTTGCATCACTCAGATTAGTTGATCAGCTGGCGTTTATGCAGTCGGCAATCAGCAGAATTTGGACAGTTGCATTTAGCTCAAGCATTATTTGTAAATGTCTATGTGCTAATGTTGTGTTAAGTGCTGGGGTTGCAGAGGTGATTATGACAGGTTTCTTTGTTAATAAAATACATGGTAGAGAGGTGTGGTCTTCGAACTTTTTTGATTATAAATTATAGTAAGAAATATAGTTTACTTAATGATGTTGTTCACATGCCCATATGGATAATTAAAACAAAAATCTCAGAAAAGTATTTAGCTTTATTCATGCAATGTGCTTACATGTCTATTATAACCTATTCATTTAATTTAAAACATTAGATCATAATACAGTACACTGACTTTACAAGCCAGTAACGAGCCCTAACCAACAGTGTAAAACAAATAATTTTAGACAATGAGGAACATTATGAGAACCGTCTTTAATTCTATATTTAGAGCTTTTCTTACAGATGATGTAATTGCTGTTTATTTTTAGCTTAGACTCATGCCTACCCTTCAGGCATCTGTATTTACATATTAATTTATCAAGCTCTTGGGTCCTGATAGGATGAAACACAAATAAGGTAGCTTTTGGATGGGAATAATCCTGGAGTGATTAGAGACAGGCAAAGGTCAGGCAAAGGCCAGGCAAGACTGACCAAGGGAGGTGGGGGCAGGGTCCAAGGAATTACCTGATGTTGTTATCAAAGTAAAGAATAATCAGAAGGCCAATTATAGAATTAGGGGAACTTGGGGGGCAATATCTAGTAGATAGAATGGTGTAGCATATTTTGTCTCTTATATCACTAAGTTCAGGGCTTATTTCCTCCCCCCGATCTTCCCTGGTGGCCCTTGAAAGCTCACACATCTTGGGCCTGCCTCCATTGCTCACTTACATTGTATTGATAGGATGTTCTGGGGTCTTGAGAGCAGGCAGTGCCTTTCTCTGAATTCCTAGCATCCAGCTAAGTGCCTGGCAGCCTGGCACAAGTAGATACTCAGTCCACATCTCAGCTTTTCCAAATCTCCCCTCCTCCACTGTGGCACAGTTAGGCTAACTGATCCCTGGGGCTCTTGCAGTCCTAACAGGCTAGGATTGTGATGGATCTGGGGTAGCCCGAGGCACTCTGCTCTGTGGCTGGCTCACACTTACCCATTAAAACATGAATGGCCTGTGCTGGGTTTGAGGGCCCTGCCCTGCCCCAGCAGAATAGTGTCCTCACTGGAGCAGTGGGAAGCCTAGAGCTGCAGAGACAGGATCCCAGCCTCCAGCTCCTACAGTTGCTGCTGCTCCCCAGCCAGCGATTTCCTCTAAGGTCTGGATTGGTCCAGGAGCGACAGAGGGCTGGCAGAGAGCCTCTATATATTCCTCAGAGGGAGAGGCAGACTCAGACAGTTGTGAAGTTTTCAAAGTCTCGCTCTGCCGTTCAGAATTTGTGCTCAAAACTGAGGAGCTAAGCCACTTGCCAAAATGTGCAAAGGACTTGCAGCTTTGCCCCATTCATGCCTGGAAAGGTGAGAACCAAATTGTTTGGGTTTAAGAGATGGAGATACGCAAAATCTCTGCTCAGGGGGAGGATATCCAGGGGCAACAGAAAGCCTTTGTTGTTTGTTCTGCAACAGGTGTAGGATTGTAGACTGGGGTTTGCCTCCTCTCTGCCAACGGTACAGAGGCTTGTGTGGCCTGAGCTGTACGACACAGATCCACCATGGGGTAGCTTATGCACCATTTCATATCCAGAGCTTCATTTCCTCCAAGGAGATGCCTATTGGCGTAGGTGCTTGCTCAGAGTCAAAAGTGCATGGTTAGGAGAATGGATTCCAACATCACACTGCCTGCCTTTGAACCGTGACTCCTAGACTCTTTTGTGGACTTGGGCAATGTATTTACTCTTTCTGTATTTTGATTTCCTTCTCTGTGAAACGGAGATGCCAAGAGCATCTACCTCACGTACTGATTATTAGGACTGAATGAGCTACTGTATTTTAAACACTCAGCACACTGTCTGGCACATATTAAAACTGTCTAAATGTTAACCTTTGTTAATTGATGTGTGTGGACTGAGAGAGGGGAGCAGGTTTGTGACAAGGAGGAGGGGATTTCTCATTGTTCTTTGTATCTTGATCCCATTAGATGGAAGTATCTGGATTGCTTGAGGGAAGAAAGACATTGGGACACAGAAGTTATTTATTAGCTAGGATTCTTTTTTTAGATAAATAGAAAAACACCATTGAGATTCTCTGGTAATCCTTAAACTGGCCTGAATTCTGGAGGGAATCCTAAGCATCTAGGCTGACAATCCAACAACCCTACTTGACACGGGAAGTAGTAAAGATGTTTATCCTCCTCTTATTTCTCAAGAATAGATTTGATTACATTTGGGTCGAGTTTTCAGTATTTAAAAGTAATGAAGCCGAATTTCTTGCAACCCAACTCTATCCATAGAGGCACCAGCAGTGTTTGCCTAAGACGATTTTGTTCAGTGGGTTATTTATGATTTATCTCATCTCTTACAAGCTCAGGTCTGACTCCTATTACTGCTTTATATCTGACATGTGAACATGAATATTAATATTGAATCACTTTTTGTGTCGTTGAGTGCACAGTAAAATCTTATGCTCCATGATATAACTAATGTTCATGTGGGATATTTTAGGGTGGCCAAGGAGCAAGCATTTTTTCCTAGATTGCCTAAACCTTTTAATTTACTGGCATGTGGTAGACTCTTGCAATTTCTGTTTCCTATTCATTTTTTTTCACATTCTATTTCCATTGCAAATAGAATCCTATTTCCAATGACAATGCTGGCTGACAGGGGTGTTTTGGAGAAATGGAATTGTGGAACTGTTGAACTGTTAGCACACATTCATGGAAAAATCTGAGAGTATCCTGAAGCATAGGATGAATTTGGATGAATGAATGCATCCAAAACCACCATCCCTGCTCTTCTGTTTGTTTCATTTCCCTCGTCCTCAGACGCCCCCGCTTTCTACTTCTCTCCACGCTGCAAGAGGAACGTGGATGGGCCTCAATGCTTAGATAAGATGTTTGAAGACTCCTATAAAATAAATCAGGATGACATAGATGCTTACAAAATGAATCTGGTTATAATGGAAAGTCCTACTGAAGAGTTACATTGCACCTTCTGTTTGCATAGGAATAAAATTCAGTTTACAGAAACCAGATTAACATGTGATTGATCACAGGGGAAAGAGGACTTGCAAAAGAGTGAAAAGCAGACTCAGTTTTGTCATTATCTAAATTTGCACCCTTGAGCAAGTTCTTTCACTCCCCCAGGATTCTATATTCTCATTTAACCAGTGAGAGTTGGAGTTACTGTCCTCTAACATCTTTTTCCATGCTGACATAGTTTAAATATTTTTAAACCACAATTTATGTCTGCGGCCAACCAGAGATGCAATTAAAGGGAAATTTATCCTAATTAATTTCTCTCTAAAAGTTTGTGAGCAGAAAAGAGTCAATTAATGAAAAATCATCCAGAACCTAACGCTGTGCTGAAATCATGGCAGCGGCAGAAGCACCTACTCAGAGATTCTAATTCTGATTTACAAGAAAGTAAGATTTACTCCATGTTCCAGGAGATTTAATCCTAGAAAATATTCCTTGTTTAATGTGTAGGGAAGCATTATGCCAGAGTCATCTATGATATATTCGTAGAAACTATTTTTCTTTCTTTAGATCTTTAAGACTATTGCTTATTAAAACCCAAAGTTGACCTCACATATTTTTATATATTTAGAGAGACCAGTAATCCAAATATATGAGCAACAAATGGCCACCACCCCAAACTTCTGCCTTGTGGCATATTGAAACCAGTGCCGTGTGGGTAGCAATATGACAGTTGGTGGAAAAATGAAAAAGTTGAGTCAATTAAAAAAAAAAAAAAGGTTGAGTCAGTTCAAGTTCTTATTTTTTCACCCATGATTTTCAACTTGGGTTTTAGGCTTCTTTTGAAAATCCATTTTATTTCTAGAGTCTTTTGAATTTCTCTGAAAGACTGTAAGTTTTAAAGTAAACACTGCTCTTTGGAAAATGACAAAAATACTCTAAAATTAAAGTGTTTTTGTGATGATTTCCAAAAAAGTTGTTAGCATAATATAAGGAAGCCAGCGTGATTATTAAGATTGTTCTCCTTCAGTACTGACCAGTCCTGTCGCCAAGTTCAGTCTCTACTAACCTGAAAAGGAGAGTAGGGAAGTAATGAAAACTTAGCTTCTGACAGAGAGTTTTCCCTGGGATATTTATAAAGTGTCACAAACCTTATACCTCTGTCAGCATCTGCCGTAGCTCTGACTTCTGTTTATGATTATAAAGGCTGCTGGTGGTGAAATGTTTTCAATCTACAGTTCACACGGGAGCTCCTGGTCATCTCAAGTTTGTGACAATGTTGGGAATTTCAGGACCTGTAGAAAGTTAATGAGGAAAGTGACTTTCTGGTTCTTTAAGTTTATTATTATTTTTACTGAATAGATTCCATTTTTTTCTCCTCTCCTGATTTATAGATGGGTCTAAGTGTGAGAAATTTAGAGTAGAAAGTCGCCTAATAAGCAAGGCCACTAGTCAACTAATTCTTTAAGGGCAGTAAGCCACATGGAAGCACCTTGCTTAGTAGGCTAAGTCTCCTGGGTCTGAGGATTAAATAAATACTGCTTTTGCAAGGATATGAACACATCCTTGGGCCAACTATGGAGAATAATTTGCCAATGAACTTGAACAAGTCATAGCTCAGTCAGAGTAGATAAAACACCATCAAAGAAGCCTACAGAGATAGTGAGAGTGCCTCTAGTTGACCTTAGGATCATACTTTCTGGGAATAAGTATGAATCTGAAGCTTGCTGTGGCTCATAGAAAGTCTCGAGATATAATCACCAGTATTTCAGTGAAACTTTATAATGTTAAGAAAGTAAAGGAACTGTTTAATAAAGTTGAGATGTGGTGAGTCACTTTTGTTTTGGTTTTTATTGCTGACACAATATTGATTATTTCTCTGGATTGCTTTTCAAACTCCATACTTGCCTTAGGCATGAGGATGAATGACACAGACCCTGCTCTCAAGGAAACTGCAGTCCAGTTAGGGAGACAAATAATAAGAAATGAGTCTATGGTGTTGAGATCCTCTATGAAGGAATAAATGATGGAGTGCAAAGAAGTACAAGACTGGGAGGAGGTGGTGGGGAGCTCAGAGAGCTTTTGGGTCAGGGAAACTTTGCAAGAAGTTATAAGAAATGATACTTAACCCAGGCTCATGAATGAAGCCTTGGGAAGTAAGGGGTTGGTCAGGTCTAGCTGAGAAGAGTCGAGAGAAAGAAGGCAAGGCCAAATCCCCGGTCTGCCTGGGCAGAGTCAAGGAAGGGAGAGGGCCCAAGGAGCTTGGCTGCTGTTAGGGCATCTTTGGACTTTGTACTATCCCTGTATTATCTCTCTGAGGCAAGGGAATTTGAATTTCTAATCAGTTAACCTCCCATGCAGCACATCCTGTGTACTGTTGCCTTGGAATTTGTCGAATTCCCTTCCACTCCTGTCTGTGAAGATGGAAGAGATTTGTTCAGGGGAAAGATATTCACCCCTTCCCCTTCGCCTAAGGAGTTTATTTACTAAACAATCAGACAAGCAGGCACATGGTAGGCACTCAATAAATATTTTGTCAAGAGAATGCACAAATACATTTATAAGTGGAGACAGGGCTGCTCCCAGTTTGGCCTGGTGCTTCATCTGCTTGCAAAGAAAGGGATGGGAAGAACAGTAGAGTAGCAGTGGTGTTAGAGACCACGATGAGGAGAGAGTGCTCCAAAATAAAGAGGAGCTGGGGGGCGGGGGAGGGTTAGGAGAGGGAGGAAGGTGGAGAGGAGCCTGCAGCATTCCTGCAACTTCCTTAGGAAAAGAGGCATGTCTTTCTGTCTCTGGTGATGGTAGGCCTGGGGCTGCTTGGGGAAGCTTCTGAGCCTATCACCCTGGCTCTGTCTCCTGCAGCTGCTGCCCGAGCTTTCCCGATGGATCACATCCCCGATTCTAAAGGGGCGCCTCTTCCTAGTCTTTCATTCAGTCTGGGTTAAGTTGAAACACCAGATCTCAATTCAAAACACATTTGGGTCCCAGAACCTGAAGTTTGGGATGATCCTTGAAAGGTTATCTAATTTTTCCTTCTTGAGCAAAGACTCTCCACTGTTATGGGACAGCTGATATCTAGGGACGGGGTTAATGCTTCATGGTCATGGCTTTTGTCTGTCCTCCTGGCCAGAAAGCAAAGGAACTGAACTTTAATTAGTTCAGTCAGGATCAATCCTTAGTAACAGGAACCAGGCTCTGGCTGGAGACCAGAAGATAGCAGGTTCCTATCTCTTTCTTCCTCTAAAGTCCCAATCAGTTCTCAGATAACACTGAGCCTGCACTGTATTTCCAAAGCTGAGTCATCCAGAGGATAAGGCAGTGAAAGCCTGTTTTTGATGGCCTGAGGAGGTAACTCCTAAGATTATACATTTTAGGAATATTGAAGAAAGCCCGGAGTAAGGAAGGAGGCAAGTTCACAGTCTACCCTCTGCCTTAACATCAGCAAGGAGGTGGAGCGGAAAGAACATGGTGCTCATAACTCTACCTCTATTACTTCCTAGCTGTGCCAACTGGAGAAAGTCACTAAACCTCTCTGAGCTTCATTTCCTCATCTGTAAATGAGGATATTTTTCTTATTGGGGAGAAATGCTATAACCCCTATCAAAGAATTAATTTCCTTCCATCCTTCTTTCCCTCTTTGCGGGTAGTCAGGAAATCATTTAAACCTCAATTATGTGCCAAGGCCTTTGATAGAGCTTATTTATTTCCATCTTTCCTCATCATAACTTCATCTTTTTAAATAATAAAGATGAGTGTGTCGGATAGTACAGAATTTTTACCATTTCATCCATAATTCTTTCAGCGGATATCTCCTTTAAAAATATAGCAACTTTTCACAAAACATTAAAAGCCATCAAAAGCCATGATCATACTTAAAATTGAACAATTCTTTAATATTAGAAAATATTCTGTAAGCATCCAAATATCCTCAATGACTTTCTTGCAGCTGGATTGTTTGAACCAGGATCAAACAAAGGTCACACTTTTTTTTATTGTTATTACTGATTTTTATTATTATTAGATAGATAAGCACCAGCCATTGATCTACCATTGATTATGTAGAAGTACTTCTTACAAATGCACTTAAGGACGCCTTGAAACTGAGAGGCCAGTGCTTTTATCTAGTGGGGAGACATTAGCAATCTTATTAGAAGCAATTCGACAGAGCAGGTGTGGTGAGGCAGGGAGCACTGTTCATAAACAACACTGACCTGAGAGGTTTGTCTCCAGTGCCCTTTCTCCCCCTCTTCCTGTCCCTTCACTGAGCACAAAAAGCCTCTCACAGAGCCTGCCTGGCTTCTCTACATCAAATCACATTATCTTAGTCTCCAACTGCTTACAACACACCTTGCCAAGAGCTGGAAGTCTCTTGGGGTGCAGATCCTTTTTCTGTTCTTACTTCTCTTGGTGTGGGAACTAGTCCCCTTCCCTAACTTACTGCTGAACTAGCTCACATGCAGCCAGTCACCCTTCCAGCCAGGACTGAAGGATATCCCCAAATCTCCCCCAACGAGCAGATAACACATAAACCCCAGGATTGCTTGAGGGACCTTTAAATCTCTCTTTAGTCAATAGGCTTCCTGTCTTTTATTTCTTTTTCTTGCAATTATTCGTAGAACACAGAATTTTTATTCATTTATTTATTTACCGCCCCCCCCACCAGCATGCGTGCATGCATGAGGGGGGTGGGGAGGATAGGAGCAGGGAAGGGCAGAGGGAGAGACAGAATCTTAGGAAGTCGACACAGGGCTTGATCTTACCACCCTGCGATCATGACTTGAGCTGAAATCAAGAGTCAGGTGCTTAACCTACTAGCCACCCTGGTGTCCCTGTAGATCACAGAATATTTAGATGCAAGTGTAAAAGGTTATATAACACATGGAAAGGGTAGTGGGTGGGGAATACAGGTGTCCTGAGCTGTAACCTTGGCCTCTGTAAGCAGCAGCAGGATGAGCCCTGAGTCAGTGCCTCTCCCAGTCTCATCACCATACTTGTAGTAGTGATGAGTCAACTATGTGATCCTCTACCCTCCTTTCAGCTTCACTGCTTTATTGTCCTTAATTTGGACATTATATATTTTGAGGAAAGATTATACTTTTATTCTAATTTTACATCTCATCCCAATCCCACAGGAAGGCCAGGGAGCTAACTTCTGGATGTAGCTTGAAAGCAGCAATCACTTAAAAATGTGCAATCTTCTTCCAGCCACTTTGGATCTCAAAGGACTAAATTAAGAACCCCATATTTCTTGAAAATACTTGTGACACATTCAGAATAAACTTTGAGTTTGTGAAAAATATATATTTATGTGCAGTGGAATGTGACTCTTTTATTTTGGTGAATTCCAGGAAGGGAAAAGATGGTTTCAGTTTCTTGTAAAATTCGAGGATAATTTAGGTTCAAAGATCATGGATTCTAACAGTCTATGATTTGTGTACTTTGTTGACAGTTAATCTCAAGAGTGTAAGCTCCTGGAGGGCAGGGAAGGAAATGTGATATAAGGACACAGACATGCCTGGCCTTGGGGGTGTGGTTCCATTGACTGCTCTCATACCAGGTCATGTTTTTCTCCAGTCAATGGAAAGAGTGGGAGTGGCCCACCCATGCCCTTCCTAGTGCTGTCCAGAATGAGACTCACACTTTGCATTAACAGCAAAAGAGTTTCCATCTCTGAGGCTGGAATGAGAAAGTTGAATCAGGATTTCTAGGCCTTTTTTATATTTAAACAGTCTTCATCTACCAGCTGCATAGATCCTGGAGTCCCAGCAGTTCTTGAAATGATGTGGGGACTTCTTTGGACTACATGAATCCATGCCAGGCATGTAGTGCACAGTGACTGCAATTTCCACCCATAGAGCTTGCCTTTACCCCTGGCATTAGAAATTGGATCTTGGGGCACCCCCCCACTCCCACCCCACCCCCCAGTGGTTTAGCGCCACCTTCAGCCCAGGGCGTGATCCTGGAGACCCGTGATGGAGTCCCATGTTGGGCTCCCTGCATGGAGCCTGCTTCTCCCTCTGCCTGTGTCTCTGCCTCTCTCTCTGTGTCTCTCATGAACAAATAAATAAAATATTAAAAAAAAAGAAATTGGATCTTTCCTGGAAAATCTGAAGATGCAGCCAATCTAATCATAGGATGCATGTGTCATTAACACAGGTAATACACACATGACTGGTTTTATTCTCTCTGACCAGCACGTTCCTGGAAAGTTCATACAGGGCATTTCTTCGCAGAACATTCCTTTTAGTTGCCATGTCAAGATAAAATAATTTGGCTTGACATTGTTTCTCCTTTAAAAAGGAAATTTGGTAGGGTTGAAAGGACTCAACCAGACAGTCTTTGAATGCTTTGGGCAGTAGGTAGCTGATGATCACAAGGGCTCCATGAGTAGTAAACAAGGCTAAGGTCACTCGTCTCTGTTCTACATGTTCTTCTTTCTGCTATCTGACTGCTTCCCCAGACACTAGTCCAACTAGTCCAGCAATACCTAGCTCTTCTGGACAGACTCTCACTCAGATCCTCACAACTCTTAAGTTCCAGAAAGATGTTAGAACTATTCTATTAACGTCAGAGAAGGGCATACAGTGTGAGGTAAGACACTTGAAGAACGTGAAGTGGTCTACTCTGTAAGGTAGTGAAGCATGTGGAGCTGTTTTGGGTCAAGCTACTATTTTTTGACTTTTTCTTGTAGAACATCTCTTTCTGGATGAGGCACTTGTCTGTGGGGATTCAGGAAGCTTTGAAGGGGTCAAGACGTTCCGTTGACAGAGTCGTTTGTTGTGTTTGGCAGCATATTTTAGGTGATAGCTTACAAGAAATACCTGAGTTCAAGACCGTGGACCAAATGACGTGTGCACTTTGGGACAAGGTCAACAGAGCAGGTCACACTAAAGACTCTCTCAGAGAAGCCCACTGTCTGAGGTCTGGTGCTGGTGCCTTCTGAATGACAAGCTTCCAGAATCTTAGACTCTGTTTCTGAATCCCCCAAATCTAAAAACACCTATCTCACTTGAACATGGACACCCCTGATATTTTTATAACTTGGGGGGACAAAAGATCAATTGCTGAAATCAGAGATCCCTGAAGGCAAACTGAAAACAAAGCTGTTCACAGAGATGAATGTAGATCGACGGGGATTTTTTTTCCTTCTTGGACAAATATGTCTCCCGTGCTCATGGGGTAGCATTTACACTTTCTCTGTGAGTTGGCAGCACTAGGGGAAACCCCCTCTGTAAGTTGGGATTTTTTTTTTCAAAATTCTCAGCTGAAGTATCAAAAGCCTTTAGTTTAGTTTTTATTTTTTTTAACTGTCCTCTAACTTTTATCTTCCAGATTCATTAAGATTAGCTTAAACTTTGTCTCCCTTCCTGGTCCACACAGAGCCCCAAGGTCGGTAATTAAGCCAAGATGAGTGGCAGAGTCTGGACTGCAGCGAGGGGAGGAATATGGGACTTTCATTGGCCACTCATGGAACATTTTATTAAATGGACCCTGGCTTCCGAACAAGGAAAGGGCAAGAATAGCTGAGACAACTGATGATTACGATAGTCTAGAAATGAGTTCCTCGCACAACCTTGGTCACCCAGATGCACACAGTAAAGTCAAATGCCTGGAATTGATAGATTTTGTTTCTTGAGAGGGGGTATGATTTTTTTTTTCTCTCCTTTCTCATACCACCAACTCAGAATCATAGTCTGTGAATAGTATTAGGGTCACAGACAAATACCTTCTTTCATAGATAAGAAAATAGGTCCAGACCTAGTTTTGTGACTTGTCCAAGATCTCCTACCTGGTGAAAGTTGAAGCTAAATCAAGGTCTGCAGACTGAGCTTTCACCTTTATTTTATTTTGTCTGATGGACTTTAGTTTATGAATTTTGTGTGTCTTCACTTGTAAAATACTTGTTCTTCCATAGAAACCATCTTTCAAAAGGTTTAGGCTACCAAATAAACTATAGTCTCTAAGAAAAAAAATTTCCCCCATTTCTGCTTACCAGATGCATAGAGCTGCCAATCAGAATAACTAAACAGCATGAGACAGGCTTATTACAGTAAGTAAGAGCCCAGAGACTGAAAATGAGATTGAGTTTGACTTCTACCACTGTCATTTATCAGAAGATTTGGGGCAGGGGGATCCCTGGGTGGCTCAGCAGTATAGTGCCTGCCTTTGGTCCAGGGCATGATCCTGGAGTCCTGGGATTGAGTCCCACATCGGGCTCCCTGCATGGAGCGGGCTTCTCCCTCTGCCTGTGTCTCTGCCTCTCTCTCTCTCTCTGTCTCTCATGAATAAATAAATAAAATCTAAAAAAAAACTTGAAAAAAAAGATGATTTGGGGCAAATCCACACACTTCTTGGTAACTCAGTTTTCTCACCTGCAAGATGGGGGTAATATTCATACTTCCCTCATAGGATCGTTACATGCACTAAATAAGGTTATGCACTAGGTGTGTTGAGTAAACCATTTCATTACCTGGACATGTGTGATTTTTCTTAGTGTATGATTTTTCTTAGTCATTTTCAATTAGGGAAACTTTGCAGCCACGTCTCAGAATGGGGCCAGAACAGGGAACTGCATAGCATCCAAAATTAAATGAGACAAGAACCCCTCCCAGCTCCCCTTCTTCCTGTGCCTGTTTCAATGCCTTGTAGATTGTTCCTCTGTCATCCTAAGTGAACATTTCGCCAGAGCAGGCCATATCTCAAGGATTTAACTAGATCCTTTATACCATTTAGAAGACTTTGTTCTTCCCGTCTGCGTTCTGTGGCGTATCCCTAGCACCTCTCAGGGCCTGCTTCCTTGGGCCCTTTCTCCTTTGTGTTTTATATCTAATGGTCTCCTATCAGCTATGACTTGCATTTGCAAGACATGAAATTACACATGCATTTGTCTAAGATCCTTTGTGCCTTCAGTCTAGGGGAGGGCCCTCAGCTCAGAGACTCCTGCTTTGCTTCTTTCTGGTGGCAACTGGGTGACCATCTGCATGGTTCCTGGACATTGTTTCTATCCCAAGCCCAGTTCTCTAACTTAGCAACTCCCATCCTATCCCAGTAACCACACAGTGTAGGGCATCCCCATTCTTCAGGTCCCGATGTGGGAGTGCCACAATGCAGACTGCGTTGCCCCTGGGGATGAATGTGAGGGAATGCTTATGAGACAAGTGTGCAGGTTTATGACCCAGCAACACACTCCTGAACTTTGAAAACATCTTTGGAATTTTTAGAAAATGTCTTAGGTAGATGTGGATTTCTATATCAAACTTTGGGAAGGATCCAGGGGAAGACGGAAGAAACACAGGAAGCGAGCACCTGTGTGGGGATGCACACGGATTCCCCGTCCTCCCTGGTCAGGACAGGGTCCAGCCAGATAATACATCCCCAAACTTCAACCCTCAGGGAGACTTTTCTGTTTCTCCCTTGGGGAGAAGCTAGCCCTCTATCTTCTTCACCCTCACAGAACTTTTTCATCTTTCTTCTAGCTCATACCTCTTCTTCCCCTACTTCCCTCAGATTCAGCTTTGGTTGGATATTTGAAAGCACCTGGTTTAATTCTTACTCTAACCCTGCAAGGTAGATATCATCAGCATCATTGTTTTACCAATGAAAAAGCACAGATAATTATTTAAAGATTTCATTTATTTATTTTAGAGAGAGATAGGGAGAGAGAGAGCACAAGCGAGGGGTGGGGCAGACGGAGAGGGAAAGAGGGAATCCTAAACAGACTCCGTGCTGAGTGTGGAGCCCGACACCAAGGCTCTATCCCAGGACCCTGAGATCATGACTTGAGCTGAAATCAAGAGTGGGATGCTTCTCTGACTGAGCCATCCAGGTGCCCCCACAGCACAGATGATTTAAATGTCAGGCCCAAGGTCAGATAGTACACTTGATGTGCATGAGTTCCAAGGAGCTGGTTTCAAATCTAAGGCTTAGTCCACCATATCACAGTTGCATTTCAATAAAATTATGTAGATGTATCTTCTTTGTAAAATGAAAGCTACTTGAGGTAAGGAACAATCTCTTCTTATTTTGTAAAACTCACCCCTATGCTCTAGCACGGTGCCTGAAAGATGGGGGTCTTTAAGTCTATTGCATTTGTGTCGGATAAGTGAATGGAAATGAGTGTGTGAATCAATAACTAGATAGTTCTTGAAAATAGAAATCTTGAGAATAATAAGGGGTTGTTACCATATTTTGGCGGAGGGAGAGATGAGTGGTATGAAATCAAATTCCATGCTTCAGACAAGAAATAGTTCTCTTCTTCCGCACACTTATGTCATTATTTTGCCCAACAAACCCTTTTAATAATTTGGCAAAGATAAATGTTAACCAACTGTTTGTGATTATTCGAGGTAATGAATTTGGATCTGTTACATGAATTCACAGTGAGAGGACACATTAAATTCTGGGAACCATGGTTTTATTAAGTGATGTAGTACATGTTACCGTTGAGTAAGGTCCCAGTGAATTTTATTTTGATGCTCTTTCCTTTCTGCCTTCTTCAACACTCTTTATTACCCACTTTATGTCCTTCTTTTGTAATATATGAAACAAGTTAAGTAAGGTAGGGGCCATGTAGAACTAGAAACCTCCAGTCTGCGAAGTCCCTCTTCATAATTTAAAGCAGAATAACATGGAGATGTTCAAAGGCTATGGGTCACACCAGTGTTCAGAGAAGCTCTCGTGGGAATGACTCTGACCCCTCCACTTTGGGAACTCAAAATAAACCATAAATTTCTGTCTTCCTCAACTTGAGGACGATGTTCCCACTATTTATTATCTGCCTTCCAAGCTGAACTACCAAAAGTCCAGAAATCTTGCCAACAATATTTTGAATAAAACAGGGAATTGAAGGTCAGAGGGAAATAATCTGTTTCTATCCTGTCTTGTCCCCCCATGGCCTCTTTCATTACCCCCACTAACCTACTCTGAGTGATGAATGTGTCGGAGACAGGCCATGAAAGCATGGGAAATATCTCCATTTCCACAGGAATCCTTGGGTAGGGAGTAGCCAACGCCTGGGAAAAACAATACTCTTTTTTTCCTCCCCATTTTTTTAATAGCGGCACAAAGGGGGTAATATTACAGTGTAGCTCTGAGCCACTCCAGGCAGCAATAGACATCTCCAGATTGGCTTTTTGTGACACCCCATAGGGGTGTTCTCCAGCAATGTATTTTTTTCTATGCCCTCAGAATTAGTTGCATTATTCCAAAGTGGAGGCCTTCTGAAAGGGGCTTATCTTGCATGTTAGTCAACCAGATCTTTGTTGAATGTACTCCATTCCATTCTGTTCTGTTTCATTCCATTCCATTCCATTCCATTCCATTCCGTTCCGTTCCGTTCCGTTCCGTTCCATTCCATTCCATTCCATTCATCCAATAAACATTTAGTAGTAAACACCCATGTCCAAGACATTGTGCTAGAGATAGTGGGGCAAATATAATTAAACAATAATAAGAATATATAACTTTTAAAGACTATTTACTACGCTCTAAGTGCCATTCTAAAGATTTCAATGCATTGATTTATTTAGCCTCATAACATATATATGGCACAGAAACTAGAGGCTCAGAATCTAAGTTACTTACCCAAAGTCACCCAGCTGGTAAGTAAGAGTTGGAATATAAGCCCAAGCAGTGTGGACCTGTGATCTTAGGACTTATGGCAGCTTTAATGTACTTAATTTCAAGATGCTATGGGAGACCAAGGAAGTAAGATATGCTATTAGCCCCCAAGAATATTGCTATCTCATTGGAAGTGCATACATCTGGAGCTCCTAGATGTACACTCATGAAGGACTAGCATTATTTCTTGAAAATATGCTGTCCACAACTTTGCAGAAAAAAATGTGTTCTACCCCTTGCACTGTAACTTCTTAGAATAAGATCTTGTGAGATCTTGTAAAAACTTTTAAATTTCCATAAACCTCAGTTTTTCCACTTTTAAAGTAAGGAGATGGCAAATTAAAAACCCTCTAAGGTCCCTTGAAATCTGGATGGTTTGGCTCCAACATCCATGCCCTTACCCACCATACTATTCCATCTCTTGCCCTTTAGCTTTGGTATTTGATTTTATGGGTAAGAGCCCAATACTCCACTTTATTGTCCCTCTAGGAACAGCCTCGTTGCTTTACAAACTCTTCCAGTTATATAACCTGGGACAGGATTTTTCCACAGTTGGGAAGTGGACATTTTCTTTGCCAAGTGCAGGGAAGAGATTGAACACAACTGAACATGTTATATGTCGCTGTAATAATGGAGTTGAGATCTGGAAAGTGTCACATGAGATCATCTGAATAGATCCAGGTGGTTGGTTATACATAACTTACATTATCCAAAACAGCTGGTTGCTTGTCTTTTCTTGATGACTTTTTTTTCAGCAATGGAAATTTTGCCATGTATAGTTCACTATTCCCATGGTTTCATCACCATATGGTTACTGAGTTCTCCTGAACACTTACTGTTTTAATTTAAGCAATCTTGTATTTGTGTGGGGCATGCTTTTCCACACTTACAAGTGTCTGGTTTTGAATAATTTAAAATGGATGCATCATTATTTATGCTTCTCATTTGAAGCTTCACAATGCCTTGAGGCCACTCTTCAGACCTTTGCTTGGGTCTGGATATCATTTTGGGTGAAGCCAGGAACTCTGGTGCTAATGGTCAGGTCTCATGGGCACCTTCTATCCTTCCCCCTCTGTGCTCCTACCACCTCCCTGGAGTCCTGCAAAGGAGTATGTGGAATGGATGAGGGTGCTGGTTTGAAGAGTTGTAGAACACTGAACCATAGTCCTCTGACCTCTGACCTTGTCTCAGGAATGCTCTCTTGTCCCTCTCTACTTTTCTGCTTCTTCTTTTACCATTCATTAAAAGCAGTCTTCCTCTTTGGGAACAGGTCAGCCTACTTTCCCAACGAGTTTAGGGTCTTGGAAAACCAAGGCCAGAAATGGAACATTACCTTCTGTTAACATCTGCTTTTGGCTTCTCCACACAGCTCCCTCAGAGGTTACAAAGCACAATGGCCTAGTTACCTCAAGCATTGTCTCAGAACAGCAATTTGGGGAATATAGATTCTTGAAAGTCAGAGGCAAAACTCTATCGAGAGGATTACATGAATTAATGCCTCGATAAACTAATACTGTATGTAAACTGTTGTTTACATAAACCTATTACTATCTTTAAGAATTGCTGCCAATCACAGGCTTTCTACCTATTTGATGTGAGGAGGAGTGACTGATTGTAGGAAAGGCATTAGGGTTCAAAGCCAATGGCCAAGAAATTCTTGAGACGTCTTTAGTGCAGAAAGGTGGTTTTATTGGAGCACAGACAGGACTGTGGGCAGAAAGGGCTGCCCTCGGGTCATGAGGAGTAGCCCTTATAGACTTTCAAGTTGGGAAGGGTTTAGGGAGCACAGTAAGTCTCTCAGGAATTTTGGAGCAAGGTTTCCGGGATGTTGGGGTTCTAGCTATTGTTAGAAAAAGGTCATGTATTACTGTTTAGTAAAAACTCAGTTATGGTGTTCTTCAGATATATACCCGTGGGTCATATGCTTGGGGTATGATTGCCAACATGTATTTTGGTGGGTTTAGAGAAGGAAGTTTCCAAAGGAATTTTTATATGTTGAAGTAGGCTTACAGGGTCTTGGGGGTCGGACTTAAGGTTGCCTTTTGCCCTTAGCAAAGTATTAATATCAAGGCAGCTGAGTTCCTAGAGAAGTGTCCCCTTGCCTGTTTCAAGGACTTGCCAAGGGGCTGTAGGTAGTAAGGAAATTTAATAATTTTTCTCCTGCCTTTGTTTCCCACATCATGACCTCTTGACCAGATGGAGAGCTTGCACCTAGATGCAGGAACTGTGTGATTGAAATGAAAGCCCAGTGACCTCACGTGGTCCTCTACACTTAGATATACCAGGGATCTGGAGAGACAGAGGGTTTCTTCCCCAGATGACTGAGGAAGAAAATGAATCATCAAATAGGACTGGGCTTTACTCACCTACCCATGTCGAGTCTGTTTTTGATCAATTGGGAGTAAAGAGGGTGCCACAAAGATAGACCTTTCCACACCACCTATAGGTGAACCAGGCCCTCACTTTTGTTTTTGGTCACTGCTGAGACCATCCTGGCTTTTCCACCTAGCTTTCCTCCTGTCTTCCCCAGGGTAGGGTCACGAGGAATTGCTTCTGACATTTCCTCATTCTCTCACTTTGGTATCGTTGTCATTTCACCAAGAAAGTAATGTTGAAGGCAATGTCAACCAAGCAAAGGGACAAAGCTAAAATAAAACAAAAGCATTTTGAGGGTCTCAGAATTGCAATACAGAGAATACAGATCCAGGTAGCACCTCAAATTGCAATGTTTCCACCCCACCTCTCTGTGAACAAAAGTCAGGGGTTTTTTAAGACAAAAGGGAATGCTTATATATGTTTACAAAGAATTTCTATTGGTGTTGGTGGCGGGAAGCAAATCTTAGCTGAACATAATTGGTTGCTAAGGTTATCACTAAGCAAAAGCTCTTACTAGAGCAAGTTGCAGGTGTTCAGGCTGAGCCCTCGCAATATTTGCAGTTTGGCCCAGTTGAAGGTTCATGATTTCATACTATGAGAACATGCATAAGGCCCAATTCTTTAATGGCCTCCAGGCTTCATTTTAAAATCCCTGGACATAAGTAGCTCCGTTTCATTTCACCTTTCGCAGCATTGAGTTCATTTATTCTACCCAGAGAAAATGAGCTTAATGCAATCAAATGCCAATATCCCCAAAGTTAAAGGAAACTGCTATAAACTGTAATACTAGGTGGCAGAAGATGAAGTTTTGTAAGTATGTAATGAAGACTGTCGTGATGATGGTGATGATGATGATGATGATGGTGATGATGGAGATGGTGGTGGTCATGAGGATGGTGTTGGTGGTGGTGATCGTGATGGTGATGGTGATTATGGAGATGATGGAGATGGTGGTGATGATGGTGATGATGGTGGTGATGGTGATGATGATGACCACCACCGTATATTGCATGCCATTTATGTTCAGGCACTGTGCTGATTTTTAGATACTTTATCTCACACATTCCTCATGGCAAGTTTTTGCCGAAGGCACTAATGCTATCCCTTTTTAACAGATGATGGAACCAAGACCAAGAGATATTATATAACTTGTATATGGTCACACAGATAGCAAGTGGCTGTTGAAAACAAACCTAAGTCAATTCATTCATATCCAACTATCAGATTCTTTTTGGTAGATAAATGTAACTATTAATGTTTAGTCATAGATGATGGTTACTGCTTTCTTTTTTTTTAAATGATTTTATTATTTATTCATAGAGACACAGAGAGAGAGAGAGAGAGAGAGGCAGAAGCACAGGCAGAGGATGAAGCAGGCTCCATGCAGGGAGCCTGATGTGGGACTTGATCCAGGGTCCCCAGGATCAAACCCCGGGCTGCAGGCGGCGCTAAACCGCTGCGCCACCGGGGCTGCCCTGGTTACTTCTTTCTCCACAACTTTGCTACTGGTTTAAGAAAACAAGACCACCGTACATATTGTGAAACCCAATTGGGCCAACTTATTCAGGCAAATTTGTATCAATAAGCTGGTCAAAATGTTTATACAACTCATCCTCTAATCAGTAAAATCCTCATTCTTTGTGTTCTGACCACAACTTGTAGGAAAAATTCAGTCAGACAATAATATTCTGAGATAGGATTCTGATACCCTTGTAGGTGGTATCAGGCAATGGGGCATCTCAGAATCAAGGTGTAAATGTAGGACTATTTTAGGGATCAAGCTACAGGTGCCGTCTATATGGGTGAAGGGGTAATTACCTTTGTATAACCTTTCTATGAAACAGGTTGGGGTTTCCACAACAAGTCACCAGTCCACATGACTTAGGCCATTATCATGACAGGAGAGAGACCATTATCTAATGAACAAACCTACTTGTAAAAATTCATTTCTAACATATTCTGCTAACTGGCAAAGCATCTGATGTTGGTCCCAATCAATAAGGACAGCTGAGACCCCTATAACAATCCCCTCTGGAGCATGATCTTCCTAAAATGCTTATTGATAGGGGATCCTTGGGTGGCTCAGCGGTTTTAGTGCCTGCCTTCAGCCCAGGGCATGATCCTACAGTCCCGGGATCGAGTCCCATGTCAGGCTCCCTGCATGGAGCCTGCTTCTCCCTCTGCCTGTGTCTCTGTCTCTCATGAATAAATAAATAAAATCTTTTTAAAAAATAAAATAAGATGCTTGTTGATCACCAGTGCAACGTGAATTCCTTATTAGGGCGTGTAGCTGAAGCTAACTCCTACATACATAAGGTCATACTGTAGTGATTACAACCAGCTAACATTTTTCATTGCATTGTTTTGATTCCTTGTTTTGTGTTTGTCTTATTCAACTAAAATATAAACTCCATGAGAAGACCTTTTCTCTTCGTTCCACTGGGGATTTCAAAACCTATTAATAGCGTATGGCACATGACAAGCATTTAATAATTTGTTGAATAAACAAGTGAGCAAAAGGAGAACTCTACTGAGGCCAGTCTTTTCTATCTCTTCTATAATCCTATGAAATAAAGTCAGTTTATTTAAATAAGTGCCCTGGTCGAGGGACCTAAGGATAACAAGTTAATCTGGGGTGGTCAAGGTTGAAGACTGAACATAAACAAGGAGCAGATTATCTATAGTTCATATGGAAGTAGGTTAATTCAGGAAAATGGCAGATGCCAAACTTGATGCATTCTCTCTACCATAATGACCTGGCACTACTTTCTCTCTACACGTGAGAGTTGATCTTGATTTTAAGAGACCACGTTCTGACAACCCTGGAGGGTTGAGAATTTCAGTTTCTGAACAGACTTGATCGTCCACTTCTATTTCTTTATGTTCTGCTAAAGGCCTTTTACTAACCCCTGCCTCTCATGAGCCATTGATGAGTAACAAACTCCATTCATCTCAAGCTTTAAAAGAACGGCCAACAAGAAGGCTTTTCCAGTCTTCAACCAAATGAATCTTTCCAGATGGGCCCTGCCTCGTGAACACACACCCTCTGGGCTCCCTTTTCTCTGTCAGCCTCAGCTTGGGTTCTGTCTAAGGGATTCACACCTCGACTGCAGGAACTCAGAGGAGCTAATTTTTTCCTTTGCGTCTCAGAGCAGCTGACTCTGGTGGGTGCAGTACTCTCCAGCGACCAGTGGAGACTGGTTGCTAACAAGTGTTTTAGAGACTGTTGTTTATCTTTTCTGGGTATTCACTGCACTCTCAGGAGCCAAGAAAGGGCATGTCCTTTTTACTCCTGGGGTGTCTTTTCAGAAGGTGGCGGCCTGGAACACACAGGTCTGCTCTCTAGGTAATTCCTCACTGACATACACACTTCCCCATGACCAGCAGGGGGCATCTGCCACACAGATTTAAGCTGAATTCACTTTAAACTGGATTGTCCTTGATACCTGACCTGTTGGGACACTTCTTTTGGAAATGTAAAATCCCTGTTCTATATTTCCCAAATGTCCTCCATCTTGTCTTTACCCTTGACTGCTCCCAATAGATGTCTGGAGTCTAGAATGAAACCTGCCCGTGATGACCTCAAGTCTTCCAACCACAGGACGGGTCTGTGCCTCTGGGCTACTTCTAATTCTTTTAAGTCCTGATACATTTTGGTCTCACAATAGATTCTGATCAGGCTGCTAGAGGTTGTAATTGCCTTCCCTGCCCCTTCTCCTCAGAGTAGACCTCATCTGGGGCGAGGAACTGGGGCTCAGTTTGAGCCTTACTTAACTTTCAACCTCTTTAATAGATGGCAATTGAATCCAGTTACCTTAGAGTCCTTGTGGTCATTTGGTGACGTTTTACATCCCCTCACTCAGTTAACCAAATTAAAAACAGCCTAGTTCTGGAGGCCTTATTCTGTGCCACACCCCAGTATTACACTCACCCCCGCGTTTCATTCAACCCAAAATGTAGTTTTGCTCTCAGCTAGAAATTGAATTCATTCATTCACTTTTTGATTCATCGATTTATAGAGCAAATCTTTTCTGAGCACCTATTAAGTGCCAGGCCCTGAGCTGTGTGCTGAGACTGGAACCGTGAACCAAACAGATATTGTTGGAGACCTGCCATGCTAATGGGAGAGAGAGAGACAGGACCCAAATAAAAATACAGAGATATATGTGCAAATTGATAAGGACCATAAAGGAAAAATACAGAAGGCTCTGTAGAGGCAGCTGTTGAAGCCATGTCTCCCTTGGCACTGCTTTTGAGTCATCACGTTAGCACACACTGGAACTCCTTGACGTTGGGGTCTATATCCTTTAATTGGCATATCCCACCCACGGTGGTCAATGACTAGAAAAAAATCTAGCATTTAGTTTGCATGTATGTGTCCTACATTCAGCTGTTCCAATCGTCTCTGAGGCAAGGAACTGTCTCTGTTACCCTTGAAGCCCCTAGCACAGGACTTTACATATAGTTGGCTATTCTATATTCTACTGTTTTAAAAAATTCAGCTAGATTTGTTTTGATTGATTGCTTGTACTGTTTTTCATACTTGTATGCAGTAAGGTAATATCTTTGACTCAATTCACCCATTAGAAGGAAGGGCCCAGGTGGCCTAGGGTCCTTTTGAAATTTGATTTCCTGGCCAGCGTACCCACAGAAGGCACAGATTTAAAACCGCAAACCCTGCAATTACTCAAACCCTTTCCAGTTTGAAATGACTAATGTGAGTCATCTACAGAAAGAATTATCTTCCTCTGAGCCTTTAATTAAAATTTCACCCAGGCATTTCCATCGATTTTATTTCAAAACAAGGTTTTCTTTGTAAAACAAAAGGATACCAAGACGGGGATAAGATGGGAGGAAGTAAAAATTGTTTCTTGTTCACCAGCATTAATGTTATGTACCCAGGAAAAATGCCTAGTGTCGGGTCGAACAGAGCCCAAGACTCCAGTTGAAATCACCAAAGTGTCAGAAAGTTTTCTTCTTTGGGCGAGGTTGCTGTTGACATTAAATTAATGTCAGATTTATTCAAGTTGATTTTTTTAAGGGGGGAAAATAAAATGATAGGTTTGAGCTTTTGTTTTGTTTGATTTTCCACTTGGTTTATTTTGTTCCCATATGTGTGTATAGGGAGGCATGGGGAGGAGAAGGCAAGGGGGGGGGGATGTCTCCCCTTGTTCCGGGAATTTCTGAGGAGAAAAACAAATGTACTAACATTATTTATCCTTGCAAAAGAATAAAAGATTTCAAGTGGTTTCAACTCCAGCATCTGTCAACTCCTTACCCTGTCAACTTTTAGTGTTTTAGAAGAGGAGATGCAATCATATTATTCATTCTCCGTATTCCTGCAAACTCCTAATTAAATCAAATGGACTTCCCATCGTATATACTCTCTTTAATGTCAGATATTTGAACACGTACTAAGTCAGGAGTTGGAAGCCATCAAGAGAAGTTTTAACAGAGCCCTGCATCTCCTTTCCCTGTTTCATCCCCAAGGCAAGTATGAGGAAGAGAATAATGTGATGTACTGGTAGGTTTGCTACCTGAAGAATGGAATATAATTTTCTATAGGCAATGTTCTAAATGGCCATTGATTTCTAGATCATCCCACAGAAGATTTATTTAAGCAGTGATACAGATGAAATCATACTAGGGTTCTGATTCATTCTGGATTCACTTTATTTTTTTTAAAGGATTTTATTTATTTATTCATGAGAGAGGCAGAGACACAGGCAGAGGGAGAAGCAGGCTCCCCATAGAAAGCCCAATGTGGAACTCGATCCCGGGACCCTGGGATCACGACCTGAGCCAAAGGCAGACAGACGTTCAACCCCTGAGCCACCCAGGTGTCCCTTATTCTGGTTTTAGAAGGCTTCTGTGGGATGCCTTAAACATTTAGCCACCATTTATAGACAGTGTTTTTATGGGAACAGACATCCTGAAAGAGTTAACAGAAGAAAAACTCGAAACAGATTGAGTTGGCAAGACCAGCTGCCACCTGTTTTGGGAGAGACAGTCTTTGAGGGCACCTTCCAGGCATTTTACCCTTTTTGGGGTTTTCTTCCAAAACTGCCATAAGCTGAGTGCTGTACAGAGGCTCCTGTGTCATCCTTCCGTCCCCCAGGAAGGGTAGGCAGAGCGAGCCGGATTCACCCAACATGGTTTCTGCTCTCCCTGTCACACACTTTATGCTCCAGCAACAAGGAAGCATCCCTTCAAGCAATAGGCACATTCCCCTCTTCTTGCCTGGAAGGACCGTCCTTTTCTTGTCTGCCTGACAAAATGCTGCTCCCACTTTGCCTCCCCTGAGAAGCCCCCCTGGCTTGCCCTTGTGGGGCAGAGCTCTGCTGCTCTCTGGACGTCCTCTCCTTGAACCCCTCCTTGTGATCACTTGAAAGCCTGAGGCCCCAATGGGCTGTGAGCACCTTGACCGCCAGGACCCCCCCATGGGTGTTCGTACATTTCCTGCGTACTGCTGACACAGTGTGATCAAGGAGTAAAAACACGGATTGGGTGTTTCTGGCTGTCCCAGGGCACACTCGCCAGCATGCGTGCATCCCCACCTCCTTTGTCTACACTCGTAATATTTTCTTTCTATTCCAGATAAATATTAGATTGGTGATTCTTGTCTCCAGACCAGAGCTAGAATATGGCAGGCGGTGGGTGTAGTAATTCTTGGTAACTTGTGGGAATCTTTTTGGATGCTTTAATTTGGTACTTGAAGCCAGGGAACACGGGTTGAGCTTAGTTGGAAAAATGATTATGCGGTTAGAGCTAACTTTGAAGAAGCAGTATTATATGCCAACTGCTCTGCCAAGTGATTCACATGCATTAGCATATTTAATCATCACGTAAAAGAGGATGTACTATTTTATCAGTCCCGTTTTCTAGGCAAAAAAAAAAAAATCCAAAACATTAGTTAATTTAAGCAACCTGCAGAGCTTGGAATCAAAATGACACTTATTCTTATTCTCAAGTGTTATACAAGCTCCCCCGCGGAACTTGCCCGGTTTTAACCAAAGTGCCATGCTTGGGTGAGCTTGATCTGCTGGGTTTGGGATCCAGCTTGGCTTCAGCCAGAGAGAGAGTCCTAGGGAACGAATGGAAGCAGAAAGAAATGGAAAGGAAAAGACATTGTAGAAGGGACTAGATCATAGTTTCAAAATTATATTTATGACACTAAAGGAAACTATGATATGATTCAATATTTATAGATTTTTTTGTAAGGTATACAATACATGCTCTTAACTTTTCCTCTCTGATATTCATGATTGTTTATCTCACATGTTTTGTTTACTTAAATTGTCTCATCACTGTCTCCAGTGAATGGATGGGGAAAATCTACTTAGAGCAGCAAAACCCTATCTGGCCACAAGATGAATCCCATCATAACTCTTGAAGATTTGGGTTAGGATCAGCTGTGGCTGAGAGATAAATGTTAGCAGATTCGTGAGGAACACATTCTAGATATTTCTAGTTGACTCTGGTGAATGTTTTGTTTTTAAGATTTTTATTTGTTTATTCATGAGAGACACAGAGAGAGAGAGGCAGAGACACAGGCAGAGGGAGAAGCAGGCTCCACACGGGGAGCCCGACGTGGGACTCGATCCCGGGTCTCCAGGATCATGCCCTGGGCTGAAGCCAGGCGCTAAACCACTGAGCCACCCAGGTTGCCCTCTGGTGAATGTTTTTGAGTATTGACTACATCACCATGCATTGTGCCATCACCGGAGTTAAAGGTATTCAGAACTCGATGCCCGTCTTCACAGGGCTTAAAAAACAGACATGAATCAACCACCATGATGCAGTACAATAAATCCTATCTTAAGAGCGTGTGTAAAGTGCTGAGGCAATAGTGAAAGAGCTTTGTGGGTCTCTCAAACTATAACAGCTTGGCTCATGGATTAATGCTTATGATTTGCTTGGTGTTCTTTTGGGTGCAGACTCACCATGAAATAATGGATAAGGTTAGTCTTGAAACAAAGCATGAAAATAGTTGCATCCTTTGGTAGAGGAATGCACAGAATTCTGACTACATCTGCTCACTAAAATGTTGAGGGTGGAAAGCAGTGATGTAATGTGGCTCTAGTCGGTCCATTGGCAATTCATACCCATCTCCTGAAGGCTTACTGTGTGTGAGATACCAATAGCCATTATGGAGCAATGGGCAAGCGGTTGGGGAAAAAAATAAATAAAAAATCCCTCTAAATAAAAAATGCTTTAAAAAGAATACATCTTCAGGAAGAATAATTTAATTTTATAGCTGGAGAGAGCTGAAGAAAACATCTAGATTAACTCTATCACTTTATGGATGAGGGAACTGAGGTCTAGGGATAAAAAATGATTATTTTTTTTCAAATATTCCATGTCTAATTAATGGCAGATCTGGGACCAGAGCCCTCAGAAGACAGGTAGGCAATGCAGTGGGTAGCTCACCTGTGAATCCTAGAGTCAGACGGTGTGGGCTCTGGTCCCATCTCCACCACAGACTGGCTAGGTTATCTTAAGTAAGTTATTTAAACACTCTGACTTTCAGTGTCTGCATCTGCAAAATGAGAATAATACTATAGTCTCTGTCATACATAAAATGAAAAAATCCATGCAAAACATTAATTAAGAATGAGATGAGGCAGGGGTGCCTGAGTGACTCAGTCAGTTAAGCATCTGCCTTTAGTTCAGGTCATGATCCCAGGGTTCTGGGATTGAGCCCCACATTGGGCTCCTGCTCAGTGGGCAGCCTGCTTCTCCCTCTCCCTCTGCCAGCTGCTCTCACCCTGCTGGTGCTCTCTCTCTGTCAAATAAATAAACAAAATCTTAAAAAAAAGAATGAGATAATGCATATTAACCAGGGACATAATAATAGCTTGATAAATGTTAATTATTAGAACTCATGTGTCCCGATTTCTATTCTTTTTTTTTTTTGGTGTGTGTGTGTGTGTGTGTGTGTGGTGTGTGTGTGTGCGTGTGTCCCGATTTCTACATTAGTAGTCTTTCTGCCACAACAGTGAAAATGGGATTTTGTTTGTTTTTTGTTTCTATGACACAGGAAGAAATCTGTGTCTCAGATCCATATGCTCATGTGGTGTTGGTGTTCCCCTTACATCTTCTCTTTCAGGGCCAAGGAGATCAAGATCAAGTTGGGAATTCTCCTTCAGAAGCCAGATTCAGCTGTTGACCTTGTCATTCCATACAATGAGAAGCCAGAGAAACCAGCCAAGACCCAGAAGTGAGTCATGAGCATGGATTCCACTCCTTTCCCTCCAGAGAATGGCTATTTCTCAAGTGGATAACACCATCCCTCATGTGTAGAGCCCTCTACACTATTACTCATTGAAGATCATAAGATCCCTCAGAGAGTTGGTTTATAAATAAGCATTTTTTACTCTCCTATGTCTGGAGCTTAATATTGGCTACAATCAGGTTACTTAAAAAATAACAATAAGGCCCTGCTGGGGACCTCGTTGGAGAGATAGACGGTCCCTTACAAAATGGCACCAGCCTCCTCATCAATTATTTACCACCCAGAAGTAGGACAAAAAAATACCTATTCACCTTTGGAGTCAGGTAACTGCTCCTGACCCAATTACTTAAGATCACTGGATGCTCCCCTGCTAAGGAATGAGCCAAAGCTGCTTCCTCAGCAGGAAGTTAGAAATGGAAACATTTCCCTCAGGAAGATGCTAAGACCAAGGCAGATAATTTAAGCCTAATAGCTTCTTTACCAAAATAGGATTCCTTCAGCGTCTGATAGAGGAACAGAAGATGGTTCCTTGACCGAGGAATGATTTCTTGCCCAGTCTATTCTATTTAAAATGTATATTAATCATTTTAACCCCAGTCCATAAATTAGTATTCGTGGCTGGTCTTCCTCAGTTCTCTCTCCCTTTCCACCCACCTCCCCCTACACACTTCCACTGATGCAGGCATAGAGCAAAACCATAATTCTGTAGATTGAAGCTAGTGTGGCAGGGAGTGTGGCTCACCATTTGCACAGACTCTGCTGTGACTTGGTAACACTATTCCAAGCATGTGCACTGCTTCCCATTGTTCCACCAGCCATGAAGCCAATCCTTGCCTCAACACAACCCTCCATCTGTCCCTTCAACCATTCTCAGGGGCATGAAAATCAAGAAAGGAAAGTGAGCAGGAGAAAAGCCAGATGTATTTGAATTCCTTCACTCTGCTATCCTAAAGCATCCAGGAGATCGCAGAAACACAGGAACCCTTTTAACCTCCATTTCTTTTCAAATTTGACATATGTATAAACTGACCATCTTTTCTTCATCCGAATGACCTTCAACTTAATAGAGCTGGAGTGGCTGGGAGATAAAAAGACGAGTTCTTCTTTTTAAATCTTTTTCCATCAACCTAAGTGGATGTTTCCATTTTCCTCTTATTACTTCAAAGGGATCTCAAACCGGAAGTGAGGCGTAATTGAGTTTTTGCATTTAGAAAGGGGAAGCTAATTCAGTGTGGAGTGGCAGGTGCTAGGCACCAGTGGAGAATAAGAACCACATTTCACAGCAGCAAGAGATCAAAAAATCCATTTTGAAGAAAACAGTGCGGTGGTTATGTATCTGTAGGAATTCACTTTAAAAAATATATAGAAATGCATTTTCTGATTCTCTGCTTTAATGTTCCGCAAAGATACTGGAGCTATGTAGCTTCACAGGGGCTCGGAGAGTAGTTTTGGAAGGAAACCTGGGGTTGGTATTTATTGGATGATTTTCTTCTCCTGTCTTCTATCTCCTTTCTTCTTCCAGAAGTTTGAATTGTTTTGGAAAAAAAAAAAATCCTTCCTATCCCTAGAGACTATTTGTGTGTCTCTGCTGCATTTCTCACAGTGACCATGACAAGCCTTTCCCACCATCTTCTGAGCCCTTAAACCAGTTCCACCTCCTCAGGTTTGGCAAATTTTCCATGCCTTTTAACTAACAGGAAAAGACTATGTTCTGCATGAGCTCCATCAATTTCTCTTCTCCCCACATAAGATTTCTTTGTATTTTTGTACCCATGTTCTTCTTTCAGAGAAGAAAATAAACCTTCTCCAGACTGAAGGTATTTTTAACCCCCTCAGCTTTTAAAAAAAGCTATCCCCTTTTTTAAAATAAAGTATTTTCTGGGGCGCCTGGGTGGCTCAGTTGGTTAAGTGTCCAACTCTTATTTTTGGCTCAGGTCGTGAGATCGAGCCCCATGTCAGGCTCCATGTCAGGCTCTGTGCTGGGTGTGGAGCCTGCTTAAGAGTCTCTCCCTCCCTCTCCCTCTGCCCTTCCAGCCTCCCCTCTCCCTCTCAAAAAAAGCATTTTCTATTTTTAAATGTTTTTATTTTTCTTATTAGAAAAAAAGAAGTAAAAAAAAAAATAGAAAAGAGTAGCCTAGATCCCTACCAGCCACAAGCAGCATCTGTTACCATTTTAGTATTCTTAATTGCTCTTCTCCCTATGGGCCCATGTTCCACTCTGAAAAAAATCTCTCTCAGCCCCTCATTCCTACTCTTCTCCCTTTCTCTTGCTTTCATCAGGTAATTCTAGAAATGGAACGTGTCAATCAAGACGAGACTATGAAACAACCAAAGCATTTACTTGGGGTCGTGGGGATGGCAATCTAGGAGACACAGGGTCAACGGAAATAAAAAATGTGCTCCCAATTGTCAGCATGAAGTACAGGCTTATAAAGGCCAGATCAAGGTTACGTAACTCATTTTGAAAGAATTGTGATCAACCCTGGCCGATTTTTAACTACCTACTGCACAACTGGCTGTTCAGCCAACAGGTGTTACACTGTCTCTATCTCAGTCCAAAGTGGAAGGGTGTGTTCTAGAAGGAGGTCCAGAAGCAAATGACAAGAGTCAGTTCAGATGTGCTCCCCTTGCTCAACGTCCTCTCGACTCTATTCTGAGTGACTCTTCGCAATGCTTGCTTGGTTTTGAAACTTCTTTCACAAAAGCCGCTGCTTCTGGTATCTTCTCTTCACTCTTCCTTATCCAGATTAAACCTTACTACTCACAGGAACCCTCTCTAAAGCCTCGCCTTTGACCCTTTGCCAGCGTTTGACTCTGCTCAACGCTTGGCCTCCTGAAAATTCCCTTCACTTCTAACCCAGCCTTCTCCTCTCTCTTTAAGGACTCTCACTTTTGCCCACCCTCTGCATATGTGACCATTCCCCCAGGCCGTGCGCTGGGTCCTCATAAAGAATCATAAGCATATTAGTACACCACATAAATTTAGTTTACAATAACTGTCATCATGACTTGTCATATAATCAATTGTGAAATGCTCCGGAGCTGATCTAGATATTCCTATAGTTTATTTTATATTCCATATGTTCCTTTTCCCCCTGCCTATGCTACTAATCTTTAGCTACATTTTGTGGTGTTTTGCCACTTTTATAAGCCTAAAATGACCTCCACATAGAAGCAGGACCTAGCTGTGCACCGACGAGAACAGTTACCAAGGGTTCCCCTCCCCATACTCCCCCGGGTAAACTGCTGAGCGAGCCTCACTGCCAGGATTACAGCTCTATGTACCATGTTTGGCCCACAGACAGACCACAGACAGACCACAAGAAGTGGCAGATGTTTTCATCTGCATCCCCTCCTGGGCGCCCAGGTCACTGTTGGCCATGGAACAAGGGCTTAACAAATGTCCATGAATGGACTGGAGACGAATCATGACCATATTGCCCTGCGGAGAGAGAAGGGGGGTCAGAGCAGGCACACAAGAGCCAATAAATAACTGGGATTTCATTTTCCTTGTCAAGAAGAAAAGCATGTGGGAACATTACCAGAAGGGTTTAAACATGTCCCAGGAAACGTGTAGATTAAAAACACAACAAAACAAATAACAAGGAAAGGAAACCACTGGTGTTTAGAGAGGTTAAAATACTTCCCCATGGTTACAGCTAGGAAGTGACAGTCTTGCCACCAGTTGTCGTAATGGTTCGTGGGGCTAACACTTTCGAATTCTAAGTTTCAGGTTATTTATGGCTTTCATCAAGCAGACTAACTATGGGCACATTGAACCATCATTAATGTTTGCATTGGGTGCATGCTTGTGGCAAATTAATGCTGCAGGGGGTACGCCATCAGACAGGCGCAATGGGAAAAATTCTCCACGACTGACAAACTCTACCTTTAGGCAGTGGGTGCTTTGTTGCCACGGAAGACATTCAACAAGTAAATAGGTAAGAGTAGAGTAAAGAGAGAGAACACTTCCAGTCGAGATGGTCACTTCCTGGACCAGTTGGCATTTACCCTGGGCATTATAAAACACACAGTTAATCATCTCTACAAATGTTTATTATGCCTTTCTTATGAACTGACTTCCTCCCCCTTCCCCTACACCCACCCACACATGGAGACTCAGTGCCCACTCTCTGTGGTCAGCAATGACCTTGCAAACCATGGCACTTACTGGCCATTTAGATCTGCATCTATCTTGTTTCCAAAGAAGTCAGACTTAATGAGGGCTGGCAAATTCTGAGAATCAGGACAGGATGAACCTCTGTTACCTCCTAGGCTGGTAATCAGAACACTGGGCTCTATGCTGTGGGCCATGCGTCCCGCTCATCTGTGTCCTTGAATCAATTTGGATTAATTTAACCCCCAGGCGGGCTCTGCATACGTCCTTTTCAGGAATTTAATCTTGGCTGTGATGTACTGCGGCTATTAATCATTAGTCTGGTTCTAACAAGACCATTTGGGACAAATTGGATCTGGTAGCGTGCTTAGGCTTGGTGCACCTGCTTATGCCATTTCTTCTTCCTGTGGTCCTCTCCACCAACCAGAGGAAAAGAGGGGGAAGGAAGGTGATTTCATTTTATGAGAGTTTAGAAAATCAGAAAGAGATTCAGTGAGTGAGCCAGGCCTTCCCCTTTCTGTTTCTTTTGTCCAATTATTTAATGTCCTGCTATTTCTGCCAATAATCAATAGAGCCTTGGTGGGTGTCTATTATATGCAGAACATTGAAACCGGTGTAGTGAAGAAATTAAGATGTGTAAGCCTTACTACTAAGAATGTAGGTATGAAATAATGTATATATAGGAAGAATTGTCTGTATGCGGTAATAATAAAGGAGAGCCAAAAAGGACTTAATGACCTCTAGAAAACAGGTCCCTTTCTGGTTAGACATAAAATGAGGCAAAAAATATAGGGATGTACTTGTGATCCCTTCTTCATGTCATCTCTCTAACCAGAAGAACACAGGGGGAGGGAAGGTAGTTAGTTCACTTATTAAAAATAAATTTCCGAAAAAAAATAAAAATAAATAAAAATAAATTTCCGAGAAATTAGTGTGGAGCTCTTGATCAATGGCACCCGTGTTTCTAGCTAGGGAAATAGAAACCGTGTGAGATTATTTCACCGGGTTTGTTACCCTCACTTTTGGCATGTTTAGTCTTCAAATACTAAAAACATAAAGCTTTATGGAAAATCAAATAATTAAGGCTCAAAATCTGTACATATTCTGCACTGAAGAACATAGAAGTGAAGGCAACATTCACAGTACTTTAGCCAAAAAATCTACTGCCACCTTGGACTCTTTACATAAATAAAGTGAAGCTGTATCCAAGCCTGGACAGCACAATGAAAAGTGGAATTAGTAATTGTCTTATCAACCTCAGCTGCTAATCTGAAAGCTTAAAACTCCAAGATAGATATATTTTTAAAAAAGATAGAAGCAGGAATGTTCCTGGACTGTCTGAACAGTAGAATAAAAAAAAAAAAAAGAAAAAGTGAAGCGCTAAGGAAATTCCAATTTAAGGAAAACACCTTCATTGGCCTTAATATTCTAATACACACCTTGTTAGCTTCTTTTCACTTGACAGGAGGAACTCACATCACAATGCCAAGAGTGAGAGCAGGTGAGCCCCAGGAGAGCACAGTCAGCCATTTTTCCCAGACAACGGCCGCCTGCCTTGACACAATCCTTCTGTGAGAGAAGAACTGGCTGTTATAACTGCAGGGTTTCTGCATATATAAATGTTAAAATAAAAACAGCCTAAGGGGGGCTTTTGTGTTGGCTATTACCTTCCCCCTCTGAGTCAGCATCTAGAGAATTTATATGCAACCTTCTTATTCACAAAGTATAACCACTTTTCTTCTCATAAAGAAAACATGTTTTAAAAATCATTATCCTATCCTAACTGGGAGAGGAAAAGTGCAACCAGATTTTTTAAAATGTAGACATAGCATGGTCACATTCCCACCATGAGGCAGGATCCCACCTTCCATCGTCCACCAGCCTTAATGATGGCAATGGGATGTGGATGCAGAATTGAATGCCTTTTGCTGATTGAATTGGGTGGCTAATGTGGAGCCCTGGTGAGGCAGAGAATTTGAGTTCAATCCCTACAATGGGGCAACTGGATTTCATTCAGTCACATTCGGGGGAAAAAAGACCACAGTTGGCAATACTGTCACGGGATATACAAAAATGTCAAGACACAGCTTCATGACAAATAGATTCTATTTTTAAACAGCGATAGACCTAAAAAGTTTGTTCAAAAGGAGAGGAAAATGCATAGTTTTGATGTGTGAAAGCAAACCCAGCCCACTGAATCTGATTGCAGGAAAGAAAATAACTCAAACCTCCTCATCCTGAGGATGGGTCATTGGTTGTAGCGTTTCTAAGAAAAGCAGGTCTGAGACATTGTCAGTGCATGTGGCTAATTCCCTTCTCATGGCTGTTGCCTTTTTTTTTTTATTTTATTAATTCTTGATGTAGACCCTCGCTGGATGAGGCCCTGCAGTGGCGTGACTCCCTGGACAAGCTCCTGCAGAACAACTGTAAGTTGGAATTGTCTTCTGGAAAAGGTCAGGGAAGGGACAGAGGCCAAAACTCACCCTTGTGTTGGCTTTGTCCTTCTCCAATTTTGACATGGCTTCAATTTTTCAAAGTGGCCTTAACAAGGGAAGGATGCAGGATGCCTGGGTGGCTCAGGGGTTGAGTGCCTGCCTTCCCCTCAGGTTGTGATCCCGGGGTCCTGGGATCGAGTCCCATATCAGGTTCCCTGCAGGGAGCCTGCTTCTCCCTCTGCCTGTGTCTCTGCCTCTCTCTCTGGGTCTCTCATGAATAAATAAATATAACCTAAAAAAAAAAAGAAAAGAAAAGGAAGGATGACAAGGGAGTGTGGTTATCCAGCTCACAAGAAGGTCTACTGCACAGTAAGAGACTATGGAAATAAAATATCCTGAGGCCTGGTGACTGCAGGTTAATTTCCCATCTGCCCTGCTTCCTCGTGTGAGCAGAACAAGCAGCCTGACCTGTGTGCTTCTTCAGGTTTTCATCAGTGAGAGAGAGAGATACACCTTTTCCAGCTTAGCCTCACGGAGGCGTGGCAAGGATTGGCTAGAGCGGCATGCAGGTCACTGGGTTAAGAATCACAGGTTGGGCACTATGTCCCCGTTCAAGCTGCTCGTAACTGCTTTTGTGGCCCAATGTGGGGTGTTCTCTCCGTCAGCCTTGTTTCCTCCTCTGGTGTTTGCCTTTTATGTCTTCATTCAAGACACCACCAAAATGCCAGCAAGAATCGTTTCCAAGCTAATTCCAGCCCACCTGGGGACTCCTTGCTTTTTTTTTTTTTTTTTTAAAGTATGAAGGAATTTATTTGTTACAATGTAATCATATTGTGGTTATGCTTATTTATTTATTTTTTTTATAAATTAATTTTTATTGGTGTTCAATTTACCAACATACAGAATAACACCCAGTGCTCATCCCGTCAAGTGTCCCCCTCAGTGCCCGTCACCCATTCACCCCCACCCCCTGCCCTCCTCCCCCTCCACCACCCCTAGTTCATTTCCCAGAGTTAGAAGTCTTTATGTTCTGTCTCCCTTTCTGATATTTCTCACACATTTCTTCTCCCTTCCCTTATATTCCCTTTCACTATTATTCATATTCCCCAAATGAATGAGAACATACACCGTTTGTCCTTCTCCGGTTATTGTGGTCAAGTTCAAAAAGGGTGTTGCCTGAGTTCTCCTCTGGGATTTTGATGGAATCTTGTCTCACATTTAGATCTTTCATCTATTTTGAGTTTATCTTTGTGTATGGTGCAAGAGAGTGGTCCAGTTTCATTCTTCTGCATGTGGATGTCCAATTTTCCCAGCACCATTTATTGAAGAGACTTTCTTCTAGTGGATCGTCTTTCCTCCTTTATCGTATATTAGTTGAGCATAAAGTTCAGGGTCCACTTCTGGGTTCTCTGTTCTGTTCCATTGATCTATATGTCTGTTTTTGTGCCAGTACCACACTGTCTTGATGAACACAGCTTTGTAGTACAACCTGAAATCTGGCATTGTGATGCCCCCAGATATGGTTTTCTTTTTTTAAAATTCCCCTGGCTGTTTGGGGTCTTTTCTGATTCCACACAAATCTTAAAATAATTTGTTCTAAGTCTCTGAAGAAAGTCCATGGTATTTTGATAGGGATTGCATTATACGTGTAAATTGCCCTGGGTAACATTGACATTTTCACAATATTAATTCTGCCAATCCATGAGCATGGAATATTTTTCCATCTCTTTGTGTCTTCCTCAATTTCTTTCAGAAGTGTTCTATAGTTTTTAGGGTATATTTTGAGAACCATTTGAATGGTAAATGGTTCTCCAACCTTTTATTTTCAGGTTGTAGGTGTCCTTCTGTCTAAAATGAGTCTCTTGTAGACAGCAAATAGATGGGTCCTGCTTTTTTATCCAGTCTGAAACCCTGCGCCTTTTGATGGGGTCATTAAGTCCATTCACGTTCAGAGTTACTTGAACTTCTTCTTAAAGGGGAGTTTTAAGAGTCCCCCTTAAAATTTCTTGCAGAGCTGGTTTGGAGGTCACATATTCTTTCAGTTCCTGCCTGTCTTGGAAGCTCTTTATCTCTCCTTCCATTTTGAATGAGAGCCTTGCTGGATAAAGTATTCTTGGTTGCATGTTCTTCTCATTTAGGACCCTGAATATATCCTGCCAGCCCTTTCTGGCCTGCCAGGTCTCTGTGGAGAGGTCTGCTGTTACCCTAATATTCCTCCCCATGAAAGTCAGGGACTTCTTGTCTCTTGCTGCTTTAAGGATCTTCTCTTTATCTTTGGAATTTGCAAGCTTCACTATTAGATGTCGAGGTGTTGAACGGTTTTTATTGATTTTAGGGGGGGATCTCTCTATTTCCTGGATCTGAATGCCTGTTTCCCTTCCCAGATTGGGAAAGTTTTCAGCTAGGATTTGTTCAAATACATATTCTGGCCCTCTGGCCCTTTCGGCGCCCTCGGGAACCCCAATTAAACGTAGGTTTTTCTTCCTCAGACTGTCATTTATTTCCCTTAATCTGTCTTCATGGTCCCTTAATTGATTGTCTCTTTTTTCCTCAGTTTCCCTCTTTGCCATTAACTTGTCTTCTATGTCACTCACTCGTTCTTCCACCTCGTTAACCCTCGTCGTTAGGACTTCTAGTTTGGATTGCATCTCATTCAATTGATTTTTAATTTCTGCCTGATTGGATCTAAATTCTGCAGTCATGAAGTCTCGTGAGTCCTTAATGCTTTTTTCTAGAGCCACCAGTAGCTGTAGAATAGTGCTTCTGAATTGGCTTTCTGACATTGAAGTGTAATCCAGATTCTGTAACTCTGTGGGAGAGAGGGCTGTTTCTGATTCTTTCTTTTGAGGTGAGGTTTTCCTTCTAGTCATTTTGCTCAGTGCAGAGTGGCCAAAAACAAGTTGTATTGGAACACGGGGGAGTATCACTGGTCCGTCCAGCTGGTTTTCTGGGGGAGGGGCCTGCTGTGCTGATTTTCAGGTGTTAGCACTTGGGGGAGCTGCTCTGCCCCTGCCTGCTACCGGGCTCAGCGGGGGTTGTTTACCCCGTGGGGCCCCAGGAGGAACAGCAGCAGTTGCTATGGCAACTCTGGAAGCCTGGATTTAGCCTCCGCTGGAAATACGGGGCTCGGGAGCTCTCGGTTCTCCGTCTGCAGGGCCTGGAGGCTCCGGGGCGGGGCCGCTGATCTGCTCAGCTCGGGGCAGGAGCGTCCTCGCTGTCTCAGGCCCTCCCGGCCTCTGCCTGTCCCGGGGGAGGCGGGATCCTGGGCTGTGTCCCGGCGCCCTGTGCTCCGGGGCCTGCGCTGTTGGATTCGCGCTCCCGCCCCGCAGCCCCCTCCCTGGAGCCGCTCCCGAGCCCCTCCGAGCTGCTCCGGTCGGTCCCTCCGTGCGCGCTGCAGCCCTTAGGGAGCTCGGAGCACTCTCCTGCGCTCGCAGGTGTCTGTTAGTGTCCCAGGGATCCCGAGAGCATCCCCGCCCTCCTGGGTCCTGCTCCAACTCCCTGCGAGCCCCTTTCCGCCCGGGAAGGTTGGTGCAGCTCCTGCTTCTCCGGGACGGGACGGGGCTCTCCTGTCCTGGGGACACTCGCCCCGGCCTCAGCCCGGCTCCTCGCAGGGCCCCTCCCCCTCGGAGGCCTTTTGTTCCTTTATTTCTTTTCCCCCGTCTTCCTACCTTGATAGAAGCGCGAACTCTTCTCACTATAGCGTTCCAGCTGGTCTCTCTTTACATCTCAGGCCGAATCCTTAGATTTTCAGGATGGTTTGAAGGTTATCTAGGTAATTTGGTGGGGACAGGTGATTTGGGGACCCTGCTCTTCCGCCATCTTGCCCCTCCCCCCCGGACTCCTTGCTTTTCCCCTAATGCAAATCCTTGCTGATTCCCAAGGTCTATGATATCAAGTTCAAGTTTCCAAGGTTTGCCAGTCTCCACAATAAGCAGATGGGTGGTCTGCAGTCCAACTGAAGTGCTCTCCCCTCCCGATGCAACTTCTACATGCAATCCCTTTGGCTGGAATACTTTGTATTCATGTCTCTACCTATTGAAATTCTTCCTCTCTTCTAAAATTGAATCCAAATACTAAATGCTTAGTCTTCCTTGGCCATCCAGAATGATCTCCCTCTGAGCTTTCACAGCAACTTGTCTGAAATTCTTTTCTCCTGCTTAATACTTATTCCATGTACTTTTTCATTGGCGGCTCCCTCCTGTGATACATTATAAACTCAGTGACAGTCAGGATCTGAATAATTTCCCAATAAGCAGTATACAATTATGGGGAGGATAAATAGTTGAATAGTTCATCTTAAAAATATGATTTCATTTCAGACACCCTACCCATATTTCTCCACCTTTACTGCAAGAATGGCATATGAAATGTTAGATGCTTTGCAAAAATGAGGATTTAAAAAATATTTCTCACAGGAGCATCATGATCAATAGGCACAGAGTAAATAACAAAGAATATACGTTGAATTGTATATGAAATTTTTTTTATGTCTTGTTTTTGGTAGGGAAGCTTCTGTTTACCTGAGATAGAATCATTATCTTGTATTTGGACAGTCAAACCTCGACTCTGTAACTTTCTTAATCATATCCAATTTTGATTCTCTTTTTATTTCTTGTGGTAAACAGAATACCCTGCCCTGACACATATAAAGTGTTGACTTAATGGGTGAATGAATTAACTCAACTTGCTTCCTGGACCCAGAAATCGCATGAAGTTGAACAAGAGAAAATTTTTTTACGTTTCTATGTTTATCAATTGACTTTATTTCTTACCTTACACAATAGTTTTGGGGCCAGTTGCAACCTGACAGATGATGTATTGATACATTGTGAGTGCTAAGTATCCTGGGTGCAGGTATTTATTGCTGTGGTCAAGAACCCTGAGAATTAGCAGAACTTTTTTCATGTTTGCAAAACCATTAAGGAGAAGGATATATATTTATGTGCCCATATGCAATCCTTTTCAGTCATGCTAATCCTTTGGGCCACACATTTATAAGTTTCAGGCGTTTAGGGGACAGGGAGCTATTGGCATAAGAAAGATAAGGGTAGAAGTTAAGCCAGAGGCAGTTATTACCACTTTAGCATTTGTTGAGGAACTGGAGTCTTCCAGGTTGCAAACAGATGATTACCATGTTGTGAGCTTGATGCCTGAGATTCTCACAGTAATGTTTTCTACTTCTCAGTGCAGAAAATATATATTCATGTGTGTGTGTACATATATATCTATATATAATATTCACATTTCTCTTAATTATATATATTTAAAATTACATATGCATATATATGTGTTACATAGTGTGTATCTGTGTACACATGTGTGTCCATATACTCATTTTTAAAGATTTATTTATTTATTTATTTATTTATTTTAGAGAGAGAGAGAGTGTGTGTGTCCATATAATCTTCAATTCTACATAATTATCCTCCTAGGTAACTAACATTTTTAAGACTTGGGCAATTGATATCTCCAAATGATATGTGGGAAAGCATTTGATAATCACTCAGGTCAAAATTCTTCCTTTGAAAGGGTATCTCTCTATACTCAAACTAGCTTAAGTGAAAAAGAGGGGTTCCGGTATGAAAAGAGAGACCTCCTGAAACAAAGGAGAGCCACGTCCTAGGGCAGGGCCTGCCATTAGTAAATAAGACAGACTCTCTAAGTCTAGTCCTCAACTCTTAGTATCCTTCTGTCTCTCTCTTCCTCTTTATTTCCCATCTCCCTCTCTGCCCCTGCTTCACTCTTGACTCCCCTTCGTGCTCTGTGCCGCTCTCTTGCCACGTTGTCTTCGCTCTCTGCTTCCCTCTCTGGCTAGCTATCCCTGGAGAAGGACTAATGGAATGACTGGCACACTCAATAATTCTACCCTGGCACCACTGACCTGAAGAAACAATATTAGACCCATTCTTCCAGATGCCAACTATTATGCCTCATGAATAAATTTAAGCCAAACTTGAGCAACTCAGTTCTCATGAGATGTTTTTATTTGAATCTGTTAAAACTAATGATCCAAGACCAGAAATATCTCGCATTACCTGTGATTGATGCAAAATAGGTAACGACGAAAGGTACATTTGAGAAATCTATGCATTTGAAACTCCACAATCTCCTCTTGCATGATTGATCGGATAAACTAAACCATTTAACCTTGAGGAGTATAGCACCTTTGTTGACTTACAAAGAGTATTTGTCATTCTGTTCCACTAATGTAGGGTATTGACTCACAGACTCACAATTGATATAGTTCCCAAGCATTCCTGAATTTAACCACGTTTATCTTGAGTGGAAATTAAATCAATTGGTACTTAACCTCTTAAAAATAAGACAATTAAGGCCCTATTCAATCTTTTCCAGCTAACAAGGTTTCTCTTACCTTTCCTCATTTAAAAAATAATTTTTAATCCTCCAGTGTATTTGATTGTGTTTTGAAAGTATGTCAATTTCTTACACATTTTGTGTTCGACTCTGTAGGTGACGCCATCTGTATTCATCAGGTCCATGGGACAAATAACCAGTGTGTTGTTCATTAAACACAAAAATAGATCGCATATGGAAGCTTAAATATGAAATTTCTCCCCGTGACTGTCTTTAAGAACAGAGGAGGAATGAAACACAATCTAATAGCAGCAAAGTTTTTATGTGAATTATTTTTTTCCCCAGGAGCTCCAGAAAGTCAGAACATTTCCTGAGATACCCTTGAGATTTGGACTCTTCCATGAGGAATAGAGTAGCCTGGATCTAGCTCTCTCTCTCTCTCTCTCTCTCTCTCTCTCTCCCCTGTCTTTGTATTCACCTTCTGTTTCTCACTCTTTGGTTTCCAATATTATCCCCTCTTTTCTGGCTGTTCTGTGTCTTCATCTTACTCACTGGCAGCCACAAATTTCTTTAAAGCAATAATGATAATGATATCAAGAATAATAAACAAGAGCTTCCATGTATTATTCACCACATACTAGGCACTGTCCAAAGCACTTTGTATATATTGGTTTATTTAATGTGTGTAATACATTGAGGACTTGGGTACCATAACATTCTCTATTTTTCAGAAAAGCAAACTGAGGTTAGGTAACTTGATTATGAAATAAAACATTAGAGTAGTAGCAGAAAATTTATTTTTCTTCTAAGTTTGTGTTCTTCAGTTCTGTGACTTGGGAGCAAATGCTTCCCTTAATGGGTCTTATATAGTTCAGCACAAATCTATGAAATGTTAAGCACAGGGGCATCTGCGTGGCTCAGATGGTTAAGTGGCTGACTCTTGCTTTCAGCTCAGGTCACAATCTCAGGGTCATACGATTGAGTCCTGTGTTGGGCTCTGTGCTCAGTGCAGAGCCCGGCTGAGATTCTCTCTCTCCCCTGCCCTTTACCCCATCCTCCCACTCTCACTCGCTCTCTATTTATAAAAAAAAAAATGTATTGGGCACAGATTTAGATAGGAAGTGGATGTGAAAGAGAGGCAAAAACCAATGAAACTCAAACCTTGAACTCAACGAATTGACAGCCTCCTGGAGAAGACCATTATGTAAGCGACAGTCACAACAAAAGAACAAAGAGAGCTCTTCCCTCATCATAATAAAAATTTTCAAGAGCAAGTGGATGGTGGTATACCTCCCATATGAGGCAACACTTGAGTTAGGTTTTAGATAGTGATAAAGATCAATTTTAAGTTGGGCATGAATAATAATGATAAAAGCCAATACTTACTGAGTGAGCTATCCTGTTCAACACCAGGTAGGAGCTTTCCACGGATTACTGATCCTTACAACAACCTTATCGAGTGCGTTTTATGATTATATCCATTCAGCAGATGAGGCAGCAGAGGCTCACAGAGGGTGGGTAACTTGCCCCAGCCACCGTAGTAATGTGGTGTGCTAGCATCCACCCACGCAGCCTGGACTCCAGAGCCCATGCTCTGAACCAGTAAGCTATGCAGTGGCACCTATCAGGTATCTGTTCATTAAATTTCACTATTTTTCCTCTAGGACAAGAAATTTATTCTAATCTTGTTTTCAAAATTTTTATTACACCAAACTGACTTGGCTTTATCCGACACTCTTTTTATTTTCAAGGGAAAATATAAGTGGCTTCATTTTCTTCTTTGGGAGGGCTGCTACGCTATTTTGCTCAGATGTCAAAAGTGACACCATTCATTAGGGCCAGCTCTGGGACTATAATGTGGCTCACAAGCCAGACTGCTGCCACAAGACCAGAGATCAGGCGGGCTTCCTCTGCTTCCTAAGTAGTGGACACCTGAAGAGGTATATTGAGAAGTACTCTGAGGCTCTGTGCAGGCTCAGCTGGGAAGAATGTGGCGATTTACAGGGATGCACACTGGGAGCTCCACTGGGGTGTAGAGTGGGCTGGCAGTGGTGTGGGCCATAGAAGACATGTGTATTCTTTGCAGAATAGAGACATTCCTCCTGGAGTCTATTTGGCTCTAACCCAAGAGGACTTCCTCAGGGGTTATGGGAATTGAACAGAGAGTGTTGAGGAATGGACCAATAGACACTCAGAGGCTAAAGAGAGAAGGTATCTGGAGACTGTCTTGAGGATCCTACTAAGGGACCATCCAGAGAATTCTCAAAAGCCAGTTGAGAGAAAGAAGAGATGCTTGAAGCATCTCCTAGACTAATAGAGTATAAAGCCATTTTATGAGTCTCCGTTCAAAGTGTATGCATTTTTAAAAAGCCTTGAAATCATACTGTAGAATTCAATGAGAATGATAAAGCCAGTACCCAGGAAATGGACTTACTTCACTGGAAAGTTATTTTCCAATCTCACCGTCAAGATGCCTGGTAAATGTTAACACTGTTCTGGAGTCCAAGCGTGTGTCCTCAGGTCATAAAAAACAATGCTTGGGAGGACTGGGGTTTTATCTCTACCTTTAGATGTGGAATGGGTGATTCAGAGTGCCTGATAGGTTGTGGGGAAATGGGCCAGATGAGAGTAAATTGGCCACAGGCTTATTCTGTGAAGTTATAGCTTCCTCTACAGTCTTGCGTGGGCGCTCATAAGACTTCACGTCTGCTATCATTTCCCAGCAGCTAGAAAATGCCTGGGAATCTTTCCATTTCAACAGAGACTATCTGACACCTCTTGTTTAAGAAACAATGAAAACTTGAACCATGACAGAGAGATCTGGGCCTTCTTTCAGCATATATGCTGACTCCTGTGTCACTAAATTATAACAAATGGTGCTAGAAATATAGAAAAAAGAAAAAATATATATATGAGCAGGGATAGAGGGAAAACAAGCCGGGGGAGAGGCAGAGGAAGAGGCAGAAGCAGACTCCTCACTGAGCAGGGAGCCCAACGTGGGGCTCGACCCCAGGACCCCAGGATCATGACCTGAGCTGAAGGCAGATGCTTAACCAATTGAGCCACCCAGGCACCCCATGTAAACATATTTTAAAATAATCTAAAGTCTATTTAAAATAAAGTTTAATCTAAAGTCATGAGCAACAGCACACTGAAAACACAATCACAATAATTGTAATTATATTAAATTGAATATGTTTTAAAAACCAATTTATGATTGATGGGCATAGGGATGACTCAGCATGTGGTAACTTCATTGGATCCCTTCTCACCCATCCTCAGGTCTCAAACTGAATGTCCCTTTCTCATGGAGCCTCCTCTATACTTCAAACGAAGTTAAGACCCTTCTGTTACCCTGTGGCCATCTTTCATATGGTTTTTCCTTTGTCGTGTCAATGCTATTTGTGTCCCTTCATTTTCTTTCTACTTCACCCAGAATCTACAAACTCCATTAGGGCAGGAACCATGATGACTTTACTTACCATAGGGACTTATCATAATGCCTGGAACAGAACACCTGCTCACAAATCATCTGTAGGAAATTAAAAAAAAAAAAGGATCATAAGTAGTTTGCACATGATGATCAACATTGGTATTACACGACCAAACCAAGTTGCAATTTTTTTTTCTTTTTGGTAATTGAAAAGTATCTAAAATGCTATTAGTGTTTGTAGTATTCCCTGATGCTGTATACAGATAACCCTTATCACCAAATACAGGCTGCCTGGATTTCAATCCCGGCTCTGCCACTCAGCAGCTGGTTCATTAAGAGCAAGTTACTGACTTCTAACTCTTCGTAAAAGAGGACATTAATAGCACCCACCTCAGGTCCATAATGTGAGCAAATGAGTTAACGCTTGTAAGGTTCTTACGTGACAGAAATACCCAGTAAATGAACCTAGGCTATAAAGCAGGATATAGTGTTAGTAAACTAGCAAGCACATTTATAATAAATTTGTAATATATTTTTGATGAATTTATAATGCATGTATGTATACAGGTAGTGCATATGTATTTATCCATCCAACCGACCTTCTCCCTAACTAGATGGACTTGCCAGCTTCAAAAGTTTCCTGAAGTCTGAGTTCAGTGAGGAAAACCTTGAGTTCTGGCTTGCCTGTGAGGACTACAAGAAGATCAAGTCCCCTGCCAAGATGGCTGAGAAGGCAAAGAAAATTTATGAAGAATTCATCCAAACAGAGGCTCCCAAAGAGGTAGGTCTTGATGGGAAGGTGGGTTAAGTTTGGCCACTGTTCTCTGAGCTGGGCATCAGAGAGGATGGGAACCTTGCTCCTGGCGCATCGTAAGCAGTCAGCAAATTTCTGTGAGGTGAATGGATGTGGACATCCTAATCCTGGGCCTTCCTCTGTGTGTGACCTCAGATGGGTCCCTGATTAAAGTTCTCCCATCCTCAGTCCCCTTTGCCGTAAACATCTCACGTGCATATATGTGTGTGTACCTAGAGCGTGTTTAAAACTGCAGCTGTTGGGATCCCTGGGTGGCGCAGTGGTTTGGCGCCTGCCTTTGGCCCAGGGCGCGATCCTGGAGACCCGGGATCGAATCCCACATCGGGCTCCCGGTGCATGGAGCCTGCTTCTCCCTCTTCCTTTGTCTCTGCCTCTCTCTCTTTCTCTCTCTGTGACTATCATAAATAAATAAAAATTAAAAAAAATTATATAAAAAAAAACTGCAGCTGTTATGACTCTAAAAATTCTCCAAGTCTTGTATGTTGACCTAAAATTTACCAGTTTATGTTGATGCGCAGCAGATTGAGCCATATAACACACGTGTGCAGGCAAGTAGCAATCTAAAGTTTCTTTCTCCGAATAGTCACCTCAGCCTTTTCTCATCAGGAACTGGTGGAGAAAATACAGTGGTAAGAATTGGAGCTCAAATTTTGAAAAGAGAAATGGCCACACCTTGTTCAAATGTGCAGATAATGCGTACACTGCAAATTGTCATTTAACCATATCTAAAATTCATCAATAATGCTTTCCTGGCTAAGTCAACAGATGAATATTTGTCAGAATGATTCATTAGAGGAGGCCTATGCATATAAAAGTAATAGACAAATAGCAGTTATTAGTTGCTGGATACAATGTGTTAGAGAGTGGTAAAGACATTCCTTCTTTTATTTTTTTTTAAAGACTTGTTTGAGAGAGAGAGAAAGAGAGAGCAAGGGGAGGGGCAGAGGGAGAGGGAGAGAGAACCACAACCAGGCTCCCCACTGAGCGTGGGGCCTGACGCAGGACCCCTCATGACCCTGAGATCACGACCTGAGCCGAAACCAAGAGTCGGACGCTCAGCCAACTGAGCCACCCAGGTGCCCCCAAGACGTCCCTTATTTTAAACATGAAGGTTAGGAAAGAGCCTCATACTTCTTTGATACTCAACCGTTCTGAGTAGAATTGCCTTCCTAGCTCAGTATATACTCAGTGTAAGAGAAGGACGAAGCATTGCTTTAGTGTAGCAGCAAGAGTAGCAGATTGGGAACAGAGAAATACACAATATGGCCTGTCCCTCCGGAGCGTTGGTGGGCATGTAAGTTGAACTCACTGGGCTCAGAGTCTCCACATGCAGAGACCGGCCCTGGACATTAGCTCTGAGGCTGCTCTGTATCCTCTTCCACCACACCTGCAGAAAGCACTCCAGCCCTTCTCACCATGGTCTCAACTCTTCCATCCTGGACCTTAGAGCACAGCTCACGCTCCCTGTCCAGACTACTCTGGCCTGGCACTCCCCAGTCAAGCTTTAGTCCTTGATTCTGCCTCCAGCCACACCAACGTCCTCTGAGCTCGGATAGCTTTTCTCCATACCAAGGACGTCTAGCAGCTCAAGAGAGACAGGAGACATTTTCCAGGGTTCCAATTCAGAACCACAGGCTGATTTGGATTCTGTTCCCTTCTCTTTTACAGACAGAGAACTTAAGAGTCCTTAAAGCATATATGAGATGATAAAATGGTGATTTCTCTCAAATCAAACTCAGGCACGCCTGTGCAGGCTGTAGACTGCACAACTCCAGGGGGGACCATTCACATGGACTCTAATATGAATGACGTTTCCGAGACACATGCAGTGTGTCAGCACTGCACTCAGGGCATAAAAGTCACAGTGCCTTCCAACACTGCGGCCTGCTGGTTAAAAGCTACATTGCCAGGTTTCTGAATCTTCTCTCTACCACTTATGACCTTGAGCAAATCACTTAACATTCTGCTTCTTGGTTGCAAGATGTAGAGGTCAGTATCTGCCTCAGAGCTGTGAGGTTAGATGGGTTCACCAGCACAGAGCCTGTAAAAGTAACGTCCCCAGCAAGGAGCCTGCACAGACGAAGCACTCAATAAACATGAGCTGCTATTCTTATTGGTCTTCTGTCAAAAGCACTGTTTCATGGTTTGTTTCAGGAAAGATCAAGTTTCCTACCTCTTCTAGAACCATGCACAAGGTCTTGAGTCCCAGGCAGGACTCCTTTCCCCCTCTTCACTCTCTCCACCCGGCAGGAAACCAAACGCTGGGGAAGGAAGGATGAGGGACTAGGCATTGGGACACCAGTATCCAAATTCTGAGCCTTTGATGCAAATACACATCTTAGGTCTGTGGCCTTGAGAAAGCCACTGAAGTTTGATATATATATATATATATATATATATATATATATATATATATATATTCATAGGGCCATCGTGAGGATTAGGTGCCATATGCACGTATTAGCTGCCAGTGGAGGGTCTGACACCTGGCAGGTATCTAACACTGATTGGATCCTAATGTGACTCGTGCATGTATTGGAGCTTCACTTGCCTTACCCCATTGCCCATGAAACAGAAGTGATGTTTCTTACTTTTTATGACCCTCTGCCCCTCAAGTGTTTTATCCATGACAAATTCCACTCCCCTCCCCACCTCTCATCAAATCCTGCAATCTGAGCTGACTCAAGACCCTATTTCCTGGCCCACAGGTGAATATCGATCACTTCACAAAGGACATCACCATGAAGAGCCTGGTGGAACCTTCCCTGAGCAGCTTTGATGTGGCCCAGAAGAGAATCTATGCCCTGATGGAAAAGGATTCACTGCCTCGCTTTGTGCGCTCTGAGTTTTATCAGGAATTAATCAAGTAGTAATTCAGTCGAGCTATGAGAATCACCCTGTGAGTTTTTCCTCCTTAATAACCCTGCATTTTCTAGCAACCTGCGTATCTTCCCATAACAGCTTCTTTCAAAGATCCCCAAACAAGGAAAATCCCAGGGGGTGTTGCTTACTCTTTTTGTGCACTTTGTTTTGGATGTTTATTGTCTGAATGTCTTCCTTTCCCAGTTTCTTCTTCCTGTCTGATCCTTAATTAAGTTCTCCTCAGTGTGTTCTTTTCAAAACTAATCAGAATCACAGAAAAACTCTGCTGAAGGCAAGGAAGTATAAGACAAGAATATGGTATCATTGAATGTGGGTCCATATGGTTTAGGTAATGAATCTCCACCTAAACTGATCTGAAAAGAATGTAGATGTAGAAAGACCAATTTCACGTGAGATTAACTGATCTCATTTGCTGTTGTAATTCTGACCCAGAGGCAATGACCCCTCCATTTTTGACCTTGGTTAGTAAAAGGTGAAATGAATTTTATGAGGCAGCCACTATTTGATTTGTTTAAACATCAGTCTTCCATTTAGAGCATCTTTGTGTTGGCTGGAGATCACTAACAAGAGATATAACCATGAATACATTGTGTTTATACAAAATCAATCTGAACACAATCCGTATTGATTCTTTCCTTTTACCTCTCTCATACCCCCCTACCCAGTTTACCAAATTCTGTATTAAATCAATGACCCGACAGTGGAGTATTTAATAAATGTATATATGCTTCTAGCATGTAGTCCCAATGTTTCCATTTCCAGATTATTTTAAGTCCATGTGAATATAAAATTCCAGAATTTTCAACCCCAATCATGTAAAATAAAACAGATGCTGTCCAGCACAGTGTCTCTTACCTCAATATCAGGAGAGCTATACACTAAAATGGAAAAATTTTGTCAAGCCTAAAATGGTTAATTACCCTATGATGCCATCTGTTTGTTTAGGAAATGATGATTACCTTTAAAATACCAAATTATCTTTAGAAAAGTTAATTTGACTACATGTAGAGGTTTTCTAAGTGAGACAGAGTTTCAAAGGACCCTGCATTTTGCAAAATGATGTGATTTTTTTTTACGCAACCCCATCTTGCCTCCCTATTGTGCTCCCTGTATTAGTGGATTATACTTACCCTCAAGGTGCACATTTATATCCTAATGTGACTCGCACGCAGCTGACTGATAAGCCGTGGTATTTTTTTTTAGTAGTTTTGACCTTTAAATTCTATCTTTCATTATCATAAGTCTTGCTAGATTTTTTTTTTCTTATCTTTAGGAGACTTGATTATGTAGTGATTTACACAATTTAGTTGTAAGGCGATCAAGCTAAACGCATACGAGGCTAAACAAGATGAGGCTATTGAGTTAATTTGGAAAGAATTTATGAAAGGATTAATAAAATTCTGAAACATTTAAGGAGAAGATTGCATTGTTTAGTCTTGTATTTCCTCCTTGTATATTCCTTTTTCCTCCACACACTCCTCGTTTTCCATGTTCGTGGCTCATGTATTCAGTGGTTTCCTAACAATATTGAAAGCAAAGCAACCATGTTACTGTATTCTTCAGGCAAAGACTGGTTGTGTTGGTTGGCTCATCTGCAGGTTTGCTATTTTGAAAGATAGGCTGCCCTTCTGAATACTCGCTATTTCACATTTGGAGAGTGGGTTGGAGTGAGTGAGTCCACTGCCAACAGTTGCCAGTGTGGTAAGAGTCCATTCATAGTTGTAAATATTGCTCACTTCAGAGAAATTTGTCATTAAGCAGTTGACAGCTAGGCCAGGTCAACACTGAGAGCATTGAGAAGTCCTCACCACGTGCATTTGTGTAGGAGTGACACGCAACTCAGAGCAAAACTTCCTGACACCACCTTGCCCAGCATCTGTTTCCATGGCCTAAATCAGTATAAAATCTCCAGCCCTTTACTTTCTCATGCAGCTAGAAATGTTAAGAACCCAAGCATCTAGGTGAGTTATTGTTCTTGAATGTGAAAACATTTTCAAGCAAAATGTTAATTTAATTGAAAATTCAAAATCTTTCATTCACATTGTCTGAAAGAGCCAAATGTTTGAAAATGCTCAGAGAATTTGCTAGATGTTACAGAGCTCACCCAGATGGTTGACGTCACACAGACCCAGATCAACTGTATTCATGAACTGATTGCACACCCTATGGCAGTGGGTAGGACTTGTCAGTGGAGGCTAAGGAGGGCCTTCCCCTTTTCATAGGCTGAACTCAGGAGGCAAAGGGCAGAAAAGCACCACCACAAGGGCAGTGCAGTGAAGGAAAAAAAAAAAAGAATAAATGTTTTCCAGCCAAACGATGACGTGTAATATATATTTATGTATCTGTATATGTGAGTTTAAATTTAAAGTAATATACACACACATCAGAAACTATTCTAACGCATGAATTGATAAAATTAAAAGGAATACAAGTATCACAACCCAAAATGAGAAAGCAAACATATGAAAACTGTCCTTAAAAAGTTCTTTCAAATCTTTTTAAAGTGTTCTTAAACTTAGGTAAAGGAAAACACACACACACACACACACACACACACAACAGTGTTACTAGAAGTTTCCATGGTAACAAAAAGAAAATAACTTTCTTTTAATTCTGGGAAATTAGAAAAACGGGGATGATTTTTCCAGAAACAAAGAAATGTATAACATCTCTTTACCGCTCCCTTTCCCTTCCCACCTCCCTCCCCACTTTCTCTAGAGTAAATCCCTGGGAAAGCAAGAAACTTAATGCAAGAGTCCTGTGGTGCTTTCATTTTCCTCCCCTGTGGAGGACGACGAACTATAGTCGCAAGTGATCTGGGATGTAGAGAGGTAGCAGAGCCAGACTGTGGTCAATGGAAAGAGAAGTAAAGGCTTCTCACTCTTGAAAGAAACCTAGATTAGCCAGGAATGGCCCACGACCTAAAATTTTCTGCCTGGGTTTGATACAGTTTGGGGTTGGCGTCAGATTAGGAACCAAATTGGACCAGAGTAAAGAGGTAGACTGTTGATTCTAGAGGAAATTAAGGAGCTCTGTTTATCTACTAAAGCAGTGCTTGCTCACATGAACAACTCTCTCTCTCTCTCTCTCTCTCTCTCTCTCTCTCTCTCTCTCTCTCCTTCTCCCAGACAGACATTCTGAGATGGAAAACTGAGGCATTTCAGTCCCTTTGATTTCACATCAGTAGCATCCAATGTATAGAAACATTTTGCTCCCCATGCCCCGTGAACTCCAATTCTCTATTGTATAAATTACACTATCAGTAGATTTCAGTTTTTAGTGCATAATGAGAAAAACTTGGTGAAAGAAATTGCTTTTATTTCTACCCTCTACAAATCCATGGATTTGCTTGATTGGTGGGTCCTCTCTCCAGACTTCATTCTAGTGGGATGGGGTTATTAATTGCCTCCCAAAGAATAAGAGCTGTTCAGAAGTTTCAGTAAAAACTGACTATCAGCAAATCAGTGGATACACTCGTAAGCATCCCCTGCCAGGGCTTTGTCAAATTATCTATCTCGATCACAGATTTGATCATGAACATTATTTAAAAGGCTATCTGTGTCATAGCAGCCCATTCTCCCTATTTCCTGGGACTTTAGCAAGTTTGGGAGATAAAGGCTCAGGAGTTAAAAGGGAAGAGAGGAGGGAAGGGTAGTGGTGAAGAAGGGAGTGCCCAGACCTACGAAGTTAATCCATTTACTAGGAAACATTTAAGAACAGCTCCCTTTAGCTGAAAATCAAACCACTTCTCGCTGTCATCACTACGGTTTTCAAACAAGACATGCCTTGATCACAACGCAGCTAGATGAGAAACTTCATTTCAAATCCTAGAGAGTCTTGATTAGAAGAAAGAGCAGATGTAGAGATCTGCTTTCCCCCACTTGGCTCACTTGTGCGGGAGAGAAGAGAATGGAGAACTGAGTTTCTAACACCCAAACGTCTAAACCCAAGAGCCAGGGAACTCTATGTAGGTTCTGGACGTGAGGTCTTCACGCATCTCGGTCTATCCTGACTGACTTGTCATTAGACCTCTGAGGTTTTCTGGTCTCCATTCTACTGGACGAGTATGTAGGTAGCACTTGTTTGGGAGGAGGCTCTTCAGTTAACAATTGAGCAACTGCCACCTGTGTTAAACACACTTTCACCCAGATAGGGCATGTGGCGACCAGAGCAATGGATAGTCAAGGCAAGGCTTTCCCCAGTATCAGTGAACCCTCATGGAACTGAAAAGATCAACTCTTCCAACTGAGGAGACATTTGCAGCTTTGAATGGAAACTCAGAGGAGAGAGTGAAGGGGGAAAAAGTCTTGGGATTGTTATCCTCACCTCACAGTTTAATAATAATAATCTTCTTATCTTATTTTTCTAGTAGAGAAGCTACACATCAAACTTATTCAAATCCAGTTTAAGAAGCCTCTTGCAAGTTACTTGTTTTCTCACCTGAGGTACTTTCCCTCCCAACCTCACACCTATACCTCCCTTCCTTTCCTCCCCCCTGCAAGAGGAAACATTTAAGATAACTGAGTCTAATCACAATTATGTAGCAATGGATACATTAAGAGCATTTAACTTCCTAAGAAAATGTGTAAGCTAAGTTGTAGGCCAAACAGGGGGAAATGCTGAGAAGTTTTCCAATGGAGGGAAATAATCCGGATCATTTCTTCTAAAAGTTCCTTATATGTCAAACAGTAGCAGGATTTGGGAAGACCAAAAAATTTTTTTTAAATGCCAGAACTCACATCTTTGGGAGACACGTCCCAGAGACAGGAGAAGAAATGAAAGGCTGAAAATCCATCTGTCAGCATTTATCCCATAAGTTTTTCATTTAGAAACAATTGTTTATCTTCTGATTTTGTAGTCAGTATGTTGTGTACTATGTGACTTATACTTCTTGATAAATAATGCACCAAACATGTATCATGTAACCACGATCACCTATATTGTATTAAATATATATCTGTATAACAACCTCTGTGAATCTTTCTTGACTCTCGAACATGCTTGATATGAAACTATTCCTTTAGACAGGCTTTTGGGGGGAGGGGCACCTGGGTGGTTCAGTGGTTGAGCATCTGCCTTCGGCTCAGGGTGTGACCCCAGGGTCCTGGGATAGAGTCCTGCATTGGTCTCCCCACAGGGAGCCTGCTTCTCCCTCTGCCTGTGTCTCTTCCTCTCTCTGTGTGTCTCTCATGAATAAATAAATAAGCTCTTAAAAAAAAGATAGGCTTTTTTGTTCACTAGGTGAGCTCTTGATCAATTAGGATGATCCTTATCCTAATAAGCATCAATATAGCCTGACAGCAAAACTCATAAAGGGAGCAGCAAGGTATCCTAGACTCCTACGCTCTGTTGACTACTTTCCTTTGATTGGAACGGCAACTTATTGATGTGGCTGTTCACTGTTAGAACTAAACACATTATATCATTTGGATCCTGCAATAATCAGTGAGTATAGTCATTCCTTTGCTCCTTGCAGTGGTGAAAGAGCTGAAATCCTGGTGCCATCATAAGCAGCTCAATTCTATGACCTTAGATTTGGTGCTCAGATAGTTTAGGTAACAGGCTGAAATTATCCAACTAGTGGGGTTGGGACTAGGAGATAGGAGAAAGTTTGGGTATAGAAAGAAACATAAATGGAAGCAGATTTGCAGGGAGAAATAATAATAAAAATGTGGGGGGAGGGGAAGAAGGATCAGGAGAGAAATTTGAAGAGAATATCTGTCCAGGTCTGTGACAGTTTCTTAGATCTCATTCCAAGTCCCTGTGGAGCCTAACTATATTTAACGTAGATGCAATGGCCCCAAATCATTCCAATGCCACTTACTCTCCTCTTTAATTATCTTGGATGAGGAGTGCCTGGGTGGCTTAGTTGGTTGAGCATCCAACTTCTGATCTCAGCTCAGGTCTTGATCTCAGGGTTGAGAGTTCAACCCCCACATTGAGCTATATGTTGGGCGTGAAGACTACTCAAAAAAAAAAAAGACATATATCTATGTCTATATATCTATCTATCTGGGATGAGTCAGTCTCTTCAATAAATGGTGCTGGGAAAATTGGACATCCACATGCAGAAGAATGAAACTAGACCACTCTCTTGCACCAGACACAAAGATAAACTCAAAATGGATGAAAGATCTAAATGTGAGACAAGATTCCACCAAAATCCTAAAGGAGAACACAAGCAACACCCTTTTTGAACTCAGCCACAGTAACTTCTTGCAAGATACATCCACGAAGGCAAAAGAAACAAAAGCAAAAATGAACTATTGGGACTTCATCAAGATAAGAAGCTTTTGCACAGCAAAGTATACAGTCAACAAAACTAAAAGACAACCTACAGAATGGGAGAAGATATTTGCAAATAACATATCAGATAAAGGGCTACTTTCCAAGATCTATAAAGAACTTATTAAACTCAACACCAAAGAAACAAACAATCCAATCATGAAATGGGCAAAAGAGTTTCTGAGGGTTTCCATTCAAGAAGTATTACAATCTTATTTTCCGAAATCTGATCATCCATCTATGGTCAGCATCGCCCTATTCCTGATGCATCAGGTAACAAGTAAAGATTTACAGACACAGAACAGTCTTTCATCCTATATAAGATTCTCACAACTGCTGTGCATTGTTTTACTCTTTAGTGGGATTTCAAGAACCAGCAAAGCAGTCGTGATAAATTTTTCAACTACCGTTTTCAGTTTATTCCATGTTGTTAAGCATTGCCCATCATTTAAGAGTTCTCCCTTTTAATTTTAAGTCCCTCCCATTTAAATGCAAATTCTCCTGAGGGGAATCACACAGAAAATCTTTAATGACAAGGGAGAACAGAGCTTCACTGATCCTGTCACTCCTCTTATGATTTATCTGATCACGCTATTCCTCTGTTTAAAACCTTTCAATGGCTTTTCATCCTCTTGAGTGTCCTAGAGGCTCCAGACCCAGGAGCAGAGTTTGTAAAGATTATGAGTATCCTTTGCTATCCATTGTCTAATACCTCGCATTTCCAGGTATTATTCAAATGTTTGAGTTTTAAAAGCAAAATACAAATTATATTTTAGAAAATTTCTGAATTTCTATTAGCTTGTCATTTCAAATATTTTAAATTAGAAGATTAGGATACCGCTACTCTTATATGGATGCCCTAAAAATTACTCTTAATCTTAGAAGTTTGTTTTAACTCTAAGATTCTGATTGCCATGATCCTAAAGAATAGCATCTTAGATCCTCAGCCCAATACAGAAAGGTCTTAAGCCAGTCAGCCTTCCAAGACATGTTGCAGAACACCAAATGCACCCTGCTGTCTCATGCTCTAGGCCTCAGTGAGGTAGTTCCTTTTACTATCTTCTCTCTCTCACCGAGCTAACACCAATGCATTTTTAAAGAATTAGAGCACAGATACCATCTTCCCCAGGGAGACTTTCTTCATTCCCACCAGATCCCACATTCCTCTAGTCTGGCATGCTTCACTAAAGACATGTCCCTACCAATTGGATAGGGTAATTGTGTGGCATCGCTAGGGAATTCTTTTCTTTAAACAGTGTTAAAAAAGCAAAAAAGACCTGGTATTTTCATTTCTGAAAAAGTCTTGACATGAAAACTTCCAGACACCCCTCTCCTCCCAAGCTCCTAGAATAGTCCCAGGTTTAAGGAGGTTTAAATTCTTGTGGCTTATAACAGCATCCTCAGGAAATAATATTCATTGAACTTCTTGGCTCTGTGGCTTTGCTCCTATTCTGTACAGGTAGGTCAGAACTCTCATGTTCTTTAATCCCTGCACACCCCCAGCTTGCTAAACATTAAAAATAGTGAAGAGAAGTGAGCTATTCTTATTTTATGACAGGTAGCTCTTGTGACTTTTCATCATACTATCATTTAATTTTAATATCATTTCTGCTTCTCTCTAGGAGGTAGGCAGGTATTGGGGTCTAATCTTATCCCTTTGAAGCTGCACTTTATTCCTGTAAAAAGGTTTAATGACATTTGGGGATTGTATGTCTCTCATCTTGACAAATTCTTCCCAACCAACTCCTTCCAAAATTACTAAGAACAGATAAAAGAAGAAAAAGAGGGTATATTTTTAGCTTGTGTGAGGGGCCTTCTATTTTATTTATCAGCTGTCTATAAAGTGTCTGCATCATGAAGATAAAGGCATTTGAAATCCAAATGAAAGCATTTATTCAGATCTTAGCTCCTCAATAGGCAACAGGGTTATAAGAGATTTCAAAGATACAGATGGCATATTTTGGTAAAAACTAAATCAATGCCTCTTTGAACTGTAAGTGCAGACTTCAGAAAATCATGTGTAGATAATATTAGGCTTTAGAGCTGGAAAAAAATGGCTTTTCTAGTTATAATCATCATTTCTCTCTAGTTGGCTCAGCATATGTGGCTTAGAGTCATAAAATTTGAGCTGTTGGCTAGATTCTTCCTCTATTCCATCTTGAGCATATAAGTAATTCCCTGAGCCTCTGTTTGCTCATCTGCAAAAATGGGGCTGCCTAGATTTTCCATCACGGAAATGTGATGAGGAGTGAATGAAATCATATGCATGAAATAAGCTGGTAACCTGTAAAATAAAGTCTCAGATCCCCATTTGGGTCAATTTGCTTCCTGTTATACCTTGCTGATGTGAGTCATCAGAAGCTTGATCAGAGAAAGTAGGCACTTCTTGAGGTATGACCAAGAGAGACAGCAATATGCCCTTTATCCTACCCCATTGCCCCTTCCCCCAGCCAATTCCTAACTGTGATATGGAAAAAAACTGGGGCCATTTTTTTGTTCCTTGATGTCCTTATGTCCTGAGAGTCTAGAATGTAATCTAACCAACTGTCAGAATGAGGATTGGCTAGCTGGTCTACCAGTTATCTACTTGAGCTATTTTGGTTCCTTCAGTACCACTGTCTTCTTGATGACCTAATAATAACTAATGTTTGCTTAGCTTTTTCTTACCTTATTTCACCTGATTGTCATCATAACTCCATGAGGTGGTTAAAGCAGGTAGGATTAAAATGTTCACTTCACATATGATTTAGTCTGAGCCTCGTGGAATCTAAAGGACATGGCAAGGTCACACAGTTAACACCAGCAGAGCTGAACCTAGACCATAGGTCTTCTGGCTCTGGTTCTGATTCTGGAACTCCTTTTTTTTTTTCTAATACCAGACTGAGTATACTGCTAACTCAGCACTGAAGCATCTTTTTAGGGTTGGGTAAAAGAGTGAGTGACCTTGCATAATGTCTGTGTGCTCTTTATTGACGATTCACGGATGAATGTGTAGGTATATGCAGAAAAATGTGATCTTTCCTTTTAAACCCTTTTCTTTATGAATACTAATAAAGTCACAGTTTACCTAAGTGGGTAAGAAAAAGAGAAGGATGCAGGAGCACATACATGAAGATTTTCCTTTAGTCTTCTGGCTTATTTACAAAGCCTCTGCCTGGTTCCTTTGTTTAAAACGGTGTTTGATCTCCGATTACAGCCAGCTGGGCCATCTGGTACCTTTCCCCAAACCTAGAATTCTTGACTGACATCCGAGGTGATACTTTCATGTCCCCTGTGAAAGCCTGATAGTGGCTCATTCTGCTCACAGTTCTGTTGCTTTTGTGTTTAGTGACTTCTCACATCTGCAAGTTTCCTTTAAACTTTCAAATCATTTGCACATATGTGATTGCATTAGCTTTTCACTTCTAGTTTCTTTTCCCTCAGAGTCTTTGTAGCTACTCTGTCTCTGGGGTTGCACTATGCTATTTTGGGATTCAATTTTATCATTCATTCTTGGATTTATTCCTTCCTGTCTTATTTTTTTCTGAAATTCTTCCTTTTCTCTCTCCTACTTTGACTCTTCTACCACTTCTTTCTAATTTTTATAATACAGCTTCCTTCTTACCCTAGATTTAATTTGCTTCCGTTCTTGGTGGATAAACACATGATTTTATGATACAACAATTTTTAATCCATTTTGTTGTTATGAAGAACTAACATTCAAAGAGAATCAGTGATGAGCTGAAGGTCACGCAGCTAGAAAGGATATGGGTAGCTATGGATACTGAACCATGTGTTTTCCTTTTCCTTTCCTCCCTTAATTTTCTTTCTTCTGCTTTTAAGTTCAGTCTGGGTTGTTTTACCCTAAATAAGACCTGTTTTTTTGTTTTTGTTTTTGTTTTTGTTTTTTTACTTCTTTGAAGGCATGTAATTGCATGTGCAGAGTGTATCTTCCATGTCCCTTCCCCCAGCACATCCAGTCTATGCCAATATTCCACACTTCTGTGGAATCCCACTGAATCCTACCCAAACCCAATTGGCTCTTGCAAGCCACAGTCCATCACCTTGGGGTCCCTGAAGAATTCATATTTGTTTAACCACAAAGAAGTAAGGGGCTATACTAATAGCAACCAGAGGTTACAGAGATTTTCTAAGACAGCTGCCATTCCAAATACCCTATTTCATCTTTCCCCAAAACTACACTTGTCAGGTCATGTGTTCTGGTTTGGGGTTTAGAAAATATATGTACTCCAGCTAAGCTGTAATTCAGCCCAGACAGACCAGGTATATATAGTCCTAATAATGTTAATACATCAGGAGCTGTAGAAACATTCATTCCTAAGGATCAAAGGACAAACAGCTGACTTTTCTAGATCCTGAAGGATCACTGGAACAAGTCACATAGTGCCTAAGACGTTTTCTCTTAGAAAGTGGTGGTCTATGGGTTGCCTGGGTGGCTCAATGGTTAAGCATCTGCCTTCAGCCCAGGGTGATCCCAGAGACCCATGATCGAGTCCTGCATCAGGCTTCCCGCATGGAGCCTGCTTCTCCCTCTGCCTGTGTCTCTGCCCCTCTCTCTGTGTGTGTCTCTCATGAATTAATAAATAAAATCCTTAAAAAAAAGTGGTGGTCTAAAGGAATTAACACAAAGATCCTAACTTGATCTGGACAAACATTACTGCTTATGATGTCTTTGGCTGCACTTCCAGTGAAGTCAGGGGGTCCCCGCTCCCTTGCCCATAACGCTTTGTTCTGAACTTGATTCTAGCACTTGTCACAGCCGTTCAAGATACATATATTCACTGTGTTCTGTGTGTGACTATGCTGGTTAGGGATGTGAATGTGAATTAAACCAAGTCCCTGTTCTCCAAAGGACTTGCGATCTAGTTGGGGGGATATGTTACATAAACGGGTTTCCAAAAGAAGGTGGTAAGTGGCATGCTAGCGACTGTGAATGTGGAATCTGTGAAGGAGCCCCGCTCTGTGTGGCTCAGCTCAGTGGGAACATCTGATCATGTACTCATACCACTCTACCCTTTATCTTCTACCTGAATGAGTGCACCAAGCAGAAGCTGCACTGCAGACCCCCACACCCGTCCTCCTCACTGCCAAGTGCTCCCACTTCTTATCTGCAGAATCTTGTCTCATTCATACCCAAGTGAACCTTTCTTTAAGACTTAGCTAGAGGCTTAAGCGTTTGTCTTCAGCTCAGGTCATGATCCTGGAGTCCTGGGACCAGCACCTCATCTGGCTCCCTGCTCAGCGGGGAGTCTGCTTCTCCTTCTCCCTCCGCCACTTGCCCTGCTTGTTCTTTCAAATAATTAATTAAAAAATGACTTAGCTGGAGGGTCACTTATTAATGGAGATAATCTGACCATACTCCCTCCAGAGTAAGACTGATTCTTTTGCTTTGTACTTTCTCTCTAAAATAATAATGACGTAAGAATAATACAATAATCATTTGTACTACATCCTATACATTTGTCACATAATTTTTATCCATTTTCATAGTAACCCAAGAAACAAACACGAGGTACTTGTTAGCAGTCCTATTTGGAAAATGAGAAAAGAGGCTTAGTAACTTGCCCAGGGTTGCAGTGTGTGTTGTATCCATCTAGAGTATCAATCCGCGTTTTATTTAGTTGTGTAACCCAAGGATGTAGGACAGGATAGTGCCTGTGATAACTGTATTCTTAAAAAACATTTGTGAAATGAATGAATGAATGAATGAATGAATGACAAAGATGAAACTCACTTGATTTTCATGGCAACTTGGTGAGGCAGGAAAAGCAGATATACTTATCCCCATTTTACAGGGGTCTCACAAGAAAGGGACAGATATATATGTCATGATTCCAAGATGTGGACACTTCCATGTCCCCTCCTCAAAGCACCACCTCCTCAGATGCCTTTTCTGACCCTCCCACATGTCCAGTTGCAGAGTGGACTTACGCTTAGTCATGTCATGTCAATGCCAAAAATCAAGCTGAGTTCCAGGATTTCATTATTTGCAATCTCCTCCCTCTAGAACATTGAATTTTGTGTTCATTAATCACAAACATTCAGCAGCCACACACTGATCCCAATTCTAGGTTGTCAAGAAATAGCCCTTGAGGAGAAGGATTTCCCTGGTACAGACCAACTGGAAACTGATCCAAACACTCTGAGGCCTCCCAGTTCTAGCTACAAGGTCACACCTAAAGGAAGGTTTAAAAACATTTTTTACTACTTTTTATGTACTTTGAAAAGGTAATAATCAGCAACTTGCCACTCATAGACAATTGGCTCCAGGGTTTCTGTGACTGTCTGTTAATTTTATGGCAAAAATGTTCCCTAAGTTGCGCTTGAAATTCAAAGCGCTTTCATTGGGTATGGGGAAACCTATTATACAAAAATTCCTATTGGGAATTAAAATGCTCCTGTAATTCAGGAATAAGGTTATATCAGCCATTTCCTGAAATTAGCACCTCAGGTGACAGATTCCACTAGGATTTTTTTGTCTTTAATTATAATGGGATAAGATATATGGTTCAGAACAGAGTTTTGGGGGATGCCTGGGTGGCTCAGTGGTTGAGTGTCTGCCTTTAGCTTAGGATATGATACTGGGGCACTGGGATCAAGTCCCACATTGGGTTCCCTGTGAGGAGCCTTCTTCTCCCTCTGCCTATGTCTCTAAAGAATAAGTAAGTAAGTAAGTAAAGTAAATAAATAAATAAATAAATAAATAAAATAAATAAATAAAATCTTAAAAAAAGAGAAAAGAATAGAGTTTTGGATTTGATTGTTGTTGTACAGGAAATAGACGTGGATGTTAGATGGGGGAGAGCACAATCAAGCTGCTCTCAGTGCTTGAGCAGAAGTCCACAGGGAAAGACTGAAGTCAGTGCTTCTGATCCTGCGGGTGCGGGTGTCCTGCAGAAGCCAGGACCTGACTTAGCAGGTGGAAGGAGGGAGAGGGAGGACCCAGGGCCCACCCAGCAGAGAGGGAGAACTTAAATAAAAGCATTTATTTGAGAGTCTCAGAATTACGATTGGGAAGCACAGATTTGGGCAGCAACCCAAATCATGCCCCCTAGGGAACAAAAACCAGTTTTTTGTGTGTTTTGTCTTGTTTTGTTTTAAGACAAAGGAGAATGCTTGTGTATGTCGTTTACAAAGAATTTTGATTGGTATTGATGGTAGAAAACTAATTGTGGCTAAACATAACTGATCGCTAGGGCTCCCATCAAGCAAAAGATGGTTACTGTAGCAACCTGCAGTTGTTCCAGCATCATCCTTGGAATAGTTGCAGGTTGGCCCAGTTCAAAAGTTCATCGTTCCATCAGGCAAGGACATATCCCTCCTTAATGGCCTCTCAACTCCTTTTTAAAACCCCTTGGCATAAGTGACTCCATTTTATTTCATCTGTCATGAGGGGATGGCATAACAATTGCAAGCTCAGCTGCTGCTTCAGCCAAAGGAAGCAGCCAGCAGATACACAGCCGTGTAGGTGAGCTAGAGTGCTAGAGCCCCTGCGCTCTATCTACTCGGCACCGCACCTCCCTTGCAGCCTGCCCTCACTAGAAGCACACAGGGAAGGGAATTCTGAGAAACACAGTTCACCCTGACCAAGGTGGCACAGTGCAAAACCACCACATATCACCCCCTTGTCAGCGTGGCCCCCATGCACATTTCCTTAAACCATATTTATTCTCCTAACACAGACAATAAAACAGTCGTGCTTCTGCCTAAAATTACAGGAGCATCCCTCAATGGCCACCCTTTTGCTGGAAGAGGACACCAAGTTCCTTTTGGTCTTTGAGTGATATCCATTCCTATCCTAGCTGATTGATGTATCCCCTTTAATATCCCACAACTTAAATAATGAGACACAAGTTAATCACCATTAGCACGTCTCACTAAATGATGAGACGGTGAGAGGGGGCAGAAAATTAAAAAGTTGCATTGCGGGGCACCTGGGTGGTTCAGCAGTTGAGCATGATTTTTTTCTTTATTCTGTTAATATCATGAATTATGTAAAGTTGGAAATCCTCAAACAATCTTGTATTTCTGGCAAAAGCTCCACCTAGTGCAAATGTAGTACCCATTTAATATATCACTATTTGGGGGGCACCTGGATGGCTCAGTTGGTTGAGAAGCTGACTCTTGGTTTTGGCTTAGGTCCTATCTCAGGGTCATAACATGGAGTCCTGTGTGGGCTCCACGCTCAGCAGGGAGTCCGCTTGGGATTCTCTCTCCCTTTGCCCCTTCCTGACCACATGCTCCCTTCCTCTCTCTTTCAAATAAATAAATGAATCTTTAAAAAAACATACATGTCACTATTTCTGAATTGTTACTATTTTATTAAGGATTTTCATAACCATTTTCATGAGGATATTCTATAATTTTCTTTTTTCACAATATCCTTATCTGGTTTGGGGATTAGGATTATTCTGGTCTCATACATCAGGTGGAAGTTTTATCGTCCTCTATCATCTAAATGAGTTTTCATGAGATTAGTATTATCTCCTCCCAAATGTTGCTGGAACTAAATAATAGTAAGATCATCTGGGGCTGAAGTCTTTTTTGACATATGTAAGGCTATTGACGTTTTCTTTTTTTTCTTTGCCTTTTTTCTTTCCTTTTTCCTTTTTCTCTTTCTCTTTCTTTCCTTCTTTCTTGTTTGTTTTTGTTGTTTTGATGGTTGAGCTTATTTATTTGTTACTCTTGAACATCCCCCCCACCTTTTTTTTTACCTCAGACTCAGAGGTGGAAGCCCTCAGAGAGGACAGGCTCCGTCTCTTGGCAATCTGTTGCTAGCATTTTTCTTTGGCCCGTTCATTCTCTTGGTCAAAAGTTTAGCATAATCTTTATTTTTCTTTTATTTATCCTTTTATTTTATTTTTTTATTTAGCCTTTTATCTTTTTATTTAGCCTTTTATTTTTCTTAGTACACTGTTTGTTTGGAGCAATACACCCACATTTGTGTGGCAGGAAGAGCCAAGTAACAAGACGCAGAATCTGGGCTGATTGGTCCTAGGTGTCCTATCTTCCTTGCTTTGGGGCTTTCTCACAACATGCTGGGGGTTAGCATCTTCTTTAGAGACACCGGTCTGTGCATTCTGCGAGCATTTCTGGGTCCCAGATGACGAGGTACAATCCTATCAGTGAGTCCAGGAATATCCTTCCCCTCCTTGTTTTTACAAGGACCAAATTGAGAACCCTCAGATGGGCATCTACAGATGTGTGCGTTCGTTCTCCAGTCCTCCTTGGTCTGTAACAGGAATGCCCATCATTCAGTAGCAGATGGACACACAGCCGTGGGTGGAGACACCCTGCTTCATGGGGAAACCTTGCTTGTCATTCCCACCAGGAATTCACACCACATAACCCTTCCATTCTTCACCCAGAGCATCAGCAGCCACTTTTGCTCCTCATGAAAGATAAGAAGTTTGCAAACATCATCCACTTCAGTGAGTTCCTGACTGCCCATGGCTGGGAAACATGCTCAACTTCATCCCAAAGCAGCCCACCATTTCGAGGAGCTGTGAAAAAGAGTGTTCTTTACCTTTTCTATTTTCTCTTATACCAGTTTTATTAAGTTTTGATTTGTTTTTTATTTATTTTTAATTTTTAAAATAAGATTTTTATTCTATTTTATTGGAGTTAAATTTGCCAACATACAGTATAACACCCAGTGCTCATCCCATCTGCGCTCCTATCAGTGCCCGTCACCCAGTCACCCCCACCCCCCACCCACCTCCCTTTCCAACACCCCTTGTTCATTTCCCAGAGTTAGGAGTCTCTCATGTTCTGTCTCCCTTTCTGATATTTCCCACTCATGTTTTTCTCCTTACCCCTCTATTCCCATTCACCATTCTTTATATTCCCCAAATGAATGAGACCATATAATGTTTGTCCTTCTCCGATTGACTTATTTCACTCAGCATAATACCCTCCAGGTCCATCCATGCCGAAGCAAATGGTGGGTATTTGTCGTTTCTAATGCCTGAGTAATATTCCAGTGTATACAGAGACCACATCTTCTTTATCCATTCGTCTTTCGATGGACACCGAGGCTCCTTCCACAGTTTGGCTATTGTGGACATTGCTGCTAGAAACATCGGGGTGCAGGTGTCCCGGCGTTTCATTGCATCTGTATCTTTGGGGTAAATCCCCAGCAGTGCACTTGCTGGGTTGTACGGCAGGCACAAAAACAGACACATAGATCAATGGAACAGAATAGAGAATCCAGAAGTAGACCCTCAACTTTGTGGTCAACTAATATTTGACAAAGGAGGAAAGACGATCCACTGGAAGAAAGACAGTCTCTTCAATAAATGGTGCTGGGAAAATTGGACATCCACATGCAGAAGAATGAAACTAGACCACTCTCTTGCACCAGACACAAAGATAAACTCAAAATGGATGAAAGATCTAAATGTGAGACAAGATTCCACCAAAATCCTAGAGGAGAACACAGGCAACACCCTTTTTGAACTCGGCCACAGTAACTTCTTGCAAGACACATCCACGAAGGCAAAAGAAACAAAAGCAAAAATGAACTATTGGGACTTCATCAAGATAAGAAGCTTTTGCACAGCAAAGGATACAGTCAACAAAACTAAAAGACAACCTACAGAATGGGAGAAGATATTTGCAAATGACGTATCAGATAAAGGACTAGCATGCAAGATCTATAAAGAACTTATTAAACTCAACACCAAAGAAACAAACAATCCAATCCTGAAATGGGCAAAAGACATGAACAGAAATCTCACAGAGGAAGACATAGACATGGCCAACACGCACATGAGAAAATGCTCCGCATCACTTGCCATCAGGGAAATACAAATCAAATACAACCAAATGAGATACCACCTCACACCAGTGAGAATGGGGAAAATTAACAAGGCAGGAAACCACACATGTTGGAGAGGATGCGGAGAAGGGGAACCCTCCTGCACTGTTGGTGGGAACGTGAACTGATGCAGCCACTCTGGAAAACTGTGTGGAGGTTCCTGAAAGAGTTAAGTTTTGATTTAAAAGGGCTTTGCCCACTTCATATAAGTTCTTGACTTTATTGGCATAAAGTTGTTTCTAATATTTATTTGGTATTATGGGTATCTAATGGTTTCTCTTTCATTTCCAATATTGATCACTATGGTTCCCTAATCTTTTTCTGGATTTGCAGAGTGAGATGTGTGCCCTTTTTCAAAAAATCTTTTCAAAGAGCTAGCTTTAGGTTTCCTTGATTTTCTCGAGTGTTTGTTTTCTTTTCTTTTTTTTTTTTATTTATGATAGTCACAGAGAGAGAGAGAGGCAGAGACACAGGCAGAGGGAGAAGCAGGCTCCATGCACCGGGAGCCCGATGTGGGATTCGATCCCGGGTCTCCAGGATCGCGCCCTGGGCCAAAGCCACCCAGGGATCCCTAGTGTTTGTTTTCTATTCCATTGATTTATACTTTTCATTCTATTCCTTCCTCCTCCTTCAGGTTAAATTTGTTCTTCTGTTTCTAGTTGTTTAGGGTAGAAAGGTAGATCATTCAGTATATCTTTCTTTTTTTCCTAAATAAATATTTTAAGTTATAACTTTCTAAGCAGTGCTTTCATGGCATCACATTTTGATACATTCAGAGCAAAGCATTTTCTAATTTCCCTTCTGTTTTCTTTGATCCAGGTCTCATTTAGAGGTTTATTGCTTAATTTCCAAATGTTTAGAGGTTTCGTAAAGATCTTATTGTTACCTATTTCTAAATTAATCCCTTTGTGGTTAGTGAACATACTTTATACTTATCAATTGTTCGAAATTTATTAAAAATTTTGTTTCAGCCCAGCACATGATTTATCCAGTGGATATTCTCTGTGCAACTGAAAAGAATGGCTTTCAGGTTTTCTGTTCCACAAGTGGTAAGTGAGTTAGGTTGCTTGATGACGTGGTCTGTAGCTTCCATACTTTTACAGTTTTTTCTGCTTATTCTAATTACTCAGTGATGAACCATAAAACCTCGAATGCTATTTGTCTACTTTTTGTTCTGTATCTTCTGCTTTACTTATTTGAATCTTTATTATTAGATATACATACATTTAGGATTGTTATGTCTTCTTGAAAAGTTGAACATTTGTTATTATAAATGTATTTTTTTAATTTTTATTTATTTATGATAGTCACAGAGAGAGAGACAGAGAGGCAGAGACATAGGAAGAGGGAGAAGCAGGCTCCATGCACCAGGAGCCCGATGTGGGATTCCATCCCGGGTCTCCAGGATCGCGCCCTGGGCCAAAGGCAGGCGCCAAACCGCTGCGCCACCCAGGGATCCCGAACATTTGTTATTATAAAATGTCCCTCTTTATTTCCAGTGATATTTTTTTGTCTTGAAATATGCTTTATTTTTCATCCACTCCAGCTTCCTTATAATTAGGGTTAGTATGCTTTCTCCTCCATTCACGTTTATATTTGCTCATATATTTACCATTTCCGGTGCTCTTCATGCCTTTAATTAGATGAGTTATCTGAAGAATTTTCATTTGCATTACTTTTAGTGGATATTTGCTAGTAGTAAGTCTGTCAGCTTTTCTCTTAAAATGTCTTTATTTTGCTTTTACTTTTGATGGACATTTTCTCTGGAAAAAGAACTTGAGACTGAAATGGTTTGTGCCTTGTCTTTTGATTTGAATTACCTCTTATAAGATGCCAGAAGTCAGTCTTATCTTTGTTCTCCTGTATATAAATTGCCTCTTTTTTTCTGCATATCATTAATTTACAGCTATTTTCCCACAATGTTTACTTATCATGGTGAATGCTGCATTTTTGATAGTCTGAATTATGTTATCTTCTTTTTAAGAGCATTGAGATTTTACTGGCAGGCAGCTAATTTGTTAGCAGATAGACTTTCTTTTGCTCAGGCTAGGTTAAAGCTCTGTTAGGGCCTGACAAATTGTAGATCTTCTGAGCTAGATTAGGCATATTCCTCAGTTATAACCCTTCTGGGTCTCAACCAGATATCTCACACGTTCTGCTGGGATTTGGGGGGTGTTCAGAACTCCTGTAACCCCAGCACTGTGTGAGCATCCCAACAGCTGTACTGATCACAGCTCCTCGCTGGCTCTTCTGTCAGTCCTACACCATGTCTTGTGTAGGCTCAGCTTCAAGTCTAACAACTCAAGGAGACTCCTTTGTAGATAGATTCTTGGAGTTCCTTCTTTGCTCAAGTACCTCTTGGGTATCCTGACCTGCAAATTTCAGCCTCTGAAGACATCTGGCACTCACTTTCCCTGAGCACAATCACTATTCTGCTTTGATTCTGCTTTTCTCAACTGCAGTTTAGAAAATGCTCTTTGAGGGACACTTGGGTGGCTCAGCGGTTAAGCATTTGCCTTTGGCCCAGGGTGTGATCCTGGGGTCCTGGGATCGAGTCCTGCATCGGGGTCCCTGCATTGGAGCCTGCTTTTCCCTGTGCCTATGTCTATGACTCTCTCTGTGCATCTTTCATGAATAAATAAATAAAATCTGAAAAGAAGAAGAAAGAAAGAAAGAAAAAGAAAGAAAGAAGAAAAGAAAAGAAAGAAAAGAAAAGAAAAAAGAAAAGAAAAGAAAAGAAAAGAAAGAAAAGAAAGAAAAGAAAAGAAAAGAGAAAATGCCATTTGAGCAGAAAGCCGGGGTAAATGTGGAGCTCAAATTGTGTATTTCCATTCTCTCCAGGATCACAGGGTCGCTGTCTATATCCAATATATGGAAATAGTTGCTTCATACATTTTTGTCCAGTTTTGTCCACTTTTGCTTATGATAAGAAAGTAGGTCTGATACCTGTTATCCCAGAAGACTGAAATCGGAATTCCTCTGTGACGTTTTCGTTTTGTTTTTAAATCCTGGTTGACTTTTTTCTTAAATGTGAATAGAATAAAGTTCACTCTGTGTTGTATTATTTTGTGAGCTTTAACAAATTTGGGAAATGTCCTCCACCATGCAGAGCAGTTTCATCACCGAGAAAATTCTCTGATGAAGGCCCTTTGTAGTCAAATATTTCACCCTCCCCCAAACCCTGGCAACCACTGGTCTGTTTTCCACTGCTATAGTTTGGCCTTTTTCCTGAACATCAAATTCATGAAATCATCAAAAAAGTATCTTGCTTCTTTCACTTTGCAAACTGAATTTAAGATTTATTTATGTTGTGGCACGAATCAGTAGTTTGTTCCTTTTTATTACTGAGTAGTATTTCATTGTATGGATGGGCCACAGTTAATTTATCTATTCACTTTTTAAAAGTCATCTTGGTTGTTTTCACTTTGGGGCAATTATGAATCCAACTGCTATATCCATTCATGTACAGGCTTTAAGTTTTCATTTCTGTAAATACCCAGTAATGGAATTGTTGGGTCATATGTAAATGTATATTTAACTCATAAGAAACAGTTTTCCAGAATGGCTGTTCCATTCTGCAATAAATGTCAGTTCTTATCCTCCACATGATTTTATCTCCAACCTTGATCTCTACAAGACACATATTTCTTGGTATCTCCACGTACATAATATAATAAACACTGAAAACTTCAAAAATACTTTTAAACTTTAGTTATCTATGGACATAAACATTTTTTGTTGTTGTTGTTACCATGAACTTATCAAGCTAGATGTGACTCCGAAGTGACAGATTTTCTCCCCCTTCTATCCTTTAGCCTCTCAATCCCCCGCTCTTGGGAGCAACAGTGCTGTCATTTTAAAAATACACTTCCAGAGATAGATTATATACCCATAAATAAATACATATATTTCCCTTTCCCCATTTATATAAATGCTAAATTACTATTTTGTGCATTTTTTTGTACTTACCTATGTATCATCTTTAATAGTGCACTGTGTCAACATGGATCGATAGAGCTCATGCTATCTTAATTACTAGAGCTTTATACTATATTTAATAAATCCTAAGAGGCACATTTATTTTATTTTAATTTATATGATGATGAATCATAACTTATAATCACTGTTGGTCAGGTGATGGTCGTGATGTAATTTACTTTTTCTGAGCTGATACAAATTTTATCATAGACATTTATATTGTAGTCACTTATATTGAATTATGAGCATTACTACTAATACATGTATACAATTGCCACTGAAGTGTTTTGTTTAAAAAATGTTCACTATTATTTGTCATTGAAAGGAAAATTCATTGTGTATGCATAACATTCTGAAAACAGCAGTTGGGCATAAAGTTGGTATTAATGAAGAAATATTGTTGGATTGGAGAAATTACCATAATTTCATATTTTTTTAAAAAGCATAACATCAAAAGTTGAAAAAGGCCTAATAAATTAAGATAGTCACATATGATACTATTTTTCATTTATGTATTGAGATAAATGCAAATGTTTTCTAATCACAAACAAAGCAATTCATCTGAAGGCAAGAAAAATGGTCTAATTTCAGACTAGATGAGAGAAATTCAATGAGTGACTGGTATGACTAATTAATCCATTATGTAGATTATCATTAAGATATCGTTTCTTACCTTAGAGTGGCCATGCTTCTTCTTTCTCGATGGCATGTACATAGTGGTGCCCCTTCCAACTATATCATTTTAGATTTGATGAAATAAGATAATCAGTATTGATATCTGGTAGAGCAGATTCCCATTCTTCATTGTTTCCTTAGAACTGTATTGACCATTCTTGGCTGTTAATTCTTTCAAACACAGTTTAGAAACAGTCTATTGAGTTTCACTAAACAAAAACAAAACAAAACAAAATCCTTGATTGCTAGGAATTGCATTGAATCAATTACTTCATGAGATTGAGTTACATCATTTTAATATTATAGTCTGTTACCCATGACTGGTATATTTTTTTGCTTTGAAGATCTTTCTTAATACATTTCAATAGACTGTTATAAAATTCTACATAAAGTCCATATGTACCTGGATTATGGATTGAATTGCATACCCCAGTACCTGTGAATGTGACCTTATTGGTAATGGGATGTTTGCAGATCATAGTACTTTAAGATATGTCAGACTCAATTAGGATAGGCCCTAATCCAATACAGCTAGTGTCTTTATAAGAAGAGTAGAGAAACTCATAGGCAGAAGACAACAATGTAAAGATGCAGAGATCGGAGTTAAGTGCAACCAGACCAGGAATGCCTAACGGCCACCAGAAGGTAGAAGAATCGGTATGGTGAACCGTATATACGATGCTGTGCATTAGATTTCCAGGAAGTCTTTATCTTACATAACTGAAATTTTCTACTCTTTGACTAACATTCCTCATTTCCTCCTCTCTCCAGCCCATGGCAGCCACATTCTATTGTCTGATTCTATTAGTTTGTGTATTTTAGATTCCTCAGATAAGTAGTATCATGCACTACTTGTGTTTCTATGTCTGGTTTATTTCATTTAGCCTGATGTCCTCAGGAATGGCAGGATTTCCTTCTTTGTCTGAAGCTGAATATGCCATTGTATGTATATATCACATTTTCTTTATCATTTTATCTGCAGTGGACATTTAGATTGCTTCAATGTCTTGACTATTGTGGATGATGTTTCAGTGAACCTGAAATAATCTATTTTTTGAGATACTGATTTCACTTCCTTTAGATATAGACCCATTAACTGTATTTTATAACTCTATGTAGTTTTCATAAAAATAATTTATTGAAATTTGTTGGATTCACTTTATATCCTCTCACATAATAAATTTTTGCAAGTTTTCCAAGATAGCTTAAAAAGACTGTGTACTCCTCCATTTTTGGCCTTGATATTCTAAGCTTTTAAGTGTTCCCATGTTTAAAGTGTGTTTTTTAAATCACCAAATCTTTATGTTTGTTATTTTTATGATCTATTAATTACTTGGAGAAGGGTCATTTATACAGGAGAGTGTAACTTGTATCATACTAACCCTCCTTCTGAAAACAACTATAAAATGTGGGAGAAGTGAAAATATATATGAAATCATCAAAGAGCATCCAGAACAGTCAGAAATTGAAGGACAAAATTCTAGAGTCAAAGAAAATGTATTGAGATAAGGCCCACCTTCATCCATTGCTTTCTACCTCCTCCTTGTTAGAATCTACTGGTTCCTGGCATGGCACATATATTCTGAGAAGAGAGTGGCAGCCTACAGCTTTTAGCAGCATCACTGGGCTGAGAGATAAAAACTAGAGGCATGAGAGGAGAAGGAACTTCAAAAGATGAGCCTAAAATTCAGGATGCAATTATCCCTGTGTCAGTGGTGGATTCTCATGCTGCATATGCATGAAATGGAGGCTAAAAAGCCAAGCTAAATGCACTGCCAAAGCAGAGATTTTGGCAGTGTTGGGAATTTAAATAAAGTGCGTCACGTTTAGACAGACTTTCTAACTTAAAATTATGATTTAATTGTCCAGCGGTATCTTTTCAATTACTTCATGAGATTACTGCATGAGTTCCATTCTCTACCATTAAAACTCTGATTCATTTGGATTTTATACTGGCATAAGGTTCAAGATAGACTTTATTTTTTTTGCCATATGGCTATCCATTTGTTCCCAAACCAATTATTTAATAATTGCTTCTCTTATAGTGATTGGAGATGCCGCTTTTCCATATACGAAATTAATGTCTTAAAATAAATAAAACCAAAATCAGAGTCAGATATATTTTCTCAAACTCAACTCTCCTCTCATGTTCCCATTTTAGTCACTATCACTACTCACTCATTAACTTACATCAAAACCTTAGACTCATCTTTTACTCCTTGTTTGTCTACATCTTGTAACCACTTCTTCTACTATCTCATTGTGTCACCTTCAAAAATATATACAGATTCTGGCCACTTTTCATCACTTCTATCCTTTTGGGTCCAGGCCATCAGAGTCTTCTTGTGAGCTCCTAAAATAGCATTTTAGTGACTCCTGTACTTTCATTCTCGCCTTACTTTCTTCACTCATCCTCTTCTATCCTCCACACTGCACCCAAAGTGATCCTATAAAACACAAATCATCTCAGAGCGTTCTGGCGGCTTCCCATCACATCTGGGATGATATCCAAAGTCTTTATCATGACCTTACATGACCTGATGTCCACTCTCCAAACTCTCTTCCACCTCTTCTATTCATTCTTCACTAACCATCACACTCTTCCTCAAACTGCTCACAATATTTTCTCTAGGCTTTTGTACTTGCTATTCCTTGCTTTGCTTGTTTGTTTATTTGATTTTTCCTTCCAGATACTCACTTGGCTCACATCCTCAAGTCAATCCATCAGCTATTTCTCAGATACTCTATCTAAAAGCTATCAAGTTTTCCATCAGCTATTTCTCAGATACTCTATCTAAAAGATTCCCATTGTCACTTTCTGTTCACTTACTCTGCTTTACTTTTCTTCACTACTACAGGAAGTTATATTATTATCAAAGTGTTCTGTCTTTCTGAGCCTTGGTTTCAATTTCTACAAAGCAGAGATAATAACAGCCTCATTAGCAGCAGTAATTAAATTATATTATACTTGCCAAAGTACTTAGCATTTCTGTAGGTAGGTAGTAAATGCTTCAAGTCATTCCCAGCTTATTACATAAGAATTTTGTTGAATTTAATCACCAACTAGTTCTTTCTCTCTTGGCTTCAGGGTAGCATTTTCCTCTGCAGTGGGATTGTTTTCAAGGCAAAGTGAGAAGTTACTAATCCTGCAGCTTCTCGTCAAATGACACTCCTCTTCCAATTTCTCCTCTGCCTTTATGATTCCTGGCTCAAATCACAGGTCGGTTCTCCACAAAAATCTCATCATTTATTAATTACTTTAGTAGGAATTATAAGTATTCTGCAGGGAAAAATTACATCCTCTCCATTTCACAATTTGTAAAGGATGAGGCTATGGAAAGTGATTGGCTGACATTCATACAAGGCAGCAGGTGGCAGCAAGCCAGAGGGGCAAGAGAAAATAGAACCATTAGTTTTGGAGAAACATCTTCTTGATTTCTAGATATTACGAAGGGTTGAAGCTGTGTAATTATGCCAGATTTGCATTATAAATGCCACTGTATGGAGTATTTTAAAATTTAGTCATTCCTTTCTAAAAAAACCTGTCATCTGTCCTATTATTAAACTTCCACATCACTGGCATTCAGTTGTTTTAGACCTTCCCTTTTCCTTTGATTCATTTTCACTTTCAAAAATTTGGGCCCTTTGACCATGCCTAGCTTTTCCTCCAGTCTTCCACAACCTGTTCTCTTAAAATCTAACTATGACCAGAGTTCCACTCTTGCCAGCTGACGCTGTGTGTAATACCACCGCATAAATAAAATCTGTTGCTAAAATAATAGAGGTTTGAAAACCAACACTTAAAGTCAGTGAAAAATTTAGATGCAAAATCATGCGCTATAAATGCCTAAGTGCAGTGTTCTCGAAGAGGATTATACTACATGTTAGACAAACAATCTCTCTGAACCTGTTTTCTTTAAAAAAAAATAGGATACTTATTATCTGACCTACTAACCTTCTAGAGAGAAGCCTACACAAATATGAGCTATATTACATTAGCAATCATCTGGCTCCCTTCAGACTCTTGGTTCGGGTTAGTTGAAATAAAGAGCAGAGCCGACAAAAACAACAAAATTTGAAAAAAAAAAAAAAAAGAAAGAAAACCGTACTTCCGTGGAAATGATTTCCATTACATTTGCCAAAATATCAAATAATGAGATAAACCAGGACTCAATTTCTCAAAAGGCAAATCAGTTCCCTCAAATCAATGTTTTATTTGAATAAGGATAAGTAAAAAAAAAAAAAAAAACAACAACAAAAAAAAAACCCCTCCTGCTTCTCATGAAGAAAACACGCAGATCTGCTCTTCATTTCCATCATAGCCTGAGGTCGGGCAGGGTGAATTAAGAATGTTAAGATTTTCCAAAGCAAATATTACTTCTTATTGAAAATTTGATTCCTATCAAGAATTTTCTAAGTCTTCAACGAGAATCTTATCATCACCAAAATGTCCATTTATATTTATAGTTTTCTGGGGATTTTATGTTTTTCTTAAATGTTTCATATAGTCTGTCTTTTTCAAAAATGGCATCCGACAGAGGAAATAAAAATAATTTCCCCTTCCTGTCTTCCCCCCCTTTCTCTCCTTCCCTCCTTCCTTCCCTCTTTCTTTCCTTCCCTCCCTCCTTCCTTCCCTCTTTCCTTCCCTCCTTCCCTCCCTCCTTCCTTCCTTCTTTCCCTCCGTCCCTCACTCCTTCCTCCCTCCTTCCTTCCCTCCCTCCTTCCTTCCCTCCCTCCGTCCTTCCCTCCCTCCTTCCTTCCCTCCTTCTTTCCCTCCTTCCTTCCTCCCTCCTTCCTTCCCTTTCTTCCTTCCTTCCTTCCCTCTTTCCTTTCTTCCCTCCTTCCTTCCCTCTTTCCTTCCTTCCCTCCTTCCTTCCCTCTTTCCTTCCTTCCTTTCCCTCCCTCCTTCCTTCCTTCCCTCCTTCCTTCTCTCCTTCTTTCCCTCCTTCCTTCCCTCCCTCCTTCCTCCCTCCTTCCTTCCCTCTTCCCTTTCTTCCCTCCTTCCTTCCCTTTTTCCTTCCTTCCTTCCTTCCTTCCTTCCTTCCTTCCCTCCCTCCTTCCTTCCCTCCCTCCTTCTTTCCCTCCTTCCTTCCTCCTCCTTCCTTCCCTCCCTCCTTCTTTCCTTCCTTCCTATCTTCCCTCCTTCCTCCCATTAGCAAACACTTTTGTCAAGGCCTGGACTGAAAGACGAGGAAGTGCACAAGTATAAGACATGAACATATCATGAGGAGCTCACAGCCTAGGGTGGGAGACAGGAGAAACTATGAAGGGTTTCAATAAAGATATGAAGGAAATGCTGTCAGAACAGAAAGAAAAAATTACCAACCCTTCCCCGGGGAGTCCAAAGAGGCTTCACAGAGAAGGTGGCACTGAAGCTAGACCTTAATTATTTAAAAAATAAAATAAGATAAACTTTGCTAGGTCAAACGGGGGAGGGTAGATCCTGGTAGAAGGAACACCGTGAGCAAAGAATGGTTTCAGAGAAAGGTCCAGCAGGAGAGGGAACACAAGGCAGCAGCTGAGTGTGCTGTGTGTCAGAGGCGCAGTGCAGAGAAGTCAGCTGACTTCGGTGGAGGGGCTGATAAACCACTGTTGGCTGCAAACACTTGTCTAAGCTCTTCTCCTGTGAAGTGTCTGCCACTTGCTGTGAGCCTTGAGGTGGACATCGACTTCTTTTTTTTAAATTTATTTTTATTTTTATTTTTTTATTTTTTGGACATCAACTTTTGTTGACTTTCTGCAGGGTTATTTCTTCTACTTTTATTTCTCTTTACATGACCTCTTACTTATTGAGTTATTAAAGATTGGCCGATTCCAAAGACAGTGGATTGATGATGAAATGCAGATGAGGAAATTTTGTCTACTTTTCTGGAGTGGAGAAAAATACAGATGCAGGGGAAAAAAAAAAAAAAACAACCTGCCAGCATACCTGGAAGCCCTGCTCCTTTGGTCTTACATCATAGAGATTAAACTAACTTACTTTGTAGAAGAAAGAAAAGGGAACTCCCACATGCCAGGTTAGGAGAAGTACATATTATATCTGAAGTACATATTTAATCCTGGTAAAATATGAAGACTTTTCAGGGGCCTGGGAACCACAATTTGATCCTCTGTGACCCTCTTTCCTCATTACCAGTCATTCATCGCATCCCTCTTTGCACTTCCATCATGCTGGCCTTCTGGGCTGGTCCTTAAGTGTACAAAGCACACTTTCCCTCTGCCCAGAACTCTCTTACTTTAGGTAGTTGTGGATCTCTCTCCCTCACATGCTTCAGGTTTCCACACAAAGAGGCTTTCTGTGATCACACGATGTAAAACAAGACACCTGCTCCTTCCCCCCATATTCTAACCCTCTCCCTGACTTACGTTTCTTCTGTAAGTGCTTATTCCCACTTGGCATATCACATATATTTATTTGCCAGATTTCGTATTGCCTCTCTTCTCTCACTGGAGTTTAAGCACTGTGAGAGCAAGCATCAGTCTATCTTGTGTCTAGAAATAAAGTGTCTGGAAGAAGTAACACTTAGTCAATGGTTAATAAATATATCTTAAATAAATGGAAAATCCTTTATATTGATAGTATTAGCAACATTTTACAGATGAGTAAATTGAATTTCAGACAAGTGAAATAATTTGTCTGATGTTTTATGACTCATAGGGCATCCGGATTTGAATATATAATGTCTCCAAAAGCTATGATTTTTTTTCCATTAGGCCAAACTTTATTTCCTAAAAAAAAAATGCTTTCTATGAGACATATCTTCATATGTATCTAACACATTAATGTGTACTATATTCACCATGGTTCTGAAATGTAGAAACCAAATCCACTGTAGCAGGCTTAGACAAAAAAAATGGATTTATTAGTGGTTACAAGGAGTGCACAGACTCATGGGCAGAGCTTCCAGAAATGACTACCAAAACCACATCAAAGAACTAACCTGCCAGGGAGATACTGCTCCCTCTCCCACTTTAAAGGAACTGCGGAATCAGAAAAGTATTTGTCATGGCTTCTGGTTTCAGGGCAAGGCGAGGTACGCCATGAACAGGATGCTGCTGAATCAGGAAAGTCACCACTACATTCTAGATCCAGAACCACCATTTGCCACCATCATACCAGCAACATGACTGCCCTATATCCTGGTTCTCTCTTTGTGGAACTCTATTCTGTATCGAAGACTCATACAAGACCATCTAATTCGTGGAGGTCAAATCACATTCAGAAATTTTGCTGCAAAAGGAAATGATAAATATAGTTCTTTAGCTTTCCAAGCTAGTGGGACTGGAGCTCACCCGAGTTATTAGGGGATCAGTACTATTGTTGACTGAGCTAGTCCACTGTCCTACGTTGGGCACCCTAGAGCATGAACTTATTCACATGTCGTCACAGCAACTCCGTAAGGCAGCCACCATTGTGTTCATGGAGCTGATGATGAGATGAAGGCGCAGAAAAGGATTTGCCTAGGGTCACTGATGAGGTCATCTAGTGAGAGATCCTTGTGCCTTCTTCCTGGAGTTTATCAGTGTCCCTTTTCAGTTGTGCAGAAAGCAGCAGCCATTGTTCTGTTCAGAGCTGAACACTTTAGGGTTAAGTATAGCCCAAGAATATTATTCTCCAAATGGAAGACCAGAGAAGGTACAAAAATGCAAATCAATGACACTTCTCCATAAATGTCTTACTGACTATTAGAAGTGTTTTTTACTGTATGGGAGAGGTGGTTTGGGTCTTTCCTCATGGAAAGGTAGCATCTTGGTACACTTGCATAATAGTGGCCTAGTTCCCAACTCTGCAGGTATAAAATTTTAATTTTTATAAATTCTCTTGGAGTGATGACTCAATGTTTTACTTGGGGGCATATTGGTTAACACTGAACCAAATTAATAAGAGATAGAGTTAAAAACCAGATGAATAAATAATAGGCTGCCAAGTAATATTTATGGAGCATCAGTGTGTGACATACACTGTAGATATTTACTTATGAATTTTTATTACTTCCCCCCAAAATCTAGCAACTAGGCTTCCATCATTGAAAAGAAGGGGCACTAGAAAGCTTAACAACATGGTGCCACACCAGTGTGATGTCCCTAAAATGTGATGTCCCTAAAGTATCATTAAGTAAGTCTAGAAATGGGGCATATCTAAAAAGAAGTTGTGAGTGTGCTCATGAAATTGACAAGAATCAAGTACATAAAAAACCCATAAAGTTTTGATCGAGTTGTATTGATAAAAGTGCTGTTCACCTAGACTAAAAAGTGGTTTGTATTGCTTAATATATAAAATAGTCCCCATGTTCCCAACTATCTACAGGCAGAAAGCAAGCAGAGAAAGCTGCTCAGGGCAAGGAGGGCAGAATTACTGATGCCTTCTGCAAAAATGGCCAAGGAGTGTGATGGAAAAGGAAGAACCTTCCAGAAGCTGGACTCAACAGCTACTGGAAACAGTGAGCTAATATCTAATAATGGAACTATTCCACCCTCAACGGAGAGAGACTTGATAACATTTGCTCGGCATGTTTTTGGAGTTTCTCTGGACCAGTGATTATTATAGGTATTCCATTTTTTCTTTTTCCAAATAATTGCAATTATTATGTCCATATCCCATTGAAAATTGACTGTGTGAAGGGCAGATTTCTTATAAGTTTATCAATGTATGAAATAAGATAAACTTCACCTGAATACAAAGTACATCAAGGGATTCTGAACTTTAAGCTTGAGGCTGGGATTGGATACGATTTTTGAGTGTCTTAGAATACAGCGAGTATATTTTATGTGGAAGAGATATTAAAATGTGAATGTGAGGTGGAATGTAAAACTGTAGATTACTTTATAGCGAACATTCACTCCTTCCCTTCTACTACAGGCAGAGTATACTTCCCAGAATGGCTTCCCAGTGTGGCTTTGGTTATGTGACTTTTTAGCCAATGCGATGTTAGTGGATGACTTGATGTTAGGAAAGACTTGAAATATATTTACACAATAGGTCTTGCTGTCTTGCACGTCTGCCATCTCCAAGTGAAGAACAGGATGTGGATTGCCTACTGGCCAAGAAAGATATGAGGTAGGTATGTGGAAAAGACCTAGATACAACCTGCAACCTGAGGACAAGCCCAGATGTGCCTGACTTAAGTCAGTGGACCCTCAGTCATTCCACAAGTATCCAGAAGAGAAAAAAAGTAACTCTTGTCCTAAGCAACTGGGGTTCAAGTTTTGGAGTGATTTGTTATGCAGCAAAAGCTAACTGATATAGAAATAAATGGAAATTTTTAATGTCTTGGGGAGCTGTCTCCATGGGTCAAGAAACAAAGCTGCATCTTCAGAAAGGAGGCTTGAAGTACATATATGAAATCTAAATAGAGAGAGTTGGGAATTTTATATAATATTTCCACCTGCCAAAACACATTTCTGCCTGTGACAGTGTTATCAACAGTGACCTGTGGCTTTAAACAGTGGAAATCAACTTTGGGAATTTAAGAAGACTCAAAAAGAATATATCAGAAGTACTATACAGGTAAGAGAACTGCCAGAAGAGCTGAATAATCAAGCTTTGAGAAGTTCAGGACCAGGGAAGATGTCAGCAGTGCGAATTCATGGACATTTTTGTTCTTCAGATTGACACGATCAGAGTCTGATTAGCCTTGCTCATTTCACGTGTCCAGTTGCATGGAGGGAAGGAGGGACCATGCTCTCCTGATGGGTAGCTCCCCCCACAGAGAATGGGGGGAAGGACAATTGATCATTAATAGTCCTCTTACACCCAAATGGCCTAGATAACTTCTTACTCTCAATATTTTCCATCAGTCAATTACCCAAAGATCTCAGTATTAAAATATTACGTCATGTTCCAGCTTGCATCAAAGCTGCATCCAATCAGATGTCTGATCTTTTTTTAGAAACTATTCCATAACCATAATGAAGGATGACCTATGACTATAAAGTCATCGTGCACTGAAGGTTATTAGTGTCTCCTTTAGAAAAAACACTTTGAGTTTTATACTTAGACTTCAAAATATTTGTACCTGAAGTCACCCAGCGCTGTATTCATTCCTTATAGGTCTATCTAACACCTTGCCCCAGTATATCACCTAGTGCTTTTTATGGATTTCACAGCCAATAAATACTTTCTCAGGGCACTTCATTAAGTTCCAGCTCACCTTCTGTGATTCCAGTATAGATGGCTACTTTTGAAAATTCCTTAAAATGCTTTTCCCACCCATCTCTAAATCTTTTCTCTCAATAAATTGTGACCAGTCCTGGGAAATAAGGATTATGTTATCTATTATTTGTTCTTGTTTCCTCAGGCTGCAAGTAAGGAGCTCTTTGTATTTCGGGCAGTGGGGGTGAGGGAGGGGAAAGAATATAAATATCCGTGTTGGGCCTTTATAGCGTTGTCTTCGCTTTAATTATTATTTTATGGATATGAACCTCAAGAACTCTCTGTCCCTATTTAAAGCACTGAAGGTGAAATTGAGAAATGTTGCTAACAAGAAAGGATAATTTTCTCATGGCTAAATGACCCGGGTGGCAGGCATTTTTCATAAGTATGACTCATTGGAGATTAAACAAGTTCTGCTTATCTTCATTCCATCACTGGCCTCATCCCTTTCCAAATTAAAACCGATGAACTATAAGCCATAAAAGGGATTTATTAGAGCGTAGTTACAATTTTTAGCTTGTAAAGGTAATAAACTCCCTTTCCCTCCTCACTCTGTTTTTCTGGCTCTCATTTCCTCTTGAATGCTGATGGATGGAACGGAAAGCTTCATTTTAATGCTTCAAGGTCTTAAAGAGAACAGTCTTGGATGACAGATACACCTAAGTCTTTGTGGTAACAATATTGGTTTCATCATTGTCATCTGCCATTGGGAGGATGAAAAGTCATGAGAGTGAATTTGGCAGTTTCTTTTGCAAATAAGGACAATGTTATTGAGTGGGTTTCTTTCCTCTTGGAGTCAGCAGACTGCATCGAGAAAAAGAACTGATTAAACGACAACCTGTCACCTGAAAGAATCAAGGTAACTGCCCAATGTTGCCTAAAATTTATCTGAAACAGTCCAGTTCCTGGCAGAAGCTAATCCAAGTAAAGAATGGCTAAACACAAGGGACCGAGGTACATCTGCTTTATTGGAACCACTAGAACAGCTTTCCCCCAGTGATCTGTGAAAGAGAAATTCAGCTGACCAAGTCACCTTTTCCAGTAAAGCTGGCTATCGGACAACACCTCTTAATTGAACTGTGTCTAATGTTCACTGAACTGACTGGGCAATCAGTGTGTTCATCTGGTTGCCAAGCACGTTATGTTTCTGACTTAAATACACCCCCTCCTCATATATCCTTATTTTCTCATGCTGGCTTCCTTATTCTCTGATTTGCCAGTCTTTTCTCTGAAATTCTATTTTCACAAAACTATAAAGGATTAAATCAATGGATATTTCTGCCTTTGTTCCATCCCTCCCTCCTTCCTTCCTTCCTTCCCTCCTCTTTCTTTTTCTCTATTTCTTTTTTCCTTTCTCTCTCATCCTCTTCTATTATTTTTTCTTTCTTTCTTTCTTTCTTTCTTTCTTTCTTTCTTTCTTTCTTTCTTTCTTTCTTTCTTCTTTCTTTTGGCATTCAATTCCCTTTATTCAGCAAGGAAACATTACTGGACATCTACTCTGATCATATGTTAGATATTCCAGCAAAGATTATGACAGAGCTCCAAGGGTTTAAATCATCCTGTAGTGGGACAGATAAGTCCCAGATGAGTTCCAGTATTTGCATGAGAAACACCCTAGTTAATACTACACTTTCAACTTATCTATTTGTGAATAAATGACATATATAAAACATGTGAATTAATATTGTGAAAATGTCAATGTTACCCAGGGCAATTTACACGTATAATGCAGTCCCTATCAAAATACCATGGACTTTCTTCAGAGACTTAGAACAAATTATTTTAAGATTTGTGTGGAATCAGAAAAGACCCCAAACAGCCAGGGGAATTTTAAAAAAAGAAAACCATATCTGGGGGCATCACAATGCCAGATTTCAGGTTGTACTACAAAGCTGTGTTCATCAAGACAGTGTGGTACTGGCACAAAAACAGACATATAGATCAATGGAACAGAACAGAGAACCCAGAAGTGGACCCTGAACTTTATGGTCAACTAATATTCGATAAAGGAGGAAAGACGATCCACTAGAAGAAAGACAGTCTCTTCAATAAATGGTGCTGGGAAAATTGGACATCCACATGCAGAAGAATGAAACTGGACCACTCTCTTGCACCATACACAAAGATAAACTCAAAATAGATGAAAGATCTAAATGTGAGACAAGATTCCATCAAAATCCCAGAGGAGAACTCAGGCAACACCCTTTTTGAACTTGGCCACAGTAACCGGAGAAGGACAAACAGTGTATGTTCTCATTCATTTGGGGAATATGAATAATAGTGAAAGGGAATATAAGGGAAGGGAGAAGAAATGTGTGAGAAATATCAGAAAGGGAGACAGAACATAAAGACTTCTAACTCTGGGAAATGAACTAGGGGTGGTGGAGGGGGAGGAGGGCGGGGGGTGGGGGTGAATGGGTGACGGGCACTGAGGGGTACACTTGACGGGATGAGCACTGGGTGTTATTCTGTATGTTGGTAAATTGAACACCAATAAAAATTAATTTATAAAATTAAAAAAAAAAACATGTGCTGATAGTCTCAGTGCCTACCACTGTTCTAGGGCAGGACTGTTTTAGGGCAGACCTCTATGCCTTCCATGTGAGGTCTGTCTTCAAAAGCCTTACTCCTTTTTTAGAGAAAATAAACAAAAATTTAGGAAAATATGGAAGAATGGCATAAGGCAGGAAAGAACTGACTTTTGTCGAAGTTGTGCATACTGGGGATAAAGAAGGGAATCATTGAGAACAGTTGGGGTCATTTATATTTTTCTAGAAGGGCAGGACTTGACTTGGACTAGAAAATGCAGATAGGGATTTTAAACAGGAAGGTGACAGAAGGTGTAACCAGGTTAAGAAGCGGGGACAGAATGTCAAAGATAATAAGAAAATGAGTTGACTTCCAGTTATTATCTCCTCCTACCTCTGGGTCTTTCTATATGTGAAATTTTAGAGCAATTTTCCAACATTTTCACTGAAGTAGCATTCACTAATCTTCATTCAGACCAGAGATTCTTTTACATATTCCAGATGTATGGTCACAACTTTCCTCATTTGATAGGCTGAGCGTATTCAACTGGTGTCACCCTGCTCACAGTCTACAGCCATCTTTAGCTCACTATTTGTTCTAATAGAATAAATTACATAAAGTTTGATTTTAAAAAAAGGCCTCAACCCTGCATTTCTACTGCACTAATGCTCTTTGCTGCAAATGCAGTTTGTTTTATGTCAGCTTTTAAAACTGTTTGCCTCATTCCCCCATAAGCCCACAAGCCCTTGTAAAAATCCATGTGTGTAGTCTCCAATGGTGGACCAGATACCCCAAATGAATCTGCCATAGGAACAAGATCAAGTACCAGATAACATATGAAATAAGCTTTACAAAATACATTAGTAGAGTTGGCATGAAAGAAAGGAATCTTCAAAAGCCAAGAAGTAAAGTAGAAGTGTGAATCCAGAGAAATATCAGCAAGTATTTATGAGTATTATTTCTTCTCGAGAACATGTCTAAACTCTCGAGACCTGTGGTTCCCTTTGGGCTATAAAGTGGATTGCAGAATGAGTAGGCTATTGTGGCTTCACTATATATTAAAATAATTTTTCATTTTCCTGCAGAAATGAAATATAAACACTATAATTTTTTGTATAAATGAACTAGATATTGGGGTATAATTCAACATTTTGTGTTATGTTCTTTTGCTCTATTTTTACATTCTTAAAATTAGATTCATGTTTAATACTATGAATGCAGTCACATCATATCAGGTATTTGGTAGGACAAATCTGTTCTCACTGTTCTTGTGTTTCATACTTTTTCTTGGCTGCTTTTTTGACATTATTCCTTCCATATGACAGTCAGGAACATTTTTTGCAGTTCCAAAAACATTTTATGGGATTGTAATTCGGATTGCATTATATGTATAGATTAATTTAGGGAAAATTTATTTTCAAAATGGCATTGAGTCTTGGCTTGTTTTATATGCTTATTAAGGTGCTCATGGTTTTATTCATATATGAGTATTTTCATATTAAGAATATTCTTATTAAAAAAAGAATATTCTTATTAAGTGTATTTTTAAATATGATATAGTAAATGGGATATTTTTTATTTCCATCTATAGGAATTCATTGGTAGAGGAAAGTAAAGTTTACCAATATTTGAAATATAAAGCAAGTTACTTGACCACATTTTATTAATTTTAATATGTTATTGCATCTTTGGAATCATGGGTTGTCACAGATAAAAGATAAAAAACATCTTTTCCTTATTTTTCTTTCAATACACTATATACAAAAATAAATTTTGTTAAATGTAAATGCAAAAATATTAAAATAATAAATTTTAAAGGAAAGTTGAACAAATTGGCTTAAACAGATTGTTGGACCATTCCAGAAACAGAAATAATTAGCAAACTGGAGGATAGGTCTAAAGAAATTATTTAAAATGCCAGAGGGAGAGTTGAGGTGTAGAAGATAATATATAAAGATCAAGATGTCTAAGGAATGCCTGAAGAATATAAAAGGGATAATAAGGAAATCCTTAATGATCGAACACATCGTGTTTGAGCATTTTCCAAAACAATTAAAGATTTTCATAGTTGAGCCTGTCCAAGTAGTTTCTTATAAAATGAATAGATCTACAGCTAGGAAAAAATTGAAGACAAAGAGAAATCTAAAGGCAAATAGAAAAAAAAAAGGCAGATTATCTACAAAGGAAAAAGTTCTTATACTTACAGCTGACTTTTATTTTTTTTTATAAATTAATTTTTATTGGTGTTCAATTTACCAACATACAGAATAACACCCAGTGCTCATCCCGTCAAGTGTCCCCCTCCGTGCCCGTCACCCATTCACCCCCACCCCCCGCCCTCCTCCCCTTCCACCACCCCTAGTTCATTTCCCAGAGTTAGAAGTCTTTATGTTCTGTGTCCCTTTCTGATATCTCCCACACATTTCTTCTCCCTTTTAACCATAGCATTGGACTCAAAGGTAATGGAATATTACCTTTCATGGGTTAGGGGAAATAAGCATCCAATTAAAATTATGTTCCCAGTGAAATTTTCTCTGAAGAATGAGAATAAAATAAACACAATTTTAGGCCAAAAAATTTTTTTTGGTTAAAGTATAATTTTCAGAGATTTTCCCTAAAGGAAATCCAAGGGCTTTATACTAAGCAGAAGGAAAATAAGCCTCAAAGAAAGGAGTGGTGGAGAAAAATCCTGGTATGCAATAAATATTGATTGTGCAGGAAAACAATAATATTCAATTTTGGATATTTGAAAAAACAAAGTTAAAGTAATGGACAGCAACGCCATATAAATTGAGATAGAGATCATCAAAGTCAAAGTAATCTAAGGTCTTTGAAATAACCAATTAAGGGGTAAGATATTGATTAATGTTTGACTTAATTATGCATGCATGTTAAAGCATACAGAGTAACCTCTAAAATAATAGGATAGAAAATTTAACTTATAAAATAATAAATGGGATTATAGGGGAAAGGAGAGATAATGAGTGGGAAAAATCAGAGAGGGTGACAAAACATGAGAGACTCCTAACTCTGGGAACCAAACAAGGGGTAGTGGAAGGGGAGGCAGGTGGAGGGATGGGGTGACTGGGTGATGGGCACTGAGGAGGGCACTTGACGGGATGAGCACTGGGTGTTATACTGTATGTTGACAAATTGAACTCCAACAAAAAAATACGCAAAAAAATTGTTTGTAAATATAATAATAATAAATGGGAAAGAATTTAAATGAGAAATAAATAGGGAGAAAATAGTGCAACAAAAAACTCCAAAAAAGTGGTAAAATGAATCCAAACATATCAGCAATAGAAATCAGTGCATATTCTGCTAAAATACTTATCAAACTAGATATAAAAATTCTATTTAAATTATATTTTAAAACAAATCTATCATATATGGATAAGAAAAAGGCAAATAAGAGAACATAAATATATTTTAATATCTTAATATATATGCATTACATTTAACATACAAAAATTATTTTTGTATATAGTGAGAGAAAAAAAAAACAAAAAAGATTTCAAATTTTTAAATTTTATAATGATATGTACCTCCCAGGTAGTTATGAATGTCAAAGGAGCCAGCATGGTTTATGTTTAAAATGCTATGCTTGATTGCCATTATCGGCGTAAAATCCAGAGTTCTTTGCTCTCATCATTCAAGGATTCAATGCAGGTCACTCCGTCTGCATAGCCTCTGTGTCCAGGTCATATGATGGGGTTGTTAGTAAGACTATTTTGCCAATGAAAAATTTAAGATACAAAAAAAAAAAAGAAAAAGAAAAATTTAAGATACAGAGAGTTATAGGAACTGACCCCTTTGATACACAACCTCAGATTCCTGGTTCTGGGCTGGGTCCCCTAGATCAATGGTTTCCAAACTGATTATTTGTTAAGCTTACTTGATCTTGGGGTTTCCTTCCCCCAAACACCAAATCTTTAGAGTTGGAGCCTGGAATCTGTCATTTATATACAACTTCCTCAATTTCTGCTTCAGAGAAGAGTTTTCTTTTGTCCTAGATCAGTTATCTATAACTGAGTAAAAGTTCACATACAATCACCCCCAAATGCTGGTATCCCTTTATGAGAGAGCCATTTTGAGGTGATTATTGAAAGCAGTACAGTTTGGGGGAACGGTCATTATGAGTCATTAAGACCCGAAGAGCTCTGGTTCAAACTGACCTTACCTTAGTCCCAAGTTTGTTGTTTATTGATGATGAGATCATGAGCGAATGAGTGCATTCAACCCTGAATAGCTTTATTAACTGGCAAAGTGGAAATATTGGAAGAATTGAATGGGGTAACACATGCAAAGCACAAATCCAGTGCCAGTTTAAGCATCAACCCTCAATACGTGAAAACTATAACTATTATTATTACTTAAAAATATAGATTTAAACATTTACCTTTACTTACTGTCCCATTTGCTTTATATTCTCCTTTGCTTTGTATGGGTTTCTCTATCTCTACTTAAGGTTATTCACTGGTCTCAAATTTCCTATAGTATTTCATCCTGAAAAATAAATAGTGCCGGGAGCCTATTGTAAGTGCTTATTTTTAGTGTTGAAGTCATACAATTTTCAACTTCTCAATTATCAGTGTGCTGGAGAGCCAGAAATCAGGGAAGAGCACGGGGGGCAGGTGTGCAGACCATCCCACCTGCCATCTATAATTATTCCATGGACTGAGTCCAGACATCAACAGGGATATAGAAATTAAGGAGGCAGCTGAGCAAGCTAGGTGTGGATGCCATGCAGTATTGGTCTAGACTTAGTTTGACCCTGGAAGTCCTGACTATCACTCCAAGGACAAGATTATCTGGTGTAGGTCAGTGAAGAGTCTGAAGGAAACATGGAGTGAAGTGTCAGAGAGTTGGAAGTGAGCTATTAACATTTTACAAGAGGGGCGCCTGGATGTCTCAGTCCAGTCGCTTAAGCATCTGCCTTCGGGTCAGGTCATTATCCCAGGTCCTGGGATCGAGCCCCGCATCAGGCTCCCTGCTCAGCCACTTCTCTCTCTCCCTCTGCTGCTCTTCCTGCTTGTGCTCTCTCCTCTCTCTCCTCTCTCTCTCTCTCTCTCTCTCTCTCTCTCTCTCAAATAAATAAATAAATAAAACCTTTAAAAGTAAAATAAAATTTTATAAGAAATAGACTAGGCAAGCAGAAATAGGAGCTTACCAAGAAATAAGTGGGATTAGCAGAAGAAACTTCCAGAGAAACATTTTTGTGAGGGAAGAGTGGTCAACTAATCTACTTTTTCTGAGTGAGCACCCAGTAGACAGAGTTCTAGGCTGGTGTGAGAAACAGTGTGGCAGTGAAAGGGATTATAAGGGAAATGAGTGGGAAAAATTAGAGAGGGTGACAAACCATGAGAGACTCCTAACTCTGGGAAACGAACAAAGGGTTGCAGAAGGGGAGGTGGGCGGGGGGATGGGATGATGGGCACTAAGGAGGGCACTTAAAGGGATGAGCCCTGGGTGTTGTACTATATGTTGGCAAGTTGAACTTCAATAAAAATAATAATAATAATTAAAAAAAAAAACAGAAAAAAAGCGAGAGTGAAGCAAAGAGCATGGGTTCTGGGGTCCCATTGCCCTGGGACCAACTCCGGCGCTTCCGCTTATGAGCTGTGTGATCTTGGGCAAGACACTTGCCTTTCTGTGTCTTGGTTCATCACCTCTAAAAGGAAAGTGATAAATTTTAGTGCCCCTTCACCATAGGGTTGTTATACACAATAAGTCAGTTTATACACATAGAGAGGTAATATTAGCAGACAGTAAACAATAAGTGTTAGCTGTTTTCTGCTGTGGATATAAATGAGAATGTTATATAGGTCAAGGAGAATACAAATTTTAGGGGCACCTGGATGGCTCAGTGGTTGAGCCTCTGCCTTGGGCTCAGGTCATGACCCCGTGATCCTGGGATCAAATCCCACATCAGGCTCCCTGCATGGAGCCTGCTTCTTCTTCTGTCTATGTCTCTGCCTCTCTCTTTCATGAATAAATCAATAAAATCTTTTTTTTAAAGGAGCATACAAATTCTAATTGTATATAACCTCATATAAAATATATGTAAATTTTCACTATATGTATAGAATAGGTACAGAAACAACTGCTCACACTGTCTCAGCTTCTTTTTTAAAATCTTCTTTTCTCTGCAAGGTGGCTCCAACCAGCTCCTTCTTACTCTGGTTATTCCACTGCAAACCCTCGCCCAAGGCAGGAAGAAACACCCCTGCATTTTCCAAGAGGGAAGTATCAAGATTATAGTTAAGCCCAAGAGGGTCGTGTGAACACTCAGTACAGTAAGTGTGCAGGACAAGGGAGGGGCCTGATAGATCAGTCTTCTATTTGCATCCAGGAGGATGTAAAACTGTCACACAGTCCACAGACAGTCCCCTTCTGTGTGTTAGGCTCATTACTCATGCAGGGGCTGTAAAATCGAATGACACCTGGTGTCAATGAAACTTGGCTGTGAAGTTTGGGAGACACACTCCTAAATCGGCGGTTCCAGGACACGGCGCTGGTAGCAATGAAAGCAAAACAGTATCAAGGGAAGCCTTGACATCAGAGGAATGTTGACGTCCTGCCAAAGAGGGGAAGAGGGCTTCTTGCCCTGGACAAGTCTTGAGTCGAGTTTAAAATGAACAATAGGAGGTGGCTGGATGGAGGGGAAGGATGGAAAACTGGCTTGAACACTGATAAGGGGCAATTAACAACCTGCGGGGTCAGGAGGCACAAATCATTCCAGCTGGATGGTGGGAGTGAGCCAGCAGAGAGGAGGCCAGCAGGCTAGAGAGTTCAAAGTCATAAAGGGTCTCGAAACTCGCCTGGAGAGCTGAGAGTATTGCGGATTTTCAGCAGGAGAGTGGGAGGTCAGGTGTGCCCCTCGGAATCAGAGGGTGTCAGAGACCAGAAGGAAGGCCGAGGCAATGGGCCCGGCCACGTGTGGTGGTGGCCCGGAGGAAGGGCCTGCCATGGACATGAGGGTGGAGAGGCAGGAACAGGCTCTGAGTGATTTTACCCGAGGGGAGACTACTGGGTATGAGAGAGGGATCTAGAAGGAACCGGCGGTGATTCTGTACTCTCCAGTTGGAAGGGTCCTGTGTCAGGGAAGGGGTCTCCAAGAGGGAAATTGGAAGAAGAATCCATCTAGGACTTGCAAAGTGCTCTAGCAGTTGTCCTTTCTGGCACCCCAAAGCATGGAATTATTAGCAGCAAGACCCAAGGGTAGCAGAAGGTACCAAGTCCTACAGAGGAGAGTTGGGAAGAGAAGTGGGGAGGCAGAGGAGAAATGAGCGGGCCTTGTCTGTGACACGACTTAGCTGGAACTGGTTTTCCATCACTGTGGTCGCTGTAGAGGGGACATCGCGGGGCTATATTTGCCCCGACAGGAGACGGCTACTCAAAAGCCCGATAGGTTGGTGGAATAATCTGGGAATGTGACAAATCATACTTCTGGAAGATCCACAAAACAGTTGCATTACTTTCTTCAAAAGCAATGCCTCCTCCCCCTCCCTCCCCAGTCAACCCTGGAGAGTCACTCTCAAGAGGCCACCACCCCTTAATTCCCACGATCTAACTCACACTGATCTGCACATGCTGTGGCCTTGACCAGACTCAAGTAGGGGGCAAGTTCCTTTAGCCTAGACCCTGCGGTCATGGTCGCTGGCTTGCCTCCCAGTGGGGAGCAAGAGCAAGGCAACCCGGACTATTTGCCAAATGACGGCTTCCCTCTGGGATCCCATTGGTGTGTGACCCCTGCAAGTGGCTGAGTGACTTGTGCAATGTCCCTCGCAATGTCACTCCAAAGCAGTGGCGCGCTGGAACCAAGGGAAAGTTGACCTGTTCCTCTATCCTTTTTCATTCCTCCTTCAGGGTTTTTTCTCGGGAGTGGGCGGGCATTGTTAACACTTGCTCTGGATCTGGGAAATTTAGAGAGAGAAAGAGGAAACAGAAAAGTGATTCTTAGAGAGGACGCTGACCTGGTATTTATCTCCTGCTTCCCAAACTCCCTTTTCCCTAGACCCAGAGAACCTTCCACCTGCCCCAGTTCAGGCAAGCGGCTGGCAATCTGTCCTTCCTCATAACACGCATCTTATTTCCGTTTCTTCTGCTCCATCTCTCATGGTCTTTCCTTTCACATTTTCTAACCTGTCTGGTCTTCTTTTCTTTCTTTTCATCTTTTTACCTCTTTTCTCCCTTCTACTTTCATTGCTTCCTCTTAGGCTCCTCTCACTTACCATGATTTTTTTCTTCCTTCTCTTTGCTCCCTTCCCCTTCTCCTTGCCTAGAGTAATTAAACGTGTTTAGTCTGGAGGCAGATTTCTGGGTTTGCTCCACGCTCTGCCATTTCTTTGATGTTGATCTTCGGGAAATTTCTGAACTTGCCTGGGTCACATTTCCTCCACCAGTAATGGAAAGCCACTGATCGCATCTACCTCAGAGTTCAGGCCTAATGGTTAGATGAGATCATGGGAAGCAGCCACCCTAGGCTGGTGATTAATAAGCATGCCATAGGTGTAAGATGTGACCATCAAGTTTTAACTTTCCTTTGGAAACCCAGTTGTCTCTTCACGCATTGCCGACCTCCACCAATGTGCTTCAGAAATTCAGTCATCCTTGGCCTTGGCTCAGTCATTATCACTTTGCATGCAAAATCTAAGACATTGGATGCTATTTCTCAGTGAACACTTTTTAGTCAACTCACTCAACTCTGCCTCTATTCTATACCACAAAAAAGTCAAAACCCAGTATTTTCCTTTTCTCGTGCCGTATTTCCGTGTGACATCTAGAAAGCAATGCATAGTAACACAATAGTTTTTAATGAGCAATTTAGTGGCTCGCATGCAGGCTAATGGCCTGAGAAAACTCATGGATTGAATTTAGTCTCTGAATTCAGTGAATGGAGTCCTTTTGTTTTTATATTATGCTTTTGGGTCTTGGCAGTCACATGAGCCTATTTATCTGGATAACTTGCTACACCGAATTTTTTTTTTTTTTTTTTTTTGGTCCACATGTTGGGCCAACGCTGATGGGTAGTGAATTTTCCTTGGAGGTAGCTTTTTTGAATTTTTCTTTCTTCTTTCCCCCTTCTATCATCTCGTTTCTAACTCTAAACATCTAAGCTCTGTTGACATGGTGTGCCGAGACACAGCTTGGGGCACCCTGGGTCATGGAGTTTCTCCAAAGTCAAGTTTTGTCTGCAGCCTGCTATAACGTGAAGGAGTCCCCTGCTCCACATGCTTGTGTGCCCCCACACAATAAAATGGCAACCACACGGTGGAACAGTGAAGAGCGCAGTCTCTGATTTTCTCAGGATAAACAACGCTCTGCTGCAGTAACAAACAGCCTCATAAACAGATGATTCAAATCAGCAATGATTTATTCCTTATCCACTTGATATTCTGAAGTGAGTCAAGGGGTCCTTCATCTCACGGCTACACAATCTGAAACATATACTCTCCATGGCTGCCACAGAAGGAGAAGAAAAAGATGGAAATGCGTTTGGCTCTAATCCCGAGCATATAGGTTTGAAAGTGACAGTCTGCTCCTTGTCTGTTGGCATGTGGGTATTTGGTGAGTGTTTCATGTCTCTGCCCTGCTCTCTGGGGCAAAGATGGCTCAGTTCAAATCCCAGCTTTGCTCCTTGATGGCAGATTGACCTTGACAAGTTTAACTTCTCTGCGTCTCAGTTTCCTCAGCTGTAAAAATCGGCAGATGTTTTGCAGAGGCCGTGTTCACAACTGGCAATGTATCTCGGGGTTTCCGTGTGAATTAAGTTTATTATGTATATGAAGTGCTTAGGACAATACCTGGCACATGATAAGCAATAATAATTGTTTTTCAACACATGATCCTTGATCGAGGTCCAAAAGAGTTTGCATATATGTGTTATTTATTTCATGGCCAACCACCAAGAAGAAAGGATGGGCAAGGCAGAGATTGGGGACAAGCACGCTTGCTTATAGCAGTGATTTTGATTCCTCTGTGATACTTGGAAGATGGTACTACATGCAAAGAGCAGTGACTACACACTCCTGGGGACTCTGAGACACCTACTTGGGAGAGGGGAAGGGCATCCCTGTGTGTTTGGGGAGGGGGGGAGTTGTAAAGCTTCCTTCTAAATATTTCTCTTTTTGTTTTAGTTTTAGTTATTCATGAGAGACACAGAGAGAAAGAGAGAGGCAGAGACACAGGCAGAGGGAGAAGCAGGCTCCACGCAGGGAGTCCGACGTGGGACTCGATCCCGGGTCTCCGGGATCACACCCTGGGCCAAAGGCAGACGCTCAACCACTGAGCCACCCAGGTGCCCTACCCCTTCTAAATATTTCTGATGAATCTGGATCCCTTTGTGTATTTTTCTCAGAAGATGGTCCATGATTTTTGTCAGATCCCTGAAGGGGTCTCTTCCTCCAAATAGCCTGAAATCTGTGGTCCTGAACGCCCTGTAAGCTGACTTCCACAATGGGGAAGTAGAATTCAGGAAATGGAGGTCTCACGGTATAACAGACCTTGTATCCGTGACTGTGATTGGGAACATTCTACACCTCTTTTCTAGGGGAGAGAATCTGTAAGGGGGAGGGAGGGATTTTGAGCAGTTGGGCCAGGAGTCTGTCCCGCAGGGATCTACGGCTCTCATCTACCTTCTGAGTCTCCTCTGTTCCCACCTTCTTATTGGACAGATAAGTGGAAGAGGAATGGCTCTGAAAGGTGAACTCTATCTCTTGAACTATTCTTGAGGACCTGCAAGTACACCCCAAGTCTGTTGAGCAAAGTCTCTGGAGCCCAGATTGCCTCGGCTCTGTGATGAGAGGTAGTCAGAGCAGTGGCAGGAACAGGAAAATATACAACATTTATTTTCTGCTGCTTTCTCCAGAGTTGGCATGGGACAGATCGAAGCCTGGAAATGAGTCATTTTCTATCATCGTCCTACACCTTGTTGTTTCTCATCGCACATCCTTGTGGATCATTAATGTGTTTACAAGCAGATAGTTTCGTATGAAGCATTTATTTACCCTTATTATTAAGATGCATGTGTTTCCCTGGAAGCTTCAGCTTTGAGGCCTTTAAAGCACATGGTAAAAGCAGGCATGCAAAGAGAAGAAGAGTTCTGCCCACAGGCCATGAGCAGGTTGGCTCAGCATGTCAAATGGTGGCAAAATAAGAGGTAAATACAATTGAAAAACACACTTGAAAATTGTATTACATAAAATAATTTACTTCTCATTCAGAATGACCTTCCAGATCTCTTTGTAAGACATCAGCCCGTGAGCACAGGTACAATCTGAGAGTCATGACAGTTATAATAGGGCAAGATCAACAGAGTTACACGTCTGGATCCTGGAGTCAACTAGAGACAAAACTGTGGAACCATGTATAATAAAAGGGACAGAGGGGAGGAATTCTGGGAACGTGGAAAGTAAGACTGCCAGAGACAAAAAGGGCATAACTGAAAGAACCTACATCTTTAATAGGGTGAGATTTGTCTATGCACACTCTGGTTTTCACTGTGCAACCCCATCTTTTGGCTTACAAGCCACAAGGTGCTCACGTATGCAATTTATCCCGGAGAAACTAGTGCAATGTGCATGCATGTGTGTGTGTGTGTTGTGTGTGTGTGCGCGCGCGCACACACTTCAAAGGCTGGAGTTTTAGAAGAATGAGAAGAAAATTACTTCCTGGCCATTCATTAATAATTCAGGTGATATCCTGCACCCTCCATTTATAAAACAATACAATAATAAAAACATTGTAGAAAACAACATCATAAATAACGTAAATGAGAAATTTTCAAGTATTTCACGTGCCTTGAAAAGTTCCAAACAGTAGTTCTATCGACTGGTTTTTGTTTCTTGTTTTCTTTTTTCCTTTCCTCTCTCATTTAGTCTCAGAGGCTGGAAAGGTATACCTGCAGGCTCTAGTAGCCCTGATGTTCAGGGTGGAATGAACAAGGTCCTCCTTTCAAAAGAGAAACTTAGGAGGGCTTTTCAGTTTGCAAAAACATGTTTCCCACTTATAAAATACAATCCTTCCCTTGCTGCTGGTTTCTAAGTGGAGGCATAGAGCCCGGAGCCATTATAGGGAACCAACCAACCGAGTGAAGGGAGGAGCCTCATCTGATGTCTGAAGTCCTCGGGGCGGTGGGGCCGGGGGGACAAGATAAGGAGAGCACCCTTGATCAGGAGAGAGAAAAAGAGTAGAGGATAAGACTATTAACCTTGAAGTTCCATGCCCTCGCTCAGCCAGTATCTTACAGCAGGTAGAGCTGGCGAGGCCCTCCCTGCGTGTCTTCATTTGGTTCGAGCATTTTCTCTCCCAATTCCATACCAACCTGGCTTCTGACAATCATGGCCAAGCACCCAGGCAAAGAAGGGAAGGCCAGCAGCTGAGGGACTGCAAAATTCTGTAAGAAATAACCAGCTCAAGACAGAACTGTGTCAGCCAGGCTTAAGATTCTTTAGGATATCTGCTCCTTAGAATACTGTTCAATGTGGAAGCTATCAGTGGTTACGCTACACATGGAGTCCCTCGGATGTGTGGCCGACAGGACCTATAGTGTTTTACAGAACCAACTTTCCACAGGTTAGCATTCCTTTCTTGGCCTGCATGGGAATGGGCTCTGCTTGCCTGTTTGATTGCAGGATGAAAGACCAGGGATCAGAACATGCATTAGGTATGTACGCACACTCTAGTTATGAGCACCTAGGGTCTTTCCTATCTATTCTTGCAGAAATATATATGTATATATACATATAGACACATATACATAGAATGTGTATATATATGTGTGTGTAAATATATGTATACACGTGTATACATATATTTACACACACACATATGTACACACGATAGATCAACCTCATCTAAACATCTAGAGTTTAGAGAAAGTGCCAACAGAATACATGTGCTTGTAGATGTCACATGAAATGTTACCAACCAACCAACCTGAGGTCAAGCCATTGGGAGGAGAAGACTGCAACAGTCTTTGAAAAGCCACCCCTACAAAACCATTATTTGGATACTTGCTCACATGGCACCCAAAAGGAAATCTGGGAAAGCTGGACTGGAATGAGGTCCTGCCCTGATGGACACCAAACATCAAAACTAAATCTATTTCTTACATGGGAGTGACTCACGCACGGCAGGCAGCATGAACACTAAGCTACGATGTGGATAAAGCCCTGGTGCTTAATACAGATCAATATTTGGCCTCAGGTTTTCCAGGCATAGAGTCTTGGCATTTCAGCCCTCTGGTGTGTGTGAGAATCAGGCATACTGGGGGACCAGAGAAGAACAGTCTGCAGAGCTCTTGGCCCCTTTCTGCTTCTCTGACCCGGCGATGGAAGAGTTGGCCAAGTCAAGATAGAATCGAGACTTGAGGAAGCGGCGGTAGGAATCCTTTTCCATGAGGTTGAAAATCCTCTTCTGGGCCTCATCAAAGCAGGTTATCGTGGGCTCCAGCATGTTCCGGCTTGTCTCCTCCCTTGTGCAAGAATCCAGGTTTACCTATAGGGCAAAGACCAAGATGTATTGGACACATGGCCTTGTTGACAATGGAAGGCTGCATGCTTTGTGGGGAGGCATCACGTGCACCCTTCATACCCCAGAAACTAAAAAAAAAAAAAAAAAAAAAAAAAAAAAGAATATTTAGCTCCACCCTGGCACATGTGAGAGAGTATAGAAGGTTCATCTGCTCTGGGTGGGCAGGACAATCTCTTCATTCTTTCTCACAAATTGGGAAGATTTATCAAAAAACTCATTAAGGGAGATCATCTAAGTCATCTGGATGAAAGCTTTCTTCTTAACTGACTTATTTGGGGTGGTCAAGGTTTTAATAATCTCCTCCACTGTTACATCATTTCCTTTAACTCAGATGATCTAAAGATCCACACCACTAAATATCACTTGTGGGAAATTTCACCGAGACTCAGAGAGTTCTGTGCCGTGGAGACCTACCTCTTTGGTTGCCTGGACGGAGATGAATTCATTATAGATCTTTTTGGCCTTGGGACTTAGTTTAGAGGGTGATTTGATCTTCTTGTACTCTTCGCAGCTAATCCAGAAGTCGATGTTCTCCTCACTGTATTCAGACTTCAAGAAAGCTTTGAAAGCCGCCAGCCCACCTGTGATGGAGGAGAAAGAGCCACCCTTGTCACCACACTGGCAGACCTCTTGGACAGTGTATTTCAGGGAAATTCAACATGCTTGAGAGAATAAAGTGTGGGCTCAAATGCCTCACCCTTTCCTTCCTTTCTGAGGGTCACTTGGGGTCAGGTGACCCTAATCTGTTTGACATCTATTGGGTCCCAGTTATATCTAGTGCTTCTTGCTCAAGGTTTGCAGTCTCAGTGTTTCTGAAATACCCATGAAGCCGAAAGTAAGTTTGGCTTACTCTTGGCTTCAAAGCCAATTGCCAAAGTAAGTTTGAGAAAGAGAAACTAAGGCTGGTTCTGCAAGAAGTCTCAATATTTTGAAGTTTTCCCCTCAACCCCTCCCATGTGGTGAGAGAGATGATTTTCCACATGGTTTTGTATGAACTTTCCATTGTCTATCACAAAGCCCGGGGCATGGTAAAATTTTAAATAGACTGATGCTCCTGAGTCTGGAAGCCAGAAGAAACCCAACTCTGTCTGCAGTTCTTATTAGATCAAATATAATATGAGATAACTTGTCTATCTAGAGAGCTTTTGTCCTTCTCCTAGCAGGGAAGAAAGCCGTCAGACTTACATTCATGGCTAATCAGGTTTTCCAGTGATTCAGCCCATTTTTTGACTTCCTCTTGGCTCACCCTAGAGACGTGACAAAGAGAAAGAAAAACTTGAATGCCATGATACAAACTTAGGGCGAGAAATTTAAGATCCTGAGAAAAATGCAGACACTTATTTTCTATCCTCATGATGAGACCTATTCTTGATTAGGACAGTCTTTCCACAAAATGGGTGGAAATTTCAACATCTCTGACATTAAATAGTTAACATTCAATGGGTCCTCACCGAGGCCTTTTCTCTTACCTCTGACAAACCACCACTCTGTCCTTCTTGCTGTGGGAAGAATTGTGTTCACAGGAATCAGACTTCTGCAGCAGGAAACCGAGCCGATGCTTCATATCCTTTGCACTGCACAGAAGAAGAAAAAGAATAATCCTAATTAGCTCGTTTAAAAGATACCCTGGTGGCAGAGCTCAAACAGTCCATTCCTAGTAAAGGGGCCGGGGCAGTTTATTTACAAAATGGGAGCTGAAGTCGGCGTGAACAGTCAGGAAAAGGAGATCCCACTTCTGTGTTTGCCTGTGACTCACTATGAAACCCGGGGCCAGAGTCACAGCACAGCCTGCTCTGTCTGCAACAGAATTCTTAAAAAAAAAAAAAAAAAAAAAAAAAAAAAAAAAAAGATTGTATTTATTTTATTTGACAGAAAGAGTATGAATGGAGAAGGGGCAGAGAGAGAAACAGGGAGAAGCAGACTCTGCTGCTGAGCAGGGAGCCCATGTGGGGCTCAACCCCAGGACCCCGGGATCAAGACCTGAGCAGAAGGCAGACACTTCACCAACTGAGCCCCCAGGGACCCCAGCCTGAGACACAATGCTGACTCTCAGTTGGCCTCAGGTGGTGCTTCTGTAAACCTATCATTTTGACCAATAGAACGCTTTGGGGTCTTTAACAGACACACATTGAAAAGGGGACCGCTCTTTGGGTAATGTGTAGGAATTGGAGGGCAAGCAGCAATTGAGAGGGAAATGTGGCACCTTTCCTGTTGCACGCCACCTTCTGGACAGATGGCGGCTGTTTCCACCTGCCTCCCTGTTAGCAGAGGGACCTGCAGAAGCACCTTAAGAGCAAGGGGAAGGGCTGGGTGGTCCCAGCGTCCCAGGAGGTGGGCCAAGCGATTGACCTGGGTATTCATGGAGGTGGGGATGCAGCTCCAGCGGAGGGAAGTGGAGGAGGCCACAAAGGCAAATGCTCTGGCCAAAAGCTGAGCAACTTCAGGCTTGCTTCTAGGGAAATTTGCTTCTGCTGTTGCTACTGCTCTCCTGTGTAATATCTACATTCTAAGGGCATTTGCACTATAAAGGGCATCTGAGCCTTAAAAACAATCGAGAAGCAAGCAAGAGTCATCACTGCGGCTAGTGACTGTTTAATTAGAGCAGAGCTTATTTGCACTGTTTAATGGATAGCGAGGGAGCAGAGGGAGCAGCGGGGTGCATGACTTAGAAAGAAGGACCTTTTAGTAAGTTTTTAAGCTCAACTTTCTCTCTGTTAATTCCTCTTTTGTTTGAATCTCTTTTATTATAAAAGCCAAGAAATCATTTTTAAAAGAGAAATGTCACTTTAGAAGCAATGAATGGCTAGATGTTCCTACTGAAAGGGAGAAAAATAAAGTTTCAAGGATAAAAAAAGGCATTTTATAACAGCTCCTGATAGGTCACTGGCTTCTCCATTCAGGCATTTCTCCAGAAGCTTGAATTCCCTTATGTTTTTGGGCTGCCCCTAAAAATGGATTATCTCTTCCTCACAAGACTGATTTCCCTCTTCTGCTTCTCCGACTGCTCAGGGGATGCAACATCCTCCTCAATGACAGCGAGATAGAATCCTAAAGGCTCAAGTGATTCTAAGACACAAACATATTATGATCTGGTCAAAATAGACCTCACTTCACCTTGCCATGTACCGGCTCAGGCTGAGATCTAAGTTACTGAGTAATGCAAGTCATTTCATAGAGAGTTGTTAGTATGCTTAGCAAGGATGCTACATTTGTCCTTAGGACGCCATTCAACCATAAAAATAAAAGCCAGCATGACTTTAGAGGTCACCGGAGTCATGACACCGGATTTCATGGGCCCTGGCCATCCACTGCCTATTTGACCTTGAGCAGTTCAGGGCTTCCTGCAGCCTCAGGCACCGATGCTAGGGGGGAACGTGCTGGACTAGTTGATTTGCAGTTGACCAGTGAAGAGGGAAGAGCCATTCACTTTGCTGATATACAGGTTACCTCCCCAGCTTAGCTTCTTACCTCCTTGGGCAGACCTGTGCAATCATTCATCTGTCTCCTGCAATACTTACCAGAGCATAACGGTTTCCTGACACTCCTATATTTTGTATGGTTTATTTTAATTTATTTTATTTTATTTATTTTTGTATGGTTAATTTTATATATGAGTTAACCGAAGCTCAGACTAATTTGCTCCACTCAGCTCGGGATAGTCATGATGGAGCTCAGGGGCACCCCCTCCATGAGTACTTCCTGCCAGATCCCTCCTGCTTCACTTTAAGGCACCCATGAAAGCACATTTTAAAAAGAGTATTTTTTCACACCCCTGAATGACTGAACATTTGGAAGGCAAACTTCTACAAAGTGCACGGAAGGCTGTGCTTTCTGGGATATTCCCAAATTGAAATTTAAAGTGATTTTTATTTGCAGGGAAACAAGGGGGTGCTACAGCTACAGACGGACTTTCTACCTTCAACTGTAAGATTAAATAATAATGATATGCACTAGTTTTGTATTTCTCTTCAGCTGGCTAATATATAAGCATTCTCTGAAAGCACTTATTTATCCTTTTTTTTTTTAAGGCAAAGGCATATGAGGAGCTATGAAGCAGCTTTACTATTTTTTTTTTTTTAATCAAGGGACAGTAGACAAAACAATGTCTGCAGGAGGACTGAGTTGTTAAATGAATTGTTAGGATCGGGACTTCTCAACCACCACTCACGTGAGACATTTCAGGAACTGGGGGAAGGGGGCAGAGAGAGAGAAGGGGGCCTAGCACTGGAACTCACACGGGATTGTCACACTTGCTTATAGGAGCATAGAGAGTGGAAGGTACTGCAGCGCCTGTGATGCAGCCAGACCTCATTCTGGGGTGTCTTCCCCCAAACAGGACCTACCACCCGGTCCGAAAGCTCAGAGCCGTGTCTCCACAGACCCCCAGCGATGTGCAAATAACCGCGGCGATCGCAGAGCCCTGTGTGCGCCCCGAAGCCTCATGTCCCTTCTTACTCCGAATTAGCTCGGGGAGAGAGGGTCAGGACAGTCCTCAAAAGCCAGGTCCCATGGGGGCCCACCTTCGGGGGGTGGGGTGGGGTGGGGTGGGGGGCGCGCTTCCGCAGTGCCGACGTCCAGCTGGCCGTGGAGGAGAGCCAGCAGGGGGAGGCTCTCCTGCGCGCACCGGAGAGCCGGGTGAGCAAGCGGCGAAGGGAAAGGGACCAAGGGACCGAGAAAGTGTCCCAAAGTTTACCGCGGGGAGTGGCTGCAAATAATCTTACCTCCTCAAGCAAGAAGCCGGCAGGCCTGCGAGTCCTTTGCACATGGTGTGCGGCGTGGGGTTCGCGAGCTGGGGTTGGAAATGCAGCGGGAGGAGCTGCGCCTTCGGAGGGGAGCGCGCTCGGCCTCTTCGCCCTGCAAGATGCGGTCGGATTCCTGCGAGCTGCCGCCGAGCCCGCGGGGCTCCCTTTTATAGCCCGGCGGCGGCCACCCGGCCAATCAGACGGCAGCTTCCGAAGCCCCGCCCCGCGGTGCTGCCAATCAGCAGGTAGTTCTGGCAGCACCGCCAGCGGCGGCCCGGCCAATCAGGGGGCAGCTCTGACGCCGCCGCCCGCAGCAGCCCCGCCCCCGCCCCGGGGCGGCCGGGGTTCCGCGGGGAGGGTCTGACGCAGCGGCGCGCGCAGAGGGGAGCCTTTGCGGAGCCGCTGCAGCGCGCAGGCAGATGCCCCGGGTCTCCAACCGATGTCGGTCCGGGGTTTGGGATTTCTAGCAAAGGGGGAGGAAAAAAAAAAAAAAGAGAGTTTCAAACGCAACGAAACGCAGCTTTATCCAGCCTTTCTGCAAAAGCAATTGCAAGGAAAGGCGCCAGCGGGAGTTCCGGGCTGGGCTCATTTTGGGGACTGAGTCTCAGTGCGCTTTTTTTTTTTTTCCTTTTTTTCATTTTCATTTTCATTTTCATTTTTATTCTTATTATGTTTTGCATTAGAAATAGCATATCTCACACGGTGCAAGAGCTCATCCTCACTGTTTCCCCAGGGGAATTGGGCAGGATCACCATTTCCAGGCGGTGATTTGCAGAAGCTGCCTCCCGGGTTGTCCCATTCGCGCGGGGGCGTGGAGGGGAGCCGGTTGGAGGCCTGGCGGCCCAGAAAATCCGCCCCGGGGCAAGTGGATTAGCCACATCTGTAATCAGCCTGAGTGTGGAACACTTTGCCAGAAATCTTACTAGGAAGAGCATTCAGCCGAGTGCACACCGGTGGGCTCCCGGACACACGCGGGCCTCCTGCTGAAAGCCGCAACGCAGCAGTTGGGGACCAGAGGAGGCAGTAAATGAACAAATATAGAGACCCTTTCATATTTGCAAATGGACTTATATCATTATGTCTTAGGGAACTCAGATCTCCAAACTGGTATATCGAGAAAGAGAGGGAGAGAGTGAGAGAGGGAGAGGGAGAGAGAGAGAGAGAGAGAGAATACTTAATACCTAAAATACCTAATTTATGTGCATATTACCGGGGTTCAGGGTGAACCTAAGAATATTTGACCCTTCAGGTGCTTCTGAATACCTGGACAATTAGTATCTTTGGCACACAATATGACAGACTGCATGCCTCAAAGAACCATGCAGGTGTTTTACATCTTGTAGTTGCAGCTCCAGGACCCACACCAGAGTTACAGAGGGGTGTTGTCCATATATAGGAAAGCTATGCATGGAAGGAGGGAATGAACTATGTCAGACCTGAGCAGCTTTCTTTCTTTCTTTCTTTTTTTTTTTTTAAGTAGATAGGCTCCCAATCATAGGATAGAGGGGGCTGTAACTTTACATATAAGGAGAGGCATCAAATGGTTTAGATGGAGAAGACAGAAAAAATAGATGGGTTCCAGTGAGTTGCAATGGTACCCAAGAATATAGAAAGGGAAGTGATGAAGACCAATATGCCTACCATCTACATGACCCTCGACGTACCACGCTGCCCATCCCCTTACCCCAGTCTATGGCCAGCAGAGCAAGGAGATGGTAGAGAAATATAAAAGGGTCGCAAGTCCTAGAAGATATATTTAAGTCATAGGAAAAATTCTCTGGCTTTCTCCAAGGCAGATAGGAAAAAATTAGATTAGCTACTGGACAACTTTTCCTTGAGGCTTAACATGGAACAAATGCATTCCTTTGTGAAACTGACAGGTGTCCTTGGTTGTGTTGTGGCAGGGGACACAGTGCAATGCAAAAATGGCAGAGGCCAGCGGACCAAGAAAGGTAGACTTGGGAAGGGAGCTAGACCAGTCAGAATTGGCATCAAAGGGGAGAGAATAATTAAAAGGGATAGACCAAGGTCCTTCTTTGTTTACCTAGGCACCTAAGAGAATGATCATTCAGATAATTTTATTTTAGGAACATGAATGAAGACCCAATAAAAACTTTATATGGGTCAGAGAGAAGTCTCATTTGTCATTGGTTAAATACAAATGGTGCAAATAGATAAGCTGAAAGGGATTCAAGATCATCTAGGCTAACACCTTCATTTTACCGAAAAGGAAAAGGAGGGAAAACGTGACTTGCCAAGGTCACGGCTTCTTACTGATACAGCTGGTTTCTTGAAACTTGGTTATGTGGATTTTCTACTGTGCTATTGTATTACTCAACTGTCTTATCAAATGAGATAGACTATGTAAACACAGGTATTTCTAAAATGTAAAGTGCTGGGCAAATATTGTTTATTGTTAGATTGTATAGCGTAGATAACAAAGATGCACTATTAATTTTAGGCACTTCATTCAAGGAGACTCTGCCTGTTTTTCTCTTGCTCCCAGGCAGCAGGAGCTTCTGCGGACCACATCGTTCTGGTTCTCTATTAAAAATAACAGGTCTTTTTAACTTTATGATTACCCATTAATCTGTCAAGGCATTAGGAGGCGAAGACAGGTACATCATGATACCTTGACAATTTTCCACCCTTTTTCTCTGACATACACAAAAGATTTTTATTCTGTTATTCTATGATTTGTCATTCCTGGATAATTCTCATGATGCGGAATAGCTTCATTCTCAAAAGATCTACTTTTTATTTATTCGTTGATTTAAGACCTGTCTTTCGAGTACCTACTCTGTGACAGATTCTGTTTGAAAAACAGCAGTGAGTGAGAACAAGCAGGCAAGTCCCCACCCGAGCAGGGTTTCCACCCAAGTGGAAGGAGTCAGAAAATGAACACACACTTCCAGATTTTAACCCATGCCATGAAGAAAAGAAGCAAGTGATGTGACAGAGAGAAACCAGATGGCAAAGGCTCATTTAGCCTATGTGGTCAGAAAGGCTATTTTGAAGAGGTGGGATCTGAAATGAGATGTGATGGGTGAGAAGAAATAAGCAATGAGATATGCCTGGGAAACAGTTTTTCAAACAGAGTTAAGAGCGAGTGAGAATGCTCTGTACATAAATTGGGAGAGAACAAGAGGCCAGAAACTTAAGAACAAGGGGGAGAGTAGCACGATACAGAGGTGGAAGGGTAAAGGCCAGATCCTGAAGGACTCGGTCCAGAGGCTAGACTTTCTCTGCAGTGGAAATCCACTCAGGGTATTGAAGCAGATGATGGGCATGAGCTGGTCACTCAGGCTTTTGTGGAAGGATGGATTGAGGGAAGAACATGAGAGAAGGTAGACCGATTAGAAGAATGAGCACTTTGAATCCTAGCCCATGAGTTCAGAATGGATATTTACCTTACAAATATTTATTAGATATTATGTGCTAGACATCTCGCTAGGCTCTAGTAACCTAAATATAAATTTTGAAAAATGGACTGCGCTTTTCAGAAGCTTGTATTCTCACGGGGGAAGACCCAGGTATAAACTTGTGTATACAAAATTCAAGGGAAAGCACAGAGGATTCAGATAAATACAACCTTGGAAATTTGGAGTGGCTTAACAGGATGTTGAAGGAAGAATAGGGATTTAATAGGTGTATATATGGGACGCCTGGGTAGCTCAGCAGTTGAGCATTTGCCTTTGGCTTGGCATGACCCGGGGATCTGGGATGGAGTCCCACATCGGGCTTCTTGCATGGAGCCTGCTTCTCCCTCTGCTTAGGTCTCTGCCTCTCTCTCTCTCTTTCTGTGTGTCTCATGAATAAAGAAATAAATAAAATCTTAAAAAAATAGGTGTATATGTAGAAAAGAGAAGAGCATTACAATAGAGGACACAATGATAACAGCTAATTTTATTAGACACTAATTGTGCAGGGCATTTTTTTTAACTGGCAAAAAACTTTTTTTAAATGACTTTATTAGTTACAATGAATTAGAATGACATGGAGACCCAGGTTTTAAGTCAAAGATATCTAATTTTATATTTAGCTTTTTCTTATTGGTTTCTTTGCAATGCTCTGCTCTACATTTTTTTAAAGATTTTATTTATTTAGTTAGTTGTTTAGTTAGTTAGTTAGATAGTTATGAGAGAATGAGTAAGATACAGAGCACAAGCAGGGGCAGAGGGAGAGGGAGAAGCAGACTCCCTGCTGAGCAGGGAGCCTGACATGGGGCTCGATCCCATGACCCTGGGATCATGACCTGAGCTGAAGGCAGATTCTTTTTTTTTTTCCAATAAATTAATTTTTATTGGTGTTCAATTTACCAACATACCAACCATATAACCATATAACATATAACATTTACCAACATATAACACCCAGTGCTCATCCCGTCAAGTGTCCCCCTCAGTGCCCGTCACCCATTCACCCCCACCCCCCGCCCTCCTCCCCTTCCACCACCCCTAGTTCGTTTCCCAGAGTTAGGAGTCTTTATGTTCTGTGTCCCTTTCTGATATTTCCCACACATTTCTTCTCCCTTCCCTTATATTCCCTTTCACTATTATTCATATTCCCCAAATGAATGAGAACATACACTGTTTGTCTTTCTCCGATTGACTTACTTCACTCAGCATAATACCCTCCAGTTCCATCCACGTTGAAGCAAATGGTGGGTATTTGTCGTTTCTAATGGCTGAGTAATATTCCATTGTATACATAGACCACAGCTTCTTTATCCATTCATCTTTCGATGGACACCGAGGCTCCTTCCACAGTTTGGCTACTGTGGACATGGCTGCTAGAAACATCGGGGTGCAGGTGTACCGGCGTTTCATTGCATCTGAATCTTTGGGGTAAATCCCTAACAGTGCAATTGCTGGGTCATAGGGCAGGTCTATTTTTAACTCTTTGAGGAACCTCCACACAGTTTTCCAGAGTGGCTGCACCAGTTCACATTCCCAACCAACAGTGTAAGAGTGTTCCCTTTTCTCCACATCCTCTCCAACATTTGTTGTTTCCTGCCTTGTTAATTTTCCCCATTCTCACTGGTGTGAGGTGGGATCTCATTGTGGTTTTGATTTGTATTTCCCTGATGGCAAGTGATGCGGAGCATTTTCTCATGTGCATGTTGGCCATGTCTATGTCTTCCTCTGTGAGATTTCTCTTCATGTCTTTTGCCCATTTCATGATTGGATTGTTTGTTTCTTTGGTGTTGAGTTTAAGAAGTTCTTTATAGATTTTGGAAACTAGCCCTTTATCTGATATGTTATTTGCAAATATCTTCTCCCATTCTGTAGGTTGTCTTTGAGTTTTGTTGACTGTATCCTTTGCTGTGCAAAAGCTTCTTATCTTGATGAAGTCCCAACAGTTCATTTTTGCTTTTGTTTCTTTTGCCTTCGTGGATGTATCTTGCAAGAAGTTACTGTGGCCAAGTTCAAAAAGGGTGTTGCCTGTGTTCTCCTCTAGGATTTTGATGGAATCTTGTCTCACATTTAGATCTTTCATCCATTTTGAGTTTATCTTTGTGTATGGTGCAAGAGAGTGGTCTAGTTTCATTCTTCTGCATGTGGATGTCCAATTTTCCCAGGACCATTTATTGAAGAGACTGTCTTTCTTCCAGTGGATAGTCTTTCCTCCTTTATCGAATATTAGTTGACCATAAAGTTCAGGGTCCACTTCTGGGTTCTCTATTCTGTTCCATTGATCTATGTGTCTGTTTCAATAGAACCAGGAGTTGGTTCTTTGAAAGAATTAATAAGATAGATAAACCATTAGCCAACCTTATTAAAAAGAAGAGAGAGAAGACTCAAATTAATAAAATCATGAATGAGAAAGGAGAGATCACTACCAACACCAAGGAAATACAAACGATTTTAAAAACATATTATGAACAGCTCTATGCCAATAAATTAGGCAATCTAGAAGAAATGGACGCATTCCTGGAAAGCCACAAACTACCAAAACTGGAGCAGGAAGAAATAGAAAACCTGAACAGGCCAATAACCAGGGAGGAAATTGAAGCAGTCATCAAAAACCTCCCAAGACACAAGAGTCCAGGGCCAGATGGCTTCCCAGGGGAATTCTATCAAACGTTTAAAGAAGAAATCATACCTATTCTACTAAAGCTGTTTGGAAAGATAGAAAGAGATGGAGTACTTCCAAATTCATTCTATGAGGCCAGCATCACCTTAATTCCAAAACCAGACAAAGACCCCACCAAAAAGGAGAATTACAGACCAATATCCCTGATGAACATGGATGCAAAAATTCTCAACAAGATACTAGCCAATAGGATCCAACAACACATTAAGAAAATTATTCACCATGACCAAGTAGGATTTATCCCTGGGACACAAGGCTGGTTCAACACTCGTAAAACAATCAATGTGATTCATCATATCAGCAAGAGAAAAACCAAGAACCATATGATCCTCTCATTAGATGCAGAGAAAGCATTTGACAAAATACAGCATCCATTCCTGATCAAAACTCTTCAGAGTGTAGGGATAGAGGGAACTTTCCTCAACATCTTAAAAGCCATCTACGAAAAGCCCACAGCAAATATCATTCTCAATGGGGAAGCACTGGGAGCCTTTCCCCTAAGATCAGGAACAACACGGGGATGTCCACTCTCACCACTGCTATTCAACATAGTATTGGAAGTCCTAGCCTCAGCAATCAGACAACAAAAAGACATTAAAGGCATTCAAATTGGCAAAGAAGAAGTCAAACTCTCCCTCTTCGCCGATGACATGATACTCTACATAGAAAACCCAAAAGCCTCCACCCCAAGATTGCTAGAACTCATACAGCAATTTGGTAGCGTGGCAGGATACAAAATCAATGCCCAGAAATCAATGGCATTCCTATACACTAACAATGAGACTGAAGAAAGAGAAATTAAGGAGTCAATCCCATTTACAATTGCACCCAAAAGCATAAGATACCTAGGAATAAACCTAACCAAAGAGGTAAAGGATCTATACCCTAAAAACTATAGAACACTTCTGAAAGAAATTGAGGAAGACACAAAGAGATGGAAAAATATTCCATGCTCATGGATTGGAAGAATTAATATTGTGAAAATGTCAATGTTACCAAGGGCAATTTACACGTTTAATGCAATCCCTATCAAAATACCATGGACTTTCTTCAGAGAGTAAGAACAAATTATTTTGAGATTTGAGTGGAATCAGAAAAGACCCCGAAAAGCCAGGGGAATTTTAAAAAGAAAACCATATCTGGGGGCAGCACAATGCCAGATTTCAGGTTGTACTACAAAGCTGTGGTCATCAAGACAGTGTGGAACTGGCACAAAAACAGACACATAGATCAATAAAGGCAGATTCTTAACCAACTGAGCTGCCCAGGCGCCTCGCAGGGCACCGTATTAAGCACTGTATGTTAATAACTCATGTATTCCCCGCAATTCAGTTCCAAAGAAGGTCCTGCAGTGGTCCCACTCTACAGATGAGACATAGAGAGTTTGAGTAACTTATCCCGAGGTTATACATCTACTAGGTGGCAGTGACAAGAGGTCAGCTCAGACAGTCTGGGGTCTCTGCTATTAACCTCTATGCTATCAAGGCCACGAAGGATGAAAGAAAGTCCACCGTGTAGAGACCACAGAGATGTGGCATGTGACCATGGCTCTGGGACAGAGGGAGAGAGAAGGGAAACCAGATGGGCACTCTGAGACCTGAAGTGTGTTTTATGTCACCCTGAAGACAGGTTTCACCCTGTAATTGTTGAGGGGCTAGGCAAGGTCTTCAACCAGGTAATAATAGTGTTCTAGAAGCAGAACTTGAGGACTACTGTAGGGGAATAGAGAGAAAGTTTGAAGGCTAGAGCAATAGCCCACATGAGAGACGATGATGATCATAAACACTACTGGCCAAGGTTGATGTGACCATCAAAGGAGGTAATACAAGGAAGAATGTTCCTTAAACTGTAAATGCTTAGCATCTGCAAAGCATTGTTGGCCGCAGGGCTATAAACGTTGTTTCCTACTGAGGGACATGAAACCACACAGGTTGTGAGCTGTGTGTGGTCCCCAGGTAGGTTTCTAATTTCTCCACCGTTGGTTCAGGGAGAACAAGAGAAAACATTGCTCAAGCTCCTATGGGCTCTGAGACAAAGAAATAAGCTATTGTGGCAGGCACTGGATCCTTCTCCCAGGTATTAAGAAGGAGCCCCTCAAAAAAAAAAAAAAAAAAAAAAAGAAGGAGTCCCTCTCCCAAAGAGGGCAGGATGCAGGCTGGCTGAGGCTCAGCCTTAGGCAGCATTCAGACCATCTCAGATCAGCTGTTAACCACCACCCCCCCACACACACACCTTAATAGTTTACTACAATGGCTGGGACATCAGTGAGAGTTCAAGTTATTGATTTCAGGCCAAAAGAAAACAGGATGAAATAGAGAGGGTTGTACACCAGGGAGATGTGCAGGGACTTTCCCAGTGTCTCTCTTTTGGGAAATGTATTTTACTTTCTGCACTAAGCTCAGTGATCACATGCTGGAAATCAGAGCCCTTCACCCTGACACTGGACTGCAACCAGGTGACATATGGCTCAACTTCCCTTAGATGGTGTCACCACTCAATGAGCTGGGGAAAAAAACTTTCTTCCTAAGAAGTAAGGGAAGAACCAAAATATCCTTATCCCAAAGATTTCATCTTTCTTCTGCAGAGCTTAGCCCAATATAGAAACAGGAGTTTCATAAGACTTCATTTACAATGTGTTAGTGGAAAGAGATGACATGGTGTCCCGGAATGTGCTTGAATTTCACAGTCAGGCAGCCTTGGATTCTAATTCTAGCCTCTGCACGTACTGACTGGGTGGTCTTGCAAGCTAGGGTAAACGTTCTGAATTCCAGCTTCTTCATGTGTAAAATGGAATAATAATACATTTATCTGGTAGAGGCGCTCAGTAGTATTTGCTGAATGAATGTTGTTAGGATTATATGATCCAATATATGCCAAAGTTATCAGGAATACTTGGGAATCTCAAAACATCACCATTATTATCAGAAATATATTATAAATTTTATGTTGATTAGCATTGTGATCATTATTCATCTCTTTCAAAAAAAAAAAAAAAAACAAGCATGGGCTCCCACTTGCCCTCAAGTGAAAATGTAAACTTCTTAGCATGACCCTCGAGAACTTGGATGACTGGACCACAGTATACCTTTCATTCCTGACCTGTACTCCATTCATCATGTTCATCCCACAGTGCTGAGGATTCCCCACACATGTGTGTATTTTCCCTACTTCATGCTGGGCTGATGCTGAGCCATCCACCTGGCATATCTGCCAATTCCCTGCCTGTCAAACTCCCTTCCTCTGCCCTCAATCCTAACCAATTGCTACCTCTTTAGTGCTCTGCCAGCATGGCGCTTGAACCTACCCTCTATCTAACTCCTCTTTAACCCTGTGTTACCTTTTCTTGTAATGTTCATGCAAACATTTATGTTCTACATCTTTGTGTCTAAAAAGGTGCTCACTCTGGAGACATTAATCTAAAAAATACAAGAAGGCCTGAGGGCACAGTTGGTTAAGTGTCCAACTCTTGATTTCAGCTCAGGCCATGATCTTATGTGTCATGAGACAGAGCCCCGCATCGGGCTCTGTGCTCAGAACGGAGTCTGCTTGAGATTCTCTCTCTACCTCTGCCCCACCCCTTCTCTCTCTCAAATAAATCTTTAAAAAAAATCTAACAAATACATACAGACACCTTTTGTGTACTCAGTACCATGTTAGGCAGTCAGGACAACTCCAGACTCTGCACTTTTGGATCCTACATTCTGGTGGAGAGGTAGACAGCAAAAATCAAGTATATAGGTGAATAAATAAAATCATTATGAATTGGGATAAATGTTTTTAAGGGGAATAAAAAACAGACCAAAGAATGCCTTAAGAAATAACAGGGTGAGGAGTCCTACTTCATATTGGATAAGGAAACAAGCTTCTCTAAGAAGATAATATTCAAACTAAGACCTAAAATATGGGAAAAGTGCTAGTATTGGGGTATCCCAGGTGGAAGAAAGAAGGTGTACCAGCGCTGAGGCCAGAAAAAGTCTGATGTGTAGAAAACCACAGGGGCTAGGATGTAGTGAGCAGAAGCAAGAACAGCATAGATAAGGTTAAGTTAGGATAGAAAGATAGGACCCGAGGCGAGAGGCCTGACCTTTATTTCCCCCACAATGTGAGGGGGTGGCATGTGCATTTTATGACTCACATTTCCTGGCTCTTTGGCTCTTTTCTGGCAAACAGAATGCAGAGCATCAAGAGGTTGTGTAGTAAACTGTAGAAATTGTCTAGAGAAGGAATAGTAAGGGTCAGCGCCAGGCAGGAGCGGGGAAGACTCCGTCCCCAACACTGAAGAGCTCGTATTCTGGTGGCGGAGAAAGTCATCAAACCATGAGTCTCAGGAAAATGCTAGACATTCACAAACAGGGATAATCACAGGTGCTAGGAGAGCAGGAGGGAAGAGCATGAGGCAGTCTTGGATGTGAACTGAGTCTTAGAAATGTGCGCAGCTTGGTGTAACTTATGTGGGTGGTGTGCTAGGACCCCTCTGCTCCTGCTCTAATTAAACTCTGTCCCTGCCCTGCTGTTGGTGTCTTGAGTAAGGCACGGATCCAAACGCCAGGAACATGCTGACGGAAGTTCCCAACCACAGCACCTGCCCAAAGATGACCCCAAGGTGGGGTGGAGAAGTTGGTACCGATGGCTGGGAAGCAGCCTGTGGATTCTGGATCCAGGGCATCAGACAGGGGAGGAACAGGGCAAGACAATGAAAAGAAGAGATGGAAACAGAGTGCGGGCTGGAAGAAGGCAAACATCCCTGACATTGGTGCTTCCCACCCCCACAAGCTCCCGAAGCACTGTGGCAGATCCATTACAGCCCGGCTGGAAACCTCCGTCTATAAGCCTACCCTGAACATTCCAGTTAAATGTCAGCTTTCCTTCTTTCCTTTCAGGCAATTGTCAGGCAATTGTCTTTTTTTTTTTTTTTTTTTTGGAGTTCAATTTGCCAACATATGGCATAACACCCAGTGCTCATCCCGTCAAGTGCCCCCCTCAGTGCCCGTCACCCAGTCACCCCCACCCCCTGCCCACCTCCCCCCTTCCACCACTCCTTGTTCATTTTCCAGAGTTAGGGGTCTCTCATGTCCTGTCTCCCTTTCTGATATTTCCCACTCATTTTTTCTCCTTTCCCCTTTATTCCCTTTCACTATTTTTTATATTCCCCAAATGAATGAGACCATATAATGTTTGTCCTTCTCCGATTAACTTATTTCACTCAGCATAATACCCTCCAGTTCCATCCACATCAAAGCAAATAGGGGGTATTTGTCGTTTCTAATGGCTGAGGAATATTCCATTGTATACATAATTGTCATCTCTGCATATCCAGAGGATACACTGATTTGGTTTTTGTTTTTAGGCCTTACCATTCTAACCAACTCATGTGTTCTTTAAAGGTTTCGTGCTGCTTTTGCATAGCGTTAAATTTCTAGTAGTTCTCCTGACTGATTGGCATGGGGCACGCTAGTGATGGTGGCACCACCCAACAGTGTGCAACCTCCCCTGACAGCTCATTTGAGGTGTATCACCCTTTTCCTATAGCTGTCTCTAGAATGTGTTTTGAAACCAATTTAATTTTTTTTTTTAACCATCAGACCCATTGGGTTTCATGGTGCTTACAAATACAAGAAGGGTTTTTGGAAGTTCCAAGGGTCAATAAGAGCAAGAGCAACAATATCCGTAAAAAGGACAAATGGTGACACCTGACTGAAAAGCAGGAGCTCTGGCTGGCAATATGGAAGGACTAGATTATCTAAGCTCTTTTCCTCCTCAAAGTCCTTTTTTCATTTTTGCTTCTTCTTTGAGCATGCATAGATGGCACGCTAAAATGTACGATCCAGAAGGGTTGATTAAGAGTACAGTTACCGGGATCCCTGGGTGGTGCAGCAGTTTGGCTCCTGCCTTTGGCCCAGGGCGCGATCCTGGAGACCCGGGATTGAGTCCCACGTCGGGCTCCCGGTGCATGGAGCCTGCTTCTCCCTCTGCCTGTGTCTCTGCCTCTCTCTGTGTGTGTGACTATCATAAATAAATAAAAAATTTAAAAAAAAAAGAGGACAGTTACCGTGACAAGCACCAAGTGAAGTATGGAAATGTTGAATCACTATCTTGTACACCCGCAACTAATGTGACACTGTATGTTAATTATACTGGAATAAATGAATGAAAAAATAAATGAAATGTAAAGATCCAGCTCAACGAAGAGAACTAAGATGATTTCAGAAGCCAGCCTTAAATGATCATGATTCCTTCCCCTCGAGATGAGGAAGCCCCTAAGAGGCAAGAAAGCTGGCCCTCCAAAGTACTGGCATGAAGAGCTGTTATGCTGGACACACTCTGATACTTTCCATGTCTTCCTTATGGTGACTTCCTATGTACACTTTCTCAGTTTTGGTATTTGCACTTCTTTGATTTATATTTTAGTGTTTCTCATACTAGATGCAATATCTGACACTGGACACATCCCCTGCTCTGCCCCTCCACATCACCGGCACTTTCTTGACCAATGCTCCTCCATTCTAGGCCTGGACCAGCCTCTGGGTTTGTACTGCTCTGTTACTCTCAATAACTCATCACAACAGTAAATCCCTATGGAGCACTTGGGTTGTATGAAAACACTACGTCACTACCTCAAAGGGTAGGCGTCATTACTTGTCCATTTCACACATGAGGGACTTATGCACAAAGAAGCTAGGGGGATCCCTGGGTGCTGCAGCGGTTTGGCACCTGCCTTTGGCCCAGGGCGCGATCCTGGAGACCCGGGATCGAATCCCATGTCGGGCTCCCGGTGCATGGAGCCTGCTTCTCCCTCTGCCTATGTCTCTGCCTCTCTCTCTCTCTCTCTGTGACTATCATAAATAAATAAAAATTTTAAAAAAAGGAAAAAAAAGAAGCTAGGTAATGTGTTTCACGGTGGCATGGCTAGGAAACAATGGAGCAAGACGGAAGCTCAGGCCACTTGGTTCCAGAGGCCATGCTCTCAACCCCCTATGCAGCACTGCCTCTCATACTGGTTATGCCTCCCTACCTGGCCACGAGCTACTAGAAGCTTCTGATTTCATGTGTTTGCTTATTCCAATGTTATTTCCCGTGTATGCATTTTTACTTTTCTTCCAGGGAACCAGGATGATGAAGTCAACCTCTATCATGCCAGTGAATTAAACTTCCCATGTCTGTTTTAAATTTAATGACTTTATTTATTTAAAAAATTTTAAATTAAGGTATCGTTCACATACAATATTATATTAATTGCAGGCATATGACAGTGATCTGACAATTACATACATTGTGAAATGCTCACCGCAATAAGTGTCGTCCCCATCCATCACCATACAATATTATTACCATATTATTGACTATATTCCCCATGATGTACTCTACAACTCCATGATTTACTGATTTTAAAACTAGAAGTTTGATTCTCCTGATCCCCTTTGTCTAGTTTCTGTTTTTTGTTTGTTTGCTCATTGGTTTTGTTTTTTTAGATTCCACATGTAAGTGGAATCATATGGTATTTGCCTCTCTTTGCCTGATTTACTGAATTTCATGACTTTAATCTTCACTCTTTGATCACACTGCTATAACGAACAAGCCTAAATGAAGACGAGGTAAGAAAGAAGCAACAGTTCTGGAAGTCTTGTAAATTCATGTGATAATTCCCGCCAGGATAAATTCCTCTGAGAATATGACTTATCTTAAAAGGTTTTTACATTTGTAATCTTTTTAATATTTGTAATTAATCATTTGACTTGATGATTAAGGTGTAAAAAGTTATTGTATCTGTTTCTAGTCAAGTTTTAAGGAAACACTCCAAGAAAATCCTAAACGGAGAATCCACCCGAGAAGCACCCATCACGTTCTAGCCTTTGCTTCTGAGCCCAGTATCACCCCAATTGAAGGTCATCAGGGAAGCAGCTCTGCAACTCCTGTAGTTCTGACTCAGGCTCGTGTGTGAACAAGTAAACATACTTACCCATATCAATCTACAGGAACAGCTACCCCTTGTCGCACAGGAAATAACAGTGATTGAAATAGTATCATCGTTCCAAGATGTTGACCCAGAAATATGGAAGGGCTGTCCCACGATATAGAGTTCATGTGCCTTGATTGTTTTTGAGGAGCGTTGATGGGTTTTTGTTGAGTCATAAAATGGCCTCAGTCATTTTCTCTTAAAATAACCCATGACTATAACACTTCACAGTTTGTGAAGCACTTTTTTCTACATTATCTCATTTGCCTTTCACATCAAACTCAATATGTCCAAAATTGAAATAATTTTGCCCTCTGAAAGCCACTCTGCCTCCAGGGTTCTTTATTCCCGTCAATCCGCTCCTGTGATGTTTTTACTCTGCTCTTCCTCTCCAGGCCTTATTAGCTTGGTTCAGAACCTCTTATATGTCCGCTGGAACGGGTACCCTCATTGCTTTCATAAGTAAGAGTGTTCCTGCTTCAAATGAAGTCTTTAGCAGAGTTATGTGAAGCAGCTGGAAGGACAGAAGAGCTTTCCGCCCCTTCAGATCATCTTCTTAAACCTCTAAAGTTTTCTTGGAACATAGCCTCGCCCATTCGTTTATTATTTTATTTTCTTTTATTTTCTTTTATTATTTTATTATTTTATTTTATTTTAGTCTACGTCTGCTTCTATGCTCTAGTGGCAGGGCTGGGCAGTTGCAAAACAGACTATTCGGCTCACAAAGGCTAAAATATTTACTATCTGGCCTTTTACAGAAAAAAAAAAACTAACAAAAAGTTCTGGTCGTGGATCTACAATATAGCAATAGTCTACAATGAGCTTCCATATGAACTCTTCTTCCTCTAATTCACTTATCCAGCACACTGCAGTCATATCCTGCCTCAACAAGTTTGTTCCACTAACTTTCTACAAAAGAAAGTTCTAATTTCTTAGCCAAAACTACCCAACACATGACTTCCAAGTACCTTTCTTACCTCAATTTCCAATGTCTTCACAAACACTCTGAAATATTGGCTTTTCTCTCTCAATGGTCCATGCTTTCTTATACTCAAGTCATTTTTATCTAGGAAAAGCTTTCTTGCTTTTAACTACCCAATCTCCAAACTTGATATTGCTTCAGAAGAGTTTCTTGAGCCCACAGTCAAGAGGGATCTCCTTTTTTCAGTTCATCAAAGTACTTTTATCACTACCTATCATGGCATTGAGCAATTTCTATCATAAATTCTACTTATGCACACACACACATACTATGTTCTTTTTTTTATTGTCTTATAAACTCACCAATAAGAGGCTGACCATATCCCATCCCTGCAGAATCTACTGGTACCCAGTATTTAATAGCATTTAATAAGCTTAAGCTAAAGAGTTGCTAAGCAAAGAAACCTGTGATTCTGTGGAGTAAGAATTATTATAACATACATTTTACAAATGAATAAAGTGGGGACATCTGGGTGGTTCAATCAGTTAAGCATCTGCCTTTGGCTCAGGTCATGATCCCAGAGTCCTGGGATTGAGCCCCATCTGGCTCCCTGCTCAGTGGGGAGTCTGCTTCTCCCTCCCCCTGCCTGTGTGCACACGCTCTCTCTGTCTTTCTCTCTCTCCCTCTCAATTACATAAATAAAATCTCTAAAAAACCAAAAACAAAAACAAAAAACCCAAATGAGTAAACTAAGAAATAAGATGTGTGTCAATCAGGATGAATGAGATTCTACTACAATAATACATGACCCCCCACCCATCCAAATCCAAATGCATTGAAAAGAACAAAGACTTCTTTCTTGTTCATTCCATGTGTCCTTTTATATCTAGTGCGGCCGTGTTCACTGTTGTCTTGACTCTGAGACAAGAGCTCTGTCTGGAATATTGCTGGCCTTTTTTTTTTTTTTTGAAAGCTTTTTCTTAGGAGTGATATACATTAGTTCTGTTTCTATGTCATCAGTCAAAGCAAAGCACAAAGCCAAGCTTGATGTTGGGCAGGCAAGCATAACGTGTCCCCTAGGAGGGGCAGCAGATATTTCTGAATAATAACAAGGTCTATCACAAGGAGGTTAAATGACTCGTCCAATATCACACAACGAGCGAGTGACAGAAGAGGCACTTGAAAGGAAGTCATTTGACATAGAAGTCCAGTTTCTCTTTTCACTCCATCATAAAGCGAACCGACTACCAGAGGGAATCAAGCAGCGCCCATAGGAGCAGCTCTGCTCTAGCCTCTCTAACTGACCCACCAGCCGGGGCACTTGAAGGGGGGAAAACAAATGAGATTGGCGATTTCTTTAGGTCAGTTCCTCTAGCGTATCACAACTGGAGCATCCACCATTGTGGCCACAGTTGGAAATACAGGAAGTGACAGCTTCTATTATTGTTGATTGCTTTAAGAGGCTGCTAGAAGCTGTGAGAAGGCAGTAAAATGGAATAAAGCTTCAGCTGCATTACCCAGGCTCTAAATACCATTACCAGCTCTTGGGAACAGAAAGGCCTGCGGAGGCTGGATGTCACAAGGACTACGGGGACATATATCAGGCTGTGGGTGACTTTGCTCATGTATGTCTCTTTGAATGTACCCATCTTTCTATTTTTTTATTTTTATTTATTTTTTTAATTTTTATTTATTTATGATAGTCACACAGAGAGAGAGAGAGAGGCAGAGACACAGGCAGAGGGAGAAGCAGGCTCCATGCACCGGGAGCCTGATGTGGGATTCGATCCCGGGTCTCCAGGATCGCGCCCTGGGCCAAAGGCAGGCGCTAAATCCCTGAGCCACCCAGGGATCCCCCCATCTTTCTATTAATGGCAAAATTATTTGGATTTGGTTCATATAAGCAGAGCGGATTTCTGGCCATTTTTTTTATGGAGAATTTGGCAAATAGTTAATTAGCTTCTACTTTGTTCTGGGCACTATGCTGGGCCCTGGGGAAGAGAAGACAGAATTTCTGACCTCACAGAGATTATAATCTGGGACAATATGCAGACTTTAAGTAACACATCATTATGAGGGGGTTGAGAACGAAAAGAGAACAGGGTTGGAGCAGACACTCTTGGTGCTCTGACAAGATTCTCCTGAATCCCATTTACTGTTTCTGTGGGCTTCTCCCCCAGCTTCTGAACGCCTTCACTTCTACTCGCCTGCACCTGACCCTCTCATCGGAGGACCACCTTCAGGATATCAGAGCAGCTTTGGCAGCAAGCTCAAAACATGGGAGTCAAAAGTTTAAGTGCCGTCTCCCAGTGATTGGCAGCAGAGTGCGAAAGCCAAGCTTGAGCTTGCTCTTCCAGAGAAACAAAGCCAGAGCCATAATTCACACTCCAGAGTTCCCCTGAGGCTGGGCCTTTGATGCAACTGCACCCTTGCTAGGTGTCTCGGCCATGAGGATGCACCCCACAGACATCCAAGTGCAAGGAGTGTGATTGAGAGATGGTCCCAGCAACTGCCTCTGAAATCCATCACTGGGTTTGTACCAAGGCTACACTCCCCCCAGGCTGCTCCTAACCAGTGAGTGTGAAGGGACACAAGAGTGAGAGACACAGGACTCCTCTGACAGGTGCTTTGGTCTATTTAACAGTTTCAGCAGATTTTCCTTAGACTGGACAGTAGTCTAGGGCTCTGTCTCACCAACTCTCCTTCTTTCTCTTCCAAACTTAGAATCAGACCTGTCTTAGCTGTAGGACTCTCCAAACTCATCCTGACTCCCCCTACCCATTTCCTCCTATAGGCACCTCCCTAATAAAAATCTCAAATGTTTAATCCCATCTTGGTATCTGCTCCTCAGAGGCTTGGGACAAACACGTTGGGCTTTCCTATCCTTCCCCCCGGCCCCCAATATCTTCATCGTCTTCCTGTGAGCACTTACACAGGACTCCTCATCTAACATCTGCTTCTGGGGAATTCCAGGCAAGACAAGGACTCCGTGGGAGCATATAATAAAGAGAACCTAACTAATAATATGATGGTTTTGTTGAGATTGGAGAGAATAGTCAAGGCAAACAGGCAAAGGGATAGGAGAGGCAGGATGTTTCAAGTAGAAGAAATATCACCTTCCAAGACCGGGTAGCAAGACTAAGAATGTCAGAGTCAAGGAAGGGAGCAAGTAATGTGGTGAGAGATGGGGGAAGAAGTCAGCTACGGACAGTCTGCTTGGTCAGACCAAGGATTTTCAATATTCCCTGAGGGAAAGCAAGGATGCCATTGTAAGACTTTAAGCAGGGAAGAGAAAGAGTCAGATTTGTTTTCTTTAAAACATCCTTCTGGAGCATGAATTGCAGGCTACACTAGAAGTGTAGACAGAAGGCAAGAATGCAGCAGTCTGGGTGGAGTTAGGGATCTGCCGGCCACAGCCTGCAAGCTGGTTTCTGTAGGCCCAAGAACAGAGAACGTTTTCTTCATTTTTTAAAGGGTTGTAGAAACAAAAAGGAAGGAGAACATGCAGCAGAGCCTGTGTATGCTCCTGAAAGCCTAAAATACTTTCTGGCCCTTTACAAAGAAAGTTGATTGGCCCTGGGCTAGAGTGAGGAAGAGAAGATGGGGGAAAAGTAGTTGGATCAAAGGAATATTTTGGAGGTAAAATGATTTAAAAATTTTTTGATCTCTTGGATCTAGGAGATGAGAGGAAAAACTCAGGCAGTTGGATGGATGGACGTATTTACTGAGCATGGAAGGCGAGACTGGCTTGGGAGACCCTGCAAGACATTCACAGCATCGGGATTTACCTTTGCTCATTTTAACCACGTTCAATTCGGTAGTTTCGAAACACAGAGTATACACAGGAGAAGATTGCAACCTGTTCTCAGGCACTTTACAGTCTTCTAACAGGAAGAAATTAAAAGTGAAGTTAACACAATACAAAATAGTGTCAGATGAGTGTCAGAGAGAGGCACAAAATGCCAAGGAGGTTCAGAGGAGGAGAGGGTTTGAGGTCACATCAACCTAGAAAAAAACAGGAAGGATTTCATAGAAGACATATCCTTCAGTAAGCCTTGAAGTTACGACTAGGATTTCGAGAAACATAGCACAGCCTGAGCCAATCCCAGCATCCCTCTTGGTGCCAGATACAAACATCTGCAGAACATCAAGCAAAACTGGTAGAAAATTGGGGCAACTGGGTACCTCATTCAGCTAAGTGTCAGACTCTTGATTTCAACTCAGGTCATGAACTCAGGGTTGTAGGATGGAGCCCTGGGTCAGGCTCCATGCTGGGCATGGAGTCTGCTTAAGATTCTTTCTCTCCCTCTTCCCCTCCCCACTTTCTCATTAAATCATAACAATAATAATCGAAAATTGATTCCAATCTTACACACTACCAATTCATAAGCAGTGTTGCACTTAAAAATTCCTCCTTCCCCTTCTGTCTTATTGACTGTCATCTCCAGCAGCTTCAGACTCTCCCTCTATCCCATTTATGAGGGGTCCTTGGCATCTGGTTTCGTCTCCTGGAAGCCTGAGCACAACAGTGGCCACAACTCTTTTCAAAAGGTTGGACTTGGGAGAGAGAAAGGTGGGCTGGCTCACCTATTAAAAAGTGTTGCCCTTGTCCCAAGAAAATAAAGTGGGCAGCACAGAGGCCTGTGTTCTAGGACAATGATGGGAAGCTGGATGAGTATGGGATGAACAGAAAAAGACAGACACTATGTCCCAGGGTCTGCTGTGTGGACTTGTCCTACGAGCTCTTAATAGGTGTTACGGTGTGAGGCCTGCACTAGTTGGATACAGGAGAAATGACCATAGTTGTTGAATTAGAGGGGAAAGGGGCCAAATAAAATTTACTTTTGGTGAACTCTACATACCTTAATTTTCTATTGTATCATTGAAACCGTATTCAATTTTTAAGAAGAAAAGTCAAGTTATAGAGGAGACTATTTACCTTAAAGATCTATTTTCCAAAGCTTCCAGACTGGGATCTGAAATCAGCACACAGTTGGCCCACCTTCAGTCTCTGGGCCCCAATCCCCATTTCCCGAGAACCCCACTGATAAATGGGAATTAGTGTTCATGCTCCTACGAGCTACTGAGTCACCAGAGATCCAATTATGCTCATCACACTTTCCCCCTTAAGGCAGAGAGGGGGCTAATGCACTTTAGAAAGATTTTTGGTATTAAGTCTTGAGGCAAAGATATTTTTCATTTTACATTTCAGGTAATTGGGAAACGAGGCCACGATTATTAACTACATTTTTTTGGCCTCACTCTAAGTGAAAAGTGGAGTGAGCGCTAAGTGTCGTGGCTGATGTGAAGACAAAGAAGAAGGGTCCTAGCTTTAAAAATAGACACACGCACACAGTGACCTGGGGGCAAGGGAGGGAGGAAAGCACATTCAGGGTGAGCTCTGGTAACCTCCAGTGTTGCATCTCAAACAGTGATGCTCCGGTCAGTTTTGATTTTAAATCCCACCATGATTTTGGCTGCAAAGTTCGTATCTTACCCAAAACTGGAGTTGGAGGTTATTGACTTTGGTTTTATTTTTTATTACTTTTGCTCCTTGTCTTTCTGATCTGTCATGCTGGTTTAAAAGGTGGGATCGAAGGGAAAAGTGCTGACAGGGAAGGAGTTTTCTCTTGCTCTCTCTTTTTCACAGGCTCTACCTGTGTCCGGCCCTCTATTCCCCTAAGCTAACTGCCATCCATCCATGGACTAGGCATTTATTGAGCAGCCACCGTGTTCTGGCCCCTTAAACAACAGAACTTACCTTGTGCCAAGAGACCAGTGGTGGTGTCCTGTCCATAATGACAATGTTTTCTCAGTTTCTGAGATGATTTCACATTTTTAAATTTATTTATTTATTTATTTATTTATTTATTTATTTATTTATTTGAGAGCGCACAAGCAGGGGACCAGACAGAGGGCGAGGGAGAAGCAGACTCCCCACTGAGCAGGAAGCCCAAAGCTGGGCTCAATCCCAAAACTCTAGGATCATGACCTGAGCCAAAGGCAAATGCTTAACAGACTGAGCCACCCAGGCGCCTCTGATTTCACATTTTGATAAGGAATCGTGTCTTACTTTCTCCCCCTTTCAGAGAAAATGAAGATGAGTTTGCCATTGGAGATCTTTTGAAAGGAAGTTCATTTCCATTTGATTATCCATCCAAGAAAGCAACCTGGGGCTTATTCTTCTTTGTGAACTTTCATTCTCTAGATCCGAAGTCTCTCTGGTTAAGAATCAGGAAAGGAAGGAATGGTTTCTATAAAGCTTACAACCAACTCAGTGTGAGAGATGGTCTTAGATCCCCAAGAAATCAGGAAACATGCATGGGTCATGTCTTAGAGGTTCTGAAAACTGGCTCAAACCCCAGAAAATCCACCTCTTCCCTCCTGACCCAGTGCAGTGCCCATGTGCTTCCATATGCACCTTCTTACACAGGCTTCACAGCAGGCTCTGGGCTGGGGTGGGATGAGGGGAAGGAAAACAGTCTTAAGCCTGTTTTTCAGATGAGGAAAATACAGTCCAGAGAGCCTAATTTAGGGAGTTATTGAAGATCAATAATTAGTAAGTAATTGTTAATGAGTAATTATTAGTAAGATTGGAGTCCAAATCTTCTGACTCCAATTTCCGTGTTCTCTGAAATAAGGTCTCTTCGAAGCCTGGTTAGAGACCCACATAGAAAAGGCAGGGCCTTTTTTGCCAATGGGCATCCAGTTTCCATTCTGCTTTATAGAAATCAAGTGGGAAAATGCACCAGGCTATTAGAAATTATGCCACTAGAGCACTGTTGATGGGAACTGTGGGCGATTTAATCTGTTTGGAGATGCCGAACAACATCCAACAGGAGGTTGCTATGGCAATGCCACTCTTATCTCAGTGGCTTTAAACAAAAATATCTCAAGAGCAAAGTAATTAGGTAAGTGGAGCAGTGAGTCTGCGTTGTTTCATGCAGTCATTTTCCAATGATTACTGTTTTATTGTTGTGCCTTGTGCTCACAGGTCCCACCTAATATAGCAGTTCTGCCCGGGGGAAGGAGACTGCGTGTGTGCGTGAACACACATGCGTGTGTATGCAGCGCGTGGGTGTGATGGGGACAGTATCTTGGATAGCACCTGCCTCCAAAACTCCTTTTGCAAGTGGCACCATATGGCAGGCTCCCACTCGAGTGCAAATGTGACTGAAGAAGTTATATGTGGGACTGCGGGATACACACAGAACCTCAGGTTGGGCTTGTCAGAGGGTTCCGAGTGCATGTCATGGGAGCAATGTTCATCTGTGCCTTCCTTTTCTCCCTTTAAATTTAAGTGCCTCTCCGTGTTGCCTCTTCTAACTCCGTGTGACTCAGAATGTCATTTCTCAAAGCTCCCAAAACATCTTCTGCTTCTGTTTCTAATGCCTGGCATCCGGACCTGCCCAAGCAGGCATCACCGCTACCATCCTCACCCTACCCACTTCTCTGCCCTGGAAATACAGAACTCTCACCTTGAGTTGCTAACTCATCCCAGGCGAGTGTTGCCAGGGAGAGAGTATCAAGGTCCCTGGGCTTCCTTTTGCATCCACTACCAATGTAATGGAAAAGATGCAAAGAAATTACTTTTCAATCGGAGAAGGATAAACATCATATGGTCTCATTTATTTGGGGAATATAAATAATAGTGAAAGGGAACAAAGGGGAAAGGAGAAAAAATGGGTGGGAAATATCAGAAAGGGAGACAGAACATGGAAGACTCCTAACTCTGGGAGACGAACTAGGGGTGGTGGAAGGAGAGGTGGGCGGGGGTGGGGGTGACTGGGTGGCGGGCACTGAGGGGGGCACTTGACGGGATGAGCACTGGGTGTTATTCTGTATGTTGGCAAATTGAACACCAATAAAAAATAAATTTATTATTAAAAAAAAAGAAATGACTTTTGTTGAGAACCCAGTATGTGCTAGGCCTTTTGTCAGATACTTCAGATGTTTTCTCAGTTGGTCCGTCCTGTCAACAACCCAGAGGCGATACCAGGACTCATACAGGTAAACAACAGATCCCAGAATCACCCAACTATTGAGCGATGGAGCTGGGATATAAACTCAGGACTGGATGAGCCCCTGTGGCCTTACGTAAGGATGGGTTATATATTAAAATGTGGAAGGGTCAATAGCTCATCCTCTGCCCTGCTTTGGTCTACTGTCTGGCTTTTAAATCACTGTCTCTTTTACTCATATCAGCGACTCTCAACCAGAGTGACTTTGCCCTCCGGGGGACATTTGGTCATGTCTGGAGACATTTTTGGTGGAGGGATGCTACTGGCATCTAGGGGGTAGAGACCAGGGATACTGCTAATCACCCTGTGATGCACATAAATATCCCCTACCCTACAACAAGAGTGATCCCACAAAGAGTGATCCCATCCAATCCAGGTCAGTTGTGTCCTGGTTGAGGATCCTAACTTAGAGAAGCCATACAGATTCTCAGGAGCTGGGTAATATTGTGTGTAACTTTTACCTGTTCACTGATTTCTACTCAACCTTCAATCAGGTGGGGAAGTCTAGAGCACAGGCCCATTTCTGGGAAGACCCTGACCATCTGTCTTTCATGGGAGTCTTTGAAGGTGTTAACACAAAAGTTAAGAAACCCTAGTATAGTGGATAGACCAGTAGGAAATGTTACAACTGATAGGATAACTTTTCAGGGGACACATGGGTAATGCAGTATTTGTGTAGGAAGTCAGGGGAAGCTGCCTTCACAGAGGGGGTGACGCTTGAGACAAACGGAGTAGGTGAAATCACTTAAAAGCATAAAATTGAACAAAAATCAAAATGGCAGCACTAAGGCTTCAGCAAAGCTCGATTTTATTTTATTTATTTAAAAGACTTTACTTATTTATTCATGAGAGACACAGAGAGAGAGAGAGGCAGAGACACAGGCAGAGGGAGAAGCAGGCTCCATGCAGGGAGCCCGATGTGGGATTCGATCCCGGGACCCCAGGATCACACCCTGGGCGGAAGGCAGGTGCTAAACCGCTGAACCACCCAGGGATCCCCTAAAGCTTGGTTTTAAAGTAACCTTTCCCTCTCTTCTGCAAACCTCCCCTCCGCCCTTCTTAGCGTTTTGTTTCAGGAACCCAGTACCACTCTACAGACAGGACAAAGGAGGCCGGCAGCAAGGACACAATTCTTGTCAAAACCAGCTAGATCCTGTGTTTGGCTTTAAAATCCTCCAGTCCCTTCCTCCAGGCAGGCTTGAAGGCCATACCCTACTTCTGCTTCCTTTGCCTGGTAAAGCAATAAAGCTCTTTACCCCAAATTCTCTTCTGGTTATAGTTTGCCTCTGAAGCACAGGGGTTGATTTTCAACAACACAAAGAGGCATTCTCCCGGAAGACAAGAGGAGAAGTGGGCATTCTGAGAAGAGTGGACAGTGGTAGCTTTGTCTTGAGGTTTGAAAGAGTGTGGCCTGTTTGGGGAACATGGGTTTTTCAGTGTGCCTAGTACGTGAGGGAGCGGCAGTATAAGCTGGATAGGTAGCTAGGAGCCGGAATTTTTTTTTTAAGATTTTATTTACTTATTCATGAGAGACACAAAGAAAGGCAGAGACACAGGCAGAGGGAGAAGCAGGTTTCCTATGGGGAGCCCAATGGGGGACTCTATTCCTGGACCCTGGGATCATGACCTGAGCCAAAGGCAGACGCTCAACCACTGAGCAACCCAGGCATCCCAGGAGCTGGATCTTAAAGGATCTCATGGAACTTCAATTTTGTCCTCTGGGTGACACGAAGCTTACTCTACTAGTTAGTAGAGCATGATATCCCAGCTGAAGAACCAGCTGCCATTCCCCATCCAATAACATCTCTTAAGAATATACTGATGTATTAGTTTCCTGTGGCCACCATAACAAAATACAGACTCGAGAGCTTACAACAACAGAAATTTATTTTCTCACAGTTCTGGACATGAGAAATCTGAAAGTGTCAGCTGGGCCATACTCTCCCTCTGAAGCCTCTAGGGAGGATCCTTCCTTATCTCTTCTAGCTTCTGATGATTGCTGACAATTTTTGGTGCCCCTTGGCTTTGAGACACATCTCTCCAGATTCTGTGTCCAACATCCCATGACATTGTCCCTGTGTGTCTGTGTCCAAATTCCCCTCTTCTTATTAGGACACCAGTCACATTAGATTAGGGACCACCCTAATCCAGGATGACCTCATTTTAACTTGATTACATCTATGAAGACCCCATTTCCAAATCAAGCCACATTTACAGGTTCCGGGTAAGGACACAATTCAACCCACATCTGACTGGGTCATATTTCCCTCCTTACAGAGGTCAAGCCCCTTTGAACTGGGACTAACAGTGTCTGTTGGGACCTCAACTGAGAGGACACATTATCTCCATGTCCTTACGTTACTTTCTGAAATGGGATGAATACAATCTACCGTGTAAGGTTTTTTGGAAGAATTAATAGAAATTATGTCTGAGACAGCTGGACTGAGGCAACACTTCACAAAGCTGAACCTGCCAAGGTAAACTGTGGTCTTGTCTTTGCAAGATTCTCTGCCTGGCTTTTTTAGCCACATGAAATGCACCATGGAGCATTTTATCTGGAAGAAGAGGTCTCACAGGGAAACTGAGGCACAGACCCCATTGTCCTCATCACCTGAGATGATGTAGCTACATTGCCACGAGGTGGGTGCCCTTAGACTTTACCCATTGTTCTGTTCCATTGGTTTTATGCTTTGGTTCCCAAGGCTGTCATCTAAACACAAATGTTACCCTCAGCCGCATCCCGCGAGTCAGTTTCATGCCTCCTGGGCTCCAGCAAGGCACACTTAAAGGGACTCAGTAAAAAGTAGAGCTGTCTTCTTGGAGCTGCCATGAATTGGTTGTGTGACTTTCAAAGCCTCAGTTTCCCTATTTAAAAACTGTGATAATAAGACTTTGCTCTGTCTAACACTTAAGATCAGCATACAGAACTGATTCATTCCCGTTCTAACCTGGTAGGTGGTAGTTGGCAACATTTGTGTTTCTGTCTCATTCTCCACCTAAATACATTCCCTCATTTATTCCATAAAATTAACCATTAATTCTTCCTCGAATCACCTATTCACCTTGTTAAGGGAAAGCAGACACTTTCTTTTACAAAAACAGTCTGGATCATCAGGCATTTCCCCCATCCACCTCCGTGTACACTGGGTCCCCACTGGCCCTCTCAGGTTCTCCTCAATCCCCATCCCCAGCAGAATGCCTCAATGCCAAGTCTTCTCTAAGCAAAGTCACTGAAACTTTAAAAAACAAAGTAATACCAAATCTGTCATTTATGTAGATTGTTGACATATACCACAGGCTCAAGGCCATGCCCCACATAACTTAAACACCTCTGGGCTGCAAGATGAAATCTCTAACTGCCTGTGTAAAGAGAGAGGTACATACATGGGGAAATCTGGCAACATTAAAGAGTAGTTCAAGTTTTTCTCCAATTTCCTTCTGCATGTCATTTAGATATTCTTTCTTCTCTTTAGCCTAAAGCTCCATAAAAATCAGAAAAGTACTTGAAACTATTTATTTAAAACCATTTTGCTGTATACTTAACAGGTGCTAGTACAAGGATTACAAAACAAGCAAACAAACAAACAAACAAAAAAAAAAAACAAATATCCTGTGCAAATCAAGGATCCCACAATCTAGTTAGGACAGGATCAACCAGACTAATAAGGATCCACGGGGATGCATAAAGCAGTTGGAGACCAGTACAGTCAAGATGATGGCCAGTTGTTCGTACCAATGATCTGTCTCCATTCTCAGTATTTCTAACACCAAATGGGTGAGGTTTTTTCTCCCCACATCAACCAATTCTCCAACTCTCCAGTCAACTAGGTGTCCTTCAAGTCGATTCAGTTCTGACATTAACTCCTGAGAGTTAGTACAGACCCTACAGGCTAAAGGTTCAGTCCCATAAAATGTCCCCCACTTCATGTACCAGTTTTGAGTCCCACACTGCCACGAGCACTTCTAACTGAATGACTGACTATAAGCCACACGGGGTCCCCCACAAGCTCCTCCTCAGGTTTGATAGTTTGCTAGAACATCTCACAGAAGTCAATAAAGTGCTTTACTTTCTTTATTTACTTTATCAATTTATTACTGAGGATACAAGTGAACAGCCAGATGAAGAGACATAGAGCAAGGTCCAGAAGCATCCTGAGCTCAGGAGCCTCTATCCCCCTGGAGCTGGGATGCACCACCCTTCCAGCATGTGGATACGATCCCCAACCCAGAGGCTCCCTGAACTCCATCATTTAGGGATTTAATGGAGATTCCAGCCTATTAGACATCACTGATTATTGACTCTGTCTCTATACTGTCTCTCCTTCCCTGGAGGTAGGGGAGGTGAGGTTGAACATTCTAAGCTTCTAATCATGGCGTGGTCTTTCTGGTGACCTGAAGCTATCCAGAGACTTGCAAAAAGTCCCCTCATTAGAACAAAAGATGCTCTTATCCCTTGGGAAACTCCAAGGGATTTAGGAGCTCCATGTCAGGAAGCAGGGGCAAAGACCAAATAAATATTTCTTATTATGTCACAATATCACAGCCTACAGGGATGTGACTCTCGCACTGAGTTCTGAAAAAATGGATGTTTTCAAATGTGTCATCTGAGTAGAAAAATATTCCTAGACAGGAAACATCCTACGGAAAGGCAGAGGACATTGGACCACCCGTGCATTCGGGAAAGAGCAAGCACACTGTTAGACCACGAGGTAAGGTGGCATAGAGCACTGGGTGTTATTCTATATGTTGGCAAATTGAATAACAATAAAAAATAAATTTATAAAAAATAAATAAAAATAAATAAAAATAAAAATAAAAATAATAAAAATTTAAAATACAAAGAAAAAAAAAAGAGCAGTGGGTTCTTCTCTGGCCCCAAGCAATGATCAGAAACCGCAGCTAAGGAACGCAGGTTGGTCCCTGCAGTGTGCAGGGCTGCTGTAGCTTGTGAACCTGGGGAGTGACATGATCAGATCTGTGTAAAAAGATGCCCCTGGGAGAACCAGAGCCAGAGTCAAACCCAGGAGGCAAGTAAGGGATGGTGTATATCTGAACAAAGGTTTTAGCAGTAAGGAATTGAGAGAAGGCAGAGAGGAGAGGGGAAGGGACACCAGTCATGAAGCTGTGGGTGCAGGGAGGATCATGGGTAGGAACACAGGGCAGCAGGTTGGTCTGGGGAGAGCTCTGTAGCTGGGGCAGGGTAACATGCGCCTGGACGAGGGCTGCTTGGAGCGCTGCGCCTTACTCCTGTTTTCAGAATTCCACCAAATTTGATTTAGAAATGTCAGCTTTACAGTATCCTAAGGGGCCTGTGAAGGATGACAAGAGCGAGGCTCCCTCTGGAGTGTGGTTACCATGGGCACGGCTCTCCCCGTGGCTTGAGCCCCCTCCACCCCCTCTTCCAGGAACTCCCTTGAAGCCCAATCTCCCAGACAATGACTTCACTTTGGGCCAAATGGAGACCAAGGTATCCCATCGTCATCTGATAAAGACATCCACAGGGGGTCGGAATCTGTACAAACCGAATATTAATACGTACACTATGTAGTAAATATATGCCCACTTAATTATATTGTATATTGTCTGATTTTTTTTGTAAATAATCATTGGCAACGGAACAGATACAACCCTTAACGTGTATTTTCATGGCTTAAGGCAAAAAAAAAAATCAAATGGCAGTCATTTTTTCAGGTAAAAAGTATGTTTCATGGAAAAGGGCCAGGGTTCACCCTCCTTTTCACACAATGCTACAAATGCTGTCCCCCAGGAGCCACCCCTGCATTTTGGTGTGCAGCAGAGGGTTTTCCACTTCTCACAGCATATTTAAAAGGGATCCATGGAAGGGTTAGAATTCAAGAAAATTCATGATTTTACTGCCTCCTGTTTTTATCAGGAACATTTTAAAGAGAAATTGGCTTTTTATTTTCTGTGGGTGAAGAATGTAGTGACCACAAGGTCAGTGTAGAACTTCGATTCACCCTTAGGTGCTAGAAGATTTGCCCAGGATTTCTCTCTCAGTAACAGTCCAGAAGTCAACTTTTTTTTTTTTCATCTGAAGAAATGACTGACACCCAAACTACAGCCCTGCAGACACAGGTATTCGATGGGCATTTTCTCAAATAATGAACGAGCTGAGCCCAACTCATGAAAAACAACTGACAATACCTGTTACCAAAGGTAAAATTGGAGCTTCTCACTGAAAATTAAAATTTTAGAAAACTGTATCATCCATGAGCTTATAGATTTTTCCAATAATCATCATGACTTTTTGATGACATGACTGGTGATATTCAAAGATTTTTAAAATATTGTATAAGGACATATGTCAATGTTTGGAAGATCCACACAACTCAGCGTGCTATTATTTTCCAAAAGACCAAAATTATGCATGGGGGAAAAAAAAAACCTCAAGAATGACTGGTGGATTTTAATGTTAACAAACTACTAAAATTTCCTTGATACAGTTTCAGATTTACACCCAAAACTCAAGAATGACTGGTGGATTTTAATGTAACAAACTACTAAAATGTCCTTGATACTGTTTCAGATTTACACGCAAAAACCCTTTAGGAAGTTACCACTTACCAAGTCTGGGTGTAAAAGCAAAGAAGAGCAACAATTAAATGAAAGGGTTTTTAAATATTCCTCCTTTTATCCAACTAATGTGAGGCCATAGTCTTTGCAGATGCCTTGATCAAGACTACTTATTACCACACATTGAATACTGAAACAGGAGAATCCAGCTGCCTTCTTTTAAATCCAGCAATCAGGAGATTTGTAAAAATGTAAAATAATACCATCCTTCTCCCCTTTTTTTTCTGAAAAATATGGTATGTTTCATTTAAAAATGTTATCTTAAAAAATGTTATCTTCACAGGGATGGGTTTCTAATTGTTATTTTATTTTTTAATTGTTATTTTAAATAAATAAATATTTTAATATCTAGAATTGTGTTTTAAATACCATTTTTAGTTTTAACTTCTGAAGTGATAAATATAAATAGATATTATCCACATTAAAAAAAAAACTTCTGTGGGGGGAGGGGTCTTCACAAATTTTTAAGACTGTAAAGGGGTCCTGAGGCCCACAACTTTGAGAATGGCTGGCCTACATACTTACTGTAAGTCAAGCTTACACACTGTAAAATCAAATGTGTTCTGTCCTCGGACCTTGACCTTGACAATTCAGGATTGAATTGGAATGGGAGAGTGTGGGGACCAGCAGTCCCCAAGCCTCACTCTGAAGCCCGGCTCCCCTTTCCTCTCCCGGCACCATCAAGGGGCTCAATATGTGCAGGTGAACACCCAGGTCACACGTCCCAAGCGGATACCCTCCTGCGGTAAACAGCTCCCCTTTAGGCCTAGTGGCAAGTGCACCTGCAGCACGGCCACTGTCAGAAGGATGGACATTTCAGGACCCCCACAGGCCCTGGAGCCAGGCTTTGGCCCATTTGGGAGAAAGTGTGGGGCTCTGGGGACTCATGGGTTGGCTTAGCCACAAGGCCATGGGGCACAGGTTCCAGGTGAGCACTTGCCCTCTGCCCATGGACTCCTCTGCTCACCTCTAGGAGGTGGATGGCCAAGGAAGAGTCATGGGAGGCACCTGAAACACAGCCCCTCTTCCCACCCCCCACACCCCTGCCCTCAGTCTACACACAGGACTCTTTGGCAAATCACTTTTCTCTCCAAACCTCAGTTTTGTCTCTGTAAACGAAGATAGTGAGACTGGATTCCATGCAGCGCAAACTCCCAGGACTGTTTCGTGTTCCTAACCCAGAAGACACTACACAAAGGAAGGGGGCAATACTTTTTTTCCTGAGTAATCAAAGCTAATTTGAAAAGCATAAAACACTCCAAAAATTTCAGGGCACAGTAAATGAGATTGACAGAACCCTTTTCCCTCCTATCAGTAAACTGAAACGGAGAGACTCTAACACAACTCTGTCTAATAATCTTCCTCTTTACTGGTCTTCAATTCCAAATACTGATGAAAAGGCCTTTTTGTTTCCTATATCTCTTCCCCTGTGAATTCCGTCAATGAAGTCTTGGTGAAAGAAAGTAAAGGGGTACAAATGTGTCATCTGAAGGATAATAACATATGATTACCCTCGCCCAGCCCTCATTCATGCCACTTTCACCACCAGTCTGGAGTGAGAAAGATAATGGAATCCCATCGACCTCCACCACGGGAAGTCATCATCCCTAGATCCTTCCCCTAACTCACTCAACTAAAGAAAAGTCAAAATCTCTCTCCTCTGTGCTTTTCCATGGCACCTTATACTTCTAATACATACATAAGACTCGTTTTCTTTGTGAATTTTTATATCTTTCTCATCGTTGGATTATCAACTGCTCTAAGACGGTCACCGTGTTTTCATGATTTCTGTTCATCCCCATGACTGGAATGCAATCCATGTTCATTGGATTAAATCTGCCATAAAATCTCCACTGATTGTAAGTGAAATTTCTCTGAAGATGATGTCATTACACATTAAATTATCTCAAATAAATACTAGAGATGGTCCACTTGGCAAATATCTATCGACTTATCCTTCAAGACACCTCCTGAGTCTCTTCTTCCCCTGGTACATGAACCACCTTGTCCTTGGCACAAGTAGCTTTGAATCATCAAAAACATTACCCCTCTCTTATAAAACTTTTAGAAGGAATATTTGAGTTGCTACAATTTGAAGCAAAATCTTCCCAGGAAGATTCTTTATAATAGCATTTTGTAGCCTGTGTTCTATATAACATAGACCTTTGTAGTGTTCCATGGAAAAGGCATCTATAACCGGAGTAAAATTCGGAGAGGCTGCATATTATAGCCCTCTCTTACAGATTTTCCACATAGAGCAGTATTGTGAAAAGTCTATTTAAAGAGAAATAAGAAAACTATTTAAATTTATTTTTTGGCAAGGTTTTTTTTTAAAGATTTTATTTATTTATTCAAGAGAGAGAGAGACCACAAGCATGGAGGAGAGGCAGAGGGAGAGGGAGAAGCAGACCCCCTGCTAAGCAGGGACCCCAATGTGGGGCCCAATCCCCGGACTCTGGGATCATGACCTGAACCGAAGGCAGACACTCAACTGACTGAGCCACTCAGATACCCCTTTGGCTAGTTTTGTGGTTTTGTTGTTGTTGTTGTTGTTTTTATGAACTCTTTGGGCCAAGGGTTTTTGTTTTTTGTTTTTCTCCCTTCATCTCGTGCCTATTAACATACTAGGGAATTCCAGTTCTATGTGAAACACTATGGGAAATTGATAAGAGAAAAACCAATATTTTTTTTTTATTAATCCTGGCACCTCCTCTTTGTGCATCGTAGCCCAATCAATAGTAATGAGAAGATTGAATGTGATTTCTTTTCAAAGAATTGAAGTAAGAATCTGATCCAGTTTCCTTCTGGAGGGTTGGTTTGTTTTCCACTTTTTGTTTTTTCACAATCTCATTAAGCCCTGACTCATTTCTGTTCCCAACAATTTGTGAAATAGGTAGTAAAGCATTATCTTTGTTTTATAGAAAGGAAAAAGGTTCACTAGGGTTAAGTGACTTCCCCATCCCCCAACTGGCAGTTTGCAGAACCAGGGTTATAGTGTTGGCCTTCTGACCCATGAGGGGCTGCTTCTCATATGGGGCATGTTAGTTTGGGGGATGTGAATTTTTTGAGCTCTCTTCCTTTTACTGCCACAATTCGTGTCTATTGACTCACGTGGAAAATTCTAGTACCAGCTCTACAGTCAAACAAATTTGAGTTGGAATCTCAGCTCTTCCACTGGCATTTGGTGTGTGATGTCTCCACACCTTGTCACCTGTCAAAGATGGCTCCCTCATCTGGAAATGGAGCACATGGTTTACCTGCAGGGACGGTTGTGACGTTTCAGATCATCTTCATGAGCGCTGTGCTCATTCCTGGTCACAGCCTCTTCCCGGGAACTATCTGTCCCCAAGCAGTCCTGGACACAGTGGGGGTGGAAAGCTTCTTTGACTGCATGAAAATATTTGTCATGAAAGCATCTTCCAACCAAGCCTACTTCTAAACTTCCACCCTCTGAAATACTCTAGAGGTGTTGAATTCTGATGGCTGGGATATCCTTCTGGTAGATAAAACAAGTTGAGTGTGTATGAGGCAGGAATCAGAGGGGCTTCATGTGACCTGAATCCTCCACAGCTTGATGGCAATGAAGTCACGCAGCCTAGGTCTCCAAGTGAGACGGGAACGGATTGGATTTCCTGAGGCTCTCCTAGCTGTCATTTACTGAGCACTGGCTGTGCTTGGGCACCCTCCCAGGACACTCAAGGGCTCTGTCTCCAATCCACAACAACTGGCTTCGTAAGCATTATTAGTGGTATTATTATTCCCCTCTAACAGATGTGATGACAATTCAGATTTCACAGATAGCTCTCTCAATCATAAACTGCAATATGCATCATTGGATATACATTTCTGCCCACCTGAGCAAGAGCACCTAAGACTGGAATTGGAGGCCCAAAACTATGGCCAATTAAAATTTTGGTAGATTTGGCCAGGTTATCCTTCAAAAAGGGTTGAACAAAATTAATACTCCTTGATAATGAATGAATGTAACTTTCGTCCCACAGCATTAATTATATGTTGTAATTTATTTTCCAACTTGATGAGGAAAAAGGATATCCCATCAAGAGTGCTTTAATTTACAGAGGTTTAGTGACTTGTAAAAATGTCAGTTGGACACATGGTGTCCTTTTTCTTTTGATTTTGTGTTATATCCTTTTCTTTTGGGTTGTTTGTCTTTTTCTTTGGTTGTTTGTCAAAGACAACTCGACTTTGTCAAGTGCATGGCAAATATCTTTGTTAATTTAAAACAAACTGAAAGGCACCTGGTGGCTCAGTCGGTTGAGCGTCTGACTCTTGTTTTCAGCTCAGGGTGCTGAGATGGCATCCCGCGTAGGGCTCTGAGCTAGGCGTGGAACCCGCTTAACATTCTCTCTGTGCTTCTCACTCTGTCCCTCCTCCCTCAGCTTGCACACATGCATTCTCTCTCTCTCTCTCTAAAGAAACAATAAAATAAGATAAAAATTTTAAGAATAAAACAAACTGAAAAAAATCCAATTTTCCATCATTGGAAAATAAGTTCATAATTTATGGTATATCCATACAATGGGATACCATTAAGTTACTAAAAGGGAAAAGTAAATTATCTGCACTGATTTGGAAGGATGCCCAAGACGTATTGTTAAATAGGCCAGAAAATAGCAAAATTATATGTATAATAGACCCCTCACTGAGGCACTCATGTACACATTTATATATTTACAAATTCATGAATAGTAAAAAGACCTAAAAGTGTATGTTTCTAGTAAGTACAAATAGCCTTGGGGGAAAAAGTAGCTTTTATTTTTCATATTTTTGTACAATGAGCATGTATTACTCCTGTAATACTTTTTAAATGATATTTTAAATATTTAAATCTATAATATTTTAAATTATATATAATATTTAAATAATATTATATAATAAATAATATTTAAAATATCATACATTAAATAATATATACTATTGTAACTAATATTTTTATATATTATTATGTTAATTTATATATAATGTATTTTATATGTAAATATATATTATAACTTAAAATTTTATATTTTTAATTACAGTATTTAAATATTTTATAAATATATAAATATAAAATATAAATATTATAATTTTAAATATTATATATACACACACACACACATACATATTCTTTGTAAGATTGGTTTTACAAAATCATTTCCTTTTAGGTGACACAATCAATAACAGAAGAGCCTGGGATCCCTGGGTGGCGTAGTGGTTTAGCGCCTGCCTTTGGCCCAGGGCGCGATCCTGGAGACCCGGGATCGAATCCCACGTCGGGCTCCGGGTGCATGGAGCCTGCTTCTCCCTCTGCCTGTGTCTCTGCCTCTCTCTCTCTGTGACTATCATAAATAAACAAATTTAAAAAAAATTTAAAAAAAATAACAGAAGAGCCAGACTCTGTGTCCTACTCCATGCTGCCCCTGAGCAGAAACAAGATTTTTCTGCAGCATAGTAAAGTTTCCAATTCAGGCTTTGATGGCCTTCCCGCTGTCTAGGAGGGAAGGTGGGGGCTGAGAAGACACTAGAAGATTGCAGCATCATTAGTGACGAGGTGCACAGTGTTTTCTATTACTCATGATGATAACATCAGCTCTTGTTATCTTGTAAAACAGAGGCTTTTGAGAAATGGCATTTCCAAGGTTGAATTCAAGGTACTTCAACTGCGAGTAAGAATGAATGGACAGGAGGGGACAAATTCTTCAGGAAGGAGAAAAGAGGATAGATGATTCTAGAAGCAGAGGTTAAATGAATCATGGCTAATGAACATAGTGGCAAATTACATGTGGGGATCATCACGCCTACCACCCCTTTGCAAAGGACCTTGGGGAGCAAGAGGACCACCTGTTTCTCAGGAGGCAATAAAATAAATTCCCTTGTTTTTCAAACTCGTTGAAAGTGACTTAAATAAGATAGAGCTTAGGGATACCTGGGTGGCTCAACGGTTGAGCGTCTGCCTTCAGCTCAGGGCATGATCCCGGGATCCAGGATCAAGTCCCACATCGGGCTCCTTGCATTAAGCCTGCTTCTCCTCTGCCTGTGTCTCCACCTCTCTCTCTCTCTCTCTGTGTCTCCCATGAATAAAAAAATAAAATCTTACAAAAAAAAAGAGTTAAAATTTGCTCTCATGTAAGAGAACTTTGGAGATGGTGGCCCAAAGCTGAAGCCAAGAGACTCGAGTTCCTTCTGTAGTTTTGACCTGCCTTCGTTTGTCCATGGCCTTCGCGCTCAGGGTTGCCTTGAGGTGCTTCAGGCTGGTGGCTCAACCACGGCCACCATATTTAAATTACAGGCAGAATGAAAGAGGAAAAGGCAAGGTCCAGAAAATATCCTCTCTTGAAGAGTGTTCCTGAAGTTCTCCTAAAAGATGACATACTTTCAAAGAAACTGAGGGTATAATGTTTTATTTAGTTATAGGGCTGCCCCAAATAAAAATGTGGTTCTGTGAATAAGGACAAAGGAAAGAACTGCTATTGGGTGGGCAATCAGCAGTCTCTGCCACCAATAGCTAACACAGAGTTAACATCACTAACAGTCCATAGCTGGTGCACACCCATAGTGTCTACAATTAAAGTAAGCATTTGGGGCTGGTGGTGTAACTACTTTGTCCTTTATTTTATTTTATTATTTAATTTAATTTAATTTAATTTAATTTTTGAGAGAGAAAGAGAGCACATGTATGAGTGGGGGCAGGGAAGAGGAGAGGGGGAGAGAGAATCCAAAGCAGGCTCCACACCCAGGGCAGATCCCATAACTCTGAGATCATGACCTGAGTCAAAATCAAGAGTCCCATGCTCAACAGAGTGAGCCACCCAGGTGCCCTGTCCTTCATTTTAGGTATGAAATAACACAGACTTATGGAAATCAATAAGTAGCAAGACCAGGATTTGAACCAAGCAGGGTCAGAACAGCTTATATAAATGAACTTCCTTCCAGTGCCAGGACTGAAGACTCTCACATATCATTTTACTGAATTTTCAAAATACCAATAGGATTTCTTGAACTTTAAAAATGAGGTTGTCAGTTATTCGATAGAATTGCTGATGGTATCAGTTGTATATTTGGAGACAGACATTTTACTAACGGGACCAGATTGTTAGTTGGCATTTTATTCACTAAAATCTCATCAAATACAGCCTCAAGCCTTTATTTCATTGATATTTTGCTCTTAATGGAGAAACTTCCTTTTGGTGTAAAGGAGATTGTGTATATTTATTGACTTGTCCTTCATTCATTCATTGCATGTTAAAATTTTGGATTGCTCACCATGTGCTAAGACGAGGTTCCAGTCAAGGATCTGGGAGTACAAAGGTAAATAAGATAGAGTCCCTACCCTCAAAACTCAGAGTTAGAGGGGTGGGTTTTAAGCACCAAAGTAAGAATTACATTTTGTATCCAACCCTGTACCCCACACAGATAAGAATGCACATACAACACAGTCAAATTTCATCAAACAACACTTAATCTATAGTAAGTGGGTAGTGTACTCTGGTATTATCTGTTCTTCTCCACACGACTATATTCCTGTTCTAGTCTATTCTATCTCAATTGTTTGATTGCTTTTTACACAATGAATGCTCCAACTAACATTATTTCAAGACACTAATGGGTTGTGACCTGTAATTTGAAAACCACTGGTCAATGGCAAGAGAAATGCAACTGAATAGATAAATTCAGTGCAATACGGGAATACTCTAAAAGCCATAGAGATCACGAGTTCTTAGACCTTAAAGAAAGAGGCTAATTCTTCCTGGGAGATGTTAGGGCAGGGAACATGAGGGTGAACTCTGAACTGAGCCTTGAGAGACGAGAAGGAAACTTCCAGGTGGAAAATTGGAGAAAGGATGCTCCAAGTGAAGGAAGAAGCATGAGTAGGTGTGAGGGTACAGTAGAAAGCAGCTGGGCCCCAGGCATCACAGGTGGTCAGGGGAGAACGCTAGCTTGGACTCATCAGGCCAAGGACAAGCAAGCCTATGTCAGCTGGAGACCCCTGAGGGCTCAGATGCAGCTAATTCACTCATCAATCAACCTGGTCTTTACATCTGGCAGCCACGTGCACTGCCCATCTGCCCGGCGCCAGGGACCTGTTACTGGTGCTAAAGTCATGGAGGAGAGCAAGGCTCAACCTTAATCTTGACAGAGCGATTTAAAGAAGAAGATGGGGGCACCTGGGTGGTTCAGTGGTTGAGCGTCTGCCTATGGCTCAGGGTGTGATCCTGGGGTTCTGGGATCGAGTCCCGCATGGGGATCCCCACATGGAGCCTGCTTCTCCATCTGCCTGTGTTCCTGCCTTTCTCTCTCTCTGTGCCTCTCATCAATAAATACACAAAATCTCAAAAAAAAAATTAAAAAAGAAGATGGACACATACACAAGTCATTCTTGTGCCCTGTGATTAGCTCTTGAATAGTGGGATGCCCAGAGTACAGTGGATGTGCAAGGCTAAAAGACACAGGGTCCTGTTCATGACAGCAGGGACAGCTCCTTGGGACTGAGTGTAGAAACATACGTAATAGGAGCTTCAGCTTCTTGCAAGGTCCTGGTTGTGTGATGGTCATTCCCACACCCTGCTGGTGGGAGTCTAAATTGACATTACATTTCTGGAAAGGAACCTGGCAACATGTTTCCATACGTTTAAAAATATGCCACACAGCATCACTCGTACGAGGTCTTCTGACACGTAATTCAGAGACCTAGGCCTCATGTGGCCACTACATCTCCCCTTGGTGTTGTGTTCAGAAAATAAAATCTGGCAACCAAATGGATTTGAAATCGGTCCCAATCTGAATCCTATCTCTGGAGGAAGCACTAAGAGATCCAGCGAGGCCTCCTTTAGATCTGCTATGACACATCAGAAAAGCGCGACGGGGTTTATCGTGTCTGTGCTCCATGCCAGGGTGAAAGCTTGGAGTGGGGCAGGCACGCAGAGGGAGGAGAGGACAAAGCTATCCAGAAATTAAACTCACTTGGTATAAGTCAGAGCAGAGAGCCAAAGCTGGCCAGCCGCGAGGATGTGATCTCCTTGGAAACTTATCTGACACTAGGGCTTTTTACTTCCATGGGGTGTGAGAACAGGGAGAGAAAGTTAAGAAAAATCTTACTTAAATTCCCTCAGTTAACATTTGGATTTCACTTATAAAGATGAAAAACTGATCCAAATGTGCCAAGTAATGATTAATTAAATGGTCTGTTCTCATGGTACGATATTTGCATTCATTGACTGTCGTACTGTAGGAAAAAATTGTTAAGGAAATGGGAAAAGCAGGATATAAGAATATAAAAAAGAATAGTCAAGGAGAAAAGAATAGTAAAAAGCATGTCAAAATATTAACGTGAAATATTTTTATCGTATTCTTTTCTCACTTTTACTTTATTCCTGCATTTCCTTGTCTTTAAGCTTTATTTATTGATTTATTTGTTTTGAAGATTTTATTTATTTATTCATGAGAGACACACAGAGAGAGGCAGGGACATAGGCAGAGGGAGAAGCGGGCTCCTCACAGGGAGCCCGATGTGGGACTCGATCCCAAGACCAGGATCACGACCTGAGCCAAAGGCAGATGTTCAACCGCTGAGCCACCCAGGTGTCCCAGCCACCCAGGTGAGTTTTATTTATTTAAGTAATCTCTACATCCCACGTGGGGCTTGAATTCACCACCCAGAGGTCAAGAATCATAAGCTCTTTCGACTGAGCCAGCCAAGCACCTCTACTTTTTTGTATTTCTACATTGCCCATAATGAACATGTATTCCTTCCTGTATGCAGAAATTTGTTTTTTATTTATTTTTATTTTTTTATTTTTATTTTTTTTAGAAATTTGTTTTTTAAAGCCATTGCCTGGACAAGAGATATTACCAAAATTTAGAATTAGGAAATAATTATAAGGACTGGTTTTAACCTTTTAGAAGCCTCGTAGGCTTTATAATTGCATTTGTTGTAGAAAGTGGAGCCCAGGAAGCTGGCACGATAATAGGTATATTATATAATATTTGAGCAGGAGACATTGGTTGTTGAACGGTGATATTTTAAAAGGGTCCTCTGGGGGCACCTGGGTGGCTCAGTTTGCTAAGTGTCTGCTTTTGGCTCAGGTCATGGTTGCAGGGTCCTGGGATCGAGCCTCTCTGCTTGGGTAGGAGTCTGCTTCTCCCTCGTGCTCTCTCTCTGTCTCTCTCAAATAAATAAAGAAAATCTTTAAAAAAATACATACGTACATAAAGTGTCCTCTAGTCAAGTGCTTATTTTGCATCAGTTACTTAAAAGCAGGACTGCGTGGAGCCTCTCGCAGTAGTAGTCACAATATCCACAAGGGAACCTTTTATGTTTTTAGTCTTCGCAGCAATCTTATGAGTTGAATATCGTCCACATGTGCCAGATAAGAAAAGTTAGTTTTGTGGTGATTAAGACATTTACGCAGATCCACAGATAATGGACGGAGCCAGGATGCAAGCCCACACTTGTCCCTTCGGCTAGGCTAAGTAGCTGCACTGGCAGAAAGCATCAGGTCATCTGCAGTAAGAGAAAAGCAAAAGCTTAGGGATAAGCAGTTATAATATGGGCTAAAAATTCACAGAAAAGCAATCCTCTACTTCTTTCTTTTCCATGGAGCAGCGAGGAGTATGAAGCAGAAAGTTCTAAATTTTTAACACAATCCTTGAGAGTTTTGTTTGTTTTGTTTTTTCGTGGAAAATTTTCTATTAATACCACAGGAGTTGCAGGCAGCTCCTAGAAGACAGCTTAAAACTTGATAGGTTGAAATTTAAGCTGATAATGTACCTTGGAAAGAGCCGGACTTGATCACGCCTACCAGTCCCTTCTCCCAGTGGCTTCCAGCTCTAATCATTGAGGCCTGTCACGTGAAATCCTGTCCCGCTCAGTCATTAAGCCCATGTTGGCCGGCCTGACAGATGTGAGTCGGGAGCATGACCACCAAATCCACCGCCCCTCCTTCCAAATGATACGGGTTCAGCCCCGTTTCTACGGATCTGACTTGCTTTTCCTTTCCAAACTCTTCTTTACTAGGGCAGCCCTCCACTCCAGCTTGGCGGAGACTTGACCTGTTCTCCCAAACCCCTCAAGATGTCCCTGTCCACCTTGACCATGCCATATTGCTCCGTCAACATCCACCTTTCCTTTCCCTGCCCTTGAGAACACCCACTGCTCTGATGGCCTCACCCAATGATGAGCCCTGTCTCCTTAACACCTCCCCCCCCCCCCCCCCCCCCAGAAATCGGCTCAACCTGTTCCAAGCACTCCCAACAGGAACCAGGGCTAATCTCCATTCATTATTCCTTCTCCTTCTCATACTTCTTTAATGTGGGTGTCATGCAACAGAGTCAGTTGGAATTAAGGAATAGCCCTCAATTTCAATAAATATCTTCCAACTTTCCACTGTGATCTAGACATTGTGCTAAGTCCCGTGGGTTATGGGAATGCCCCAAGGATACTCTCACCCTTATTGTGAGGGAGTTCACTGACTTTTCAGTAAAGAAAAAGAAAAATGGGTAAAAGTAATTCTAAGACATGTTAAAATGAAGACATGTTAAATGCGGTTTGGAAATGAAGAACAAGGAATAATCGTTTTGTCCAGGGCCATCAAGAGAGCTTTTTGGAGAAGGAAAGATTTGAGCTAAGCTTTGAAGAAGGGGTAAACTAGATACAGGTGGAGAAAAAAATTCTAGGCTCTGATAAGGAAAAAGTGAACATGCAAGATGGTGTATGGTCTTGAGAATTTACTGTATGATTGGGAGCAAAGGCTCTTGGAGGGGAGCTACAGGACAATCTGGAAAGCTAGCTTTGTGCTTGATCTTGTAGAAACCTAAACATCATGGTAAGGACTGTGGGTTTTGTGATTTAGGGGAGTTACTGTGGGGTTGTGAGCACAGGGCGTGTGATGCTCCCTAACCATTCTCGAGGGCTTTTCCATTCACACAGGGGGTCTATGAGTATAAGCAAATGACTTGGGATAGCAGAGAGGATGGACGGGAGGGAGGAAGACTAGAGACAGGGAACCGTGAGCAAAGAGAGAGGATATGAGTCCCAACAGAGCAGAGGCAGTGGGAACTAACAGCTATCACCACCCTGGGCAGAGAATCTCCACAACCTACCTGCAACCTGATTTAGAGGACCAGGTGACAGGCTGCTGCAGTCGAGGTTGCCAAACATTTCCTATTAAGGTCCTCACTCTGGATGCTCATATTTACTCATCCTGGTCCCAGTTTCTGAGAGGTAATCTCAGATCCAAGGCAGCTTTTAGGAAATAGTTTTTTTTTTTCAGTTTCATTTGCATAATGTCAAAAAGAATCAAAGCCATATTTCTATTGGGAGGGGAAAAAAAGAAGAGGGGAAAAAAAGTTACTCTTTGTTTAAATATCCAAAATATGTGAAAGGTCTATTTTAATATGTCACACTCACACTGCTTAGCTGGGGACCAAATAAGAAGTAAGATTTGGTGGATTTCACTCCAACTAATAGTTTAGAACAAACAGCAGTTTAATCCTTGGGAGTTTTTTGTTTTGTTTTTTGTTTTTGTCTATTTGTTTGTTTGTTTGAAGAATATTGAAACCTGTCCCTGAATGAACTTGTGAAATGATAATTTGATGTAAATAGGACTCTTTCCTTCCCAGAGGAGGCTGGAGCCAGTTTGGAGGCTTGGGCCCCCCGGACAAGGAATATCCTCCTTTTGGGTGGAACCACCACAAGTCTTACATCCAGAAGGCTGCTCGGAGAGGAGGTTAAGAGAATAACAGCAGAAACAAGGACACTTCAATCTGGAGGGAACGCCAGACATCGCTGGCTCCAACCTCTTCATTCTAGAGAGAAGGAAGCTGAGTTCCAAGAGATGAAACCATTTGCCCCAAGCTCAATGTTAGTTTCTTACAAAACCAGAACCAGAACTAGAATGCGGGGTCTCTTTATTTTCAGATCATATCAGTATTCTTTTCAAAACTATTCATCACTCCACACCCTGCCTGAAGTTCCTCAGAGCCCAAAGCATCAGGATGCTGCTGGAGAAAGGACTCTCTAGACCTGGTGGCTGGACGGTGGCAGGAGGCTGGGGGCAGAGAGGCAGAGCCTGGAGATGACGTGAGGAGTGCTAAGCTGCCTGTCTCCTTCCCCACCAACATGTCCCCTCCCCCAAGCTACTTCTCAGGCCTTCCAGCGCCTCTCAGAGTGGCCCTCCATGCTCATTTCCATTTTAAGGCGATTTCACCTTCCTTTCTCTAATCTCTGTTCCGCTCCTTTCATGCCCAAATCCCACCCAAACCAGGCCAATGTCTGCATTCTTCCATTGCAAGAGTGACTGCTTTCCTGGAAAGTTCTAGAGCTCTCCTTACACTGATGGAAAGCCAAGGTTGTAAGCCCTTAGGGAAATTTCTAGGCTTTAGTTTTTTTTTTTTTTTTTAATAGTTTGGAGAATGGCTTCTTAGACCATGGAAGCAGCAAAAAAAAAAAAAAAAAAAAAAAAAAAAGAAGAACGAATAGGCTTAAATTAATCTTGTGTAGCTGCACCATGAATTCCCTCTGCCACAAATTGTTGAACACAGAAGCACCTTAGAGAATATAAATGAGAAAATATAATATCACATTTATTCCTCCTTGTTGAGGCAGGAAAATAATATATCTATCGATATCATTGCTGTAAGTGGACAAGACAAGGAAATTCATTACCACAATTGTCATTTTGTTCCTAAATATCAGAACTGCATGGTGAATAAGCAAAGAAACAATAGCAGGTCTCAGGAATATGAAGCCCTGCAGCACAGCAGGTTCTGTTGGGCACATCCATATGCTTTATGTCATTTACTATTCACATCAAAACTTCGTGAGAGGTTCTTAATTATTGCCCCCCACTTTTATAATTTTTAAGAAAAAACATCAGGAAGGGTAAGAATTACTCCTCAATGAGTAAATGTCAAAGAGGAGATTCAACATGAAGTTTATTTGATGGAAACGTCCACATTCTTTCTACTATACTCTGCTGCTTCTGAGATCAAGGCCTTAAGAAGAGATGATAAGAGTTAGAGGTTATTGAGACATTACGGTCCAGGTACTCTTCTAAGTGCTCAGCACATTCAGTTCTTTTCATCCTCATAATCCTCCTATGAAGGAAGTATTATTATTTTTTTCGTTTTACAGATGAGAAAACTAAACTACAGGGGAGTGAAATAATGTGCCATGATCACAAAGCTATTACATGACCACCACACCATATTTAAACCCAGCTACTCTGGCTCCAGAGCACAAATTCTTGACCATCAGACTGTAATATCTCAATTTCCTTCCATTTTGTTCTATTTCATTTTATTCCATTTGTCCTTCTCCTTTCCTCCCTGTCTTCCCCCTTGCTTTCCTTCTCTCTCTCTTACTTTTCTCTTGCATTCACTGAACATCTTTGTGCATAAGATGAATGACCTATAATTAAAGAACTCAGAAGGAAAGAGACGCGTAAACATATTTTAATGGGTGTGGCAAACATGAATGCAGAGATATGTATCCGTTTTTATATCATATACACACACAAATGCGTGCACACATGTGCACAGAGGAGCTATCATCAGATTTCCTGCTTTTCTGGCCACCATCCCACGCCATGGTCTACTGCCTGAATTCCAGCAAAAGTGATTCTGTTCAAATGCTAAGTCAGATCATGTCACTCCTCTCTGCAAAATTGTCCAAAGCCTTCAGATATCACTCAGAGTAGAAGCCAAAATTCTTCAGGGGCTAAGCAGTACTCCAAGATCTGGACCCCAGGACTGCATCTCCTACATGTCTCACTACTTGAGCCACACTAGTTACCTCCCTCTTCCCTGGACTTGTGAGACCTTACTGTTCCCTGGAACCCCTCTTCTCTCAAATGCATCTCTATGGTTTATTACGTTGTCCCTTTTAGGTCTTTGCTCAAATATCAACTTCTCAGTGAGGCCCTTTCACAACGCCCTATCCCAGTCCTCTATTCCCCATTGCTGCTCTCTTATCCCATAGAGCACTTACCACCATACAACTCATTATTTTGCTCTTCTCAGCATCCACCCCACTCCATTCCCCATAGAATATAAGCTTTAATAGCAAATAGATTTGTTTCTGCTTTGTGTACTTATGATCCCTAGCACCCAAAATAGTGTTTGCCAGAGGGGTGCTCAATAAATATTTATTGGATTCATGAGGAAAGCATTTAATAGTGGAGGGGAAGAAGCTTCAGAGATGGGAAATTCTTCACAGAGATGGAGATATTTAAACTGATTGTTGAATGAGCAGTGTCTCTGCTGAATAGACACGGGTAAGGAGGAAGCATTTATCTAGAGATGTGGAGATAAGCAGCAGCACGGCCACCAGGGTTCTGCAGACAGTTTGGCAGGACTGGATTTGAGCAAAAGCAGTAGGAGTGAGAGGGAGAGATGAAGAACAGATGAGGGAAGGCCTCCTGCATGAAGGACAGCAGCATTATCACTCTCTCAAGGGGTTTAGAGCGACGTAATGTAATTTACATATTATGTCACAAGATAGGGCCTGTGTTTTTTTCAAATATACTTTTCTAAAATATCATAGCAAATGAAGAAATAATAACATAGCTTAGATAATAAAACCAACCAACCACTGTCATTGCCCTACTTTAGCACTCCCGAAGGGAACTATGGCAATGATAATGGAAACCAAGAGAAAAGAATGTACTTGATTGGCACTGAAAAGAAAGAACACTCATGAAATTACAGCCAATCAGCAGGGAGATTTTGTAAAGAGAGTGTGGGGAAAAAAAGAGAAATCAAAGGTGATCCCCAGAGATTAGGCTTGATAACAAGGTGAACAAAGAGGAGGAGGAAGAGGGTCACAGTTGGGCATAATTGCTTCTGCTCAAGGCATGTAAGACTGGAAGTTCTTAGATTATATTCAGAAGAACATGGGTTAGGATAAGAGGAGGTAAGTACAATTTTCTGATTAGTCAGGAATGGCCTAAGACCCTGTATAAATAACGTAGGTCCCACTGATTCACCTTCTGCTTAAGTGGGAATTGGCTAGCTAGCCTGTTCTGGAAGCCATTCAGCTGGGCTGTATCCAGATAATTTACATCAGCACCACCTGTGGTGCTTGTTAAACCTGCAGATTCTGTAGGTCTGGGGTTGTATTTGTATCTGTGTCTATTTTTTACAAGCAGGAGAAGGACAAGCATATTCTTTGCTAAGCGTGGAGCCCAATACAGGGCTCAATCTCATGACCCTGAGATCATGACCTGAGCTGAAACCAAGAGTTGGATGCCCAACCAACTAAGCCACCCAGGCACCCCTATCTGTGTCTATTTTTTACAAGCACTCTCCGGTAATTCTGATGCTGGTGGTCCATGGACCATACTAGGGGAAACACTAAGTTAGACAAAAGGGAAATGGCTAATAATTGCTCATATGGGACCAGTCACAGGGACCAATATCCAGCTCCCCAAAAGTCTGTATTTCTAGCCTGCTTCTTATACTACCTAATCAGGTTCAATTCAGAGCATACATTACACTAATTGTCAGATTTAATTCTCACGACCTTGAGAGGTAGGTATTATTTGCTATATTTTGAAGATATGAGCTCAAAGACTTTAAATAACTTGCCCAAGTTCCTTGAATTAATCGGTAATAACAGAGAATCATATTTCTATCATCTGATCCCAAGTCTTGTACCCTTTTGACTGTGCCATAGAACCTCCTCCATGAAGCTGTCTTTACTGGTGAATCACTTCCCTTTTTAAAATCTTATTTTTAAGTCCTGTAACTTTCAGCACTCCTTAACACATGGTACATTATCAGCTAGCTGATTTCCACATTATATCCTTAACTCTACTTCTGTCACAGGCCATCTCTCATTCTCTGTCTACCCCAAAGAGCCTGACATTCAGGAGAGCATTTAGTAGGAGCTCAAAACATGCATTCATTCTCCCGAAGGTGCTGGCTGCTCCAAGGAGCAGCAGGTGTGGACTTCCTGTGTACTCTTGGATGACTCATGTAGTGTCTTAAACTCCTCCTGTTTAACATGAGGAAACTCATACATTTTTTGGCATTTGAGTCACAGTAATTTGGGGAAAAGTAATGATATACTGTGGCCAACCTACAGTGAATCAAGGTAAGGACATCAATTTGCAAGTAGACTATTAACTAAGAGGGAGAAAGTTCTTTCTTTAAAAAACCATATTTCCAAAATCTCTTTGCCAAAAAAAATTTTTTTAAGATTTTATTTACTTATTCATGAGAAAGACAGAGAGAGTTAGAGACATAGGCAGAGGGAGAAGCAGGCTCCCTGTGGGGAGCCCGATGTGGGACTAGATCCTAGGACTCTAGGATCACAACCTGAGCAAAAGGCGGATGCTCAACCACTGAGCCACATAGGTGCCCCTCTTTGCCAGAAAATTCATAGGCACCCCCTGCCCCCCAAAAATCCATTTATTTCCCCCAGGAGCAGGATTGGCGTAGTGTGCTGGAATCCTTAAAGAGCAAAACTAGGTCTGGTGCAGAGATAAAGGGTTGAAGCTCCAGGCTGGTCAGAGAAAACAAACACTGGGATCCTGCAGTCTCAGAGGCCAGCATCTCACTCCTTGTCAGCAGCCCAGGGCTGAATCAAAGCCAGCTGCACTGTGAGAGATGGCTTCAGGGTCACTATTGATACCACCACGACCTGTTACAAAGCTTCCACCCTGGCTCACTAGGAGCTTGCTTCTATTAGATAACAGGAATAAGGACCAAATTATTATTGAATCAGGACCAAAGAGAATGATTACGTGATCTCATTGAAAATTGAAGAACATTAAAGCAAGACCAAGAGATCAGAACCTACAAATTTGCTTTAACATCTAAGGAAACAAAATCCAAGGAAGTCTTTCCACTTTCAATCAAACTAGAAATCATTCCTTCCAAAGCATAAAGAAAGAAACAGTAGCTGGACAAAACGGAGAGAGAAACTCCAATTATACTTAAAGGAAAATGGCAAGTTTCAGATTGATGTAAATAGCATGCAAAGCCTTCCCAAGACATTAATTAATTAATAACAATAATCCCACCTTGAAGGCACCACCCTCATGACCTTATCTGAACCTAATTACCTCACAGAAGCCCCATCTAACAGCATCACACTGAAGGTTAAGACTTCAATATATAATCTAGGGAGGCAGGGAGAGGGGGCACAAACATTCAGTCCATAATAAAAACTGAGTTGGTTGGGTCATTTTCATTCAAAATTGGAACTTCAGCTAAATTTGATGTACAGGAACAAATATTTATCTGCGGTGGATAGTATATCGATTTTTTAAAGGAAACAGGCACCTCACGACCTGTGAGCAGAGGAAAATATGACACAGGAATTTCTTCACACCAGTGAGGAGGAGGAGGAGGAGGAGGAGGAGGAGGAGGAAGAAGAAGAAGAAGAAGAAGAAAGAAGAAGAAGGAGGAGGAGGAGGAGGAGGAAGAGGAGGAAGGAGAAGGAGAAGGGGAAGGGGAAGGGGAAGAAGAAATATTTCCCTTATCCACACTATTGAGAGTTGTGATTAATATATTTCGAAGCAGTTCCCACTCTGTGTTATTTATATGTTGTGGGATATAGTTATACTTTACCAAAATGTCTTTTGTTATCATTCCATGGTGAGGGTTGGTCCTTTTTTTTTTTATCATTTTGCCTTTTTTTTAATGACTCTTGCAAAATTGAGTCTACACACGTCGCAGACATTATTACTTTTGCATCCTGCAACCAACCAGACGCTGCCTGAACAATTTAAGTGACATTTTGGTGTGTCGAATGACCAAAACAGGCATACCAGATCCCAACAGATTATGACCATGTCTTTTGGCCCAACTTATTATGACCAGAACATCCAACACAGCAAATTCATATTTGAAATGAATCCAAGTTTTCAAGATGAACAGAATCTAAAATGCCTTGAAGATTTAGGAATTTAAGACAATGGGAAATACTAAATGCAAAAAAAAAAAAAAAGGATCTAAATACCCAACATGATAGTTTAAAAGACAAACCTTGAGAGAACAGTTTGAATAAGCTTACACATAAAATGAAACTAGAGCAAAACGCTTCACTAAATCCTCCACCGAAGGGTGGTTTGGGAGACCCGTCCTCTGGGCTTACTACCTATAGTTAATTTAAGATTAATCCATATTGTAAGTTTCTTTTTTTAAAATTTTTTTTATTTATTTATGATAGTCACAGAGAGAGAGAGAGAGAGAGGCGCAGAGACACAGGCAGAGGGAGAAGCAGGCTCCATGCACCGGGAGCCCGACGTGGGACTCGATCCCGGGTCTCCAGGATCGCGCCCTGGGCCAAAGGCAGGCGCCAAACCGCTGCGCCACCCAGGGATCCCCATATTGTAAGTTTCAAGCATTATTGTGACGTAACAGTGCAGGTCTGTGTGTTTATGTGAATTCTTTTATCAATAAAAAAAGAACCGCAAAGAAGGGTGACCAGAGGGGAAAAAATTGAGAGTCAGAACATGTTTAACAATTAACACATCTTTCAATAGGTAAACCGTATCTAGTCATCACATCTCCTCCTTCTGCACATTTGATGACAGATTCAGTGTTATTTGACCCTAAACACGATGCAGTCACACTTTATGGGTCTGTCAGAGGAGACTATTACCATAGATCTCTAGGTGGGTGGAAAACCTTTTTCAGGGATGCCTGGATGGCTCAGCGGTTAAGCATCTGCCTTAGGCTCAGGGCATGATCCTGGAGTCCCAGGATCAAGTCCCATATCAGCCTCCCTGCATGGAGCCTGTTTCTCCCTCTGCCTGTGTCTCTGCCTCTCTCTCTATGTCTCTCATGAATAAATAAATAAAATTCTTTAAAAAAAAAAAAAGAAAGAAAACCTTTTTCAGTAGGTACCAATATGTTTCTTAGGAAGGCAACAGTCTTGATTTTTAAAAAATAATAAATATTCAGGGAAGGATGCTAAAAGTCTTTGGGCATGGCTTTTAAAAGATAAAGGTTCAAAGTACATAATTCAACTGATGGGCATGATGGGCACTGGGTGTTACATGCAGCTGATAAATCATTGAACACTACATCTGAAATTAAGCATGTACTTTATATTGACTAATTGAATTTGAATAAAACATACACACAAAAGAATAAATGAACAGGTCATAGAGCAGAAGGTGAGATGAGATGAGGGATGAGATATAATGAAGTCTGTGATCAGGTTGGTAGAAATGGCCAGGGGATTTTTTTTTTTAAAGAATTAGTAGATTTGATTGTTTTTAGTACAGCTTTAGATTTATAGAATAATTGAGCCAATGGCACAGGGAGATCCATATGTCTACCTCTTTCACCTCCACCCCTGCGTCCAGTTTCCCTTACTACATCCTACAATAGAATAATGCCTGGTATTTGTAACATCGTTAATAAATCAATATTGACATGCTATTACTAATGGTAGTTAAGAACGGTTTTATATAGAAAATTTCACTGCCCCCCGAATCCCCTGTGCTTCAGCTAGTCATCCCTTTATTCTTACCCCTCCCAACTTCTTGGATGGCTGGAAGTAGACATGGTGTCTTCTTACTCATCTTGGTATATTTAGCAAGCCTAGCTCTGTACCTGGGATTCATAGTTTTCATCCCTATGTCTTTAAAATGAATCAAACTCCACTAAATGCAGGCTTAAGGCAGGTCTCAAACGGTGATAGTAAATAACAAAAGATGGAATTTGGACGCCAAACGGATTAGGGATTGCTCCAGGTCAGGTTCTTTGGAAAGTAGATGCCAAAAGGAAGGTAAAAGTGCAATGTATTTATTGGAGGCCAGTGTCCGAGAAAGCTAGGGAAGGGGGAGAGGTGGGCAAGGAGATCTTTAGACCACAGTGCAGGTTCAGTCCCTGTGAAAATAAAGAGGGAAGGACAGCAGGTTGGGGAGGAGGAACCCCAGACAGAGATGCAGCCCTGAGGTCTCAGCCAGCCCAACATGGAGCTCCAGAGCAGACACTCACCAGGGGATTTCCACATTGCACAGCAATAACCAAGTCCTCCACCATGTCTAGGCATCAGCCCAGCACAGCTTAGGGACGTGTCTTTGGCTCAGAGCTGCAGAGGAACCTGGAGGTAATGCAGCTGGAGGCTGTCAGCCAACTGCCCACTGGGGAGGTTCTCTCGAGAGAGAGATCCCAGAGGTGTTCCTCCAGAACTGTCAGAGACATTTAGGCCAAGAGGGAGCTCTACCCAAAGGCAATTCCTATCGCAGTTCTAGAATGTTGTTGGAAGTACTGTGGGTTCCCAAAATCTCAGAACCATACATTTTGAAAGTTGTGTATATACATATGCCCCTAAGCCAAATATGGATGTATCCATTGTTTTTGCAATGATTTCCAACCTATTTAAAGTCGAACATGAAGAGCTAGTTGCTTGCTACTCCATTGCCAAGCAAGGTTTCCCCCACCCACACTGTACTTAAATCTACCCGTTTATCTCGTCCTCCTTTAATTTTCATGTGTGGGAACTGCTCTTGGGTGTTCACTTCCTAAAAATGGAAATGCATAAATTTACTTGAAGCCTTCCAAAGTTGAATATTTATGCAAATATGTCAGTGCACAACATGTATTATTAGCAGGATTAAAACTGAAAAGATTCCATTTCTACTGAATAGGTAACATCGCTTAAAGTTCCCAAACAAGAAGGAAAGAAATCATGTGGCCAGGGGCTTATTTTTCAAGGGAAGCACGTGGATAGTGTAGGCAATCAGAGATAATTAGAAAGCACAGCCAAAGTCTTTCTTTTCTTTTAGCACTTTTTTTTTTTTACATTTCTGTTTTTCTACCAGTCTTTTTAATAATGGATATACTCTATGACACATGCCTACCTTAAAGCATTTTCCTGTAAATGTTCTAATGGCTGTCATGGAAACAGCTGAGAACAATTCACTTTAGAGCCCTGGTGTTAATGATCATATTGAAGTCCATTGCCTCACTACCTCACAAAGGTATTTTCCAACCATGCTACCAACTTTCATGGCCTTTGGATATGCTCATTTGGTTGAAACAGTTATTTAGCACAAGACTCTAGCTCATTATGCATCCTCAACAAATTATTAAATTAGCCTAAGCTCATTTATACTAACTGATCTCAAAATACATATTAAAAAGTAATTTTCTAGGATGAGTTTCATAAAGGTGAAAAATAAGCTTAGCTTTTATCCAAGTGAGTAGTGTGCTAGTATCACCTCTTGTTTGTTTAATACTTGTAAATAAATGGCGTTCTTGATTAAAATGGCTTTTTTATTGTCCCTCGAGTAATTCTTAGTAATTAGATGAAAGTTGTATTTAGTGATCTCTCCAAAACTCGGGTCTCCTCTAATGTTTTCTCTCTTGGCAAATGACGTCTCCAATCCAGGAGTGCCAGGTTCTATTAATTTTATCCACAACATGTATATTTTTTCTGTATTCTCTCCTTCACTACCACCAAATCAGCCTAAAAAATGTTTTGCCCTTTGCCTGGAATACTACAACTACTTCTTAAATAATCATGATCTCCTGCTCTATGATTTCCATATAACAGCTAGAGTAAACATTTGTAAAATGCGAATTTATCACACCGTCAACGTGCTCGAAACACTGCCACAGCTTGTATTCACAGTTATGATAAAATCTGAAGTCTGATACCAGCCCTGTGGCATCTCCAGCATCATTTCCCACCTCCCTGGTCGTGATCACTGGTCTCTGAACACGTAGCCCACTCTTCATCTCCTCAAGCCTTTGCCTACGCTACGTGCATTGACTGAGTAGAAATGTTCTCCTCCCTCTCTTTTCCGCGATGGCTGATACTTGTCTCCAAGGTGTCGATGAAGTGTTGCTTCTTCACAAAGAAACTTCCCTGGCACGGGAGGTTGTACTATTGGCCTCAATTAGTTTTCCCTCTTGCATCCGTGCCTTTGCCATGCCCTGACTGTGAGCTAAGAGAATTCTCCTGTCTTTGACTTTGGGTTTGGCTGTGTGACTTGTTTTGTGTAATAGTGACAATGTGTCAGTTCTGAGCCCAGGTCTTAGGAGGGTTCGTATACACGTGTGTGTGTGTGCGTGTGTGTGTGTGTGTATTATATATCTCTAAGAACCCTGACTAATATCCCACTAATATCCTCTCTCTTTCTCTCTCCGTAGGAGATGGAAATTAATGTTAAGGAATTGATTGTAGAGGCTGTCAAATCCAAAATCTGCAGGGCAAGCCAACAGGCTAGAAACTCAGGCAGGATTTCTCTACTGTAGTCTTGAAGCAGAACTCTTCAGAAAACCTGAAGCGTTTTTGCTTTTTTTATGTAGAATTGCACAATATGCATTCTGTGTGTCTGGCTTCTTTCACTCAGCGTGGTGTTTGCAGGAGTCAAACATGCCCATGTGTATCACTGGTTCATTTTCACCGCTCTTCAGTATTATGGCAACAGGTACTGGGTTGGTTTTGAGCTTTGGCCTATCACAGTAAAGCTGCCCTGATCATTCCTGGACATGTCTCTTTTGCTGAACACATATGCGCATTTCTTTGGGGTGCCTACCCAGGAACGGAACTGCTGAATCGTAGTGGACGCCCAGGTACTGCTTCAGTAGATACTGCCAAGAGCTTTTCAAAAGTGGCTGTACCAATTTACACCTGTACCTCCAGTGTACTTTTGGGTATGCATAGGGCTTCATGAGAGTTTCCCAGATGTCTAATGTTCAGCCAAGTTTGAGAACCATCTTTTTTGAAGCTTCCCAGAAGCCTCAAAGGATGGATCCAAGATTCTTTATTCTACACGTTTCTCAAGAAAGTCCTGAAATCCTTCTCAACTTCTTGGAATTTCCAATTCTGGTTACTATACGCCCACTTTTTGATGATTGTCACACACACACACACACACACACACACACACACACACACACACCCTACTACCACTACTACTAAGTCATGACATATTTTTTATAGCATGACATCATATACATCCTAATAGTAGCATCTCTAAGGACCTACACCCCCATTTGTATTTGATTATATCCACCCTGTCTTATGGGCTTCCTGTTAAATCTATACAGACGTAGGTCCACACACAGCGGAAAATCTCTAGTGAAGTTCAAACAATCCCTCAGTCTGCCATTTAAAGTTGTTCTCGGCTGCAGTGGGGTATGTCTGTAGGGACCGAATGGCCCTCATTCAGAATCTGGTAGAGAAAGAATTGTTTGTATTATGTTTTAAAAGGGCACAGATATGAGTAGATAAACAATAATTGATCTTTTTGAAAACAGCATTAGGTCATGCTCTCCCTGTGGCTTAGCAACCAGACCATGCACACGTGGAAGGAATGTCACATGGAAACTGTGAATCCCGGGGGGCTGGAGACTCAGCTGATAGAAATGAGGAGGAAGGTCAGATTACTGCTCAAACTCCATATAATGAAATCTTGTTATAATGGTTTCATTTCTAGGAATCACGTTCTTGTTTTGCAGCAGCTGGGGACCAATTTGCTTCTCTGAAGCAAATTAACAAACCAAAAGCAGTCCTCTTCCTATAGCAAGAGGAACAGGAAAGTGATAAACTGAAGCCCCCACACCCCTATGCTTTTTTTCCCCTCTGAGCTTTTTGAGGGAGGGAACAGAGGACTTTGATTACAGAGGTAACTGGAATGTTTGGGCTGGAATGAGGAGCATCGACTAAATGGAATTTTATAGAGCTAAAGAATACTCTTCTGGAGCCCAACCTCTAGGTTTCAGTGCAAAAAAACATACAAAATGTGTTTATAGTCTCATGAGTAAATCATTAAGAGTTTAGTACTAATGCTTGCTTCCAGCAAGCAAGTAAACCCATAGGATTCAAGATCTTTCCCAATCCGAATCCAGCCGCCCATTCATACCTCATTCCCCCTTTCTCTTCCGCCCATGTTATCCTATCACACTACTGATTTCCCCTAAACATGCTGTAGGTTGTCATGACTGTGACTTTTCATGTTATTCCCTTCAACTGGATGCCCTTTTCCCCTCTTCACACTCTCCATTCTTATTTCCCCAATCCCTACTTTTCAGACCAGCTCTAATGCCACCTCTTCCAGGAAGTCCTCCTTAAGTTTTCCAAGCATTACAAGGCATTTGTTTCTCTCTGCCCCAATAGCATTCCTTTACGCTTCTGTTTAGTGTTTACTATACTGGGCCTCAGTCTAGGGTCGGCATATTTATAAGTCCCTTCATGTATTGCACGGTAATCTTCTAGGGGCAAGGTCCTGTCTTCTTTATTTAAACTGTATATTCCCTACTACACCTGGACCATGTCTTGAATTAGATTTGGACAAGAAAAAAAGAGAAGGACTTATGGTATGAGGTTAATGACTGTGGAGGACTCCCTGCATTAAAAAAAAAAAAAAAAAAAAGCAAATGAGTCATCTGAGGGACCACGGGGATGGCTCCCTTCTATAGTTCCTCTCATGCCCCCTACTATGGCCAGGGGAGCCTCCAGGTGATGATCTCCTTCTCCAGTCTCACCTCCAGCCCTCACCGAGATCAGGAAACTCCTGACTTTAGGAGACCAAGCCTCCCCCATGGCTGACCAAGAAAAGGGAAGAGGAACTGGCACAGCTTAGGGAGGGAAGGATGGAGAGGGACCTGAGGCAGTTCATCTCCCCCAAGATGAGAGAACACAGAGGGGAGAATCGATCAAGTGTGTTTTAATGGGATTTAGATTGCTTTTGTCTTGATTAATCCCTGTAGGAAATAGGTTCCATTTCTATAAAATAATGATGTTCTTGGCAGCAGCTGCTGCCACCGGCCACCCCCACGTGCAAGGTCTCTCACATGGAGAACAGCCCGAGCCTCCTGGGTCCGCCCTCCTCCACCCCCAGGCCAAGAACTGGCACCAAAGATTCCATGGCCTAAATCCATTCTATTTTATTCCAAAGGATTAGGGTAATAGCCAGAAATTTTCCACTGCATCTGAGTAAGAATAACAAGAGAGGATAGGATGACAGGAGTCGGAGGGACTGGACTGTTCTTCACTGGTTCATTTCCTTGAAGGCCTATTTGAGTCTCATTTCTCTTACATCCGGGAGAGGGCATTGCTCCTAACAGGGGCTCCATCAAGTTTTGTCTCAAGTGTTGGCTTATTTATTCCCTGAACATTTATTTATCTCTTCACCTGTGGCTTTATTTACTAAGTGCTCCCCTCCGTCTGCGTCTGAACTACACGCATCATGCAAATTACTCTTCCCTCAGGAAACCATCTTGCCTGATTCTAGAAGCACTTACAGTCAGATTTCCATAATCCAGTCTTTAATCGAGCAAATGACATGAGGTCTGTGTTCTTTGTGATGTCTCTCCTTGCCTCATTCATCTGCCTGCCCCCTACAAACTTTAACAGGAACTGACTGATTTAGACCAGCGGTCCTCAAATTCCAGGGCATACTGGAACCACTCACAGGGGTTCTGATTCAGCAAGTCTGGTGTGGGGCATAAAAAAATCTGCCTTTCTAGAAAGTTCTCAGAGGGTGCTGATATTGCTGGTCCGGGAATTATCCCTTGAGAACCACTGGTTCACAGGAAACTTGTCACAGACTGATATATATTAGTACAACTCTTTTTTCTAAATTATTCTCAGTGCCCCTGAGTAGTGCAGTCAGGTGAGCATCCAACTCTTACCTCATGAGCATCAGCTCATGGTGATGACCTCAGGGTCATGTTTGAGCCCCACCTTGGCACTGTGCTCAGTGCAGAGTCTTCTTAGGACTCTCTCTCTCTCTCTCCATCTCCCTCTGCCCCTCCTCACCACTCACTCTAAAAATACAAATAAATGAATCTTTAAATTATTCTCTCACCTGCTTAACTCAGACCATGATATTCCAGGTAGATTGAGATCTTAACACGGCGTACACATTCCTTCCTACACTGGTTACCACCTCCCTTTGCCTTCCGGGGTAGATGGTGCCACCTATCCATCCCACATCACACATACCCTCCAGCGATGCTATGGTTTTTTTGTGTGGTTTCCTGAACATCCAAAAGGCTTTTTAAACTCCTTTGCACATGCTGTTCCTTCTTCCTTGTCTGACAACTTTTTTAACCCTCAAACTTCAACTCATACCCCATCTAATGGTTTTCTCTGGCCAACATCCCCACTCTGCCTACCCCCCCAGCCTGTTCCTTCTGACCCTCTTCATGTGCACACACACAGTTAACTGATTTGTCCTCTAGCCACCACGTGATAGAGTATCTGCTTCTATTGTACTCACTGCGTTGTCGTTTTGCTATGTTGGACTCCTCTAACTGAGCAGCATCTCTTTGGGGGCTGGAATGATGTCTTATCATTGGGGGGGGCACAGCCAATAGGTACTAATATGAACGCACATCGGAGGTTCGGTGTGTGCCTCATGTGGCTGTCGTGAAATAATATGAGGAGGGAGCAAAGGCGTCACTGTGGTGGATGGGTAAGAATCCTAGAAGGCATGGTGATAAGGATTAGGGCAATGTCGGTGAACTCCTTGAATAACACCAGTGCTCGTGTCTGTAAAGTTCATGACTACAAAGTGTGCTAAAGATTGTGACAACAGTGAAGGGAAGAGCAAATGCCTTGGGTACTGAACAAAGCAACGTGCTGCACTCTGACAGCTCCACCCGGAGCAAGAAGTCCCGAGAACTGCGTTTGATTCTCCCCAGGACTCACCTCCCTTGCTTCACTGATAGACTTTCCATTGACGCAATTTGCTTGAAGGGTAGGCTTGCTAAGTGCTTCCAAAGAGTGCCCTGGCCTTGACTCCCGAGATTCCATGGAGAGATGACATACAAGGACAGGAAAGGCGGGCAGTGTGTACAGCCTTGCAAGACAAGAGATGAGACAGGGGCTATTTGTCTCTTTAGAGATGTGAATTCCTAGGACTCTTCAAATACATGTTTAACATAATTTTAAAAGAACATTTCCAGGGCACCTGAGTGGCTCAGTGGTTGAGCGTCTGCTTTTGGCTCAGGTTGTGATCCTGGGGTTCTGGGATCGAGTCCCACATTGGGCTCCCACAGGGATCCTGCTTCTCTCTCTCTCTCTCTCTCTCTCTCTCTCTCTGTCTCTCATGAATAAACAAATACAATCTTTACAAAATATAAAAATAAATAAAATATTTCCAGCCTTTGAAAAATGGAGACCTTCCAATCAGCAATTTTCCTTTTGTGTGGAAGGTGCCAAAGAAGAAGCAATGTTTACCAAAGTTTCAAGAATTGCTCGTCAGCCTAAGAGAATTGGTCAAAAAGTCAACATCATTTTTCTGCCTTCTGCCTTCATCAACTCTTGATAAGGAAAGAGGCCCACGCTGGACTCAGGGTTTGGCTGCACTACTCATGGCAAGTCTGGAATGGGGAGGATTTGGGTGGGGTGGGGAGGATGTCCATGGGGTACCCGTGCCCACATATGGATCTGCTCAGGTAGTGAGCTCCCCAGGACTGAAGCAAGGTTGCATTCCAAAGCCTTCTGTGGGGAGTAGCCTTGTAATACACAGGTTCTAGTCTAATCTGTGCAAGGAGGGCCTGACAGCAGATTTTAGAGCAGGGCAGAGGATGAGAGAATACAGGTTGGAGAGGAGGAAACACCATTCAGGGGAAAAGATCAATAAGAGATTGTGGGGTTGGGAAAAATGTTGTAACTGGTCCTAGAGGTACAAAGGGACCATATCTTTCTTCTAACATTCTCTGACTTCCTTTCTGAAAACTGGCAATGATGACTTCAGCTTGCCTTTCTGACGCAGGGACACCCATTTTCTTTCCACAGACAGGAAGGCATATACTCCACTGTTGCTACCATTTTTCTTCCAGGGGCCCAATTCGACCCTTAAGTTCTATAATTTCATGATTCTTCAAGAGAAAGAAAAGGAGGGAGAAGGAAATACTAAGTATGTGCCAATTCCTTCTGATGAGTTCACTTTTTGGTGATGGTGAGAGTTTGTAGTGGGCACATGGGAGGAGTTCATGGGATATTGGATACAGTAAGGGTTTTAGCTCTGCTCCAATCCTGCATCTTTTACACCTTATTTGGTTGCAGAAAAGCATGTGGCTGCATTCAAACTGGCCAAGAAATCTCTTGAACTCAGTATCCTATGAGATTTCCATTAAAACTTTATTTTGGTTTGGCTTAGAGCATTCCAAAGCAGGACAGTTTTGTAGAATGGGGCAGGGGACCTGTCTGTCCCATTTGCTATATTATTTCCAAAGCCAGACTTGGCATTACCTTCAGCACACCCTACCATCCACCATAGACTGGCCTGGCCTAATAGTACTAATGGGAAGATGACAAAACAGGTTCACCATTTCCAGGGGGCACTTTAACTTCGAAAAAGACCTTCTGGAACCCTCTTAGTCACCCATATAGATCAGGAACATCACTGCCCTCAAATGTCTCCCACAAAAGTAGGAGAGGTGATTAATCCATCTCTCCTCCCCTCTACTGGGGGCATTAGGTTGAGGCTGTTTAAAGATCAGTTGGAGAAGGACAATCATCAGATGGTTTCACTCATGCATGGAATATAAGAAGTAGTGACAGGGATTATAAGGGAAAGGAGGGGAGCTGAGTGGGAAAAATTAGAGAGGGAGACAGACCATGAGGTCACTCCTGACTCTGGGAAACAAAGGGTTGCAGAAGGGGAGGTGGGCGGGCGGTTGGGGTGACTGGGTGATGGGCACTGAGGGGGACACGTGATGGAATGAGCACTGGGTGTTATACTATATGTTGGCAAATCAAACTTCAATAAAAACAAATGCAAAAAAAATGAAACAATAAAATAAACATACCCCCCCTCAAAAAAAATAAGTAAAGATCATGTAGTTTCCAAGTAGTTTAGAATTCTTGCTCATCTCTCTCCCTTCCACCCTCGGAGCATCCCTGGAATCAAAGGTAGCTCGGTCAGGTGCCAGGCTATCATGACACGCCTCTTCCCTACCTGATTCACCAAAACCCAGTGGCCCGGCTCTGTGGTCCGCGGAGTCTGCTACATCTTTCTCCCTGCCGCAGATGGCAACCTGGCTTTCCAGACAGCACAGCTCCATGTGCTCATGCACAGACACCCGCATCGGACCCCTAGACATGGCACCCCCACTTGCCTGACCTTCTGGGGGCCCTTTAGGAGCACAGGAATAGATGGGTGTTGAGAGCTAATCACAAAGATGGTGTTCCTGGCTGGGCACCAGGAACACGCTCCCTAGAGGGTCCTGGGCTCTCGGCTCTGCAGCGAGGTTTGGCACTGCAGGGTAGGAAGGGAAATGGGGCGAGGGGGAGGGGGAGGCTCTTAAACCACTCGACCACCTGCTTCCTTCTTCAGCCTCATGTCTCCACACAGGAAACCTTCCTCCCACCAGGGTTCTACTGGGCCGGGGAACTGAAATTCATCAAAATCTCAAGGGTTAGCAGGTGTTGCATTGGCCACATCAGGAAAGAGCTCCTTGAAGCTCGTTGTCGTTATCGTTGGGGTGGGTGCTGGAACCTGTGAGCATCCATGGGAGGAAGAGGAGCTGGAGAAGCCCTGCCCCACCCCACAGCTACCGAGGAGCTCTCTTTTCTTTGCCCAAGACAGGCCATGAGCACCTGGATCCCTCCTGGGGCTGCCAGCTTATTTGCCTCTGACTCACAGGATGACGGTGATTAAATTTCATTATCATTCCGGCAGCTTTTGGCTGCAGGTAGGCCATAAGCTTCAGCTCTGCTAAGGGGTTTGGGACTAATGTGCACTGGCATTGCATCACCATAGATTTTCACACATTCATAATTACTCTTCTGAAGTAACACATAGTCACCGTTATCTCCGGGTAAGAGGAGCAGAAAGAGCAACAGTGTCCTTTAACTCTTTTCTTCTAAGAGATGGAAGCAATTTGTGACCTAGTTTTTTTGAGTATCCTGAAGTCCCTTGAGGCCAAAGGAAAGAACACAGCCTTGAAAGCTGCAGTGAGGACCAAATGCAATCACAGCCCCCACACTTGAGAGCAGAGCTGTAGCTGCTCTCCAGAGGCACCCTTTTCACAGTACACTTTTCTGGAGATAGGATCCCAAGCTTTCCACAGATGCTCAGAGGGATCCACGACCCGGGGATGGCCATGTCGCAGCCTCAGCCAGCAGTTTACTCACTGTGCTGGGCCAGGCGGTGAACATGAAAATATGAAGAATGATGCCCACAGGGAATTCGACTGAACCCTGTTATTCTCCTTTTTTTAGTTTGTTGCGGAACAAGTCATTTTGGTTTCCCATCTATCCTGAGTTCCTCGTTAGGAGGATGTTCAGCTTACATCGGTTTCAAATCATGGACCCCCAAATACAGGGTAACAGTGAAATTGAGTTTCCAGAACCTGCACGAACCCATTTAAGACTTGGGGGAGAAAGTTAGACAGCTCCTCCTAGATCCATGCTGAGCCAGGAATGAAAGAGACAGGAAACCAGCTGTCTCCATGAGTGATCAAAGAAGCCCAACTAAAGGCGTCTATGCTCTGTACTCAAACCATTCAAAATTCCCAAGCCACATTTACATGTCGGTAATTGATTTTCCAAACATCTAAATGCAGCAGGGCATTCTAATCTGGGGTCCATATGCTCTTCAGTTACCCCTCAACCCACACACATTCACGTCCTCCTTAGTGGTCTGATCCTGTTGGACGACAGGGGAGTTTTTGCTGTGTAAGTGGGAGTGGAGGGAGGAATTTTGGTAAGGACAGACAGAGGGGGTGACATGGCATCTTTTCCAACATTTCTTCATCCAAAAGAACGAATACTCTGACCTCATCATCCCCCTTAACTAATATTTTCTGCTTTATAGTCAGGGATATTACTACCTCTAAGGAGGTACTCTAGCAGGATCTATTCTTAGCCTTCTGTTTTGTAGACCACGAAAGAGGAAGTGATCCATAAAGCTCGCGCAGCTCTTCAGTTGTGAAGCCAAAGTCTGAACAGTCTTCAGACTTCAGTTCTCAGTTGTCACCAGGGCAGGATCTCCCTTCTCAAGTGCATTACACCAGGAACAGGGACTCTCAGAGGCCAGGAAGCCCTTCACGCTCCACAAAAATAATAATAATAATAATAATAATAAATAAAATAAAATAAAATAAAATAAAATAAAGTAAAATAAGATAAGATAAGATAAGATAAAATAAATAAAATAAAATAAAATAAAATAAAATAAAATAAAAAAATAAAAAAATATGGGCGTTCAATAAAGCGAGAAAATAAGGGAGAGAGATTTGTATTCCGTCTACACCAGTGCGGCTAATGCAGTGAAGGTGACACCACAGAAAAGCCCCTTGGAGCGGGTTGGCTTGTCTCTACCCTCTCTCCACTCTGTCCCACCTCCGCACGAGTGGTTCTTGGTATGGGTAGACCAACCATGGGTATGGTGGGCCACATCGCGCCATCCCTATGGGCAGCAGTCTCCCTACCCTTTCTCTATGAAGCATGATGAGCACCTCCTTTCTTTTATAGCCTCTACTCTGACAGAGGCCTTTAGGAAGGAAAACCCCAGCCCCTGGATCCGGACCCTTTATACTCATGTTTATATAATGAAAGATTTATATTTCTATAAAACCAGAATATCTATGGCCTGGACTAGAAAACAGTGTTATGATCCCCACAAATTCTAATAAGTCGAATACAGAGTGAACAGTGTGAACCTAGGGGTGAAATGGCAGACGATGCAGCCAACTGGTTCTTCCTACTTGAGGATGGTCTCACTGCTGCCTCTCCAAACCATGCCCGCTCAGTGCCAGTAAAGCTAATTCGGTCCCGGTTGCTATGGGAACAGAGAAAGGAGTTCCTGGAAATGTAATAATAATTGCTGTCATCTGAAAGGGCAGCTTTCTACTTCGACATCCTCCCATATGTCTGCATTAAAGTGGTGTTAGCAAAAGTGTGTCAAAAGTCATTCGCATGCACGTCGGTAAAAGGATAACTTCCAGTGTGGGGTGTTGCTCTACTGAGTTGATTTGCTGAAGGATAATTTTCCCATTGTTGTTTCTGTTGTTTCTGGGTTTGGATTCTTCTTGCAGTCCTATGTTTTGACTGCCTGGGAGACCATCCAAACATTGCGCCTCTTGCCACACATCAGACTCATGGTCCAGATCAGGTTAAGAACCACACATTTGCATGTGGTCAGAGCGTATAGCTTGGCTTCATATTTTTGACAAACATCTGACAAACACCGGAAATGCCATGGGTATCTTTACCCAATGAAATTCTTGTATTTCAGAGGAAGTAGTGAGGAAAGGGAACGTTTATGGATACTGGGGTCAAAGAGCCAATGGAATCAGAAGCACATACCTGAAAGATGGCCTTTGGGGGATCAATTTGTCCTTTGCTACTTGAAGTGCAGCCCATGAACTAACAACATTGGTATAAACTGGGAGGTGGTTAGAAATGAAGAATCTCAATTCCCTTTCCAGACTTGGTGAATCAGAATCTAAAATTTTAACAAGATCCCCAGATGATCTGTTTGCTTATCGAAGTTTGAGAAACACCAGTCCCAAGTTGTGTTTAGAAAAACACAATTTCTTAATTTTACCAATTGGAATTTTATCACTGGTCTCAGGTTGTGTGTGAAAAATACATTTTCCTAATTTAACAATAAGACAACTAAAGCTCTGAGACAAGAATGACTTGCCCACAACCTTGCTGAGGATCCATAGTGGAACTAGAATAAAATTCCAGTATCACTGAGGCTGAGACTTTTGTCACTACTCCATAGGCTTCTCAGAAACTGTGGTTTGGGCAGGGTGTTAGAAATGTTATCCAAGAATTTCTGGCCTTGTATTTAGTTTTATATCATCCCAGGCACTGTCCCTTCCAACCTCAAATTGGCAATATTTCTAGCCCTGGTGTGGCCAAATTGACCAGTCTGAATACCAGTTTTGGAAGTGCCCCTTTGGCCTGTGAAAGTAGCTGACACAAGTCCTGTTCAAGGTGAAAGTGGAGGCGACTCTTGTCTCTGCCCTTCTCTCACTCTCTCTTGAGGCCCCAATGGGGGAAACTGATGTCTTGGTAACTTACTCCAAAGAGGAATACTTCTCTCATTTTCTAAAAACATGAGAGACACCTAACACTGGGAAAAGAACAAGGGGTAGTGGAAGGGGAGGTGGCCGGGGGTGGGGGTGACTAGGTGACGGGCACTGAGGGGGACACTTGGCGGGATGAGCACTGGGTGTTATGCTAAATGTTGGCAAATTGAACTCCAATAAAAAAATTAAAAAAAAATAAAAGCTGGAAGATCTTTTCCTGATAATTATATGAATGAACAAGTGAAAATGAAGGACATAAGGAGATGCTTAACAAGTGAAAATGAGGGATGTAAAGAGACATCAGATGTTTTCTTTCTTCTCAGGGATCACACAGCAACGCTCTCTCTAAGCTACAAGCGTGTTTGGGTAGATGTCCCACATTCTATACATGAATCAGTTGGGTGTGGGTGAATGGAAACTGTAATTGTTCTTTCTCTTCCTTGGCCCTCTACTTCACTATACCCCAAAGATGAGCCTATTAGAAAGTGGCATGCATCCTACTTCCAGACATGAGAGATGCCTGGAACATAATAATTTTCTGTACCTCTCAAAACCTAGCATACACTTGGCATTCCTCATTCCTACTGCCCCACTTCTCCACAGATTTCCGTATTGTTCTGGAAACTGTTCTGGACCAGTTGATCATCACATTAGTCCCTGTATGCAATTTGTTAATCCCCAGTTCCCTGCTTTTGTTGTAGTCATTTGTTTCTGAAATCCGTTGCTGCATAACAAATCACCCCCAAAACTTAGTGGTTTTACTACCTCTCATGACTTTATGGATTCCCTAGGTCTGCAGCTGGGCATTTATGCTCCACATCAATCCTGCAAGACTAGTCATCTGGCATCTTGACTGGTGGGAACATCCAAGATGGGTCATTCATATGCCTTGACAAGGATGGATGGAGAATTGGGCTTATCTGGGATGTTGGTAGAGCTGGCCATCTCTCTCTTCTCTCTCCCCACTTGGGCTCTCCAAATCTAACTGGAAAAGGAAACTTTTAACAGCTCTGTGCTCCCCCAAGGACAATCAATGTTACCTTGCCTTTTTAAGGCTTAGGTCCCGACCTGGGATAGAATCACTTCTATCACATTCTGTTGGTTAAAGTGAGTCACGGGGAAAGCACAGACTCCATCAACCACAGGATTCTCACAAAGCCCTCTAGGAACACCCAGTTCCCTTTTTGTGTGTGTGAACGACTACCTATCAACTTCTTCAAAACCAAAAGTTTTTAACCAGGAAGTCTGGAAGTTGGATTTCAAGAGAGTTTATCAATAACCAGAAATGGTATTTTTACAAAAATTTTGAGCCTTGATGAATATGTACACTTTTCATATGTTTGCTTTTCTGTGGATAGGATCCTGAGCTTTCATCAGATTCTCAAAGGGATACATGACCCAAGGAAGGCAGCATCACAGGAAATATGTACCCTGGACACCCTTCTAGGAGTGAATCACACCTGTTTCTCTGTATTGCCTGCTCAATATTTATGTGTTGATGTGGGTGTTTGGAGTATATATTGTATTTGTTCATAGCGTGTCTCACTAAATAATTTTGAAATTCTGCTAGGCAAGAGCCATATCGTATTTATTTCCGGACTTCCTAATTTTTAGTACAGTCTTTAATTTAAATTCAATTTGGCAATATATAGTATATCATTAATTTCGGATGTGGCTTTCAATAATTCATCAGTTGCATATAACACCCAGTGCTCATCACTTCATGTGCCCTCCTTAATGCCCGTCACCCAGTTACCCCATCCTCCCACCCACCTCTTCAGCAACACTCAGTTTGTTTCCTAGAGTTACTTATTCAGGTTCTTTGCCCAGTTTTTATTGGATTATTTATTTCTTTGCTATTGAATTGTCTGCATTCTTTATACATGTTGGATATTATCCCCTTATCAGATTCATGATTTGCAAATATTTTCCCTCACTCCATAGATTGCCTTTTCATTCTGTTATTTCTTTTTCTACACAGAAGCTTTTGCATTTGATGTAGTCTCACTCATTTTTTTTATTTTGCTTTTGTTGCTGTTGGTGTGATATCCAAAAAGAAATCACAGCCAAGACTAATGTCACAGAGCTTTTTCTCTATATTTTCTTCTAGTTTTATAGTTTTAGGTCCTACATTTAAATCACTAATCCATTTCGAATTAATTCTCATGAGTAGTATAAGATGGGACTGGAAACCTGGTCAATCCTATTCTCTAAGCCCTAACTCAATGTCTAAGGCTTCAATTCTTTGCCCCAGAGGAATTCCCCAGCTCCCAAATCCCTTAGCCACTGATTTGGTTTTCTGAATTAACCCACATTGACCTTCAGTCAAAACCAAATGCCATGACCCACTAGAAGCTACATACTGAAACCAGATATCTCACACGTCTTCTCAGATCAATTTGATTAGGTATCTGCATACTCCTGAATTTGACCAAAGATCACTAACATTAGCCCTTTGAAAACTACAATCTGGCATGCTGGTCTCTCTTTAGGGATCCTAATTTTCTACCATATAAGGAGTCTTCTCTCTGGGGGTAGGATCTCTCTGGTGGGAATGTGGTCTAAGTCAGTGGTTCTCAAACTTTTGTATACAGGAGGATTACTTGGCAGGCTTGTTAACAACTGTAGGTCTCACTGCAAGACTTTTTGATTTAGCGGGCAGGGACTGAAAATTTGCATTTTTTCGTAGGTTCCTGGGTAAAGCTGCTGCTGCTGGCCTGGCTTGAGAACCATATTTTGAGAGACTCTCATCTAATCTATAGTCACATACGATAATAAAAATTTATCTGAGCCTGCAGCTTCTATTTATATTCTGTTCAGTGATGTCCAAGATATGGTGGTCATCCATTTTCTTTTTTACACACAGAAGACAGTGGGGACATTTGCCCAGCCTGAGCTGAATACATGAATACCCTTACATATGCCTGTCCTCTCTTCAATGAGGGAGAGAATCCTGGCAATCAGATGCCACAATATCCTGCATTTTCCGTCACTATTAGAAATTCATGAGGGAAGAGTTAAGAGGGAGGGTCAATGAAAGACAAGTCAATAAAGTGGATCTTCTGGAATGTGTAAATGAGTGTAAGTGTGGCCTACTCTGACAGCAAATGGTTGGCTTCACCAGAATTTGAGAGTTATGTTCATATCAGAATATTTGGACCTTAATTACAATTTGGCAGAATATATCAATAATTAATTTTCTTCAATACTCCATTCAAGCAAACTTATATGCCTGGAAACTATTCTATTACCAATTTTGCAGAAAAGATGGGTCCCTTTTTATTTCTTAATAAGCATATTTATCTGCTCTCATAATTCCTCCAGAATTAGGGCTTGCACAATCCTTATCTTTGAATTCAAAAAAATTTCCCAAAAATTTTGTTTGAGGCTCATAGTCTGATAGATTCTTCATGAATAAAATGAGGAAGTGAAACAGGCATTATGGGACTTTTTTTCTCAGCCTTAAGGTTATCTTGCAGTGTAAAGAGCATACTTTGGGGGCAGTTTTTGTCCTTTGCTCCTTTAAGGGCTCAGACTATCATGAGATTGTTGGAAGTATCTATCATTTGCATTGGGAAAGGTTAATGTATTCCTTCCAAATATAAGCTCCTGTTTATGCAAAAGCATGTCTCTTCTATTAGCCTTGCCAGAGCGCTAGCCCAAGCTTGTATTTGAAAGTTGATGGCTTCAGGTAGATATAAAAGGATTTCTGGGGCAGAACATGTTCTTGTTAATGAATAGGAAGGAGTTTTGTGTAGTCAGAATCATCTGGAAGTGAATTGGTCTTCATCAAATAGAACATTTAGATCCCTATTAAATATTGCTGTGTGTTAGGGGAAGAGCAGTTGTGCCCAGTAGTTATGCAGGCAGGGACCCTGTTATGGAGGGCTTCTAGGATGGGGGACACTGCTACACTTGTATGGCTGCTTGTTAACAGAGCTGTCGGCCAGCTCAGGGTGATTCGTGGGTCCTCACCCCACAGATCTTCTCCTAACAGCCTACCCATAGAGGAGGGGGCAAAGGAGCCCAACATATAGTTACCAGAGGAGGAATGAGGCAAGGTGGAAAACAGATGGTTTCAAAGTACCCGTGACCTTTTTAGAGAAAGCCAGTTTCTGCAATTTCCATCCATTGTCTCCAACAATTAAGAATTTGAGAATGTGGCCATTTTAAAGGTATGTAGTGAAATCCACTCACCTGACAAAGTAGGAAACTAAGGGCTATGGAAGTTAACTCACAGCCCTTCAGTCACACAGCTAGTTAGGAGTAGAGTCTGGACTAGACCTATCTGTCTTGACTCCTAATTCACGGCGTTCTCCATAACTTCTTTCTCTTGGACTGAAAAATCACCAGGTGAAAGATCGTTCTTAGTCACGAGAAGAGTAATGTTGTAATTAAACAGACGCTTTCGGGATCCCTGGGTGGCGCAGCGGTTTGGCGCCTGCCTTTGGCCCAGGGCGCAATCCTGGAGACCCGGGATCGAATCCCACATCGGGCTCCCGGTGCATGGAGCCTGCTTCTCCCTCTGCCTATGTCTCTGCCTCTCTCTCTCTCTCTCTCTCTCTGTGACTATCATAAGTAAATAAAAATAAAATAAAAAAATAAACAGACACTTTCATGGTGTGACCTAAGAAGTTCTGGGTGAAACTCTTGCTCCAAATGTCTATCCTAATGCTCATTAGTTTGTCACTGGGAATTTTACCTGTGGAATCTCAAGACCTTTGGTTCTCATGTTTCCATATGCCAGACCTCCAGGAAAGCTAAATCTTATCAACTTTGACCTCATGCCTTTCTTAATCATCAGATTAAGAACAAGACCCTGAAGAAACCAAACTGGGACCACTGAGGGGGTCCAAAGACACTTTAAAAAATAAAAAAAAAAAAGGTGAGTTGGGCCAAAATAGATGCCCTGCCAAAGTCTGTAGGGATCAAATGAAGCCCAGAAACTTCATAGAATGTGAGAGGCCCTGACCAAAGCTTATCATAGATGTCTCTCTGTCCCCATATATTCTTACCTATCCTGGGGCATAAACTGATTACATTATTTTAGGGAGATCAAAGGAAAACACTTGATATGAAGGGCGATATGAGGAACATGAGGTGTGCATGAGAAAGGACTTTGCTCGGGGCAGTGGACAAGGTGTTTATATGCTAAGAGTTTATATCTTTTTTGTCCTATTTTTGCTACCAATTAACTAATCATCTTCTCCCCAGCTGGATGCCTCTCTCAATCCAGTTACAGGAAAATCCCATCAAGTCATGGATTAGAGCACCACCCCAATTGTCCATGACCTGGATTTGCTAGGCTCACGAGTGCTCACATGTTTTTGTGGGAAGGCTGAGGATTTTAGGTACACCTTCCCCTTTCTTATGAGGTCCCCATCCATTCTGAACATGGAAATGACGAAATAAGAGATGCTTGCAAGTCATAATATAAGCTAGGAAGATAGTCCTGGAGCCAAGTTCAGAATTTCCAACTTAGGAGCTGGATGACCTCACTCATGAACTTCCTTCAGATAATACTTACAAACACTCCATCAGAGTCGTTCGTCTCAGACCTATTGCCCCAGACTGCAAATCTGTTTCCTGTTGTGTAAAACGGGAATCATTTATCATTTTACTGCTATTTTGCCATACTATCTGAGGATTAAATGAAGTAACATATGAGGTCTTGATCTCCAAGAGGCACATACATGACAGCTATTATTTTGGTTGTGCACATTATTTCAACCTTAAAAATATTGTGTGTGTATGTGTGTGTGTACGTGTGTGTGTTGTGAGGGATGAGAATGTAAGAGTGGACACTGTGAAGTCTTCATCAAATTGTCTCCTATCCTCAGGTTGAACATTTAATTTACAAACACAGTTAATCATTAAATAATTATTTCTAGATCATTGGAGACTATCCATTTTTCCACACATGATTAAGCAATCTGAAATCCCAGATTGAAGATTTCTATGGGATTTAGCTCCCCAATGCCCTAGGTTCTTGCAGCTTTGTTTCTCAAAGTGGGAATGCAGCCTCTTGGTTTCCCAGCATCTGACTCTCTGGTTCTTACTTTAAGGAATTAAGCTCTGTGGGGAAACACCGATGATTATGCATCCGATTCCTTCTCACTTGGATCACTTTCTCAACACCCAGTTCATTTCCGGAAGCACATCAACTCCAGGATGTGCAAGACTCTGGGACAGAGCATCCTCTTTCTCCTCACCTGCTAAGAGATAAGTGGAGTGAGTTAAGGCAGCTGCAGGGATTACAAACACTCCAGCACACACTTCCTCTAATCACCGTGTCTGAGTTCCTGCCAGTCTGAGAGGGATTTCTGTGATGAAGCAAGGCCACACTCCATTTCCTCCCCTCCCCTAATTCTGGCTTTCTCGGGAACATCTGTAACAGTTCCTCCACTACTGGTAGGTTTTTGCCACTAATTAAAGCATTTTGTATTGACAGTATTGAAGGCTAGCTTGGGCATCTGGATCCCCTCTGCTGCTCTTCTAGGGTCTGAGAGGACAGTGTTAGTGTGGGAACAGAGGTTATCACTAACCTTTATCTCTGGCACTTTGTGTCTTGGTAAGAATGTCAGAGATGGAGGAGAGATTAAATATCACTTACGGGAGAGTGGAAGCACTCTTTCTTGTATTTTAACAAGTAATCAGTACTAGTTTTTACACTCTAATGTCCTATAACTCCTAAGAGTGATATAAAAGCAACATATGGCATGCGGATTGGCAGAGAGAGAAAGAAAATGAGCAAGTACAAAGCCTCTGACAACAAGAGGATCTATGTAGGTCCACTTCTGTGCCCCCTGTTGGGCACCTTGTAGGATACTAGTAATATTACCAGTAATAAGAGTGGCCATTTATTAACACCTATCAAATGCCACCTGCTATGATAGATCCCTCTAAGCCTGTACAGCCTGAAAGTCAGCCTATGACTGTCCCTAAGTGCTCCAGCTCGCTGAAACCTTGTCTTTTAACATTGAAATCCATCTTGGTTTGAATATCCTTTTTAAGAGTATCAGGAAAATCAGAGCCCTTCTCAGTATCTCCAAGGATTCTTGAGGAGCTCGTTTTTTCTAATCCTTCCTGGTTCTCAGTTCCTTCTTCTAAATAATGTATGTGATATTGTGTTGCATTTTATTATGAGAACTAGCAAACCAGATGCATAAGAATAGAGGGTAGCAGACCTTCACATTGCACTCACCATTCATGGTTTAATTTATTTATTTAATCAATTTCTATCCCTTCCTACCACCACCGGATTATTTTAGAGCAAATTCCAAACATAGTATTATTACTAGAAATAATACTATTTTCATAGATATATTATACTTTACTCAGTACATGTGGCCAACAGACTCTAAGGTGGTTCCCATGATTCCCATTTCTTGGTGCTCACACCCTTGTATAATCCCCCTTACTTGAGTGTGGGCAGGACGTGTGACTTACTTCTAATCAATAAAACACAGCAGAAGTGAGAGAATGCACATGATCAAGTAGCATAAGGTTGCAATATCCATTTTTCTAGGAGACTCTCCCTTGCTGGCTTTGCAGAAGCCAGCTGCCATGTCATGAGCTTCCCTACGGGAAGGGCCATAGGGCAAAGAACTGAAGGTGGCCTCTAGCTGACAACCAGCAAGAAACTAAGACCCTCAATCTGGTAGCTTCTAAGGAACTGAATTCCACCAGCAATCACACAAGCTTAGAAACAGGCCCTTCCCCAGGGGAGCCTCAAATGAGCCCCCTGCCCTGGTGGGTAGCCTGACACAGCCTTGCAGAGAACCCAGCTGAGCTGTGACCTACAGAAATTGAGATCATAAGTGTGCATTGTTTTAAGCCCCTGAATGTGTAGTGATTTGTTACATAGCACTAGTTAACTGCTATAATACATATTTCTCTAAAAGATAAAGACTTCTTTTGTTATATTACCACAGTAACATTGCCACAGTGAAAGGTAATTCCTTAATGTCATCAAATATCCAACTTCTCTCCAAGTTTCCCCAATTATGATTTTCTTTTATAGTTTATGTAAATCAAGATCTAAAAAGTCCACATATTACTTTTGGTTCCAATGTTTCCTAAATCTTTTAGTTTTGAGATTATCTCTTTTTTGTCTTTACATTTACTTATTGAATAACTGGGTCATTTGTCCTGCAGTTTCCCATTTTCTGAATCTGTAAAGCTAATTTATTTATTTTATGTTATTTTATGTTAAATCCCTGTATAGTTAACATACAGTGTAATTAGCTTCAGGTGTACAATACAGTGGTTTAACACTTCCATGCATCCCCTCTCCCTCCCCCATCCCCCCCCCTGCTCATCACAAGAGCACTCCTTAATCCCCATCATCTATTTCACCCATCCCCCTACTCACCTCCCCTCTGGTAACCAGTAGTTTGTTTTCTAGAGTTAAGAGTTTGTTTCTTGGTTTCTCTCTCTCTCTCTCTCTCTTTAAAGTTAAAGTTTGATTCTTAGTAGCATTAATGTGGTCCCTTAGCCCCTATATTTTGAGGAAATTTAGAGATCTAGAGGTGTGATTAGATTCCAATTTTTTTTTTTGAGAGGTCAAGATTACTTTCTACATAACGTTGTGTACATCTGACTGCATCATACTGGGAACTCATAATATCTAGAAACTGGTTTTTGTGATGTTTAAAAAAATCATTGGGTTCAGGTATTGTCAGCTTGATCCAAACATTACAAAGTCTCTCCTCAACAACCTTCCATTTAATAAGCTTACCTACCATTGATGATCATTGTCTAGACCCATTATTTCATTATGGTTATAAAATAGTAGAAATAGATTATTTCTCTCTACTCTATCAATATCCTCTTTCATGTGCTTTCTTTTCCACTTGGACTCTTGCTTCCCAGCATGGTATTAGGTGGCCAACATGTCCCGGTTTGCCTAGGATTTCTCTATTTTAAGCACTGAAAGCCTGGTGTTCAGAGCAATCCCTCTGTCCCAAGCAGATAAGAATTGGTCATCCTACCTGGTGTTGATGCCTCTTCTCTCTCCTTTAATACCTTCTCCTTCCTTTATTACATGTCTCCAACTCCCTAAACCCTTCTTCATTTCTTAAGTAATACTAATCTGATTCTGACCCGAAGCCTATGCCTAGAGGCCTCATCCTCAAACTAACTCCATCCACAATACTCTGCCTCTTAAATAATGAGAGCTCCCACTCTTTAAAAGGAATTCTAAATTCAGTTCTTAAAATAATAACTTACCAACTCCTGCTAAATTTATAACTATCATGGAATATAGGTATTTCTAATTCCCATTTTAGAGATGAGAAAATAATCCAGGTAACACATACGGATAAGGAATAAATAATAGTGGGTTGCAAAAATGGAGAACATTTCAGTGTAAAAAAGGAAGTGGCAGGAGGTACAGCTCAGGTAAAATGGATAGTAAAGGGCCCTTTTATTGCTAAAGACCCTCTTTTTTGTTAGAGTTTGAACCCTACAGCTGTGGACTGAATTGTGTCTCCCTCAAATTCATATGTTAAAGCTCTAACACCCAGTGTGGTTGTATTTGCCCATAGGGACTTTGGGAAGCAATTAAGATTAAATGAGGTCATAAAGGTGGGATCCTAAGCTAATAGGATTGGTAGCCTTATAAATAGAGGAAGGGGAGGGAATGTTCCCACATATACACACCATGAAAAAGCCATGTAAGCATCAAGAAGGTAATTATCTACAAACCAGGAAGATGGCTCTTACTAGAATTGAACCCTGCTTCCACCCTGATCTCAGACTTCCAGCCTCCAGAACTATAAGAACATCAGCTTCTGTTGCTTAGGCTGCCTAGTCTATGGCATTTTGTTATAGCAACCCAAGAAAATTAATACATCTACCTTATAGACCATGTTGAATTATTGGAAGATTTTAATAATAAAAACAACACGACCAGATTTGTCTTTAAGGAAGGAGGATTAGTGGCAACATAGAGAGAGTGAAGAGAAGTTGGGAAGAGTTAGAGGCAAGAAGCAAGTGAAGAGCCTGAAGAAGATGGCCATATAAGAGATGGGGGACGGAGGGGAGACGGTCCTAGAATGACTACCATGCATCTTGTTCTGAAATGTGTCCCTTAAGTAACTGATCACTGACACCCACATCCAAGTAGTGGGGTAATGAACTGAAGCATCAGAACTACTCTTTTCAATGCTTCTAAAGAGAGATTTTGAAAGATGCAGCTCACACACCTCCCTGAACTGTTAGCACACAAAGATGCAGGTATCACAGGAGAATCTTCTACAAAGTTCACAGTAGCATATGGTCAAACTCCCTATTGTAGAGTTGGGAGACAGTAGCCTTGTTGAAGGAAAGCTAGAAATTGAAACTAGAATTCTGCTTCCAATTCACTGGTCTCTTCACTGCAACTCTTGTCTTTAGTCAGCCTCACGGAAGTTTTGAGACAACAAGCAGGTGGTCTCCAACATTAATAGACACACGAGTGAGTCTGACTTCCTAGCCAGAGAAGCATTTTGAGAGAGACCAGGAGAGAAGCCAGAAAAGAGGCTCAGGGTTTCGATACTGCCCTTACTCAAGATTCATCATGTGTCCCCTTTGCTGTAAGGAGGAGGGTGCTAGTGGTAAAGGATCTTATACACCAGTAATTTCATTCTCCATTTTATTAAGCCTCAAAGATGTATAGCAACTAATCCTTCCTTGGCTATGGACAGGGTCTGCAGCAGAGCTGGGAATTGGTGTTGACCTCCTAAAGCCTAGTCTAGCATTCTTGCTACAATGCATTCCAGACTGTTCTTTTCCTGTCTAACACTCAGGAAAAGGAGGCTTAATGTGGGCAGCTGTAAATGTGATTGACTCTCAAATTCCCAAAAGAGCCTCAGCATCTCTTCTTTTCATGTTCCCCCAACTCCCTGCGCAAAATATACACACACCATGGAGACTACCAGCCGGCTATGTTCTGTCTTGCAAAGATTTTTATGGTAAGAGCTTCCTGATTAGGGAAAACAATTCACAAACAGGATACAAATTACTGGGTTTTTATCTCCTTCAGAAGAGTTTTTAATCTACTTTTTTAAAAAAGGGGGGGTTCTCTATTTCCAAGTCACTATTATACTCTATTCTCCAGCAAGAGGAAGCCATGAGCTGAAGGAAAGATCAGGTAACAGGCATCTTCCTTCTTCAGAGGCAGTATGGCAGGTGATTGACCACATTGGCTCTGGTCAATGGAAACAAAATGCCTGGAATCCCAGCACCACCAGCTACTAGATGTGACCTTAGCATGTAACTTAAAATCTCTATACTTCAGTTTATCTGTAACATGGAAATAATTTTTAAACCATTATTCACTTTCTAGGGCTTTTGTGAGAATTAAATGACATAATCCATGTCAAGCACTATGTACAGATTCTGGCATATGGTAAGCACCAAAATCAGTAGAGTTTATTTCTCTTAGAATGAAAAAAATATATTTGTACAGACAGCTTCTCTCCAATAAGGGCAAGAATGAAGACTGAACTTCTGCAAAATACCCTATGTTGCTTAGAGAAGGATGCCATGGCAATAGATTTGATAAATTTTATTTTTAAAGTAGAAAGTTATGTGGGAAAAACAGATTTATCTTTCAGAGCTTAGTCCCAAAGCCCACATCTTCTTTGAGTAACCTCCAAAACATATGTATTATATGGGGGAATTACCTGCTTCTGAATTCAATGATGTCATCCATCATTACCATGGTAACAGCAAGGCCAATAACTTGAACTTAGGTCGTAGCAGCTAAAAGGAAAGGTAAGCAGTTTGGGAATAATTAAGCTGAAATCCAGAGCTACTTAAGACTCAACGAAGATTCTTAGGGGTAGTTTGTAATCAACTTAAATCAAGATGTGACTTCTAAAAGAATAGAGAATGAAAAACCCAAAACAAGAAAAAAATCAAATCACTCTATGGTTCATTTACTGTTTTAGTGAGTCACAGAAAAATAGTACCCTGGAGTCTAGAAACAAAGACATAGGTGAGATTCCTTCCCTTCAATAGATAAAATTAAATTATGATGATTCTCAAACCAATTTGTTCATTAAAACAAGGCAAATGCACACAATTTTAAGTTGAAAATATTGACTCCTTGTATTTTCCCCTCTATAATATAAATTTCAGAATTACAGAATTTTAAAATTAGAAGAAGTCTTCCAACATGATTTAATGAATTTTTAAAAAGCCAATATCCAGAGAGCTGATGTAGCATGACCAAGTCTCAGTACTCCCGAGGGATCCAGGGGAGATCCAGCATGCCAAACCATAATTTTGTCTTTTTTTTAATAATAAATTTATTTTTTATTGGTGTTCAAGTTGCCAACATACAGAATAACACCCAGTGCTCATCCCGCCAAGTGCCCCCCTCAGTGCCCGCCACCCAGTCACCCCCACACCCCATCCACCTCCCCTTCCACCACCCCTAGTTCGTTTTCCAGAGTTAGGAGTCTTCATGTTCTGTCTCCAATGGAATATTCCTCAGCCATTAGAAATGACAAATACCAACCATTTGCTTCGACGTGGATGGAACTGGAGGGTATTATGCTGAGTGAAATAAGTCAGTCGGAGAAGGACAAACATTATATGGTCTCATTCATTTGGGGAATATAAATAATAGTGAAAGGGAATAGAGGGGAAGGGAGAATTTTGTCTTTTCTATGGCACTAGGTACCTTTATTGAGAATCTGACATTTCATCATGCTCTCCTTCAACAGAACTTTTCTATCTAGTGAGGGGGTGGATGATACTGGATCTCTTCCCAGCTGCCCCACATCCCAGGAAAAACAAATAGTGATGTGCGGGGGTTGACAGCATCTCAGAAGTTTCCAAAAATGCCTCTGATCTGAGGGAGGGTACAATCCTTATTTCCATCTTGCAATTATTCTCCTCTGCCATCTAACTCCTGATGAAAAAGAGCCATTTTTCCCTTCCATCTTTCTCTTCTTTCCCATTGCATTTTCAAGCATCTTGCCAGAGATTTTGGTTAAAAGGGTCCCTGCCTGTTTTGGAGGTGAAAGGGCTCATGCTTTGTTCAGTCGTCTCTGCTCCTGGGCCGCAGGGAGGAGTGATCCCTGGTAACAAGAAGGCCCCTGGAGCCTGCGTTCATCCTTATGTTTCCCACCTAGTTCTGCACGCCTCAGTTTGATTGGCAGATCCAAAGGAGACCATTTTAGTTTCCTCTGTTCTGTGCAAGATTTACTGAATGGAATAAGCAAGGGTAGGCAAAGAAGAGATCCTGATCTAACTGCCCGGAGGCCTGCCCTGCCCTGACTCTGGCCTGGGTTCTCAATGCCTTATTTGTCATATTTATATCTATAACTGATGGCAATATCTTCCCTACCTGCAGTCCGTTGCCTGCCCGTCATCCCTGCATCTCTAATCAGTTCTTCTCACAATCACTGAAATAGTCCTCATCAAGCTTGATTTTTCACGGTCTCTCTCTTCCTTTGCTTAATAGCTACAATGTTCCATGACTCAGTGGGATCTGAACTCTTCCACTTCAGGATATACCACTCCACTCTAGCCAAGCCTTCTTGCTTGGCTCACTGCCACATACTCTTTTGCTCTTATTATTCCGAGGCTGCAATGTTTTCCTGTCTCACAACTTCCTGGCCCCAGCTTCTCTCTTCAGTTGGTCCCCCTTTGTTCCTCACCAGAAAGGAGGTGCCATGATGCTCAGAGCAAGCAGGCAGCTGTGCCCCACCTGTCCATCCTCCACTAAATCCAGGCAGCAGACTCTCAGGCCTGGGCTGGCAGAGCTGCCCATAGCTCACATCTTCCCACCTGCCTACTAGCCCTTTCTTAAAAATGGTCTTCTGTCTTCGTCCTTGCTGTTAGGTCCTGGCTGAGTTATCCTGCTCACAACTCTGACTTCATTTTTCCCTATCTCTCAACTTCAGCCAATAGCTGGAACTCCATTCTCTAGAGATAAACCGCCAAGTCACCCAGTGCCTGCACAGCCTACAGACTGTTACCCAGCCAGGGAACCTCACTAAAGTGGTTTGACTCCAAAAAATAACAGTTCCCATCAGTTGTGTTTATTTACTAATTTAATATTTATTTGTAATTTTACGTATTCACTTAATTTGTAGATTTGTTTATGTTTTATTATAACATTATCAAATATTTTATCAACATTACCCTGACCAGAATATATTCATACTTGAATTTTTCATATGAAGAAATCAATGCTCAGAGAGGTTGATTACAAGATCATGTAGTTTATGAGTTAGAATGATGTCTTTTTTCAAACTTGACCTAAAACCCACCTCTTTAATGAATGCTTTCCAATGACTACTTGCTCCTTGGCTAATGTTCTCAGTTTGTGCTGCAGTTTTGTGGCCTCTCCATTTCATGGGCTGCAACTATCTGTATTTTGCCTCTTTACTGATCCTCAAGGACAAGGATCTCTTCACAAACAAAGAATGCTGACTCCTCCAAAGACAGAGAACATCATAGGAAATGGTGTTGGTTGACTCATTCCACTTTCCAGCACCCATGAGTGAATTGGGAGGCAGAATGATGGTTGTTTAGAAATATAGATTAGTCCCCCTGGGTGGCCTCTCTGATCAGTGACTCATGCTTCTTTATTGGATGGGCACAGCAGGTCCTGAGCCCATGTTGCCGTCTATGGATAGAGGATACCCCAGTAGGAAAGGCCCACAGCTTCTTACTCATGATGCTTCTCAAGAGCAGCAGAGCACAGCCCACAAACAGGGAAGCACAAATCTTTGTAGTGGGCAGGCATAGCTATCGTTACTTACAGAAGAGGCGATGGAAATTCATAGCATTTAAGCAACTTGTTCAAGATCATTCACTAGAAAGAGGCAGAATCAGTTCTCAAACCCAAACCCCTTGCCTCATATCCAGTGCTCCCTGTTACAATACTCATTTGCCGTCTCTTGCATGAAATAATTCAGTGATGCAGGCTCCAGATAGAAGAGAGAATGCAGCATAAGAAATTTCCATTTCTAAAGATAAATAGATGCTAACAACTTCCAAATTCCCTAGCTAAAAATACTTTGAAACAACTGTGACTGGACCACAGCCTAATGCATCCTTGATGGAAAGATCACATTATTCTCCAGCCTCCCAAACTCTTTTGTTCCATCAGATGCGCATCTCCCTTTGCCTTATTCCCCCTGGGTCACAGGAACTGGACAGACAATGGCTGAATAACTGAGGATACCAGGGATCTATAATAATTCAAAAACACAAACATAAGGCCTAATTTTAGACTTTCCAAGGATAGTGGACATTCTGGGGGTCTGAAGTGCTTCCGTTTCGGTTGCTTGGTCTATTGCTTCTTGTTAATTAGCAGGGTTGGCTTAAAGGTCACCCAGTGCAGTCAGCCCCAACATCTGGAATGGAAGAAGGTCTGAACAGTGAAAATCACTCAAGCTATGAATTGCATTTGGAAATTGCATCTTAACTAACAGGCAGAAACTCTATATGTCTTGCTATCTGAGCTCTGAAGCTCATTTGCTGACTGCATCAAGGACAAAGAAAATCTGTTCTTTAATTGCAGAAAGAGGGAGTCTATGCTCACCTGCAAAGGGGCAGGCAGGCTACTCCCACCAAAAATACCTGAAAATATAAGAACCTTCACATGAGTCACTGGCATTCTATCTCTGGTCTTTGTGACCTTTGCAAAAGGTCTCTCCATGGACCCAAGAACAGCAATAACCTTCATGTGTTTTCACAATGCTGCTACAACATAAGAAGCCAGAATAGTGGTGGAGGGGGGAATATGTTTATTAGCAGAGATGGACCCCATATTAGGATTAGTATTAATCTTTCCAGGGAAGGAGCACTCCATGAGCAGAAGAGAACTATACAACAGCCAGCAGCCCGGTGAGATAGGTACACTGTACACCCTATGAGAAGCATCATGTGACTCATTTTGTTAAATCCTCTCCTGTGTGCCAGGAAGTGAACTGTCTGATATGAAAGCAAAAAGCATCAGTCATAGTCTTCAGCTTCAGAGATGGCATCTTCTAAGGGAAAACCAGATACATCCTTGAAAAACATATATAAGATGTAATTTATAAAATCTTTTGGAAGTCCAGAGGCAAGAGCAATCAATCCTGCCTGGGGTTGGGTAGAGGAGTCAGAAAAGTCTGCATGGATAAGAGGTATTGAAGAACAAGGAAAAGGCACAGAGTAATGAGGGAAAGGCAGCCCAAAAAAAGAAAATGTATGAACAAAGACAAAGAGATGCCAAAGTACATACGTGGAGGTTGATGGGTACTTTGGGTTTGTTTGTTTGTTTGTTTGTTTTTAAAGATTTTATTTCTTTATTTGACAGAGAGAGAGAGAGAGAGAAATCATAAGCAGGGGGAGCAGCAGGCAGAGGAAGAGGGAGAAGCAGGCTCCATGCTGAGCTGGGAGGCGGATGTGGGGTTTGATCCCAGTACTCTGGGACCATGACTTGAGCCGAAGGCAAATGCTCAACCAACTGAGCCACTCAGGTGCCCAATAATGGGTACTTTAGTGAAATGGATGATAAGGGAAATATTTTGTTAAATCATATCTGAAAATGAACAAAATGGGTATATGGTTTCAGAATGTGCAAAACACTGTCACCTGCAAGATTTGACATCAGACATTCCCTAAATGCTTTGAGGTAGGCAGAGATCCTCTAATAATACCACTTCATCGTATTCTATTCCTTATTTAATCCAAGGTTTCAAATTTATTTTCATAAAATTGAACAAAGTAGTTTATGTTTTTCCCCTCCATTCATATATTAATTTTGTCCTTGCCATTTCTTTTTTTCTTATTTTTTTATTTTTGGGTGAAGTATAGTTGACTTATAATGTTATGTTAGTTTCAGGTGTTCAACATGGTGACTTGATGATTCTACACATTATGCAATGCTCACCACAAGTGGAGTCACCATCTGTCACCACACGCTATTATAATATCATTGACTATATTCCCTACACTGTACTTTTCATCGCTGTGTCTTAATTTATTATGTAACTGAAAGTTTGTACCTCTTCATTTCCTTCATCTATTTTGCCTGTCCCCCCACCCCCCTCTCCTCTGGCAATTGCCCAGTTGTTCTCTGTATTTATGAGTTTGTCTCTCTTTTTGTTGTTGTTGGTTTGTTCATTTGTTTTATAGACTCCACATATAAGTAAAATCATGTTTGTTTTTCTCTGACTTACTTCACCTAGCATAATAGACTCTAGGTCCATCCAGGTTGTCACAAATGGCAATATTTCATTCTTTTTTATGGCTGAGTAATATTCCTCTGTGTGTGTGTGTGTGTGTGTGTACCACATCTTCTCTATCCATCAATCCACTAGTCAACACTTAAGTTGCTCCCATATAATGATGCTATCTTAGAGGGAAGTGCTCAGAAGATGCTGAAACCAAAAAAAGAAGGGGGTATGTTGTCCAAATCATGGGACCTTCCTCCAGGACAGTGAGCCTAAGAGATACCAAGAGGAGCAAGAATGCATGAGGGTGGGGGGATATGGAAGAGTCAGGAGAGCAGAGAGACCATCAGAAAGGAGGTGAGATCAACTTCCCTTGGTCATTGTCATCAATACACAAGCATGTGCATGTGTTTCTGACCTGTAAACAAGAAGGAAACCTGCCTTGACTCCACTGTCCTTCCTTGCTACCATTCCTGTCATCCAAAAGTTGTCTATACTTGTTGTCTCCAAAGCTTCTCTTTCCATTCTCCCTTGAACCCATTTTTAAAAGACTTTCCTCACCACCACTCCCTAGCAATTCTTGTCAAGGTCATGAAAACTCCTCTCCATTCTCTCATGAAAAATTCTCTTCTCTGAATTGATCTGATGATCAATTCCCAGTCTGTCTCACCTGACCTACCTGCACCTTTGAACACAGCCGATTACTCCCATCCCTTGCCGCACTCTCTCACCAGGCTCACAAGATGTGCAGTCTTGGTTTCATCCTGCCTCACTGGCTCTTCTTTGTCCTCTATATTTCATGGGGTTATTCCTCTTCTACCTCTCCTATATTCCTCTTCTACCTCTTCTATTCCTCCTCTATATTCCTCTTCTACCCACATCTCCATGTGGGGGTGACCCAGGGCTCCAACCAGGGTCATCTTTTCTAATGATGCTCACTTCCTGGGTGATCTCCAGTCTCTGGGCTTTAAATTTCCTCTATTTGCTAAAGACCAGCAAATTTATATATTTATACCTTCAGCCTAGATCTCTTGCCTGAAGTTTAGACCCATTTACTCAGCTTCCCACTCAACATCTCTTTGATTCCCTAAGTAAATATGTCACGCTCAACATATCAGAAACTAAAATTCTAATATCCACATTCCTCAAAAACTAGTTTCACTTTCAGATATCTCTCTCCTTCCAGCTGCTCAGCAAGATTCCTGGGAGTCACCTTTGGCTTTTCTCGCATAACTTTACATCTGATCTGTCAGTAGTTTCTGTGGGTTCTACCTTCAAAATGTATCCCAAATCTAACCACTACCCACTGGTTCCCCCCCCAAAGACTATTCTAAGCCTCCACCATTTCTTACTTAAATGACTGCATGTTACAGGTTGAATTGCACCCCCAACACACACAAAAATGTTTAATCTCTAACCCCCAGTACCCTCAAATGTGACTTTGTCTGGAAATAGGGTCATTGCAGGTGTAATCAAGTTAAGAAAACATCATTTAGGAGGGAGTTTAATTCAATATGACTGGACAGACACACCCAGAGGGAAGATGATGAGACATGCAGAGACGACAGCTATGTGAAGATGGAGGCAGAGATGATGTCATGCTACCATAAGCCAAAGACCTGGAGCTACCAGAAGCTGGAAGACAGAGAAAGGATCCTATACTAGAGGCTACCAAGAGAACATGATCCAACCAGCAGTCTGATTTTAGATCTCTAGGCTCCTGAACTGTGAGACAATAAAATATCTGTTGAGCTAAGCCAGACAGTTTGTGGTGCTTTGTTACAGCAGCTCTAGGAAATGAATACACCACAACAGCCTCCTAACTGATCTCCCAGCTTCCACTCTTTCCCTAAACTTATTCCCAAGAGAAAAGCCCAAATAATCCTCTAAATGTAGATCATACCATCATGTCTCTACTCAAAATCCTCATCTAGATCTCCACCTCACTCAGAAGAACATCGAAGTCCTCATAATATAATGATCTATGAGGCTCCACATATCCCCATTACCTATGACCTCACCTTTTACTACTGTCTCTCTCCCATACTCCCATCCGGCCGCCTTCCTGTTCTTCAAATATGTCAGGCATTTTCACACGTTAACACCTATGCTCTAGCAGTTTCCTGGAAGACTATTTCCCCAGATGTTCACATCCTTCAAACCTTAGCATCAATATCAAAGAGACATTTAGTGTCTCCTTGAAGTCTCTCACCCTGACCATCTTCTTTAATATTGTAATCTATTCTGCCCTCATAATCCTAATTCCTTTAATCTTGATCTGCTTCTTCTTTTATTCCATAGTACTTACTGTCTCCTATCAGACTTTATAATTTTCTTATCTATTCCATTCATTTTTAGGGTCTACCCTTACCTACTAGAATGTAAGTTTCCAGAGGCAGATGTTTTTGTTTCTTTTGTTCACTGTTTTATCCTAAGCTTCTCAAACAGTACATAGCACATATTGGAATTTAATAAATATTGGTTGAAAATCAAATAAATGTTTTTGCTTTATTATTTTTCCTAGAGATAGTCCTAGATTAAACATTGACGGAAATAGTGACGTGTGGATGTGTGTGTGTGTGTGTGTGTGTGTATGCTGAGGAAGGGATGCAATTTGGAATTGGGTTTAAATCCCAACCCTAACAATTTCTAGCTGGATGACCTAAAGTGAGGTACATCAAATGCTTCAATACCATCATTATAGAATGAACACAATATAATATATATTCCAATATAATATAATAATTCCTACATCATAACGTTGGGAAAAGTAAATTTGAAAATATATGCAAGTGTTCTGGTACACTAGAAAACACTCTAAGAATACTGATTTTTTTAAATAGTTTTATTTGTTGTCAACATTCTCTGATTAACCTGGGAATTTAGTTCACCAGAAAGATGTGGAATGGAAGAAATGGAATCTGGTTTGGCATTGGGCCCTTGCTTTGGCTTGTAGATAGCAGCATGTAAAGCCCTTTGCCATAAGGAAGAGCCAGGAGGTACCTGCAGAACAAGCTAACTAGACAATGTCATACTGGCCTGTGCTTTCTCTTGCTTTACCTCTGACGTGCACAACATAATTATCTTTATCCTTCTATTTTTTTATAGCACTTTTGACTCACTGGGAATGAACCTAAGCCAACTATCTCTCCTTGTGCTTTTTACTTAGCTCCAAATTCAGATGTTCAGTCTAAAGAAATCTTGGCTGAGGTGAAAAATTCCTTTAAACTCAAGTGTTCTGAACATTAACATGCTCAACCTTATTCTTGCCAGCCAAAGGAGAAAGTCATACTGATAAGGAGGAGCAGTGCCAAAGACCTCCAGACCCAGAGTTAGAATTCTTGTACCAGTTCTCTTTCCAAGAAGTTATGAAAACTTCAAATAATTTGCCCTCTTAAATTAGGTATCTTTGATCTTATTTGTTAGTGGAAGAAAAACTATTTTCATTTTCTCTAAGTCTTGAGATGGCCATGCTGACAGTAAAATCCATCTTGGGATTTAGAGTCTTGGCAGATTCCACATGTATGGGGCTAAGGATATGGTTTAAGCAAAAGGAACTGTAGGAGTGTGGTATGGCAACCAGCTTTGAGTGACCATCCAGATTTGGTCCAGGGATCTTTGAGATGGAATACTACCTGCTCTAAAATGTAGTTCCTTCTTCTATAAAACAGAAAAATAACACCCACACCATTACATAAGGATTAAATCATGTTGTATACGTGACATATTCACTACAGGGCTTAAGCACATAATGGAAGCCCCCAGAATGGTAGTAATTATTACCATTGAAATAACTTTGAAGTCACATTTGTAATCACTATTCACCAAAAGAGCCATAATAATTAGAAGATAAAGTAGTGAGGAATTTTTTTAAGAGATGAATCTTGTATTAGGCCTGGAGGTTGTATAGAGTTTTCACAAGTAGAGGCGGATACACTTGCATGAGGAGATTTTGCCTTCTGCCAAGCTGTGGAGCAAAGCTTGTTCTGCTCCCGCACAGCTGTGCAGGTTAAATTAACCAAAGCAATGGTTATAAAAAGCCTAGTCCCCTGTCGGAGGGGCAGGCACTTGTGAGAAAGTATGACACACTGCTGAGGCAGCCATCAGACATGTTATGCAGCTTTTATGGAAAAAACTCTTATAAGTCTGTGCGGATGTTGCCTGTGTTCTCCTCTAGGATTTTGATGGAGTCTTGTCTCACATTTAAATCTTTCATCCATTTTGAGTTTATCTTTGTGTATGGTGCAAGAGAGTGGTCTAGTTTCATTCTTCTGCATGTGGATGACCAATTTTCCCAGCACCATTTATTGAAGAGACTGTCTTTCTTCCAGTGGATCGTCTTTCCTCCTTTGTCGAATATTAGTTGACCATAAAGTTCAGGGTCCATTTCTGGATTCTCTATTCTGCAACACCCTTTTTGAACTTGGCCACAGTAACTTCTTGCAAGATACATCCACGAAAACAAAAGAAACAAAAGCAAAAATGAACTATTGGGACTTCATCAAGATAAGAAGCTTTTGCACAGCAAAGGATACAGTCAACAAAACTCAAAGACAACCTACAGAATGGGAGAAGATATTTGCAAATAACATATCAGATAAAGGGCTAGTTTCCAAAATCTATAAAGAACTTATTAAACTCAACACCAAAGAAACAAACAATCCAATCATGAAATGGGCAAAAGACATGAAGAGAAATCTCACAGAGGAAGACATAGACATGGCCAACATGCACATGAGAAAATGCTCTGCATCACTTGCCATCAGGGAAATACAAATCAAAACCACAATGAGATACCACCTCACACCAGTGAGAATGGGGAAAATTAATAAGGCAGGAAACAACAAATGTTGGAGAGGATGTGGAGAAAAGGGAACCCTCTTACACTGTTGGTGGGAATGTGAACTGGTGCAGCCACTCTGGAAAACTGTGTGGAGGTTCCTCAAAGAATTAAAAATAGACCTGCCCTACGACCCAGCAATTGCCCTGTTAGGGATTTACCCCGAAGATTCAGATGCAATGAAACGCCGGGACACCTGCACCCCGATGTTTCTAGCAGCCATGTCCACAATAGCCAAACTGTGGAAGGAGCCTCGGTGCCCATCGAAAGATGAATGGATAAAGAAGATGTGGTTTATGTATACAATGGAATATTACTCAGCCATTAGAAACGACAAATACCCACCATTTGCTTCAACGTGGATGGAACTGGAGGGTATTATGCTGAGTGAAGTAAGTCAATCGGAGAAGGACAAACAGTGTATGTTCTCACTCATTTGGGGAATATGAATAATAGTGAAGGGGAATATAAGGGAAGGGAGAAGAAATGTGTGGGAGATATCAGAAAGGGACACAGAACATAAAGACTTCTAACTCTGGGAAATGAACTAGGGGTGGTGGAAGGGGAGGAGGGCGGGGGGTGGGGGTGAATGGGTGACGGGCACGGAGGGGGACACTTGACGGGATGAGCACTGGGTGTTATTCTGTATGTTGGTAAATTGAACACCAATAAAAATTAATTTATAAAAAAAAAGAAGAAAGAAAGAAAGAAAGAAAGAAAGAAAGAAAGAAAGAAAGAAAGAAAGAAAGAAAGAAAAAGAAAGAAAGAAAATTAAACTGGTTGAGTGATATTGTAGAGATACAAAATCCTCATTGCCTTTAACACTTTCAAAGTTATTGTTACTTTTTTAAGGCTCAAACATAATTATTTTCATGCACATTATATTCCCTCTCCAGTTATATAAGTATTAAATGCTGCAAGTCAATGATCGGAGACCTAAGTATACAAGTATTCTAATTACGTTTGAAGGTTGGCAGGTAGCCAGTTGATTGAAGAATTAAACTTTTGACCATTTGGTATGGGTCGCAGTGACAAGATTAGATATGATAAAATGGTTTACAGCAACATTTGAGAAGAAGGCCTTTAGAGCACTTGTGTACAAATTGGAATTCTGTGAAGTAGTGAACATTTTATAAAAAAAAAAAATAAGTCTGTGCGGAATTGGATTCAAATGGAAAGCCAGTAGAGACAGTTTATGGACAGAAAGAAATCCACAGAAAAGTGATGTCACAAAACTTGACCAATTGCCACACTAAGATTCACCACATTGATGCTGATGCCACTCTGAGTGATGGTGTGGTAGTCGAGGTGACAGGATTGCTCTCTAATAACGACCAGGCTTTGAGGAGACTCATGGAGACATTTGTCCTTGCTCCTAAGGACCTGGTTGCAAATGAGTTCTATATCCACAATGAGATCTTCAGATACCAAGACTAGTTCTTTGGTGTTTTTCACTGAGCCTCAGGAGGAATCTGAGGAAGAGGCCCAGGAACCTGAAGAAAGACAATCAACTTGATGGTGGTACTTGATGGTTCTGGCACTTTCTATGATCAGACTGTTAGCAAGGACTTGGAAGAACATTTAGAGGAACCTGTTGCTGAATCAGAGCCTGATCCTGAACCAGAGCAAGAACCTGAGTCTGAATCCAAGAGGAAAAGTCTGAGCCAGTATTAGAAGAAACTGCTCCTGAGGATACATAGAAGAGATCTTCCCCAGCACCTACAGACATGGCTCAGACCATCCAGAAAGACTGGAAAACATTTTCTGGGGCATTTGTGACCTTCCACCCAGTGGAGCTGTTGCAGTTACTGGGATACCACCTCATGTTGTTAAGGTACCAACTTCACAGCCTCATCTAGAATCTAAGTCTGAAGCTCAGATTCCACCCCAAAGGCCTCAGAAGGATCAAAAAGTGTAAGAACACCAAATAAATATGCCTCTCCAGAAGGGACCTAGACCAATCCCTGTGGTTGGTAAGCGAGGTGATTTTGAACCCCAAAGAACTATAAGACACCCTGATAGTCACCAACCTGCCACATGAAGTGGACAAATCGAAGCCTAGAGATTTTTTTCTGAAGTTATGGGACTATGATGGAGCTCCACATTAACAGTGGCTGGAAATTACCCCATTTGGAGTGTGTCGTGTTTGATGATTCTGAGCCTCACAGCAACAGGCCCATCATGTTCAGAGGTGAAGTCTGTCTGAATGAGGAGGAGAAGAGTCCAGCTGCCCAGAAAGGGGACAGGGGACTATTGAGATAATCACCTTGGGGACCTGAAGCCTTGGAGGTGGGCCAGGTGGTGGAATGAGAGGCCCTCTCCATGAAGGCACAGTACAGAAACCAGGATTTGGAGTGGGAAGGGCAATTATTCCAAGGCAGTGACTTGCTCCTCACTGATCTTCAGGCAGCAGTTCAAATCTTCTAACTCCAGCCAAACGGTGAATTTCTTATATTTATACATCAAATCCAGCATTTGATGTCCTAGAGTATGACCCTAGTCTACTATATACTGCTTAAGTTTGTACAATTTTACTTTTTGTGTAAATGATATGTGCTCTCTCCTTCTCCCTTCCCTCTCCTCACCTTTTAGCCCTTCACTTCCAATTTCATGGAATGATATTTAAGAAAAACAGATTTTTAGAGAAGAGGAAAAAGACTGAATTTCTTTGCTTCACTTTTGCATATACAGACTGGACTTTTTAAACAGGCATTTCCCCAAAGGAATGTGTCCTGCTTATTACCTACATTTGGTATACTGCATTCACTGGAATATTTCTTATTTTTTATGTGTTTCAAAAGTCTGTGAGAAACACAGGATTTGATAAACATCTTGACAGCAGGGAAAAAAAGAATTTTCGCAAATAGAAAGAAAGAATAATAGCCCTTTACGTGAGAGAACAAACATGAACAATGCTGAGAAGGTAGAAAGGAGCATAGGGTCTTTTGGAGCAAAAAGTGCCAAATCAGATGATTTGGATCAAATGTAGAATCCCTAGAAGATAATCAGATAGCGAGGTAGATAGATATTTGTTGTTATTATCCATCCAGCTGCCATCCGCACCCCTTAGTCAAGTAAAAGAAATCTCCCTGTTTGTGAAAAATCCATCTCATGCTCTTCAGGAAGGAATGACACCTCCCTCAAATCAAACAGGAACTACCAAGTACAAAAAATGAGCAATCAACTATTATAAAAACACTTGAAGAAACTAAAACCATTAAAGAGTCAAAAAGTTCCCCAAATTGAGGAACTAAATGCTTGAGGAGGCAGACTAAGTAAAACAAGATGAAACAGTCACTAGAAGAAGCATAAATATCTTCAGAGAGCTAGGCAGGGATTTTACATTCATAGCAAATCAACTTCAAAGAAATTGGAGATTAATAGTTTAAGAAAGAAAAAAGAAGGCTACATCGATAGTTAAAGAGGGGACTTAGGAGATTAGATCATTACAGGAGAAAAGCCGTTTAAAACACAACACAAGAAGCAGAACAGATGACATAAAGGTGGGAATCCTAATCAAATGAGGCAAATTCTAATGGAACTTTTAAGAAAGCATTTCTACTGGGTTTAGATTGGAAAAGGTGAAATCCAGAGCTGCCCACTGTCATATGGAGGATAATGCCAAGCAAATAAAAAGAGAACTGAGCAATAAGGAAGGACAACACTAGAATTCCACTTCTGGCCATGATGGAAAAACAGGGACTGGACTTACCCTCCACATAATACAATAACAAATGACACAGAATATATGAAATAACAGTCTTAAGACATTGGAGAACAAGCAAAGTGTAGCTCTATGAGACAGAAGACCAACTAGAAGATTTTCCAGGTTGCCATACAGAAAGGAGAAACCCAAACAAAGAGCCAGAGATGAGAGTCCAAGGAGCCAAGTCAATGAGATGTGATGGGATGCAATATCTGAGAGAAGAGAGATGCATGGAAAGAAAACTTCAGAGAGATCTTAGAAAAGTCCCCCTTGTGACTCTGGCTGAGTACTGATCTGTGCATGAGTTAAAGGAAACTTCCCAAGATTAAGGAAAGAACAATGAAAAAGTAATTGGCTGGACAATTTCCACACTCTACACAGGGCTAGGATTCATTCATGTCCCTGAAAGCAGAGTGAAATGACCCCATAATACAAAGGGCATCAGGCTAAGGCTTCAGAAAGCTGTGATTTTAGTAATGATGTTAAATTCTCCCTACATCAAAGGCAATTTCGGAGCATGCCTTAACAAAGATTAAAAGTAATTTGGGGGGATCCCTGAGTGGCTCAGCGCTTTAGCACCTGCCTTCGGCCCAGGCTGTGATCCTGGAGTCCCGGGATTGAGTTCCACATCGGGCTCCCTGCATGGAGCCTACTTCTCCCTCTGCCTGTGTCTCTGCCTCTCTCTCTGTGTCTCTCATGAATAAACAAAATCTTAAAAAATGAAAATAAAAAATAAATAAAAGTAATTTTGAAAAAATTCAACTGATCCCAAGTAACTTGACCAAATTCCATAATGCCTTCCAACTCTAATAAAGAATGCAACAAAATTCAACACATATTAAAATAAAATTCCAATGCCAGGTAAAAACTGACCAGGCATGAAAAGAGCAAGAAAATATGACCTTAAGCAGAAGAAAAGTAATCAATAGAAAAAAGACCCAAAATGACAGACACAATGGTATTAACAATGATGGACATTAAAACAGCTGTTTTAAATATACTCTACGTGAAGGTTGGCAAACTTTCTGTAATGCGCAAGATAATATATGTTACTGGATGTGAAGGCCAGATGGTCTCTGTCACAACTACTCAACTTGGCCACTGTAGAGCAAAAGCAGCCATCGACAAGGCACAAAGGTTCACACCAAAAACTGGAAATAACCCAGACAACCATCAGTTGGCAAGTGTATAAACACCTGTGGTACATCCACCACTGGAACACTAGCCAGCAATAAAATGAATAAACCACTTTAATACACAATGAAAGGGATGAATCTTAAGAGCATTTTGCTAAGTGGAAAAAAGCCAATCTCAAAATGTTTCACACTATATAATTGCCCTTATAAAAAATTCTAGAAAAGGCAAGATACTAATGACAAAAATCATTATTGGTGGTTGCCAGGGATTGGGGGTGAGAAGTGGGGCCTGATGGCAAAGAAGTATGAAGAAACTTTCTGGAGTCATTAAAACGTTCTATATCATGATCTCAGTGACGGCAAGAAAAATTCTTCATATTTTTCAAAACTCATTAAGTGTATGCTTTAAAAGGGTATATTTATAAACTAAATTTTAAAAAAACTAATTAAAGAGATATAAGAAATTAACAGGTAAAGAATTGAAGTATAAAGCTGAACTTTGTAATCGGCTGAAAAACACAATGTACACAGCTGAAGAGTGAATCAGCATGCCGGCAGATAACGCCATGCAATTCTCCCCAGAACGTGCATAACATTCAAAGAATGGAAAATATGGTATAGTTAGGAAATGTGCAGCATAGACCTAAAAATTCCATTTTTTTAAAACGTGCGTGTCAATTTGTATATATGAATGTTAATGGGGGTGGGGGGCTGTCTGGAAGGATGTATGCCCAAATGTTCAAGTGGAAATGAGAAGTAGAGGAGAGGTAGGAGAGTTTTCACATTTTGGTCCATTTGCCAATTAATATTCTTTCCCTATTCTATTCTAGAACTCACAGGAAACAATGGCAAAGAAAATCAAAGTACCAACTTATGAGCAGGGCTGAAACTCCAAATCATAGTTCTGCTAACGGACTGAAACCCAAGGCCCAAAGATGGGTTTGAATAGCCTCCTCCCCTTCCTGCCTGGGCCCACACCCAGATTTCCAGCTAGCCACAAGGATAGGAGGCCAAAGAAAGAGGAGTACCTGAGAACATTGAAGGAGTAAAACTGAGAGAGAGCTCTCAGTGCCAGGCTCTTGTCTTATAGTCTTGGCCTTGTAAAATAAATGCAAAGGGCATTGGGAAGGAGAAAATGATAGACAGACAGACAGACAGACCTGGTCCTTAGGTTAAGAGCGGCTGGGGCAGGGAGTGGGGAAGAAAGTCCTGTGCCTGATCCCTTGCCTGTTCCCAAGAGTAGAGTGGTTCCCAGCCACAACCTTAGACTCAGACTAGCGTACTCTGCTTTGTGTGAGGGATAAGAGAGAAAATATGAAGCACATTCCTTTGGATAAGAAGAATAGCTAAGAGCTTGTCCTCCCCTCCCTTCCACATTCCCACACAGGATTGGCTACTTACTCTGCGGAGCCCTATGCAAAATGAGAATGCAGGACCTCTCAGTCAAAGCTTCTAAGAATTTCAAAATGGCAAAAGCCCAGAGCCCTCTGAGTGCCAGGCTCTGTGAGTTGCCTGCCCATGAAGATGGCCCCGCCCCGTAGGATATCACTCTTTGAAAATGCTGTGCTTTCAATCGAAAGATGAATGGATAAAGATGTGGTCTCTGTATACAGTGGAATATTACTCAGCCATTAGAAACGACAAATACCCACCATTTGCTTCGACGTGGATGGAACTGGAGGGGATTATGCTGAGTGAAATGAGTCAATCGGAGAAGGACAAACATTATATGGTCTCATTCATTTGGGGAATATAAAAAATAGTGAAAGGGAATAGGGGGGAAAGGAGAAAAAATGAGCGGGAAATATCAGTGAGGGAGACAGAACATGAAAGACTCCTAACTCTGGGAAACGAACTAGGGATGGTTGAAGGGGAAGTGGGCAGGGGGTGGGGGTGACTGGGTGACGGGCACTGAGGGGGGCACTTGATGGGATGAGCACTGGGTGTTTTTCTATATGTTGGCAAATTGAACACCAATACAAAATAAATTTATAAAAAAATTAAAATGCTGTGCTTTCTAAGCAAGCCTTTGGCCAACAGGGAGTGGCTGGAGGAAAGAGATTGAGATCATTGGGGAATCTGGGGGATACTTTGCTAACGCTTACTTCTCTGTGTCTGTATCAGTCAGAGTCTCAGCAGAAACAGATGTCACCCTCAGAAAAGGGTGGCTTAAGGGGTGCCTGGATGGTTCAGTCGGTTGGGCATCCACCTTTGGCTGGAGTCATGGTCTTGGGGTCCTAGGATCGGGCCCCACATCAGCCTCCCTCCTTAGCCAGGAGCCTGCTTCTCCCTCTCCCTCTGCCCCTTCCCCTGCTTGTGCTCTCTCACTTTCCCTCTCTTAAATAAACAGAATCTTTAAAAAGGGAGGGGGAAGGGCAGTTTAAGAAAGTTTAGTGAGGGGACTTTATTTTTTTTTTAATTTATTTATGATAGTCACAGAGAGAGAGAGAGAGAGAGAGAGAGAGGCAGAGACACAGGCAGAGGGAGAAGCAGGCTCCACGCACCGGGCGCCCGACGTGGGATTCGATCCCGGATCTCCAGGATCGCGCCCTGGGCCAAAGGCAGGCGCCAAACCACTGCGCCACCCAGGGATCCCAGTGAGGGGACTTTACATAAAAGTGTAACAAAATAATAGAGAGAGTGGGAAGTCGTACCCTTCCTAGGTGAAAGAGTAAGGGGAAGGCATGGCCCCTAGAAATCCATATGAGGAGCTAGGGAATGCCCACAGCCTTCCATGAAGGGATAAGCCAGTCAACCAAAGGCACTAGGGAGGTAAGTCAGAAGAAAAACACCCCAACCCTTCTCTCCTTCTGCCCCTGGACCTCCTGCCAGGGCTTCCCACTGGTGGAAGTAGAAACCAGAGGGCAAGGCAGGTGGATACTGCTGCCCGTGAAGGTCTGCCTTCAGGGCACAGACACATAAGCTCTGGAAAAGAGTTCTGGAGGTACAAATGGAAAATGCAGCCTGGAACCAGTGAGACAGGAGGGTGAGGGCAGCTCACACCCTAAAAAGGCTCCTAAAAAGAGCTGGAAAAGATTATCAAGGTAACTTCCAGTCCATACTAGTCACAAATACACAGCATAGTCTCTTTCCTATCTTCAATTAGACCCAGTGTCCAACTTAGCTCACCATGAGAGTTACACAGTGAGCACCTAATGGCACCAGAGACCAAATAAAATAATGCCATCCACGTAAAAATGTCCTGGATTTGGACTATGCAATCTCCCTCCCAGAAAAAAAGAAAATCAAAGCCTACAATATAAAATACGTGAGGAGAGGGAAAGGCACTGTGGGGACAATCGTCTGAGAGAGCGTGAATATAGGGGATCTCCTGATGAGCATGACCTCTTTAAGGAATATTTAAGATGCAATGATGACCGAGATTCCCCGTAGGTGATTTCAGAGAAGAGAAGTCAATTAAGCAATTCCAGGGGCTTGAGATCATTCTGTATCCTACAAACACTGTCAACGTTCCCCTATGCGGTAACAGTCTGTGCTGAAAAACCTAAAGCAATTACTTTTGTCCTCCCAGCCTTTTGAGCACCTACTTCAATCAGAAGAAAGGTTAAAACAAGTGCTAAATATGTCTCTTTGTCACCATGAGGGCAGTGCCCTGCTTGATGGAAGCATTCCCGAGGCTGATTCCTTTAAGCATTTTGGGGGCCAGGTGACAAAGGTGGTCAATTGGGACACTCAAAAACAGCAATTGCCCAAAGAACTGGGAACAGGAACATTTGAAATCAATATCCCTTGAAAAATAAAATGCAGCTCATTGCGTTCCTATTATAATTTTGCTTTGCCTCTGCTTTAGCCCGGAAACAGTAAGGACAGTTGAAAATCATTTATTTACTCATTCTTTCCCTCACGGCATTTTGTTTTGTTGCATTCATTTTGCTGCCTTTTCATCTCTAGCTATATGTGGGACATTTCTATAATAAAAGTCAAGGGAAAACATTTCACTGTAATGTCATCCTCTAGCGATGTGACCTCAGGCAAGCCAATTCATGGAAAAATAGCCTTTAGAAGCTGCAGTGGGTCTTAGCACCATCTCCATTCACTGTATGAATGGGACATATAGGGTTAGGGAATAATGAAGTCTCCAAGAAAATGGGGATAAGAGCTTTATCCTCACAGTATCCTCTCTAGAATCACCCCCCCTTCAGCATCACACAAATATTTGTTTGTTGCCTATGGGTTTTTTTCACTCTGAAATTCCATGACCTCATCCTGAGCTCAGTCTGCCTCCACTTCACACTACAGTTCAGTAAACCTTATTAAGACACTCATGTCATTTCATTACCCTTATTGTGCCACAAATAGTAGGTATGTCTTCTCGTGAATTATTAAAACTTTCAGTCTTGGTTTCTTTATATGGGAACTGAAATATAAATAGGATAATGTGGGTAAAGTATTTGCAAAGTACTTGGCCTATAGGAGTTTTCAATAAATGTAGCTTGTGTTGTTGTTGTTGGTGGTGGTGGTGGTGGTGGTGAGGGTGGTGATGGTGTGGGATGGTGGAGGCAGTCCAAGTTGCATCTCTCTGATTCCTATATTATGCTGCTAAGCCTATCTATTGGAAGGAATGTTAGGAAAAGAGTCTTGAGATGCAATTATTATATTGCCTGTGATAACCAATAATGATAACAATAATTGATAACCTCAGACAGTCACTGAATATGCTCTTGGCTCTCATAAGTTAGCGTGAGAGTCCAGAGGAGACACACACACATGTACACACAGGGTGGATACTCAAGAAATACTTGTGGAATGAGCGAATGCCGTGGGATTGACTGTGGGCAGGGCTTTGACAAAGTAAGATGGCACACCAGCTCACTACAGAGGACAAAGCATTCACTGTGACCAGGTCACCCTCTAATACAAGTCATGAGAATGAAGAATTCACAGGGAGAGGTAGAAGTAGATACCAAAACCTCAGGATAGCACTATGTCATGTTTGTTTATATCATGGGTGTTGTTGGTAAACACCCATGGTGGGGGAAGGGGGGATCAGAAACCATGTGATTGAAAACAAGAAATTGGGGAGAAAATGATGCATTTTTACCCCATGAAAACCAACAACAGTTTGCTCTGCAGTAGGTTCTTGTGTTGGTAATATTTAGAAGGAGCAAATGACACAGAAAATATAATCATTGGGGTGGGAGGGATTTATTTTTTTAAAAGATTTTATTTATTTATTCATGAGAGACACACACACAGAGAGAGAGAGAGAGAGAGAAAGAGAGGCAGAGGGAGAAGCAGGCTCCATGCAGGGAGCCGGACGTGGCACTCACTAAACCGCTGAGCCACCCGGGCTGCCCCAGTGGGAGGGATTTAAATGGTAATTACCATTTACAAAATTCAACTAGTCATATTCATCCCCTTCTCTGCTATTTTAAATAAATTCACACATGCACACACATGCACACTGGGTTCCACTCTAACTAAAGGAGTCCAGCAACACAGTCCCAGCGTCTTTCCTGGACTGAGAGACCAGACCATACCTGTCCCTCTGTTTCCCCTAAGCATTCCTTCTCAGCCACTTTTTACTCTGCATACTCCCCCTGGCATTCTCACCTCTTTCTAGAGCATCCACTATCATCCACCTGCCAATTGCCTCAAATCTATCATTTCAGTCCGGACCTACCTCTTGAGCAGCACATCCATCTGAAGGCCTCGTGAACATTTTCACGGATATGCCCTGCAGTCATGCCAGACACTGTTCCCAGTGCCAAGGAAGTCCTGCTCCTCCTCTTACTTCTTCGCGTTCTGTATCTGTTTGGGCAAAACCATTGTCCTGGCCTCTCAAGTCTGAGTCATCTCTATGTAGTTCATCCCCTTTGCCACAGTGGCCCCCTCACACTCCCACCAGGGCATTTCACTCCCCAGGAATATTCCTGGCACATGACTGAATGCGTTGACCTGTAATTATTCATTTGTATGGTCTTTTCCCTCATGAGCCTGAGCTTTTCAAAGGTAGACAGTTAAGCATGCAGCAAGCACTCAATGGGTGATCGCTAAATACACCACAGGATTTTACTGAGATTCGGTTGGCCTACATAACCCTGAGGTAGAGCCTTAGGGTTGCTGAACCCTTTCCTATGGCCATTCCTTTCATCTGCTTGACTCCAGCGAGCAAAGTTAGGAAACCTCCTCTCTGGACTCAGTTACTCACCGGAATCCAGGTGCCTATTAGACTGGCAGCATCTAGCCGAGTGCACAATAGCCCCAAGAAGTTTGGCCCCATCCAAAATCCAAAGGAACATAAAACTTCTGAGAGGAAGGTGAAATCTGAGGAGTGTTTTGTTAATCCAGAGACTGTAGAGTTGGAAAGGACGCAGATACATAGTTTATTTGTAGAAACACGATTCTCCTTAAAAGCAGAGTTAGCTGAGTAATCATAGAGACTAGCAGTTGATTTATTTTCCTGTTATGATGCAAATATGTAATTTAATCCAAGATGCATAATCTCACTGTCTCCTGTCTCAATATCATCTAAGTAAAGGAACAATCTGCATATTAGTGACCTAGTATTTCTTGTCACATAGTTTATTTTCCTCTACAAGTACAAGACCAAGATTCGCATCAACTTTCAAACAGATCCCGGCTCTTCTATGAACAAGAAGCAGATGTAGAAATGTTGAGAAAGTGCTTGTTTGCATCACAATATGTACATCCTATGGATGTGCTCATTAGCTTCACTGTGACAGTCATTTCACAATGGATACATATATCAAAATATCACACTGTACAGAATATCTATCTGAAATAGATACAACTTTTGTCAACTATACCTCAAGGAAACCAGAAAAAAAAACCAAAAACGTATACCCTAGAAGAGCTTTCTTTTATGGGAGAACAATATATATTGCTAATAGAAGAGATTTGATTAGGTCTAAGATAAATCTCCCAACTCAAATAACATTTAGCAAAAAAAAAAAAAAAATAGAATGCAAAATCATGTGCTATGACAGTATTTATGCAAAAAATATCTACACATTTTAAGTAAACATTGAAAGAAATCAGAGAGTAAAATAAGCTTTAAGAGGGCAGGTGGTGGAATTATAGTATAATTTTCTCCTTAATGTCATAAATGCTAATGTTAGCATTTTTAAAGTGAAAAGTTGAATACGTTAATCCACTTTCCCTATTAATTAACTACAATTCACGTGCCAGCCTGCATCTCTTCAATGAAATTAGTGTAGGTTTTTAAGGATATAAAACCACATTGAATCTCAGCACCCAAACAATTCTTAAAGTTATGCTTTTTCCTTCATCCTGACTTTGGAGGCTACCCAGGAGAATCTATAGGTCTTCAAGGGTTGCCTGTTCTGTGAACTCTGTAAATACTGGAGCTCAAGGATCGTGAATGGAGTAAACACAAATCCACATTCAATTAGATGCAGCAGGGAGGGTAGCCAGGCATCTGGCTTGGATTATTTGCACGCAGATCCAGCGGAGGTGGAACATGAACCCAGGAGCTGGCACATGGAAGCTTGTTTCATCTCATTCTCCTCCACCACCCCTTCCTCTTAGCCTTCCCTGTGGAGAGGAAGCTTGCAAAAACCAGATGCACTCTTTTCCAATGGACTCTATGAGGACTGTCTGCAGATCTTTTCGCCGTTCACTGAATATTCATGAAAACTTCCTGAATATTAATATCTATGACAGTTCCCTGAATATGTGTCTGGTGTGTGACTGTGAAAGAATCGTAGAAATTAATTACTTTCTTTGAGTTACCACCCATCGGATCAAATTTGCATGCTGCAGGAAGAGCTACAGGAAGCTGCCTGCAACCCTGCAGGTCTGATTCATCTCCCTTGAGGGCATGCGCTGGTTCTAGTTTGATAATGATGTCTCTAAAATTTGGGTCAAGGAGAGCTCCCTTTGCCTCAGCTGACCGATGCTTTATCAGCTAATTTCTCCTTGCGTCAAAGGGATAGAGAAACTGGCATTGGTCACATCATTAGGACATGGAGAAAAGAATCCCACAGGGTGAAGGAGGGTAAGGCTTGGATAGAGAAATGTAGGACTGAGGGGTACTCAGTGAGCCCTAGAATTGCCAGGTGTCCTGTCTGTTGTCTCTGAGCCTCTGTGTCTTTGCTCATGCTACACCTCCCACCCAAAAGGTCAGCCTCTTTATTCAGAACCCACCCAAATCCCACCCTCTTCAAAGCCCCGTCACATCCAGCATTTTCCCTCAGGTGCCTTCTGGGTTGTTCTAATCTACACTGAATTCTTCATGCAGTTACAGCAAAGGAAGAGCCATTTACATGGAAAAGACAAAGTTGCTTCTCACTTTCTGCCACTGACCACTCAGACCTCAACAATTAGTGCCCTCTCTGAGGTCTTCTCGGTTCTCTTTTCCCAAGCCCTGTCGTGCTGGGCATGTCTAGCTGCAGGCTCTATTCCCTTCAGTACTGGTTGATATTAGATCTAAAGGATTATTCTTAAAATATCGCTTTGATCTTGGAACTCCCTTCCTTAGAAAACTTTCATGGCTCCTCACCGCCAATAGGAAAAGTTCCAATTCTTTAACCGAGTACCCTAGCCTCCCCAGTATATGGTTCCCACCTTCCCGACTTTCACTGACGTGCCTAAATATTCTTCAGTTACTGGAAAATGGAACCATTCTCCCTCCTGCACAGACCACAGCATGGTCCTTCCCCTGCCTGAACCGACTGTCCTCTTCCCACTGATCTAAATTGCATGCCCCTCATAAGTCTTTCTGGTCTACCCCAGCCTAAGCAACCAATCTGTTCTCCCTTAACACTTCCATGCATTATCCAGAGCATTCTTTTGGCAAGGACATATTACTTATAGTGTTCTGGAATTTAAAAAAAAAAAAAACCCTCTGCGATTCATGTCTTCACAAGAATGATTAAACTGAACATATGAAATTGACAACTGTGAGGTCAAAGATGGCCAGTAACTGATGGTTTCTTATGGTTCAACATGCACACAGTTAGAAATGCAAACCTAATCCTATCCCCCAGATCCAGGGCTGTGGATGCAGAATCCATGTTTCCTTCCGGAAACTTTGTTTTCATTCCCCAGCCAACCATTGCAGTTTTTCTGACCACGTCATGGTTGAGAGCCTCCAGTAAGTGCAAATATTTCTTTCTCACCAACCTGTGTTCATTCAATCAAGAAATATATGTCTGTAGTATGCATGAGCCCCTGTAATCAACAAGTATTCTTTGATTCTGTACCGGCCCCTGGTTTCTCTATTCCCGAGGGTCTCTAAAATAAATTCCCCAGAAAGCTATAAAAAAAAATTACTACTACAGGCTAGGTGGCTTATAAATTTATTTCTCACAACTCTGGAAGCTGAGAAGTCCAAGATCAATGTGTCTGTGTGATTGCATTCTGGTGCAGGCCCTCCTCCTGGTGACCTCTCACTGTGCCCTCACAGGTGAGGGGGTTCGGAGCCTCTCCAGAGCTGCTTCTGCTTCTTCTTTTTCTGCTTCTGCTTCTGCTGCTTCTTCTTTTAAGATGTTATTTATTTGAGAGAGAGAGAGAGAAAGTGCACCGGAGGAGAGGAACAGAGGGAGAAGGAGAAGCAAGCTCCGGCTGAGCAGGGAACCTGATGAAGGACTTGATCCCATGACCCCAAGATCATTACCTGAGCCAAAGGCAGATGCTTAACCGACTGAACCACCCTGGAGTCCCTTTAGAGCTTCTTTGATAAACGCATTAATCTCATTCATAAGGGCTGTGTCCTCATGACCGAATCACCCTCAAAGGCCTCCTCCTAGTACCTAAAAGGTTATTTTCCTTTTAAAAGACAATAATCATTTGCAATACTTTCAACTATTTATTTTCAAATTTTCCAATTTGCATTCAAAAATAAATCTAGTGATCTGAAAATGATTAACCAGAATAAAGCTACCATTTATTGAGTATTTACAATATGCCCAGCAGTATTCTAGATGCTATAATATGTATTTATATGTTTAACCTTTCTCAGTCTGAGATTTAAGTGGCTAAATAATTAACTCAAGGTGCTATAGCTGTTATCATCAAAGTTGAGATTTGAATCATTTATAATTTCCCTTTAAAGGCAAAGGCCCATCCTTAACCACTAAACTACATTGGCATTCAGGTGTCCTGAGAACCCGAAGAGTCTCTGTGGTTGCAAACATGGTGTGTGCATTTGTGCAATCGTCCTGGTGCATGATAGTGCTATGGGTTATGACCTTCTGTCTCCCTTTGACAACAGAGAGAGCATGGGATTGGAAGGGGCTGCTCCCATGGCCACACAGAGAAATAGTTGAAAATTGTCATGTCTGGTGCCTCATGTGGATGTTGTAGACTTCAGAATTAAGAGGAGGTGTATACTAGGGAGTGCATGAATCTACTGGATTATCCTGGTGTCTCTCTCCAGTTTTAAATACATTTTAATTTTAAAAACACATGTGTTTTGTGGGAATGGAAACTTCACACAAATTTTTAACATAAGCATGAAACTTCAAAGAAATGCCTTGCTCTTGGCCTACTATCTTTCAACCCCCTGGGATTTCCATTCACTTCCCCTGCAGTTAGGAGAGTGGAAAAGTTTGAGATACACTCTTTGATCTATTTTAAAGTCTTATGCAACAACATTTGGCTCATAGGAACTAGTTGATTTCTCTTTTTTAAGAGAGAGAGAGAAGAGTAAGTGGTAGGGGCCAGGGAGGGGCATAGGGAAAGCAAGAAGGGGAGAGACAGAGAAAATCCCAAGCAGGCTCCAGTCTCAGCCCGACACAGGGCTCAATCTTGTGACCCTGAGATCATGACCTGAGCTGAAATCAAGAATCAGATGCTCAACCAACAGAGCGGCCTAGGCGCCCCCGGAACTAGTCCATTTCTTTCAGAAAAAGGAGAGTATTTATGAATGGGCAACCTCTGTGAATAAATTGTGCACAGTTAACACCTTTTCTGAAGCTTTTACAAAGCTACAGCTGTGCCAGAGGAAGTTGCCATCTATTGTTTCCAGAACAGCTCAAGCTAAAGCATCTCATGCCCAGAACTCGTAAAGCCCAGGCAGAGAAATTACACTTGATCTAGTGCTTGTAGGTACAGGGCAGCCCAGTGCCTGGGACAAGAGACTGTCAGTGCTGCCACCCCCAGCACCCCGGGCTGATCTGAGAATGCTCTAGAAGCCTGTGTGCAAGTGATAGGCAAAATGATGAGAAACAGCATGGTAGAGGGTAAAGCTCAGGGGCTGAGAGGTCACACAGACCTCGTAGGAATTCCAACCCTTTCGGGGAGTTACTTAGCCTCTCTGAACCCCAGGATCCTGCTCTGTAGAAGGGGGATGAAGATAATAATAGTTTGTAAACTAATTGGGAGTATTCAAAAGATCAACATATGTAAAGCACCTAGATCAGAGCTGGGCACATCGCCAATTTCCAAAAAAAAAAAAAAAAAAATGCAACCATCACCATCATCATGAATTAGGAGTGATTAGCAATGCTCTCCCAGGTGTTTCCCAGGTTCCAATCACTGTCCTTTTTTCTGTCTCATATGCAGAAAATAAAAACCGCTGTTAGCACCCAGTCTTTCCACGTCACAACCCTGCCGGAGACCAGGGCTGTCACACCTGCCAACTTGGACTTTAGGACGCACCAGGGCTACTTCGTCTCCCAGTGCCTTGGCCTCTTTCCCTTCTCCTCCCTTCTGAAGCTAGTGTCTTATCTCATCTACTTTTCTTGTTGTCTGTTGTATATGTATGTGTATCTCCTCTCCAGTGTAGATGCTCCTTAGAGCTCTCACATTGGAAATTCTCAGCTTTCCTCTTGGCCACCTCTGAGAGCCACACGCTTGAAGGGCAGACCAGGTTGGAACCCGTGCTCTGATCCCCAGCAGCTATGCGACGTACCTTGTCTACTCTCTGTCTCTAACCTTCAGTTTCTTAATCGCCAAAATGAGAATTGAGATATTTAAGCCCACAAACTCATGAGAACTCCATGAGGCAGCATACATGAAGTGGCTGGTAGGCACATTATAGGCCCTAGGAGAAAATTAGCTACATTCACCTTTGTGACTCAAAGCGTACTGGGAAACTCTATTCCAGGACGCACGTCCTCATTATGGCCAGGCACACCTGCGGTCTGCAGCTGTCATGTATGGAGCTTGGGGATTCCACCCTTCGGGGATGCTGGAAGATCCCCATTAGATAATTGAAGTTTAACTTCTAGCTTCAGGACTTATTCACTGTGCATAACCTTGGGTAAGTGTCTCAATTTCTCTGAACCTCAATTTCCATACCTGTTTAAACATTACAAATCACATACAGATGGCACAAAAATTAAAGAGATGGCATGTAAGCAGAGCATAGCATTCTAGAAATATATTCCCTGATAGTGCCCACCAGATGTTACTTGACACCGAGGATACTTTTGATGGCAGGCATAGGGTCAGTCCCTACACCCCAACCTTTTCAAGGGCATAGGTTTACATCTTACAATTCTTAATACAACCTTTTGACAAGTGAGGACCCTATGTGTGATGGTCATTCCAAATGGATAAAGAGGATGCATTCCACTGGAAAGGCTTGTTGCAGATTTGGAAGTAAGCAAGGAATTAGAAGGAGACTAGAAGGGATCCTGGATACTAGAAGGAACAACTGACAAGCAAAAGGAAGGAGAGGAAAAGCAGAAGGAAGGAAAAAGTAGCCATCATCCATCCTCCTTTGCAGAAGAGATGGCTGAGGCTTTCTGTCCTTCAGTCCAGAGAAAGTTGGTCCTTCTATCAGAATGCCTGACAAGATAGACTTTCTGGGGCACCTGGGTGGCTCAGCAGTTGAGCATCTGCTTTCAGCTCAGGGCATGATCCCGGGGTCCTGGGATTGAGTCTTGCTTCTCTCTCTCCTCTCTTTCTGTGTGTATGTCTCTCATAAATCAATAGATTGAATCTTTAGGGGGGAATAAGGAATGTTTGAGGGTGTTAGGTATGGAGCTGGCAAATGCATGCATTAAAAAAATAAAGAATAAATATAAATAAATAGTTATTTTAAAAGACTTTCTCCTCCACTGCCATCCTTGCCCAGCGCCCAGGCCTTCCAGCCACCATAACTGGACTCCAATAGTTACAGAAATTTCTGTTTGCACCTAATTGTGTTCACCAGAGACCCATGTAAGCCTATTCATGCTGGGAGGATTGGGAACAGGAGCTGGGCTGAGGAGCCCCCTGGGAAAGAACCATCAAGTCAAAGTCCAAGAGCATAACCCAAGGCCCGGGTCGGTGGCGAGCAATGACCTGGTAGGACCATGAGTGTGGCTGGTACATCACACCACAAATCAGAGATTGTTTTTCTTTTTTAACCAGAATTTCTCCAGTACCCCTGTTATCCAAAAATGACAAATTAGACAACAAAAATCTGACAATGAAGCTATTGTCATAAGAGGCGTCCATTCAGGGGTGCCTGGGGGGCTCAGTCTGTGAAGCATCTGCTTTCTGCTCAGGTCATGATCCTGGGGTCCTGAGATCGAGCCCCACGTCCAGCTCCCTGCTTCATGGGGAGTCTGTTTCTCCCTTTCTCTGTCTCTCATGAATAAATAAATAAAATCTTAAAAAAAAAAAAAGGTTAAAAGGTTATCCAGAAAACAGAAGGGACAGAAAAAGAGGTAAAGACACACTATCTCTTGTTTTCAGCCTGGTGCTTTATCTGAAGCCAAGTTCCTGCAGAGGCAGATACTGCCAATTGTCCTACTTTGTCTATTCTTGTCTTCTTCTAGGGACGACATCCTTGACCTTTAGCTACACATGACCAGTCAGAAGATAGATTACAGCCTCCAATCCCACTGTCCTGGGAGTGGTCAGATGACTAAGTTCTGGAATGGAAGTGGAAGTGTGAGGCAACTTCCAGGCGGTGCCCTCACAGTAAGGGCCATGTCCTCTGTTCTCTCTCCCATCCCTCCTATGGAGTGAAGATGAGGTAGAGGACCATCGTGGGCTGTGCAGGCGAGAACCACAGCCTCAGAATGGCACAGCCAAGAAAGAGGAAGCCTGGGCCTCTGTTTTTCCCCAAATGGATACTGGGTCAGACATTTCGGAGCAGGGGAACTAGGGACCCTGGGTAGCTCAGTCGGTTAAGGGTCTGAGTCTTGATTTTGACTCAGGTCATGATCTCAGGGTCATGAGATCGAGCCCCACATTCAGCTCCACATTGGATGTGGAGTCTCCTTAAGATTCTATCCTCTCTCTGCTGCTTGTACCTCTGCTCTCTCTCTCTCTCTCTAAAAAAGGGGGGAGGGAACTAATCTTTAGGCCACTCTGATTTTACATCTCTGTTTTGTGTTACTGAATCTATCTCCTAGTTAATACATTTTCTGTCTCACAAATAGAAAAGATTTCAAAAACAAAGTCTTAATGCAAAAAAATAGCAAACGTTTTAAAAACAAGATTTTATATACTAGGAATTATCACACAGATACCAACACCTTATTTCGAAAAATGTGTTGACAAGTGTTAGTAGTAGTTGATAAGCCTCAAAACCCTCAGCCCCCACCAGGTCTTCAGGGATCAGTGAATGCCAAACTTCAAAAAGGGAGAAAGTTCCTTTTTTTTTTTTTTTTCAAAAGAGAGAGAAGAATCTGGAGTTCTCAGAGGGTAAACCAAGGATAGGGTAAGAACAGAGATGATAGAGATGAAGGAAAGGAAAAGGCTGCACTTTGTAATGTGATGCCCTCTCTATGATTCCTCAGAAATCTTCAATAAAGAGAGATAAGCCCGAGAATGTCATTTGTGAGTGCCCTTTTATATATAAATTTGTTCAGAGGCCGTCATGTCTAGACTGATGCAGAGTGAAACAGACAGAAGCTGTAGGGGGAAAAGGCAAGAAGCCCAGAGGAATAGGGCTTGAGTATAATCCTCTAGGTATTTATAGAACTCTGGGAAGAGGACCGTGGATAAAAGCAACATTATCTGGGTCTCTCAGGACAGGCCATCCCAGCAGACATCTGGGTCACTACATAAGTGCAAGTCCCCATTATGATCATTGATGAAAACAAGGAAAGTAGGTTGGGTATTGTTCTGAAGTAGCATAATATTGTGAAGACCAAGTAGAAATGTCTTAGACACAGGCTAAACTAAAGAACTGGAGCTTCAGCAAGGGAGCCTACAGAGCGGGTCTTTCAATTTGGCTCTATAACATTTGGGGCCAGACAGTTCTTTGTTGTGGGGGCCATCCGATGCATTGTAGCACGTTTAGCAGTACCCATAGCCATTGCCCCCAGTTGTGACAATCAAAACTGTCCCCCAGGGGACAAATTTGCCCTCCGCTGAGAACCGCTGCTATATAGATTTATAGGTCATCAATATGGGGGTCATGGTTAAAAGTGGGAGTCAGCTGGGTTCTCTGGAAGAGGAAAGGACAACAAACTTAACCTTGGAGGATTCCCAAGGAGAAGAAACAGCTCAGAAACATAGACTCCGTATTGTTAGAGATTTGTTGCCTGATTGCCTAAGATGACTCTATCTGGAGAAGAATGAAATATTGGGACAAGAGAAGCAACAGAGCATCAGCCATGAAATAGAAGGGACACAGGTCAGGGATATGTTCTGCATCCTTCTATCCCTCTCTCCCTCACATCTCTGGGTGGCCTTTCCAGAACCCCGTCCCCCAAGCCTATGTGAGGGCTTCCTGCCACATACTCTAATATATTTTCCTTCTAACAGGGAAATAATTCCATTTTATGGCAAGTGCATATGAAATGGCCTCCCGTCTAAGTCTTTGACCGCACGTCTGTGTTGCTTGCCCTTGTACACCTAACACCTAACCCACATCAGGGACATAGAAAATGCTCCAAAAACATCTGGTGAAAGAATGGATGCCTGAATCACCAAACAAGCAGATCTCATGAGATATATGTCATTATTTTGTATGTAAGAAAACTGAAACTCCTATAAGGTTAAGTGACTTTCTTATAAGTTCAGGCCATACGATTAGTAAAACCAGATGACTGAAACCCAGGCTTGTCCAATTCTAGATTCCATTTTTTTTCCAAGACACACCACATATGTCCCATTTGCACATGGCCTCTTGAGCATCTCCACGGCCTCCCTATCTCAGGAGCTACAAGTCTCAACAGAAGATGCTGTGCGTGGTGCCTCTGCAGACAAGCAAGGCAGGAGCCTCTCACTTCTAAACTCTCCAACCCAGGTGTGATCTCTGTTCCTGAGAACCTGGGTTATTGCAAGTTCTACTCTGCTATCCAAATATGATTCACATTCCAATTAAAATTCTGTCTGGATGCACAGCTGAGGCCTTTCGGCCTATTCCTCTCTGAAACTGCCTCCAACTTGAAAATTGGGTGGAGAGGTGCAAGCAGTCTGTGATTTAACTAGCAGGCTGTGCTCCCAATGGTTATTTAAGTGTGTTGTTGGAATTTAGAATATACTTTTTCATTAAAAGAAAACAACAACAACAACAAAACACTTGTCAGGAGTGGCTGGACTTCCAGGTTAGACTACCGGGGGTCATTTAACATGCAGGTGAAATGAATTTCAGTAGGGGTAGCTTTTGTTGAGGCTCCTGGAAGTTGGGATAAAGTTTCCTAATTGAGAGGATAGACTCAGAAAAAGCCTTTAAGAAGATAAATGAAAAACCTCCTACTTTGTCCTAAAAATAAAGACTGCACAATTTGCCCTGTTATAAAACTACTGTCAGGAAGAAGGGCTTACCAAAAACTTCTCTAAGACCCAAATTATAACTTCTTAATTTTTTTTAAAGTAAACTCCACTCCCAGCGTGAGACTCAAACTCACAACCTCAAGATCAAGAGTTGCATGCTCTACTGACTGAGGCTGCCGGATGACACTCAGGAAGCATTGTTGGGTTGGATTTTTTTTTTCCAAATCGTAACTTTTAATAGAACTCTCTGAAATGTAAGTGCCTTATCCTCAACCTTCTATACTCATATCAATGTTTAATTATTTAAGGTTACATTTTGCAACAAATTTGACTTAGAAGCGTCAAAAGGATGTTACGACGATTTATAATTATCTTTCTCCTCTTTCACTTGCATGTCTAACAGGCGTCTAACCACATAACAAAGCCAAAACAAAACTTCACATTTCCTTTTTAAACTCCTACCCACCCTGGCCAAAACCTTTTTTTTTTTTTCCCTAAAATCTCCCCTCTTTTCACAAAACGATACATGATCCACTTTGGTGGCTCAAACCAAATATCTAGAATTCAGAATTAATTGCTTTTTTCTGTCATGACCTCCTCTTCGTCTCCAAACCATGATAAAATTTTATCCATTCTGCCTTTAGAATCTGTCCTGAATCTACTTCCCTTCAGCTACACTGTCACCAACACAGATATCATGTCTCTCATCTACACCATTGAAAAGGGCTCTTCACCACCTTCCCTGACCAATTCTCCCCCACTGCTCATCCTCTGTACATCAGCTGTATGGATGAGCACAAGCTTTGAAGTAGAGATAACCAGCCTAGGATGCAGCTTTCCTTTACTCATTATAATGGCTTTGCCAAGTCCTCTTGGCATTACTTGTTGCTCCAGTCTGACCCAGAGAGCTGATCATTGGACCCCCCACTTCCTACGGCAGATGGATATAGCCCTGGATCTTACTGAAAGTGACTATCTTTCAGGTTCTAGTCTACTTGAGTGCAAGCGATCTATCAATCCTATTAAAATATATGACTTAGGGGAGCCTGGCTGGCTCAGTCAGTAGAGCCTGAGATTCTTGATCTGAGGGTTGTTAAGTTCAAGCCCCATGTTGGGTGTAGCGATTACTTAAAAAGAAGATCTTTAAAAGTAAATAAATGAATAAAGTGTGTGACTTAAGTTCAAGTGCACCATTACATTCCAAACACAGAATTATCTTCTAAATTCAAACTGCCCTATTATAATCAAGTTTGATAAGTCTGCTTTTGAAGCTAACTTGATGGCCAAAAATGTTACGGTATAGCATGTGATGGGAAAATCTCAGTCTCTACAGAGCAAACTGTCCTGGCAATTCTTCACCAACGTAGCCTTCTAGGTTATTTCTACAATTCTCCAGGAACTTGGCCCATATTTTTTTTTATAAATTAATTTTTATTGGTGTTCAATTTACCAACATACAGAATAACACCCAGTGCTCATCCCGTCAAGTGTCCCCCTCCGTGCCCGTCCCCATTCACCCCCACCCCCGCCCTCCTCCCCTTCCACCACCCCTAGTTCGTTTCCCAGAGTTAGGAGTCTTTATGTTCTGTGTCCCTTTCTGATATCTCCCACACATTTCTTCTCCCTTCCCTTATATTCCCCTTCACTATTATTCATATTCCCCAAATGAGTGAGAACATACACTGTTTGTCCTTCTCCGATTGACTTACTTCACTCAGCATAATACCCTCCAGTTCCATCCACGTTGAAGCAAATGGTGGGTATTTGTTTTTTCTAATGGCTGAGTAATATTCCATTGTATACATAAACCACATCTTCTTTATCCATTCATCTTTCGATGGACACCGAGGCTCCTTCCACAGTTTGGCTATTGTGGACATGGCTGCTAGAAACATCGGGGTGCAGGTGCCCCGGCGTTTCATTGCATCTGAATCTTCGGGGTAAATCCCTAACAGTGCAATTGCTGGGTCGTAGGGCAGGTCTATTTTTAATTCTTTGAGGAACCTCCACACAGTTTTCCAGAGTGGCTGCACCAGTTCACATTCCCACCAACAGTGTAAGAGGGTTCCCTTTTCTCCACATCCTCTCCAACATTTGTTGTTTCCTGCCTTATTAATTTTCCCCATTCTCACTGGTGTGAGGTGGGATCTCATTGTGGTTTTGATTTGTATTTCCCTGATGGCAAGTGATGCAGAGCATTTTCTCATGTGCATGTTGGCCATGTCTATGTCTTCCTCTGTGAGATTTCTCTTCATGTCTTTTGCCCATTTCATGATTGGATTGTTTGTTTCTTTGGTGTTGAGTTTAAGAAGTTCTTTATAGATTTTGGAAACTAGCCCTTTATCTGATATGTTATTTGCAAATATCTTCTCCCATTCTGTAGGTTGTCTTTGAGTTTTGTTGACTGTATCCTTTGCTGTGCAAAAGCTTCTTATCTTGATGAAGTCCCAATAGTTCATTTTTGCTTTTGTTTCTTTTGTTTTCGTGGATGTATCTTGCAAGAAGTTACTGTGGCCAAGTTCAAAAAGGGTGTTGCCTGTGTTCTCCTCTAGGATTTTGATGGAGTCTTGTCTCACATTTAAATCTTTCATCCATTTTGAGTTTATCTTTGTGTATGGTGCAAGAGAGTGGTCTAGTTTCATTCTTCTACATGTGGATGTCCAGTTTTCCCAGCACCATTTATTGAAGAGACTGTCTTTCTTCCAGTGGATCGTCTTTCCTCCTTTGTCGAATATTAGTTGACCATAAAGTTCAGGGTCCATTTCTGGATTCTCTATTCTGTTCCATTGGTCTATGTGTCTGTTTTTGTGCCAGTACCACACTGTCTTGATGACCACAGCTTTGTAGTACAACCTGAAATCTGGCATTGTGATGCCCCCAGCTATGGTTTTCTTTTTTAAAATTCCCCTGGCTATTCGGGGTCTTTTCTGATTCCACACAAATCTTACAATAATTTGTTCTAAGTCTCTGAAAAAGTCCATGGTATTTTGATAGGGATTGCATTGAACGTGTAAATTGCCCTGGGTAGCATTGACATTTTCACAATATTAATTCTGCCAATCCATGAGCATGGAATATTTTTCCATCTCTTTGTGTCTTCCTCAATTTCTTTCAGAAGTGTTCTATAGTTTTTAGGGTATAGATCCTTTACCTCTTTGGTTAGGTTTATTCCTAGGTATCTTATGCTTTTGGGTGCAATTGTAAATGGGATTGACTCCTTAATTTCTCTTTCTTCAGTCTCATTGTTAGTGTATAGGAATGCCATTGATTTCTGGGCATTGATTTTGTATCCTGCCACGCTACCAAATTGCTGTATGAGTTCTAGCAATCTTGGGGTGGAGGCTTTTGGGTTTTCTATGTAGAGTATCATGTCATCGGCGAAGAGGGAGAGTTTGACTTCTTCTTTGCCAATTTGAATGCCTTTAATGTCTTTTTGTTGTCTGATTGCTGAGGCTAGGACTTCCAATACTATGTTGAATAGCAGTGGTGAGAGTGGACATCCCTGTCTGGTTCCTGATCTTAGGGGAAAGGCTCCCAGTACTTCCCCATTGAGAATGATATTTGCTGTGGGCTTTTCGTAGATGGCTTTTAAGATATCGAGGAAAGTTCCCTCTATCCCTACACTCTGAAGAGTTTTGATCAGGAATGGATGCTGTATTTTGTCAAATGCTTTCTCTGCATCTAATGAGAGGATCATATGGTTCTTGGTTTTTCTCTTGCTGATATGATGAATCACATTGATTGTTTTACGAGTGTTGAACCAGCCTTGTGTCCCGGGGATAAATCCTACTTGGTCATGGTGAATAATTTTCTTAATGTGTTGTTGGATCCTATTGGCTAGTATCTTGTTGAGAATTTTTGCATCCATGTTCATCAGGGATATTGGTCTGTAATTCTCGTTTTTGGTGGGGTCTTTGTCTGGTTTTGGAATTAAGGTGATGCTGGCCTCATAGAATGAATTTGGAAGTACTCCATCTCTTTCTATCAAAAACAAGGACTAAATAGATATCATGATGACACTAAACTCATATCTGTCAATAGTAACTCTGAACGTGAACGGGCTTAATGACCCCATCAAAAGGCGCAGGGTTTCAGACTGGATAAAAAAAGCAGGACCCATCTATTTGCTGTCTACAAGAGACTCATTTTAGACAGAAGGACACCTACAACCTGAAAATAAAAGGTTGGAGAACCATTTACCATTCAAATGGTTCTCAAAAGAAAGCAGGGGTAGCCATCCTTATATCAGATAAACTAAAATTCACTCCGAAGACAGTAGTGAGAGACGAAGAGGGACACTATATCATACTTAAAGGATCTATCCAACAAGAGGACTTAACAATCCTCAATATATATGCCCCGAATGTGGGAGCTGCCAAATACTTAAACGAATTATTAACCAAAGTAAAGAAATACTTAGATAATAATACACTTATACTTGGTGACTTCAATCTAGCTCTCTCTACTCTTGATAGGTCTTCTAAACACAACATCTCCAAAGAAACGAGAGCTTTAAATGATACACTGGACCAGATAGATTTCACAGATATCTACAGAACTTTACATCCAAACTCAACTGAATACACATTCTTCTCAAGTGCACATGGAACTTTTTCCAGAATAGACCACATACTGGGTCACAAATCGGGTCTGAACCGATACCAAAAGATTGGGATCGTCCCCTGCATATTCTCAGACCATAACGCCTTGAAATTAGAACTCAATCACAAGAAGAAGTTTGGAAGGACCTCAAACACGTGGAGGTTAAGGACCATCCTGCTAAAAGATAAAAGGGTCAACCAGGAAATTAAGGAAGAATTAAAAAGATTCATGGAAACTAATGACAATGAAGATACAACTGTTCAAAATCTTTGAGATGCAGCAAAAGCAGTCCTGAGGGGGAAATACATCGCAATACAAGCATCCATTCAAAAACTGGAAAGAACTCAAATACAAAAGCTAACCTTACACATAAAGGAGCTAGAGAAGAAGCAGCAAATCGACCCGACGCCCAGCAGAAGAAGAGAGTTAATTAAAATTCGAGCAGAACTCAACGAAATTGAGACCAGAAGAACTGTGGAACAGATCAATAGAACCAGGAGTTGGTTCTTTGAAAGAATTAATAAGATAGATAAACCATTAGCCAACCTTATTAAAAAGAAGAGAGAGAAGACTCAAATTAATAAAATCATGAATGAGAAAGGAGAGATCACTACCAACACCAAGGAAATACAAACGATTTTAAAAACATATTATGAACAGCTCTACGCCAATAAATTAGGCAATCTAGAAGAAATGGACGCATTCCTGGAAAGCCACAAACTACCAAAACTGGAGCAGGAAGAAATAGAAAACCTGAACAGGCCAATAACCAGGGAGGAAATTGAAGAAGTCATCAAAAACCTCCCAAGACACAAGAGTCCAGGGCCAGATGGCTTCCCAGGGGAATTCTATCAAACGTTTAAAGAAGAACTTGGCCCATATTAACCATTCTGCCTTTTTCACTCTGATCACTTCAGATAGGATACTCAGACAGGCCTCTACATGGCCCCAGGGACCCAACTTCTGTTTCTGGCTTACCCCCTTGTTTCACTTGCCTAGCCCAACATGAACAGTAAGAAAAAAAATCATTTGGTTAAATTAATTTTCACCAAACTAACTTCTCCAAATCTTATTGAATGAATAAGCACTGATGGCCCTTTAACTCTTCCAGATACATTCACATTTGTTAAGATGATGATCTTTGTGGTTCCTGGGACCTTAGAAAATAGAATAATTCTTCTGACAATGTATAAAAACTTGATCACCCCTGCGATGGCTTAGCTCTGCTTAGAAGCTTGACCCTGGGGTTGGCTCTGCTGTGCTGTTGTTTGCTTCATCTTCCGAACCCAAAGCACCATGATGTCTGTAATTTACTTCATCATAAGGTTTTTCGGTGTGGATTAGTTTAAGCTATACTTTAGGGGCAATCACTTGCCTTAGCTATTTACATAATAGTGGTTAGGTAATATTTCTTTCAAAAGGCCAAACTTCATAGGAAACTACTGACAACAGCTCAGCCGATCATTATTGCCCATTAATATCAGAAGTTCTGCTGGTTAGTGTTAATGAGTTCTAGAAATAGGTTTTAACTGACGAAAATACGAATATTTTAGTGAACAGATTTTAGTAATAGTTTGCTCTTGGTGAAAATTGGTGCTGAAAACATCTAGATTGTCCGTAATATTCTGGAAAGACTCCCCTCACTTGTATGAAGTAAGATAAAAGAACTTAGTGAGGTCTGCAGCCTGTGTGCCCTAGACAGTCCTATGCTGAACATTTGTTTGGAAAATTCTGGTTGCCTGATGCCAAATCAGCTTCGATGAGGCAGCAACATAGGAAACTCATAAATATTTAACGTAAATCCCCGTAGTTTCATGACAGCAGAGCACATCCAGGCAGCAGCAAGAGTTTAGAAGACATAGCAGACTCACTGCAGTAGGCTGGGGGTGGTGGGTGTCATATAATAATCTGCAAGTCAGGGATTGTCCTATGGGGACAGTCGGTCCTTGAGAAGCTAGTGAAGGGCATGGGGTAGGAAGGCCTAGCTAAAGTGGATGGCGGAACTTTGGCAGAAAGGAGAAAAATGTGGTGCAATAAAGCTTGAGTTAAGGTTCTTTCTATATGTGATGGAGGCCGGGGTCGCTGCTCAGCTGGGGACAAAGCATATAGGAAGGTCCCACTAAGGGGTAGCTCCTAGTACTTGTTCAAGCAGCCATCCCTGAGGCAGGGAGACCCATGCAAGCAGTGGATGTTCCCTTCAGAAGAGGAGTAACATGGGATGTGTGGTGTTTTCCAAAGTGCAAAGAGTAGGTACAGATGTGCATGCACAAACACACACACATTATTGATGCTGACGTTGGCAGAGCATGTGTGTGGATCTGTGGCAAGTAAATTTTTGTGGAAGCTTGGAGACCCCTTCCAGCTGAAGCCTTAAAACAAAACAAAACAAAACAAAACAAAAAAGAGCTTCACCAAGGCTTTGGGTTGATGAATCAGTTCTGTCTGCATTCCCTGCCCCTGCCCCTGCCCCCGTCGTGGCAAGACTTTCATATCCTGAGATAGTCCAGATAATAGAGCAGGAGATTTTTCTTAGTGTATGCAATTATTTCTGTATTTCGCCCTCCACTACACAAACACTCCCCATGGCAGCTTTAAATCAGAATCTGTAGGGATAAGGTGGGAAATGTGAATGCATAAAAACTCTCCCAAATGATTCAATATGATAAAATTTAAGAACTGAGAGTTTCTGGAGTGACTGGGTGGTAAAGTTGGTTAAGCGTCAGACTCCCAGTCATGATCTCAGGGTTGTGAGATCCAGGCCCAACTCAAGTTCTGTGCTCAGCATGGAGTCTGCTTAAGACTCTCTCTCTCTCTCTCTCTCTCTCCCCCTCTGCCCCTCCCCTCCTCTCTCTAATAAATAAATAATTCTCAAAAATCTAAAAACAAAACTGGGGGTTTCTATGTATGCCTGGGACTCGTCTTCAATTCTCCCTAAAAGTCTTGGGGGGTAGAGTCCATCAACCTTCCCTCTCTTAGCTCCTTCTCCTCATGGAGAGAAAACACAGCCGTGCATGGGTTTCCGTGTTCGTAGGAGCTATTAGGGGCCTTTTCAGCCAGGTGCATCCCCTTGCTCTCGCAGAACCTGAGCAGCCACCATAGAGCCCCTATTGCCAGGCAGATGAGGAGATGTGAGCTAAGGAAGAGGCAGGAGAAAGGGTGTGAATGAAGTTTGATCATAGAAAGAAAATCTGTGAAAAGCTGAAAGCATTTCCACTTCCATAAAGAACTGAATCCTCTTCTCATGGGCACTCTGCTCCTCTGTGCAGAATAACCGAGAGGGGCCATTTAGATGGATGGATTTTCCCAGAAATGTGACTATATAGTGTAGATATGTCTGGAACATACCATTTATTATAAACGGCTGGGTTTGGTAGTGGACTATGTGAGCACTGCATTCAAACACACATATTGGACATCAAGTGTTTAGACAAATGAGGTCTTAAAAATGCAGAAATGAACCTCAGACCTTATAAGATGAACCTCACACATGCCAAAAACTTTCACCACTGGTGGAGGATATTGTTATGCAAGGGCTGATGTGAAGCACACAGGTTTGGGGTTAAGACCCAACTTTAGGGGTTCCTGGGTGGCTCAGTGGTTGAGCATCCACCTTCAGCTCAGGACATGATTCCAGGATCCTGGGATTGAGTTCCACACTGGGCTCTCCACGGGGAGCCTGCTTCTCCCTCTGCCTGTGTCTTTGCCTCTCTCTGTGTGTCTCTCATGAATAAATAAACAAATAAAATTCTTATTTAAACAAAAAAGGCCATCTTTACTAGTTACTCATAGTACGGTCTCCAGGCTTTCACAGATCAAGGTGGAATACACAGGAGAGAAACTCCTTAGTAATCAATACGAGCTTCAGATCTCAGAGCCTAGAGATAGTCTGTGTATTTCCAAGTGGTCCCCAGTGCGGTCAGAAGAGAAAATATCCTGGAGGCAGAACATTAATGGGGCGCCATGAAAGGAAGAACAAGAAAGAGGTCTCGGGGCATCTTGATCCTACTGAAGCACAAAATAAATCAATTGTAGATTAAACTAAAAAGTAACAGGACCTGTCTGGAAGTCTTGCGTATCATACTCAGAAGTGTGAATGTTGGTAGGCAGAGGGGGGTTATCGATAAGGAAGCGTGACAGACCGGATTCATGGTGTGGATGGATCACGTGGCCTGCAGGGTGGAGGACGTCTCACTTCATGAGAAAAACATCTGGGCCATAAGAACTATTATAGTCTATTTACCGTTTAATTAACTACATAATTATGTGTGTGTGCACACCCACGTGTGTGTGTGTTTGTAACATTTACTGTGTCATATACTACTTTGCAGTTTGTTAGCATCGATTGGCACAAGGAGCCCGTGATGTAGGCAGGCATTATTATCTCTCCATTTAACAGATAAGGAAACGAAGCCCCAAGAGATGAACAACTTGCCCGAGATCCCAGAAACAATGAGGGCGCAAGTCAGGTCTCTAGACCAGCTCACTCCTCCCCATGGTCTTAACGTTTTTCTACAACTCTATATTTTCAACGGTGCCATCTTCTAACACATTCTACTAAATCCTTTACAGTTTTAGGGGATCAGAAGAGTGATGGGGAATCACTTTGTTTTCTCACAGGGAAAAATGGATGGGAAACATGTCAAGTTTTCCTGGCCACCGAGGCAGAATGAGCAGGGTCCTCTAAACCCTTGTGCCTTTGAACACGCTCTTCTGCTATGTGGAACACCTTCCGCCCTCAAATCTTTTCCATTTGCACAGCAGACAGTCGTCCCTTCCTCCAGGAAGCCTTCCCAGATCTCCAGTGCTGACAACATGCTCTTCCTTGCCACTCTAATAATATCCAAGGGTCATGTTGATCATAGTCCACACACCCCCATTGTAGTACTTACTGTGTTGCCTTTCCCACTAGAACCTTGAGCTCCTAAATCTAAGAAATATTTTATGCTCTTAATGCTCTAGCCCAATTGCTGGCACAAGGCATGGCACCCTCTAAAGCCCTCAAAAACTGGCTGTTGGTTTGAATTTCCTGAATGACGTTTGCTGAAGGAGCTGTATGCAACCTACCAAGGTTAGAAATGAAATCTATTCCCCATGGGAGAAAAAAAAAAAAAAAAACCTGCACCTTGCACCAATTCTCTCTTCTAAGCTCTAATCTCCTCTGCTCCGATTTATCACCAGAGCAACTGTCTGAAAATGCTTTTTCCTTATCTCACAGGCCCATAATAAAAGCTCGTTTACTTTAAGCAAATGACAGGTTTTTTTTTTTTACTTCTATTTTTTCTCCTGCTCTTTTTTTCCCCCCTTCTATTTACTTATCTACTGGCAGCAAGAAAAGAAAAATGACTCTGATCTCTATTTAGATATTTGATATACAATGTGTTTAGACAGGGACAGCTATAAATTGCTAGCCAGGCACCGTTTGAATATCTAAAACCTGTTTGTTCTATTTTGGATTCCATGATGGCAGAGGAAAGAAGGGGAAAAATCGTACATGCACCGTGTATGAGTAGACCTGCAGGTTCAAATGTTTATTATTTTCAAGGCCAAGTGTGAGTTCCTGATCGGCATCCATCACCAAAGGGAATTCATCTCACCCCAAGAAAACTGCAAGTTAGCAACAATCTTCATAATTCAACCTAACGAGCCTTGGTTGAGATTTGCTTCGATTTGGCCACTGTCTGGCTTTGGGAGCCTAGGCCGGGTACATGTCTCTCTATGCCTCAGATTTGTCACTGGTAAAAGGAGGAGTGGGGTCTAAGTAAGACCTTGAAAGATCCAATTCCATCAATTTCTTGCCGAAGTCATCCCAACATGTCTATACAGTTTGCTCTGTCATGGCATGATTTGCTGGAAGCACATGTTGAATGGCCAGGCCACATCTGAGCTCTCTCTACCAGAAACACATGTTGTCCTTACCCAGAAAGGCTCTGTCACGGTTCCCAACATGAATGTGCCAGGTGCAATCTTTGCCTTTTTTTTTAATGAGGCTGAATATTGATATTTTATCAATAACCTAAATTGTTCCGCATCAACTATTTCCTAATCACAGAAGAGCACATCTTAAGAAATCTCTTTCCAAAGTTGTAGATCAAATTGATTATTGCCTTAAAAAAACACATTCTTTGAAATAACAGTCTCTCTCAGTGCATTTAAAATATTTGATTTTGAAAAGCTATTTGACTTGTAACATTTGGTTTTCACACTTCTGGAGAAACACATCCAATGCAGTCTGACGCTGACTTCACTGAGTTCTCCAAAATTTCCATTCCCAAAAGGTAAATAAGTTCTCCATTTACTCTTTGAGAGCTGAATAGATATTTTGGACTGTTCAAATGCTTTTATTCATACCCTCACCTTATTCAGAATGTTCCTTGACCCTCCATTATCATCAGAATAAAGGCCAACTTCTCAGCTCTCCTCCATGATCTAGTCTTCAGATACGTCTGATCTAGCCCTTCAGATACTCCTCCAGATACGTCTTCCACTAATGCCTTCTCACCTCTCCAGTTACTTGTCCCCAGTTCCTCAGACACATAAATGACCTAATGCATGTGCCCAGTGCCAGCCCAGTGGTAGGGCTAACGTAAGAGGCTCTCAGCACATGATGGGCCTTAATTCACACGTTCATTCATCTTTTATTCATTCACTTGTGATTCCTGTTCATTGTTGACCAAGCTGGGCCCCTGCTACATTAGGATAAAGAACAGAACTGGCTACATCAGTTGTTATACTGTGAAACCATGGGCCTTTGCTTGAAAATCATTAAGAATTTCAAGGTAGTGGGGCACCTGGGAGGCTCAGTCAGTTAAGTGTCTGCCTTCGGCTCAGGTCATGATCTCAGGGTCCTGGGATCCATCCCCAAATTGGGCTCCTTGCTCAGCGGGAAGCCTGCTTCTTCCTTTCCCTCTTGTTCTTCCCTTACTCTTGCTCTCTCTCTCTCTCTCTCTCTGTCTAATGAATGAGTAAAATCTTTAAAAAAAAAAAAAAGAATTTCAAGATAGTGACAACAGTGCATGACAAGCACAGGGCCCTTCTTTCTGAGTCTGGAACCCTGTGTGGCCATCCAGGTAGCAAACCCATATGGCTAGCCCTGAATAAGGCACAGTCTCTGACCCCAGAAGCTCATTAGGATGGATAGAACAGGTGAGTAAAGACAGTTGCTCTCTGATGGTAAGTTCTATGAAATGTTTGTGTACCGGGTGTTTTGGGGGTGGGTGGAGCACTCAGCCCACAGGAGGGGGGAGCTGAAGAGGAGGAGGGGTCGGGAAAGTCCTATGGAAAGAGGCAACATTGAATTATGCAGTCCAGATCAGTGCTGGGAAGGCAAGAGAGAGAGGAGAGTAAGAGACATGAAATAGCTGGTCACAAAGGACAAAGGAACATAGCCAAACCTTACTCCCCTCTTAAGGGAAGCACTTTCAGACCTTTTTGATGAGCCATAGTAAGAAACGCATATTTTGACGTAGTACGTACATGGAAACAAAACTTCCAGATAAGGATACTTATTCTTACTATGGGTGCGTTCTCTTTTCTTTCTTATTTGAAATACATTTACAACCCGCGGTCTGAAGGACTTGCTTTAAGGACTATTTCAGCCATTACCTTCTTGGCAAAGCTCCCTAAGCCATTCAGCCAGGTGCCATCTGAACTCCTGAACTGCTTCTCTTCGGCGTTTTGCTTTCTAGAGCCTGTGATGGGCCCACCTCTCCTGTTAGTCCATAACTTGAAGCCAACTTCAAGTACCTTCAAGCACCTGATACATGTCTATGAAGGCCCAATAAGTGTTTGTTGAGGGACAGTGCGAGCGATCCATCCTCTTCCTCAATCCTGACCTGACATCCTTCTTCAGACCATCTGTGCTTTGTCTGGATGCCATATTACACTAGTTTAACTAATTTTTTATTGCTCAAGAATTAAAGAAGAGCCCTTGGGCTCAAGTGAAAAGCCCCTTTCCTTCCCTTGGTCCACTTGATGATAGATATCAAATCAGTTTTGTTCTACGTCCCGTTTCCATTGCTTTTCTGTTCACCCAATACCAAACTCTAGTGATGGAATCCTAAGACCTCTCACTGTGCTGATATAGTCCCTGTGACAAGCCCTCTGTAGTTAAAGAGGGATTTCACTTGACTTTACAGGTTTTTAAGTATTTCCATGATGGTATAGAACTTGAACCCTAATTTTTTGCAACCACTGAGTTCCAAAGACTTTCATAAAATTTTATCATGAAATCCTTAAATCAATGTCTGAAGACAGTATCATTATTAGTAGTTTCCATTTTACAATTTCACGTAGACAGTGCATCAAACTCAGAGATCACATCCTCTCCATGATGCTGATCAAATTAAAGCAATGACAAAATCATCAATGGATTCACCTTTGGCCAACAAACCAGCCGAACATAACAGCCAGCAGTGTGACTCTGGGCAAGGAAATTTGCCAGAAGTCTTGTGGCAAACCACAGCTCCTTACTGTCTGGGTTTTATGTGAGGCCTCACTTCCTGCCTCCCCCCCAAGCATGGCACTGATGGCCTCGTCCTACCATTGGTCATGGGCACTGGGCTATTTCCAAGCCTACAGCGGATATGTCACATCAGATTCTAAAGGTTAGCATCTTATTTCTGTCACCCCAGTTTGTTGCTTTGTGGAATTGGTTTTCTTGTTTTTTTATTTCCCCTTTGGTGACAGAACCAAGAATGTACTTCCATATTTTCCTTGGGGGTACATAGGGGATTTAACAGGAGTTAAAACTGAGTCCAAATGTTCTCAGAGATGTCCCCTGGCACATTGATTTCAATGTCTCCACCCCACCTAGACACTTGGGACAGAGTACCGCAGAGAGTAAGCCCGGCGTGACAAAAAATCACGGGCTGGAGACAGTGTGAAGCTCACTTCCCATCTACAATAAGGGAATCGGCGCTGGAAGGCAGCATGGGGAAGTGGAAGGAGCCTGAGCTGGAAAGCAGAGGCCTGGTTTCAACAGCTGCAGAATGAAGTAGCATGTGTGAAACTGCTGTGTGCGCTATAAAAGTAACACCACCAGAATCATGGCTTATATTTGACTGTTGATACTGAAAGGTAACTTGGGGAATCAATTGGTTGGACTCTCTTTGGGAAGCGGAGACTCAGAGAAGGGTGCCCAGAAGGTCACAGGTGCCCAAGGCCAAGCCAGAGCGGCAGTATAGACCTTCTGACTAGGCTCCCCACGATGCCCATCATCTGCAGTGTGTGACTCATGGTAGCTCACATTTCCCAGGTCACATCTGTGGCCATTCAATTAAAGGGACTCATGTTAAATTGAAAATTGCTCTGAATTCAGGCCTTTGTACAGATACACGGGGCTCTAATTGTAAGAGAACTTGTTGGCAAGAGCATTCCCAAGCTCTCAGGTGAGAGTCCATGTCTACCTCCCTCATGTAGTCGTAAATGGCCTGGGGGACCCCCTGCCATTGCTCAAATAATGCCAACAGCTCCATATCTCTTCCCAACAACAATGCCCCACCTCAGCAGATTCTTTCTTCTACAGTTATTACTTCTTCCACACAGACTAACTTAACTAAACCAGAAGGATCATCGTTGGAAGACCTCACACAGAGCCCAGGCTGGCTTCATGGATGGGCCACCTGTGCACATACTCAGAGGGCCCCATGCTTGGATTAACACTCTGAAATTCTTGATAATTCTTTAACAAAGGGCCTTGCATTATCATTTGGCACTGGACTCCACAAATTAACTAGGCAGTCCTCATGGACCTGAAACTCTCATGTATTCTGAAATGCCACACATAACCTCTGGCTTTCCTCTGTTGCCCCATGCCTTCACCTCCCAAAAACAACTTTCCGTGTGTGGGTTGAGGTAGGGGTGGGATAATTATACAAAGTTCTTACATTCTTTCTTCCAAGACTTAGGAACTTTCAGACAAATGGGCTTCCATGATGGAAACTATGAAGAAAGGTCACCAAGTGTTCAGCCTGGATTAAGTATGACTTATTAATGTTGCATTTTCTAAATAATTCATTGTATTCAATAACTTATGGATTCTAATTCAGACAGAGTACATGAGTGTCTTCTACTTGTCCGGTCTTTTACACGAATTTCTTATTCATCAAAATTACTAAAGTTCCAGTTATAAACACCATCAACTTAATCATGCAACAAAATATGTGTGCCAGGGATTTTCCAGGTTTCTGGACCTACAGCAATGAACAAAAGGGGCAAAATCATGAACAGATATTGTGCAAGGGCCCTCATTAGACATATATGAGCATAAAATGAAAAGAGATATGACTTCCATCCTCAAGGGGACACACATTCTAATAGGAGAAACAGATTAAAATAATGCAAAATATACAGATTCATAAGTACCTAAAGAGAGGTACAAATCAGAGATGAGAAGGGAGATGGGCTAAAGGGGAGAGAGAAAGATAGAAAGTCACTAACCTGTTTTTTATTGGGTAGAAAAATGATCAGTCCCTACATGCAGGTTTGATATTGAAAATCTCCACAACTTATTCAGAAAGACACTAATTAAAGTGGAAGATGGACCAAAGCTTCAGATGCTGAATTTGCAATAAGCATTTGAAACAGGAAAATACACTCTTAAAGGAATTTAAGTTAGAAACGCTGCTCCCCAAAGACCATCTATGGGAGCAATTAAGCAGGGGGGTAATTCAGGAGATAGCCATCCTAGGAACAGGCAAACAGAAAACACTGGATTATAAATAAATTACCAGCCCTGTCTTGAGAAAACAACTGATTCATCCATATAAGTGAGATATTGGAGATTTGACACCAGAGAGTGCACAGAGCTCGAATGTAAACTTCATTTGTCATGAGGCTGTACCAGCTGGGCATCCCACAGTTCAACACAATTCAACTCAGTTCTGACACTACTAGATACCGCAGATAGCATCAGATTCCTCAGGGTAAGGGCTCAGTCTTACAAGATTGCTCCTCCTCTACAGATGCCAGTCACACCCCAGGCTGTACATGGTACTTCTGACTGACTGGCTATAATCACTGGAGGCTACTATGACCTCCTCAAACTCAGAATGCCAATTGAAAGTCCAGCTGGTTACCCTTACTTCTGACCAACAGGCTGGGTTCCAAAGACCCTCATTGGGTTCAATTTGAACCCAGACCTCAGAGAAACACTTGAGAAATCTGTCTCGCTTACCAGATTACTGGTTTCTTACAAAAGACTGAAACTCTGGAACCTCCAGGTAGAAGAGACTCCCAGGGCAAGGTGACGTGGAAGGGTGCTGAGCTTCCATGCCCTCTCCAGACATGACACTGTCCCTGAACCTCCATGTGTTGGCCAACCTGGACACTTTTATGACCTAGCCCTTTTGGGTTTTCTTGGAGACTCCATCACACAGTCATGGTTGATGAAATCATTGACCATCATATCCTCACCCGATAAGTGGGGAAGGGGAAAATAGCCTTATTTCCAGGAGTTTGTGGGGAAATTTTAATTAGATAACACCTAGAAAGTACTAAGTGGAGGTGCTGCCTCATTACTGTTGCTCAATAAATGTTAGCTATTTTTATAAACTTTAGTTCGCTAAACTAGTTAAAGCATACAAATATGAACACACAGAAGGGTGTGTGAGGATGCACACACACATCACACATACACACACTCAGAATCCCCACCACCACTTCTTTCAAGGAGGAAGCAGGGAATCAATCAGGCTGGCCAAAGAAAGCACCTCTGTCATCACCCTGGGTTTGGTCACCCCACTCTTCAGTGGTGCCTCAGTCTCTACAAATCGAACATAAATCTGAATGTGGTGTTTTCAAGAAAAAAAAAAAGAAGACACTTACTCTCCATATGCAGTTGTTGGAAATTTATAAGTCAAATTATCATTGATTCTTTATTGTCACTCTAGCGGCTACTATGGCTGATGTTAAATCTCAGGATCCCTAAAATCAGGAATTTAGGGAAGACCATGTCCTGACAAAGTGTAATCTCAGAAATTGCCTGCTGCAATTTTTAGTTTGTCTGTGTGTTGGTTGGTTGGGTGGGCGGTTTCTGTTTTTTATGACTTGGGAACCATTATAAAACCAACCTTTGAACTGAGTGCTAGCTGAGTCAATTTTCCCAGAACAGGAATTTTAAACCTAACAATAGCTTGCTATTGAGGAGCCCAGAACTTTCACTACTGAATGAATGACTAGCAGGTAGTGTTAAGAAGTGCTGTGTAACCTCTAAAGTGTTTTATTACTATTATTGTTATTAGCATTAACCAAAATCTAGTCAAAAATGTTTTGGAATGTCTTGAGGGCATATTAGTAGATGAGAACTACAACACACACACACACACACACACACACCAGAAAGAAGTCAGAGGTCAGAAACAGTTCTCAAAGAGAACAATAAGGGCACCTAGGTGGCTCAGAGGTTGAGCATCTGCCTTTGGTGTAGGACGGGATCCCGGGGTCCTGAGATCGAGTCTTGCATCAGGCTCCCCACAGGGAGCCTGGTTCTCCCTCTTCCTATGTCTCTGCCTCTCTCTCTGTATCTCTCATGAATAAATAAATAAAATCTTTAAAAAGAGAGAGAGAACAAGAAAAAATCCAAGACTTCTTTCCAAACGGTGAAGTTTGAGCAAGAAGTTGTTGTTGCAACAGGAGTTTCAGAGGGAACGATGAGAAATGTCAAAGTAGAAAGGCAACACAGTGAGGGAGGTCAGAGTAGAGTCACAGGAAGATGGCTCACAGGCCACATGGAGAAACTTCTGCTAGGATGTCGCATGGACTCAGGAGCCACATCACATTGTGAGTGACAAAGACTTTTCACAGGAATTGATTTAGTGTGAGAGAAAAGCTCCTTCTGGCAGCTGGAAGGCGCAGCACTGTGAGGGGTGTTGCTTGCAGACATAAGGCATGTCCTGTGTGCCCTGGACCTGGAGGGAAGGTAAGAACATCAGATAAGGGAAGAGGTTACTGAAGGCGATGATTTGAACCAAATAGACCATACAGTAAACCCTGAAGTAAATCTTACTTTTGGGAAAGGGTCTAAGTAGAAATGTTAGTATCGGGGATCCCTGGGTGGATTAGTGGTTTGGCACCTGCCTTTGGCCCAGGGCATGGTCCTGGAGTCCCGGGATCAAGTCCCGCATCGGGCTCCTGAGTGGAGCCTGCTTCTCCCTCTACCTGCGTCTCTGCCTTTCTCTCTGTGTGTCTCTCACGAATAAATAAATAAAATCTTAAAAAAAAGAATCAGGAACAGAAGCAAAGTTTTTGCATAGTCGTACTTTTTTAAAAAATTGTTTTGTATATGCGCACACACAATACCAACCTAGTGAGACAGTACTTGATGCAGGTGCTACTGAATCATCAGGGCTTCTTTTCTTCAGCCTCCCATTGCTGAGAAAGTCTGGCTTACCCACTGTGACCTATATGTCCACTGACCACGCTTTTTGCAGTAAAGGGGCTATATCTGTCCACGGCCCCAGAACCTGTGAAATGACCTAAGCTAACAGCCACTTCCTACCCTCCATTAGACCTTCAACAACCACCACAAGTAAACAACCTGAAAATAATTCTACCAGCTTTAGCAGGCATTTTGTCACTGTCTTTTGTTTTACCTGGAACAGGGGTCCTTGTGCCAGGTCCCTCTGGGTTCTGTTCCCACTCATGGCAGACATACAAAGAAGTCTGCTATAGAGAGCCAACCTGGAGAATTCTGTTTCCAGATTCACTAGACTTTGTCCCGGGTTTATCCCGTCAGTATATAGCCTAGAGTAAATAGCCTTTTCTTTGAACATAATTTGAGTCATTGTATGTGCAACAAAGAGCCATAAAGGGGATTTGACCCAAGGAGACCAGACATGAACTGCCTCTTACTAGAAGACACACTTTTTATTCTTTGTTAGCAGCTTCCTTCCTTTTTGTGAGTGAATCACAGCTATTGCAAAGAGAATTTGGCAACTGGCCCAGTAACAATTTTGGACTGGCACCCAGTACTAGGTTGCTCTCATTTTCTGTCTAACCCACCTTGGGCAGGCATATCTTGTTAAAAAGTGGTGTGGTCTATAGAAAGAACAGGGACATAACAACCAGATGGATTTAAGTCCTCCTTCTTCCAATGACCAGTTGTGTGCCTTCAGGTAAGTTACTTAATCTCTTGGCCTCAAGTACTCATCTGTGAAATGGGGATAAAAGAAAAACACAGTCCTGTGAAAGGTGTTGCTTGCAGACATGAGGGATGTTCTGTGTGTCCTGGAACTGGCGGGAAGTTAAAAACATCAAATAGGAGAAGAGGTTACTAAAGGATCTTTGGGAAGATTCTAAATAATCTAATTAAGATACTGACCACAGTGGATAAGAATTTTGAACTGTGAACTGAAGAGTGTTTGAATACAATTTTATTTTTCTGAAAATCAATTTAAAATCTACAGATGCACCCTTAATCTACTAAGAGGCAGAAACTTCGCCTCAATCAATTTGGTGAACCAACATCCTCCACCAATATCCTCAGGCTTGATTTCCAGGGAGAGATTATATGGGGCTTAACAAGGGTTTAGGGGGCAGATCAGTCAGGTCAAGGGGAGAGAAGAGGAGCACCTAGTCTGGGCTGTTACCCATCTGGGCAGGTGCCTGTCCGCTGGTTTTGTTCCTAACCAGTCTTTGGCTCCATAAGGACCACTGTTGAATCATCCTTCATTCTTAACCCAAGATCCTCTGTGATTGGTATCCTCTCAGAGAACCCTATGTCCCACTCTGGGATTGTTGTACTGCTGTTCCCACATCACATGAGCTGTGAAAATCCAGTGGGGCTGCACATAGTCCTGCACCAAATTCATGCTTCTCGCTGACTTCTTGGCTCCCCCATTATGGTGAACAATGGAAGTTTTTAAACCCTCCCAGGTCTATCAGGCTAGACATTCCATATAGCTCCTTCTATTCTGGAGTATCACTGCCTCACTGCCCTCCATCCAAGAGGAAAGGAACCATGGGTTCTCTCTGCAGTTGAATCTCTAAATTCATCTTAGAAACCAGAATACCTGTTTATTTCTAGCTTCTTCTGTGACATGCACCTCCTTCATTCCAGCCCACTGCCTCATCTACTCCAGTAAACCTTAATCATTTTGGGGCATGAGAAACAGGTCTGACTCATTTTGCATCTTCTATACTCTACATCTTCTCAGAGTCCAGGCTTCTGAAATTCAAACCTTCTCTCCACAGTATAGTATGTGTTAATGTGCATGATCTAGGTACCTAAACAAGGGAGGAATGTTAAGGTGATTGGAAATACTAAGAAAAAAAAACCACAGTATTTCAGAATACTATTCCATTGCATCACTTAATAATTATAGTAAGTAGTGTTATTTTAATAACAATATTAATATTAATAATAAATTATTGAATGCTCACTGGAATTCCTAAGAAGGAACAATGTTTGGATGACTTCAAGTTCTGACAAGAAGGGAGTAAGAAAAACAAGGAGGGAAAAATGTACAGAATGTTAAATGGGAAAGATCTTAGAAGTCATTAGTTGATATTTTGGTTCCAAATCTTTTATCACCAAAAATTCCTCAGAAGTCTTTTCTCTCTCTGAAATTAGACACGTTGCCCTGAAAAATCCTATCTATACAGTAATATGTGCTATCAATTGCTTAACTTCCTTATTCTTGATTAATCAAAAAATCCATATGACTTATTGGTCTTTTGATTCAGCATGAGGCATCCTTTTAGGGCTAGACTCAGACCCCATATTAAAGGGATACTAGTCAGAGCTGGTGATCCAGGAGAGACAGAAGCTGCTCTCATACCCACTCATGCCTTCCATGGCCCCATCTCCATATCGACCACTCTGTGTATCTTTGCAGATCCCTACCTGCCCAGCCCCCCCAGCATTAGCATTGAATCTTTTTCCTTTTTGGTGTATAGCTTGTGACCTTCCTCTGGCATATGCTGTAGGCCTTTCCTGGAACCGTCTTCATCGCTGGAGCCCTTTGCCTTCTCTTCCCTGTCTCACTGTCTTGGGCTGATTCACACTCCTCTCTGGCCTGGGTCCCTGAGGTCCAAGGCCCAGCTCTGTGTCTGTCTTCAATATGAATATAACAAATTGAGAAAGTTGATACTTCGATAGAACATGGTAGGCAATCCTCAGATTCAGAATCATTGGTCTACTTAATATCTCTCCCGTAATGCTGTACAGATTCCCAGTTCCAAGCTTTGCTTCCTGCAATCCATTTCCCCAGAATTCTCTTACTTCTATCAACTCTTTGGTGAACTGTACTTCAACTTGGTGTCTTCTACTCAGGAGAGATTTTGCCTTCCAATGAATTGTTACTCCCCTTACGCCACTCACCTGGCACTTGCCATTAACCTCCTTGGGCTGGCTTGCTCTGTAGTAGGAAGGGCATGACTACAGAGTCGGGCGAGCCGACATTCACATCCCAAAGTCACCACTTCCTAGGCTTGTGATCACCAGCAAGCTACTTGACTTCTCTGAACATATATCTCTTTAGCTGCAAAACGTTGACAATAATACTTACTGCACAAAGTTGTTGTGAGGAGAATTTGAGAATCTCATCTGCTCTGGCCTCCCTGGTGCATGTTGTCTATTTTTTTTGCTCTCCCTCTCCTCTTATGAGCTAGCTGTCCACAGGGAATGTGCTCTGCTCCGCCCCTGTGCGGGTGAACTCCTCCCATGAGGATAGCCTCCCTCATTCAGTGTAGCCAAGAGAGTTGATGTACTTAAACACTGACATTCGGTATTAAGAAAATTTGTCCACAGATACAAGCCATACCCAGTAAATGGAATACTAGTCAGAGCTGGTATTACTTAAATATAAGTGATATTTGGGCTCTAACTTTCTCCTTTATCTTATTTTATATTTTAATTGATGCAAAACTTTGGCATAAAAAGATATAGTTCATTGGTGCTCTTGTATCCCAACACTTTCACCTCAATGGGCCTCAAATTATTCATCTGTAAATTGAGCTAGATGCTCTTTAGGGTCATTTCTAGTTCTGAAAATCTCCAATCAGGGGGGAAATGACAGTATCTCACCCAATGCATGGCATATAGTAAGTATTCAACAAGTGGTAATGTTCTCAGCTTGTGCATAGCAATACAGAGATGAGCTCAAGACTAAGAGTCTTCTTTGCTTTACAAGAGGATGAATGGATGCATTTTGCATAGCCCCTTAAACACCTCAGTCTAGGCAGAACTTCGAAAACCAGCTAAAGCAGTGTTTCTAGCTTCCTCATTAATAAAATGATGAGCTATTCCCAAAGTCCTAAAAGACAGGGCTTTGAGAAAAATTAACCTGGTTACAGGATATTCCCCGTAAAGACCATTAGGACTTTAACAAGATAGCTAACTATCCCATATATTCATCCATATATTTTCTGGAAGCTTTCAAAATAGCAATGTTTGGGATGTGTATGTGGTAGGGGGAAGGGTAGCTTGTCCTAGAGAAGATGATTGCTAGAAAGGAAATCCCACAGGCATCTTTTGATGGCCGGCCGTGCTGGGTTTTGATGGCTGAATGGCACCTATAGCCTGCTGGTCCCCCACACTGTCAGGCTTGCAGCTGATGGCAGATGAACACAAGATTATAACAAGATACAAAATAAAGTATTGATTTGGTTAATAACCTGGGAAGGACTTCATATTCCAATGCAAACTTTTATGGTCTAAGCGAGGTTAGAACATACAGCTATACAGCATTCATTTAAAAAAAAATGAAGTGCTTCCTTTCCTCCTCCCCTCTGTCTATTTTATTTCTTAATCCCAGAGAGTGATGCTCCTACACAGTAGAAGTCAAGGCCAATCTGTAATGCAACCCACAGCATTAGAAGAAAAGGCAAGATATACAGAGTATGCTTGTCCCCAAAGCCATATTTGGAGGCACTACTATTGTTCCCATGTACAAGAATATAAACCAAAGCACAAAAATTATAAGTAAATTGTCCAAGACAACATAGCTTGGAAATGGTAGAATGAGAATTAGAACATGGGAACTCTGGCTACAGAGTCCTTGAATTTGACAATTTCTCAATAGAGGATGTTATACAATACTCCAAATAATACAATATGAATTTGCACCCATTATTACAGTCTTATGCAGAAATTAGAATTCAAAATTGAAAAATAAATTTAAAATAAATTAAATTTCCTTCCCTGGTTTAAAAAAAAAATACTGATAGGGATGCCCGGCTGGCCCAGTCATTAGAGCATGGGACTCTGATCTTGGGGTTGTGAGTTCAAGCCCCATGTTGGATGTAGAGATGACTTTTTAAAAAATACTATCAGTATTTTAAAAAATAGTCTAAAATGTTACCCTCATTCATTTCTTACTCTGTTTGGTCTTAGCCACAGCTCTATGAATTTCTCCTTTCTAGACATCCCTCAAGGGGTGTCTAGAAAGTGTTTTGGTTTTGTTTTGTATTTTGCTTTGACCTTCTTCCTTGTGACACCTGCTTTGATGCTCTTCACTTCACTCTTCCACCTCTGCTGTTTCTGATGTGGACAATCCCATGTGCACTGCCCAAGTCTTCAACTGGGTACATTTCAAAAATAGAAAAATATAAATTGTAGGATAATAGTAGCACAAAGGAACAGGAAGGGAATGGAGCTATGTATAGTGTACACTGTTGTAATTACATTGGTAAACTAGATTATGATAAATTAAAATGTTCATTGTAATCCCAGGACAATCACTAAGAAAATAACTTATAAGAAAATAAAATAAATGACAAAGAAATTAAAATGGTACCCCCAAAAGCATCTATTTAACAGAAAAGAAGACCATAATGAAGGGATAGAGGAGTAAAAAAAAGACACATAGAAAACAAATATATAATGACAGAATCAGACTTACCAGTAATGACACGAAGCATACACTCCAGTGAAGACATAGGTTGGCATAATGAACTTTGTTTAAGTGTTTCAACTATAGATGGTCTACAAAACACACTTCAGATTCAACGACACAAATAGGCTGAAAGGTAAAGACTGGAAAAAGCTATACCATGCTAGCAATAAGCAAGAGAGACGGGAGTGTAGCACTAATTCCAGACAAAATAGAATGTTTAAAAATTTTATTTATTTATTCATGAGAGACACAGAGAGAGAGAGGCAGAGACACAGGCAGAGGCAGAAGCAGACTCCATGTAGGGAGCCCGACACAGGCCTTGATACCGGGTCCCCAGGATCACACTCTGGGCTGAAGGCAGCGCTAAACCGCTGAGCCACCCAGGCTGCCCAACAAAATAGAATTTAAGACAGAAATTGTGACCAGAAACAAAGAAGGACATCTGATTCGGGCTCAACTCAACCAAAGATAACAATTATAAACATTTATGCAACATCAGAGCCCTAAAATACATGAAGCAAAAACTGCCAGAACTGAAGGGACTGACAGACAATAGAAATTTGAAGACTCACTGTCAGTAACGGATAGAACAAGTAGTCTTGAGATCAACAAGGAAATAAAAGACTTAAACAGCAGTATAAACCAACTAAACCTAAAGGTATCTATAGAGACTTCGCCCAACAGTGGCAGAGTGTGTATTCTCCCAAAGTCTGCATGGTGTATTATTCAGGATGGACCAAGGGCCATATATTAGGCCATAAAATGAGTCTCAATAAACTTAAAAGTATTGAAACCATACAAAGTGTGTTCTCTGGCCACACAGAATGAAGTTATAAATTAGGTGAGTCTTGGGGGTGCATTTACTCTACAAGACCATCTAAAAATTGCAGATTATATTATCATGGGGAATAAGGGGAATAGGTATTGGGGGATGTGTCTCCATCTCTGCCAAGTAGGGTTGATGTGGGGACCACAGAAAGGGACAGAGGACTGTGACCATATATGAGCAAGACTTTTGTCATTCATAAACTATTATTCAAAGTGAGTCATCATTATTGCTCACTGGTCAGGTTGGCAGGGATGCCAGCCATCTCCAGGGCTGACTCAACCTGTAACTGAACAAACGTTTTTATAAAAAAAAAGTTGTTTTATTGAATTCAGCATTTATTGGCCAAGATTGCAGACTCTCCAGGCAAGTACAGAAGACTTTTTCTCCACAATATTGAATATAGAATAGCTTCTTCTGCCAATAAGTTCCCCCTAAAGCCCAGGTCCTGTGGCCACTGGCTTCCTGGGAGTAGGGACTCCATCTACAGCAGGTATCACTATGGGAATTGTCAAACACCGGGTAATCCGAATAGTCTGTAGATGCTTTTTTCTCTTTGATAACTTTGTTTCTAATGAACATTGTCATGATCTGTGATTCTTCTAGAAGCTTTAATGTAATTTCAGTTTGTGTCAAAGAGAAGTAGGGACTACAGATATGGAACTGAATGAACATAATCCCTAGCCTATTGATCTGTAGGTACAGGCAGAGATTGGAGTACCTGCAAACTCTTACCTTGGACCTACTCCATCAGATTTGAGGAAACCAGTGATAAAACACTTCTTTCCCCCCACTCTGGCATCCCCCCATCTCTGTTTGCAGAGGGGTTCAAACAATCTCGTGGTCATCTCAGCATCTAAAACAGTTTCTATATGTTGAGGAAGGAATACAAAATAAATAGCAGGCTCCTTCCCAGACTTGCCCATTAAGGTATTCCATATTAAAATAAATCATAATATATAATCTCCCTGACACATAGCCAAAATGCTCACCAGAACTTGGCAATTTCTTTAGAGTCTTATATGTTATAAAACTTCATATGATTTTGAATTTTGCCTTCGAGATACCTCTGTGTTTGTTTTGTGCTAAAATATCTTAAAGCATGTATCTTCAAATATTAAGGATATCCCAAGGAGGATCACCATGTGGAACGTACAGCTGCAGCATCACCATGCAACATTGAACCCCTTTTAGAAATCGGGGGATGGGTAATGCCAGAGCTTGATTTGTATCTCCCACAGGTGCCCACCCCTTGATCAGAAGCATCCTGTTCTTGCTGTGTCTTCTAATCCTGTTTCTCTTCTGATACAAGATTCATGTTGAAATGCTGGAAAGTTTTGCCCTAAGACAGAGTGGTGGGTCAGTCCTACCAGGGCCTTGTGCTGATTATTCGGGAGACACCCCGTGTCATTTGTCTGTTTGTTCATTAATGTGTCCTAAGTGCCTGGAAGAGTAGAGCACATGGTAGATGTCGCATTAATATTTGTTGGATAACTAATATCTTCTAGGGATCTCATTTGTCAGATCTTTTATTCCAGCAAATAAGCAATATGTCTGATATCACAAAATAAAATACTTAATGAGAGCTATCATTTATTGAGTGCCTGTGTTGTACCAGGCATATAAATATACTTCAACTCTGCAAGAGATTTTGGGTGGGAGAGGGTCCGTCTTTTACAGAGAAGGAAAATAGATTTAAAAGATGAAGTAACTTGCTCCAGGTTAAGTAATTAGTAGGGAGCCTGTCTAAAACACATGCTTTCCACGAGGCCTCACCAACTCTCACTTTCAGAAGGCCTCACTTTATTTTTTTTTTATAAATTAATTTTTATTGGTGTTCAATTTACCAACATACAGAATAACACCCAGTGCTCATCCCGTCAAGTGTACCCCTCAGTGCCCATCACCCATTCACCCCCACCACCCTCCTCCCCCTCCACCACCCCTAGTTCATTTCCCAGAGTTAGAAGTCTTTATGTTCTGTCTCCCTTTCTGATATTTCTCACACATTTCTTCTCCCTTCCCTTATATTCCCTTTCGCTATTATTCATATTCCCCAAATGAATGAGAACATACACCGTTTGTCCTTCTCCGGTTATTGTGGTCAAGTTCAAAAAGGGTGTTGCCTGAGTTCTCCTCTGGGATTTTGATGGAATCTTGTCTCACATTTAGATCTTTCATCTATTTTGAGTTTATCTTTGTGTATGGTGCAAGAGTGGTCCAGTTTCATTCTTCTGCATGTGGATGTCCAATTTTCCCAGCACCATTTATTGAAGAGACTGTCTTTCTTCCAGTGGATCATCTTTCCTCCTTTATCGTATATTAGTTGAGCATAAAGTTCAGGGTCCACTTCTGGGTTCTCTGTTCTGTTCCATTGATCTATGTGTCTGTTTTTGTGCCAGTACCACACTGTCTTGATGAACACAGCTTTGTAGTACAACCTGAAATCTGGCATTGTGATGCCCCCAGATATGGTTTTCTTTTTTTAAAATTCCCCTGGCTGTTTGGGGTCTTTTCTGATTCCACACAAATCTTAAAATAATTTGTTCTAAGTCTCTGAAGAAAGTCCATGGTATTTTGATAGGGATTGCATTATACGTGTAAATTGCCCTGGGTAACATTGACATTTTCACAATATTAATTCTGCCAATCCATGAGCATGGAATATTTTTCCATCTCTTTGTGTCTTCCTCAATTTCTTTCAGAAGTGTTCTGTAGTTTTTAGGGTATATTTTGAGAACCATTTGAATGGTAAATGGTTCTCCAACCTTTTATTTTCAGGTTGTAGGTGTCCTTCTGTCTAAAATGAGTCTCTTGTAGACAGCAAATAGATGGGTCCTGTTTTTTTATCCAGTCTGAAACTCTGCGCCTTTTGATGGGGTCATTAAGTCCATTCACGTTCAGAGTTACTTGAACTTCTTCTTAAAGGGGAGTTTTAAGAGTCCCCCTTAAAATTTCTTGCAGAGCTGGTTTGGAGGTCACATATTCTTTCAGTTCCTGCCTGTCTTGGAAGCTCTTTATCTCTCCTTCCATTTTGAATGAGAGGCTTGCTGGATAAAGTATTCTTGGTTGCATGTTCTTCTCATTTAGGACCCTGAATATATCCTGCCAGCCCTTTCTGGCCTGCCAGGTCTCTGTGGAGAGGTCTGCTGTTACCCTAATATTCCTCCCCATGAAAGTCAGGGACTTCTTGTCTCTTGCTGCTTTAAGGATCTTCTCTTTATCTTTGGAATTTGCAAGCTTCACTATTAGATGTCGAGGTGTTGAACGGTTTTTATTGATTTTAGGGGGGGATCTCTCTATTTCCTGGATCTGAATGCCTGTTTCCCTTCCCAGATTGGGAAAGTTTTCAGCTAGGATTTGTTCAAATACATATTCTGGCCCTCTGTCCCTTTCGGCGCCCTCGGGAACCCCAATTAAACGTAGGTTTTTCTTCCTCAGACTGTCATTTATTTCCCTTAATCTGTCTTCATGGTCCCTTAATTGATTGTCTCTTTTTTCCTCAGTTTCCCTCTTTGCCATTAACTTGTCTTCTATGTCACTCACTCGTTCTTCCACCTCATTAACCCTCGTCGTTAGGACTTCTAGTTTGGATTGCATCTCATTCAATTGATTTTTAATTTCTGCCTGATTGGATCTAAATTCTGCAGTCATGAAGTCTCGTGAGGCCTTAATGCTTTTTTCTAGAGCCACCAGTAGCTGTATAATAGTGCTTCTGAATTGGCTTTCTGACATTGAAGTGTAATCCAGATTTTGTAACTCTGTGGGAAAGAGGGCTGTTTCTGATTCTTTCCTTTGAAGTGAGGTTTTCCTTCTAGTCATTTTGCTCAGTGCAGAGTGGCCAAAAACAAGTTGTATTGGAACACGGGGGAGTATCACTGGTCCGTCCAGCTGGTCTTCTGGGGGAGGGGCCTGCTGTGCTGATTTTCAGGTGTTAGCACTTGGGGGAGCTGCTCTGCCCCTGCCTGCTGCCGGGCTCAGCGGGGGTTGTTTACCCCGTGGGGCCCCAGGAGGAACAGCCCCAGTGGCTATGGCAGCTCTGGAAGCCTGGATTCAGCCTCCGCAGGAACTACGGGCTCGGGGCTCTCGGCTCTCCGTCCGCAGGGCCTGGAGGCTCCGGGGCGGGGCCGCTGATCTGCTCAGCTCGGGGCAGGAGCGTCCTCGCTGTCCTGGGCCCTCCCGGCCTCTGCCTGTCCCGGGGGAGGCCGGATCCTGGGCTGTGTCCCGGCGCCCTGTGCTCCGGGGCCTGCGCTGGTGGATTCGCGCTCCCGCCCCGCAGCTCCCTCCGCCGAGCCGCTCCCGAGCCCCTCCGAGCTGCTCCGGGCCCCGCCGTGCGCGCTGCAGCCCTTAGGGAGCTCGGAGCACTCTCCCGGGGCGCAGGTGTCTGTTAGTGTCCCCGGGAGCCCGAGGGCATCCCCGCCCTCCTGGGTCCTGCTCCACCTCCCTGCGGGCCCCTTTCCGCCCGCCCGGGAAGGTTGGTGCAGCTCCTGCTCCTCCGGGACGGGGCTCTCCTGTCCTGGGGACACTCGCCCCGGCCTCAGCCCGGCTCCTCGCGGGGCCCCTCCCCCTCGGAGGCCTTTTGTTCCTTTATTTCTTTTTCCCCGTCTTCCTACCTTGATAGAAGCGTGAACTCCTCTCACTGTAGCATTCCAGCTGGTCTCTCTTTACATCTCAGGCCGAATTCGTAGATTTTCAGGATGGTTTGAAGGTTATCTAGGTAATTTGGTGGGGACAGGTGATTTGGGGACCCTGCTCTTCCGCCATCTTGCCCCTCCTAGAAGGCCTCACTTTAAAGGCTGGTGACACAGAGATCCTTTGTCTGGGTCATACAAATTGAGAGTTATTTACATGGCTTGAGATCCAAACTGGTTTTGGGATCCAAGTAGTTGATACCTGTCTGGTGTCCCTGGGGCTCACTCACTGGTTTCATTAATATTGCTCTGCACCATCTAGTGCAGTAGCCACTAACCACATGTGTGGCTACAGAGCACCTAAAATGTGGCAAATCCCAACTGAGATATGCTACGAAAGCAAAACACACACCACATTTCCAAGATTTAGTATGAGAAGTGGAATATAAACTATCTTAATGATTTTTAGGGGCACCTGGGTGACACAGTAGGTTAAGCATCTGCCTTCAGCTCAGGTCATGATCCTGGCATCCTGGGATGGAGCCCTGCATTGGGCTCCCTGCTCAGTGGGGAGTCTGCTTCTCCCTCTCCCTCCCTCACCCTGGCTCATGCTCTCTCTTTCTCCCTCTCTCCTCCAAATAAATAAATAAATAAAAATATTTTAAAAAGAAGAAAAAATGAGCGGGAAATATCAGAAAGGGAGACAGAACATGAGAGACTCCTAACTCTGGGAAACGAACAAGGGGTGGTAGAAAGGGAGGTGGGCAGGGGTTGGGGGTGACTGGGTGATGGGCACTGAGTGGGGCACTTGATGGGATCAGCACTGGGTGTTATTCTAGGTGTTGGCAAATTGAACTCCAATAAAAAAATAATAATAAAAATAATTTTATATTGATTACATGTTGAAATGACAATATATTATTGAAATTAATTTTTTTCATGCTTCCTCTTACTTTTTGTAAGGTAGCTACTAGAACATTTTTAAAAAGCTAGATGCGTGGCTTGCACTGTGTTTCTCTTGGATAGTGCCAGGACAGCTTCCCGGGTACACTCTGAACCACTTCGGGAAAGACCAAAGAAAGAGGTAGGCCACTCCACACTGGAGGTGGCAGGTCTCATAAGCAAGGCTTGTCTCTGGCGGATGCAAAGCACTAGATCTCTGGGCCCACCCACCAAATGTTAAAAACTCCTGTGGAAGTCATAGCTGGGTCTCGGAATGTGTCAACACCACATCACTATCACAAGGCTGTATCCTTGGGGAGGCCTCAGGAAGCAGGGAAGGCAAGCGGAATGCACATTCCAAGGACAAGGGAGGGGGTGAGGAGCCTCTGCATCCCGGGTCCTGCTCACAGTTTCCACTGGCGGTCACATCCCCTCGATGACTTCTCCCAACAATACAGCTTCTGACTTCAGTTCCCACCATGCTAGGCCCTGAGCCACCTGTGGCAGGATGCATGGAAAACAGAGAAGCACGATCTCTGCTCCTCAAGAACTGACCACTACGTGGGAGAAATGGACACGCACACCCACAGTGGTAATCAGAAGTCAGGCACAAGCCGCCTCTCAGTATAGATGTGTGTTGTCCTGAGCACCCTGCCGACCCCTCCGGTCAGTACTCTCCCCTCATAGCCATCTTCAATCAAGCCATTGAGGGCACCTGGATGGTGCAGCCAGTTAACATCTGCCTTGAGCTCAGGTCATGATCTCAGCATCCTGGGATCGAGTCCTGTACCAGGGTCCCTGCTCAGCTGGGAGTCTCCTTCTCCCTCTCCCTCTGCCCTTGCTCTTGCTCTTGCTCGTGCTCATGCTCGTGCTCATGCTCATGCTCTCTCTCTCTCTCTAATAAATACAATCTTTTAAAAAAAAATCAACCCATCAACACATGAAGCAGCATCATCAGGACTTGAGCATGTTACTTAGAATCACAAAATCAGGATCCAAATTGTGGCCCTACTTAGATGAGTCTGGTAGCTTCAGCTTAGCAGTTCTCTGGTGTGATTGTAAAATACAAGTAGAAACACCTGCTCTGCCTGCAGACTCCCCACTGAGCAGGGAGCCCGATGCGGGGCTCCGTCCCAGGACCCCAGGATCATGACCTGATCATTGAATCATTGATCCCTAAATCATTGTCCGACTTTATAACCGACTGTTATAAAGATGGGATGGGGTCACGGTAGCAATCTCACAGGACTGTTAAAGGTTAAATGAGTTAACACGGGGAAAGCCCTTAGCATGGGGCCTGGCACACAGGGGACGTGGTGTGTACCTAGGTATTCCAGTGTTTATTTCCTAGGTGGAGTTTAGCACAATCCCTAATGACTTCCCTGATTCACTTGCTACTTGTTTATTGTTTACCACCTCCCCATCCCCAGAAGGCAGGTTCCGTGAAGATAAGGAACACCACGAAATTTTCCACACCTCGTCAAGAGTACACAGGGTAGGCTTTCAATAAATATTTGTTGAGTGAATCATTGTCCTTAAAAGCTGTAAACACAGGATGGAGACCGTAACAAGGACAGAAAATGACAAATTGAATACTGAATGAGTTTGAGATTTCAACAAAAACTTAACTTTCGCTGTAGTGGACTAGGCCCCACCTGCCCCTAGGAAGAGAATTGTAGGGGGGACAAATGTTTTGGTAAGTTGGACCTGAATCTGCCTTGCTCTCTTTCTCTGCAGGAAGAGGTTCTCAACCAAATAGGTTAGAAGCTATTGAGGAATTTAAAAAAAAAAAAAAGTGGGATGAGACAAGTGTCATCCAGAAATCAATCTGAAGCCAAAAGTAATATCGATGCAGAATGTTTGGAACACCTCATTGTATGGTACCTGTGTAGATATCCTTTAAAACATCCTGGGTACCCGCTAAACCCATGGTGAGAGACTTAGTCCTTGGTAAGGCAGTGTGGCTTGGGCTGTTTTGAGGGATGTGATGCAATGATGGGTTTGGCCTCAAATGGAAATGCAGTGCGCCAGGATCCCACTGGACAGCAGGACAGTGGCTACAGTCCTCTCATGAGTGAAAGGACCAGGGAATGGTGTTCCTCAAGTAAGAAAAAGAGAAAGAAACAGAGGTCCTGAGGCCTACGAGGTAAGACAGAAGAGTCTTCCCGGGATGGAAGCAATATCCTAAGATGTAAGCAGAGCAATGACCAGGGATCCATCCCAGTAGCCGTGGCCCTGATGGGTTACCTAGAACCATATGAGTTGACGGTAAGGCAGCTGTGCCAACCCAACACGGAGAATAAGCCTGGATCCTTACCTAGGTCTTCCTAACCTAGGAAGTTGGGTGAGCCCAAGCCAGCTGTTTCAGCAATGCCCTCTGGGGGCTCAGGCAGGGGTCCCGGGGAGCCTCCTGCAAATACAGGTTAAGATTTGGCCAGAAGAGAGAATCTTGAAAATTTCCCTGAAGTGACTCCTTTCTTCTGGGCTGAAGCTCAGCATGGCTTATAACCTGAGACCAGAGCTGGATCATTGGGGTTCAGGGCCTGAGTGCTGAGGTGATGTGCTCATGCCGGAAGAAAGAGTGGCTACGGCCTCATTACTATTGTCCACGAGGAAGCATTTTGGTGTTTCCCAAACAAACCAGACTATGGCTGCTTTGCTCCCTCATGGTTTTGGACTCACCTAAAATGTTCTTCTTGGGCTTGACCAACTGCCCCGGCCTCCAGGGAGGCCTAATTTCTCCATCCTTTTGCTCCTGATGGTCTCTTCTGGCCTCCCTCCATTTAGCCTCTGATATACCCTGTGGCTCTTCTTTTCGAGTCTGCCTCTGCCAAAACAGTGAGCCACCTGAGGACAATGTGTCTCAATGTATTAGTAGCTCCTGGCCTACAGCCTGATTCATATTTGTTTTTTGTTTTTAATTTTATGTATTTATTCATGAGAGACACACAGAGAGAGGCAGAGACACAGGCAAAGGGAGAAGCAGGCTCCCTGTGGGGACCCCAAATGCAGGACTTGATTCCAGGACCCTGGGATCATGCCCTGAGCCAAAGGCAGATGCTCAACCACTGAACCACCCAGTCTTCCTTGATTCATATTTGTTAAACCTAATGAAATCATATTGGGGGTTGATGCAGCCTTTCTGGGAATATCCTGTGATTCCAGTTCCTCCCCCCTCCCTCCCTTCCCCAAAACTCAGTTCCTGTAGCTTCCCTTCCACAGATATCTGGTACTTTAAGAAACCCCCAAAGCACAAGAACTTCTTTGAACTGAATAGCTCAAAAGAGGTCAGGTGATCAAGGGGCAGTTGAGAGAGCCCCAATGGAGGATGACGGAAACCTGGCTCCCGGTCCCCATGTGGCCCTCGTGGGCTGTGACACTGAGCAAGTCACTTCATTCTCTTCTGAAAAATGAAGTGAGATCACCAGAATTTCTGAATTTAGGACAGGATAAAAAGCCACTTTCGATCAGGGAGCCAAAAATAACCTCTACCACGAGTGTGAAGACAGTCTCAAGCAAAATACTCTTCATGAATTAAATATATGTAAGCATGGAAAAATTCAATGAAACGTCAACCACCACATCAGAGTGATTATTTCCAGAGGAGGGCAGAGGGAAGGGGTACTACATCTAACAGGAAATAAACAAAGCAAGTGATGGCCCTTGCACAGACCAGTGATGACCATTGGCCATACATGAACGTGCATCTGCCCCTCCACATGCGAGGTCCCAAGGGTGGCAGGAAGGTGGTTATCAGGTATAAGAATTGCTTGGGCCATGTTGATTGAAAAAGGAACAAGCAGGGAGCAGGGATGATGACATGTGGGCAGCGCTGGGGTCAGGATGGCTTAGGAAGAAAAGGAGGGCACACACGCACCCCAGGAAAGTTATGAAATGAGGAACATGAAGCTGGAAGAAGGGGAAAGCCCTGCCCATGTCTATGGTCTCCAGACGATCAGTCCAGCTAATCTTGTCACCAGGCCCTGCTAAAAAGCAGAAGGTCCCTCCTCAAAAGCTTTCCCTGACTTTACATAATGAGACATTATGTAAAGGGTGAACTTAATTTAGACGCTGGTGTTGACCAGAACAAACAGCAATAAAGCAGAAATGATTAAAAACACGTCAATCACCTTTATCCTTCGGAGCGTACAATGTGTACACAGCCTCCCAATCAGCTGGGTTACTCCAGCCACCAGACCCACCAATCCGGACTCTTGGTGTTGAGAAAAAAGCCAAAGGCCTAAGCAGCCCCTGCATCTCGGAAAACACTTCTGTCACCACAATACCTACCATCTGCCAAAAGACCTGCTCATTTCTCAGGGAATGAAAGGATGACAATGAGAGATCGCCCTGACATGCTTCTGAGGACGTGCCCTGAATTGTGTCCGCCACAAAGTTCATAGATTGAATCTCAGCCCCCAGGACATCAGAATGTGGCCAGATTTGGAGATAAAGTTTTTGCAGATGTAATTAATTAGTTAAAAGGAAGTCATACTGGAGGTCGGTGGGTCGCTAAGCTGATATATATGACGACTTATCAAGGGGAAATTTGGACATGCACACACATACACACGTGCACAGAAAGAACATCACATGAAGATAAAGGCAGAGATTGGGGTGAGGTCTCTATAAACCAAGAAACACCAGAGATCATCAGCAAATTGCCAGAAGCTGGGAGACACATGGAAGGTGGGACAGGTCTGCTGCCATCATTTCTCAGAAGGAATCAAAGCTGACAACACCCCGAACTCACACTCCTAGCACCCAGACTGTGACCCAGACTGGGTAAGCTGCTTGCTTTGTGGAACTTTGTTACAGAAGCCCTAGCGCACGAGCCCACCATTTAATGAATAAAGAATAATAAGTTACATTGGCTGGAAAATATAATGACCGGAGCTCAGGCCTGTGCTTAAGAAACAAGCTGCGTAAGGACAGAGCCTGCAACCATCACCCAGAAGCTATGGAGCCACCAGAACACTGCTTGACCTTCAGTATCTCAGTCCCCTTAACTGTAAGATGAATATAATAACAGTCCTACTTCACAGGATGAAATGAGCTAATCCTGTTCTTGGCACAGTATCTGGCACATAACATGCACTCAATAAATACTCGCTTCTATTATTAGCGTGCTATAAATAACAAACACTGCCATGCATTTCAGTTCACCTTCCCTCAAATTTCATGAGGGTAGTGCTATTATTCACATTTTACAACTGGAGATTCCAAAGCTCAGATGTTTTAATTACACAGTATGGGGTAGGTCTTGGGTATAGGAAGATCTGGGTTAGGATCCTAACTCCAACAACCCCTTGCTATGTATGTAACTTTGGGCACATTTCTTAACCCCCACCAAATCTCTGTTTTTTCAGATTTCAGATGAAGAATTGTGTGAGAGAGATGTGCATGCCTGACATCTGGCTGATAGTTGGCCTTGGATAAAGTATTTTTACGATTATTAAGTAACTTGTCCACAATCATATCAAGTATTGGTAGAGTCAGGACTTGAACAAGCTTCAGAGCTTTCTGTTCTACATCATTATCTCCCTGAGAGCAGAGAGTAAACATCAAAATGGGAAAATGTTACAAGATATAGGGGAACAGGTCATCTCTCGGAGAGAAGGATGAGAGGAGGACCAACAGTAAGGTGTAACATTGCAATAGAGGTAGGGGAAGAATGGCAGGTGTCCCCTGCAAACGACTCACCATCAAGAGGTTGACTGGTTGTCTGAAGACATGGTGCCCATCAGGGACTCAGCTTTGATCTCAACTTTCTCTGCTTTTCTGTTCCCCTTATAATTAAGTCCTGGACCTTATTCTCTGTTCTTTCTGGAACAAAGAAGACCTTCTGTCTTTCATAGTTTATTTTAAATTGGTGGTGAGTTACCCTCAGCCTTTCGATCTTTCTCCAGTGCATTAAAGACACTGAAGGCAGTCATCCATTTCCATAGTTTTTAGGATTACTATTCCCCACCACCACCACCAACCCGAACCACTCAAATATGTGAAATCAGGCTCTTCTCAGGGTGTTTCCTATCAAATGGTCTGATCAGGATCAGGAACTCTGCTGTTAGCAGTTGCCCCTTAGGGAATTTATGGGCTTACCCCTCTAAACTTCCTTATTCTCCCAGACTTTGCCTTTAATTATTCAATATCTTCTAAGTTTTCCCATTACCTTTAGATAGGTTTTCTACCTAAAGCAAGATAGGTACCTAGCCTCAGACCCACTATCAAAATAAAAATACCAAAAATAAAAATACATTTGTCCACATTTTCCTAATGCATAAGTCACCTCTTTTTTTCCTTAATGATTTAGATGGTCTCCTTGTAAATTAAGAACGTTACTTAGCTGCTGTGTGTGCTACAGATATTTTCTTCTTGGCTTATGGTTTGACTTCTAACATTATTTGAAGGATTTCTTTTTCCCAAATAGATTTTTTTTAATTTCTTTATGTAGTCCAATTTATCTCTCATTTCCTATGTGACTTTTGGATTTTCTCTCTTGATTAAAGGCTTTGCTCATTCCAGGATTATTAATATATCAACCAATGGTTTCATTTGGAAAGTATGAGTTATTTTTATGTTAAAATCTTTAAACCATCTGTAATGCCAATTTTATTTTCCACAGGAAGAATAAGGGAGATTTTTGGAAAAGAGTCTTAAAATATTTTGTATTTCATTAAATCAGAAAGTATCCTTTCTACCTTTTTCTTTTTTTACATAATGTTTTCTAATTAGACAAATACATCTTTTATGGTAGAAAATGTGAAAAATACAGAAAAGTATAAGAAAGAAAATTAAAATATCAATAGTAAGCTCAGTAGTCAGAGATAATCCCTGTTAGTATTTTGGTTTATTTATTTTAGGCATTTGAAGCATAGCTACAACCTGTATAAAACTGATCATACATCATAGATTTAGATCTATCAATATAGATTTGATTCCTCATTTTGTATTTAATATTGGACCATCAGATTTCAGCTCTATATCATTAGATAATCTTCAAAACCACAATCTCAAAGAACTATATAATATATTACATGGATGTGGTATAATGGTAACCATTCCAACAATTTGGGAATGGATTAATGAAAGTGAAATTAATTAAACATTTGTACATGTTAAAAATATTTTCCAAAGATTCTTCTAATAAGTAATATTGACTTCTACTTCTGCCTACTGTGTTTAAGAGCTCTCACCTCACAACTGAATATTTCATTTTAATATCTGCCAGTTTGGAAGGTAACAAATGGTTTGTTCCTACAGGCATTTTATACACTGTGTGACTTTCTGGGAACGCTTCTGCCCAGAAAGAATTTCCTAAGACTAATTGAAGGAGAGCCCTGGGGTGCTTGAAGGGCTCAACTAGTTAAGCATCTGACTCTTGGTTTCAGCTCAGGTCATGATCTCAGAGCTCTGGGATCAAGCCCTACAGGTATGGAGTCTGCTTGGGATTCTCTCTCTCCCTCTCTCCTTGTCTCTCCCTCACCCCCCCCTTTCTCAAATAAATAAATAAATCTTTAAAAATAAAAAATCAAAAAAATAAATCTTTAAAAAATCTTTAAAAGTTAACAAATAATAAAAATAAAATAAAGCAGAGCCCTGAAAGTCCTCAAGTCTCCAACTGTTCCAATACTGAGGAATGTAAAATTTTCCTCCCAAATTCCCATGTGAACCCAGAACCCAAAGCAGGAAGTCACCACCTCCCTTCTCTGAAGGACCAAAGCCAAATATAGCACAGAAAGCCCTTCACTGGTTGGGTTGTTGTGTCTCAGAGAAGTCACGTATTCCTGGTCCTGTCTCCTGAGTAGAAAGCCTACATTTAGATTCATACAAAGGTGGGATCTCTACAGGGTTAACCTGGAAGAAAGGAAAGACAGAGGAGAGGAAGAAAAGGAGAAGAAAATGTGTGCTGGGCCTCATCTCTGGCTATCGTTTGCCTGGATGCATTTGGAGAAACCCGAAGGCTGATGCTTACATCAGGTTCTACATGAAATCTCAAGGCTGGAGCCTCATTAACGGGGTGGCTGTTTATCAAGAAGACATTGTTTCCCCACAATAAAGAACAGCAGTGGAACAACCAGGAGGCCAAGCCGCCAGGACGGAGGTGGGTCATCACACAGAGACTCTCCAGGCCTTCCTGGTGAGTGGATTCTCACTCTGAGCTGTTGGGGAAACCATTCAGTGGTCCCCCCCAACTTAGAGGCAGACCAGTGGGAAGGAGAAAGGAGGGAAGTAACAAAAATAGCATTTAACAATGGCTTTGTATACATGAGTCACTATACCACACGTTATCGTATTTGATCTTCACAACAACCCTATTGGATGTTTTTATTCTCATCTTGCAGATAAAAGACGAAGTACAGAAAAGCTCAGAAATTCAACATGGTTATGCATCTAGGAAGTCAATGGCTGAGCCGGGATTTAAATGCACATGCCTGATTCTGCAGCCCACGCTCGATCCACAGAATTCTGGTTCTGTCATGAGTGAAGCATTTAATTTCTGATAACTTGACTGTCCTACTTTTAATGTGGAAGAAGCAAAAGTCATCATGCAAAGTTATCAGAGGCAGACCCATCCTCTCGTGGCCTAAAACCTATGAAGTTATCTGTAAATTTGATCACAGTGATGCTTATGTGTTTGCAGTCACAACATGAGAGTCTGTGACTCAACATTTAATGTATTCCTATGATAACTTATTTATATCACAGGCAGCATGCTCTATAAATAGGGGGTAATAAGATCTTATTTTTAAGATTCATAAATTTAATTAACTACCTAAATATGCTCATGTCTCCATCAATGATCAACTTTTCAGTTAAAAACAGTGCAAGTCTGATCCAGCAACCAGAGTCAGATCTACCACAAACCTCTCATGGGGGCGAAGGAAGGAAGCCGATGGTACCCCGCTTTGCTCTCCCTGCCCTCCTGCCTGTGTGTCTGCCCACCAAGCTCTCTGTTTCTTTTCCTCTGCTCTTCAAAACCCATTCTTAAGAGATCTAGTTCGCAGGTATCTACAATTTAAGGTGCATTTTAAACAGTGTGCTACTGGGTATTTAAGTCATTCATCACTTAGCTTAGCTGCAGGAGGTACAAGAGTAGAGCAGAGGGGCGGGTGCACTCAGTCCTGTACACTGAGAGTGATATTGTCATTATATCACCCCCAATGCTGAGAAAGAGACAGAGGAGGGGGAACGACACGCTTTTCTTTTCTCTCTACAGAACAATCACAGACATTGTTCAAGAATGTGGGTGGAGGGGCACCTGGGTGGCTCAGTCAGTGAAGCATCTACCTGCAGCTCACGTCATGATCCCGGGGTCCTGGGATCAAGCCCCACATCAGGCTCCCTGCTCAGTGGGGAGCCTGCTTCTCCCTCTCCCTCTGCCTGCTGCTCCACCTGCTTGTGTGCTCTCTCTCTCTCTCTCTCTCTGTCAAATACATACATACATACATACATACATACATACATACATACTTTTAAAAAAAAAGAAGAATGTGGTGGAGACAATGTGTGAAAAGGAGAAAACACTGGCGGCCTTAGGTCCCCAGACCTGGCATTTATCTTCCCTGCCACTCCCCAGCTTCCAACTTCAGGCAAATCACCCTTCCTGTTTGGACCTCTGTTTCTCCACCTGCAAATTTAGGAGCTTGAAGTAATCATTTCAAGGACCTTTCAACATTGGTTTTCTAGGATTCTGATACTTGAGCATCCTTGAAATCCCAGCAGGTGGATTAATGACAACCACGGTTATCGTTTTTAAATAAGCAGGTTTGCACAAGAAGAGCTTCATCCCCAAACTCCAAAAGCATACTTCCCCTTTCCTGGCATATGGAATAAGCCCCTACATGATGAGATTGAATTATCATCGGTTTTCACCCAAACTCCTGTCCATCAGCGCATGCCATTTCCACTCCAGCCTGGGACTCTTTGTGCTGCCCATGTGCCTCTCTCCCCCCTACCCTCCACTCCAGTGGGCCCAGGTGCTGATACGAGGCATACCGTGGAGGGGAGAAAAAGCCTCCTCCTTCAGGTGCTGGCCTGAGAAACCCAAAGCATCACCCTTTTCATGACACTTAGTCGTGCACCGTTCCTGCCAGCTCTCACACTGCCCAGACTCCCAAGAAGTCACTCCTCTGGGCTACCTCCTTCTCTTGGTAGCCCCACAAACCTCCCCTCTCCTACCCCTCATTCTCCTCCCTCCCCTGCCCAGCAGCTCTCACTGCAGCTGGGAAAGTACAGGCAGTTGGGGAAAGGGCACAACTTGGCTCCTTTCCCAAAGCAAACAATTAGGAAGCATTAACTTCCCTTAATGGGCAAAGCAACATTAAGCAGATGGAAGCTCAGACCCGGGTCACTTTGCACAGAGCCCAAGCTGTGATGGGGGTGCCAGCGTGCATATGTGACCTCTAAATTGAAACTTAATTGGCCATTAATGGAATTCATCTAATTAAAAACACTTGTAATTAAGCATGAAGAAGAAAAACAGCCTGAATTTGACTTGGAGAAAGCAGAACTACATTTGATATGGTCAATAAACCCATACTTAAGAGCATATTCAATTATTTCCCGTCTTCTATCATGCAGGGTTTGCATCACATAAGAAAGCTCACTGTAGAGCCCTCCACTCCCTGGCTTCGTGCCCCACAATCCAGGAACTTCAGGACCATTGGCAGCGGGAGCTGTGGGAGCTCTACAGTGTCCCCCAGAACGTAAGACAGGTACAATGAGGAAAGCCTCTAGAAATAGTAAGAAATTGCTGCTATAGTTTGGAACAGATTGATGTGCCCCATTTGGAATCCCAAAGTTTAAGGGGTCCTCCCAGATAAGGATAGAGTTTCATAAACTTATTTTTTGTCCATTTCAAAAATGCAGATAGAAATAATATGTTATTCTGCAAGGAAGAGGCAAAATGAAGAAAATAGACTCTCAGAGAGGTTGAAGTAATTTGCCCAATGTCACAGAGCCCAACATGGCCGAGCCAAAGCTTTGTAGTAATCTTGCCTTACCCATCTCATAGGTCATCGGGAGGATTTAACAGGATGACATTTTGAAAAGTAGAACCTGTAACTATAAAGTATATAATCAGTAGATCCAATTGTACCTTTTTTTAAGATTTTATTTATTCATTAGAGACACAGAGAAAGAGGCAGAGACACAGGAGAAGCAGGCTCCCTGGGGGGAGCCCAATGTGGGACCTAATCCTGGGACCCCGGGGTCACGCCCTGAGCTGAAGGCAGATGTTCAACCACTGAGCCACCCAGGTGTCCCCTGATTGTACCTTCTGGGGAGGATTGTCACTTTGGGCGACCCAAACCCCTCCATCACAATACAATCCCTAATGTGTACACGGCACCTAGGCCGGTGCCTCACAGAGGCAGGTACAGGACGGCGGTGAAGAGTGCAGGTTAGGATCAGAATGCCTGGGCCGGATGCCGACTCTACCACTCACCTACCAGCCATGTGACCTTTGGGGAATTTATCTCTCTCTAGGTCAGTTTGCCCACCTGTCGGATGGGGAGAAAAATAGCCCCATCCTGTTGAATTAAATGAATGCATAAAACATTCTTCAAACAGGGTCTGGCACATAACGAGCCCTCGTGAGTGTTAGCTATTATTATTAATGTGCCAAGATCAACAAGAAGTCCAGTCCTTCTCTCGAGCTCCCCTGCCCTGATAATTCCCAAATTTCCTGCGTGCCTAGTGGCAGATATTAACGAGATCGCTCCTGGCTCCTCTCTCAGCTCATGCATTGAGTCAAGATGCTCATATAGTCCTCGGGGGCTGCAGAAGGCTACAAAGCTGTCCTAGATGCCAGAGCCAGCCAGCTCTGCCCTGCTCTTGCTGCAAGAGCAACTGCCCAAAGCAGAGGCCCTGTGCTACCCCTTGCTGGTGGTCTATTGGAACCCCCACTCCATGCCTTCTGATATCAAAGGAGAGAACAGGGCTCCCACTGGACCACACCATCCCAAGCACAGCCCAGGCTCACTGCAATGCCCTCCCTGACTCACAGGGGACCAAGCCCAAGACCCCCACTGAATGCCTGAAACTGCAGCTAGAACCAAACCCATATAATATATATATATATATATATATATATAGCATGTTCTGGCCTATACATACATACCTGTGATCAAGCTTCATTTCTGAATTAGGCACAGTAGGAGACGATTAATAACCACCAATAATAAAATAGAACAATTATAACAATATACTATGACAGTTATGTGAACATGGTCTCTCTCTCTTTGGAAATACATTACCGTAGCCACCCTTCCTCTTGTGAGGATGTGAGATGATAAAATGCCCACGTGGTGAGATGACTGAGTGGAATGACACAGACACCGTGACACAGCATTAGGCCACAACTGAAGTCCTGATGCTGCCTCAGAAGGATGATCCTCTGCCAGTGGTTGACCAGGTGTAGCATAAGTCCTGGAAAGTGAAGCCCCAGACAAGGGGGGACACCTATGGCATAAACTAAGATCTGCCCAAGGGTCCCCAATGAACGTCAGCCCATCCCCTCTCTCCTTGTCAGCCTGCCACATCATGGGGGCCGTTACCAGCTCCCCAATACCCTAGAACCAGGTCTTGTCTTCTTCTGGCCCAGAAAAGAGGACACCCAGCCTGCCTATTTCTGTCCCAAGACTAAGTAACCCCTGCCAGGGCTGCCTTCATGGCATGTGATGGGGGCAGAAGGGCTCTGCACTTGGGATTTAATGCTCTGTGGTGACCATCTGGGAATTCTTAATCATTTTATCTTTGAATGTATGTTTTGTAAGTGAGGTCCAACAGGACAGTGGGGTATGTGCTGTCACCTCCCCAGCTCCACGGACACGTTCTCAGCCTCCCTCTCCTCACCCCTGCCCCATGACTCCTGTCGTCCTCTGCTCAGGGTGACCACACCACCTGGATGGGGAGTGGGGGATATCGTAGGTATGAAAGGAGACTAGTGGCTGGTGTCTGGGTCAGACCAGGGCAGCAGCCATCCTCCACACCTGGTTGGCAGCACCAAAAAGCAGTTGGCAGGCAAGCAGAGGTGACAGGCAGAGGGTTGCCGGGGGGGGGGCGGGTCTTGCCATGTTTGCAATCCCTTGACCACTGCCTGTCCACCATGGTTTGGGGCAGTGGGCCATGGAAAGGGAAGACTGATTTCCCCATCCCCTGCCCAGGGCCCCCATTTTCATCCTGCATTGGGTGGGCAAATTATGTAGTGAGCCCCCAACACTTTGTAGGATGATTGGCCATAATAACACCAATCACCTTTCAGGAAAATCCCACTTCTTCTACAGAAATATGTCAGACTCCATGACCCCAACAAGCCAGGGTCCTCAGATGCGATCTGTGGTTACTTACCACAAATACCATGCCAATATGAAATCATGTTATACCACAGGGTTTCATGTAGTATTAAATTCCAAAAAGTGGCCCTACAGGTCTCCATCCTTACAGGGCTCCTTTATGATAATAAGAATGGTAAGTAGACCTGAGACCCAGTCTCAGTTTGCCATGCAACTGGAAGCAATGAGAAGAAATATTCTTCAGGAATGTTCTGATGAAAGCAAGGACTGAGAATACCAGGGTAAGACTTGTTAATTCAATGAATCACACAGAGCTTAGGAAAACAAGAGAATAGTTTTCTTTTTTGTTTGTTTGTTTGGTTGGTTGGTTTTTTTGTTTGTTTTTTTGTTTGTTTGTTTTTTTGGGGGAATAGTTTTCTAAACAGAAATTTAACTTCATCAAACCCAACTATGGGGGTAATTTCTTCGGCCAGAACGTGTAGCCAGCAGCATGTAGAGCCTTGGAAGCACCACTTCCCATTCAGGAAAATAGACATGTCTCATTTCACCTGACTCCCCAGCGCTTTCTTGTAGATGTTAAGGTTCCTGTTGCTACATAGGACACCTCCATCTAAAAATGCAGCTATCCCCAACAGGAGGGGATCAATGGAGAGGTTTCTAAGGAATCTTGGGCTTTTCTAAAAGAGTAGTAACTCAAGGGGCTCCTGGGTGGCTCAGTTGGTTAAGCATCCAACTCTTGATTTTGGCTCAGGTCGTGATCTCAGGGTCCTGGGATCAAGCCCCATATCATGCCCCACGCTCAGCAGGGAGTCTGCTTGAGACTCTCTCTCTCTCCCCCCCCCTTCTCGGTCCCTCCCCCTGCTCACTCACTCTCTCCCCCTTTCTCTCCCAAATAAGTAAATCTTAAAAAAAAAAGAAAAAGAGTTGTAATTCAAACCAAACCATCTCATCTCACTTGTTCCCTCTCACCCAAGAGGTAAATATTATTACTGGCCATACAGAGACAATTCCCCAGGATGCTGGGAATGGTCTTACACAATCATGCTGAGGTTCCTGATGAGGTAAAGTGACTGCCTGCATTTTCTACTTTTTCTGTAGCTTTTGGCTGCCCTTCTGTTTCCTACAGACCAGCCATGTGACTTGGGCAGAAAGATGTTGGCTGAAGGAATGAGAAGTGTCAGTATCTGGGAGGAACAGTGGGGACATTGGTTAATAGACCTACATAGTTGCTCTTCCTGCTAGACAGGAGCCACCTCTCCAAAAAGAAAGTCTCCAGATTCCACCCACAAAACAGTTAAAAAGTCCTAATAATCCTAAAGAGGTTGTGGTTCTAAGTTCCACCGGTGGGTGGAACCATGTGCTCCTCAACAGTAGGAAATGCGTCTTGTCCACCTCTTCACCTCCAGGACATGGCCCCGTGTCAAAACACATTTGGTGTGGACTAAACGTGGGAGGAAAGGGTGAGGACACCAGCCATTACAACATGGGGAGGAATGTGGGGTTTTTGCCTCCACCAGCTTTACAGAATTCTCTGGAAATTTATTTTGAGCACAGAGATAAACATGGGAATAATTGAAAGCTGCGAGCCTCTTGAGGTCCAGCATGTTTATAATTTCACTGCTGAGCGTGGGGCCAGACATGTAGTGTGTGTGGAGGGGATGTCAAGAATTATTTGTGAATTGAAAATGTTGCTACTTTCTGAGACTTCCCTGTGGCAGGCCAGGTCACCGGCGCCCCTCTTTGGCACAACTGGACTTCACTGCTTGTCTGTGATTCTGGATGCAGGAGTAAGGCCTAATCCCAGAGCCTTCATGAATGTCGGAGAGAAAGCTACCCTAGGGAACCCCAGAGGGCTCCTCGTGCTGGTGAACCTTGCAGACCCCTCCCTCCTTCCTAGCTAAGGACAGCAAGGAGAGCCCGCAAACCTGTCAGGACTACCCTGCATGGAGCAGGGGCCAGACAACTCGACAATCTGCCCCCCCAAACACCTACTTCTCACTCTCTACTTTCCCTGGGGACTGAATTACAAGGTCAGAGGAAGTCAAACAGCATAATGATGTGCTCTGCACAGCCTGGCAACCCCTCATCTCTGCAAATCCCTAATCAGGAGAGGCCTATTGATCAGAATGATTAGCTTGGCCCAGCTGCTGCTCACTTTCAGCAACTCTCTCTGTGTGAACCCACAAAGGGCAGCTGCCCAGGAGAATCCAGTTCCGGCCCGCTGGAGAAGAACACGGACCTGCCCCGTACATTTGGGGCTGGGCTATGCCTATCTCCAGCAGGCCCCGACTGGAGATGGATACCAGCCATCTGATCGAGTCTGTTCACAAGAAGCACCCAAATAGAAACAGGTAAGCAGCAAGGTCCAGTGGAACTGGACTCCCTCCCCTCACGTGCTTCGGGCTCGGGGACGGGATTGTTGTAGATAAACTTCTGTTAGACGCTGATGGATGTCTCTCTCCCTCCACACACAGCCAGAGAGACAGGAAGCCAGCTCCCACTGAGGGAAAATCCAGCCATCAATTTTCTGAAAAGAGAGCTCTACCAAGATTCCTTGAAAACATAACAAGACGCCTCATTTTAGAAAATAACGAGCATTTTCCTCAACACAAACGCATCAGTGTTGTCTAAGGGGCAATAAACCGGATGTTGGAAACACCATCACACAACAGATCTCTGGCCTCTAGGGGAAAATGCACCCTGGGGAAGCTTGATTCCAAGGTTGTGAATGTAATGTTTTTCCTTTAAGGGGCAGGTATACTGGTTACCACCTCACAGGTAAGAGGTAGGACTATTTTTTTTTATTTTTGTTTTGTTTTTGCAAAACTATTCACCAGGCAAAAGGTGTGGATAATCGTCAATTCAAGACAGGGCTCATTCATCAGTTTCTGACAACAGCAATGTCATAAACAATAAGGGCCATTGCTTTTAATGTACAGAGTAGCCCAACGTTCCTCAAACTGTGGCTCCCAGATCAGCATCAGTACCACCTCAGAACTTGTTAGAAAATGCACATTTCTGGACCTTGCCCCAAACCCACTGAGTGAGAAATGCCAAGGATGAGACCCAGGTATCTGCATTTTAATAGGCCCTCTAGAGATGCCCACCCCTCGCTTCTAGGGAGATTCAATTTCATGGGTAGAGAGTGTGATGGGGATTTTTATAAGCTCCCCAGGTGATCCCAATGTGCAGGGAAGTTTGAGAACCACTGGGCTAGGAGTCAAGAACTGGTCTCCACACAGTCTTGGAATTCCTTTTGTGCCTGGCATTTGCAGCCACTTCAATTTTGAAGAGTAAATTTTCAAACACTTGCCTTTCAAAGTGTTGATGGAAAAACTTGGGCAGGGAGGCTGCTACCAGGTGAGAGCACTGTGCTGTGGCCCTGTGCTCCTGGACGTACTCTCACTTATGGAGTCTTGTGGAGACCCTGTGCTCAAACTCTACAGGTAGGTTACCGTGAACGTGCTACTCTTTTTTAAAAAAATAAAAACATATTGGGGTGCCTGGGTAGCTCAGTTGGTTAAGCGGCTAACTCTTGGTTTCAGCTCAGGTCATGATCTCAGGGTCATGAGACTGAGTCCCATAGAGTCAGGCTCTATGCTGGGTCTGCTTAAGAGTCTCTCTCTCCCCCTCTTCCTCTGCCCCTCCCCACACCTCCTCAAGCTCATGCTCACTCTCTTTCTCTCTCAAAAATTAAATTAAAAACAAAAATATATTTATCAAGCCATGTAAAATCAACAAATATTAAATAACCATTTTTAAAAGTGGTACTTTGGAACAAAGTTTAAAAGTCTTGGTATGAAATGGTAACCTTCTCATTAATAATAGGTAATAATAGTTCAGTCTTCTCTTGTCAAGTCATCCCGTATCATTTTAAAATCAAAAAGTTTCCCAGTAATTTAACTCTAACCTCCATGTAGCTCAGCCCTAGAGTGACCCTTGGTTGCTTGTTCCTAAGAATACTTGTAGACTTCGCTTCAGTCAGAGGCAATCCAGCCCATGACTTAGAAGCCTTGAGTTCAAGGGAGGGATGTCCTACTTGGCCTCGGGGAGCAGCAAAATGGAAACGCCAAGGAGACACTGGACCTGGGAGTTAGATGGCTCTAGAAGACTAGAGGATCACGGGATGAGTGTGGAGGCAGAAAGGCAACACCAGAGCAAGTAAGCCGGGATCAGAGTACGGGAAACAAGGAAGCACTAATCAGTGATACGAACCAGGGATCTAAATTATATGTTAAAGTATAGAAAATTTCAACAGTGTACAGGAGGGTAGGCACCAGCGGACAGAGTAAGAGGAGTCAAGAACTGAGAAACAGGCCAAATGCAAACACTGAATGACAACAAGACACAGAAAGTTTGCAGTTCAAATGTCCCTGGTCCTGATTCTGTTTGAAACCAAAGGTGGCCTACAGCAGGACAAGGAGACCACAGAGAAGCAAGTTCCAGCGGCCACGTCATCGTGGGGGAACTGCATGCCGTAGACATTCCATTGACGTTATAGAACAAAGAGTCTCAAACTCATCCCTGCTTGTAACTGCGTAACTGTCTCTACCAGTGACCACACTGTGTCTAGCACAGCCTGCCCTCACCCTGTTAGAAACGCATCTATAACAGCAGCTGAAGGGGAGAATGGAAGTTGAGGTTGGCTTTGGGTAGAAAACACCAAGCTCTGGGTTCATAAATCTGGATTCCCTCCCAATGTCCAAAATAGGTTCCCTCCCAATGTCCAAAATAGATTAGGACAAATGTCCTGAGAAGTCCTGAGTGCCCCCAGCCTTGCTCTCCCAGCTGGATCCCAGCTCCACTTCTAACTCATTGTGTAGCTTTAGGCAAGTCCTTTTAAAGCTCTGCGTCCCAGATCCTCTCCTGGATCATGAGGCAAGCAGATTGGGAATACAACCCACTCGCTAAAGCAGGTCTTGACTCTAAAAACCACTGGCTCTGCAGAGCAGTGACATTCCCCCAAATCCATATCGCAGATATGGTTTGTCCTGTCAGATTACACAGGCTCCCTGTGCCTATTACTGGCTCCCTGTGGCTGGTGATCTTCCAGACATTTCTAAGGTCTCCGCAGTCAATGGGAAGTAAATGTGATCTTTCAGGTTGTTCATGGGACCAAAGGGCAATCCTGTGGATAGACTGATGCCAGCCTTACAGGGCGTTGGTTGGCCAAGTTTAACTGGGGGCTTTGCAAGTCTTCCCTAAGGAAAGCCCCGTATCTTGCCATCACACGCAAGGAAGCAGGAATCAGAGGCATGGAACCAGATGTCTAGTTTTAGCTTTGGTCTTCATGCACTGGGGTCAGAGGTGGAGGTGAGGGGCAGTAGGGCAGCCGAGAAAATTCGGGAAAAATCCAGACATAGGAGAGCATTCTTCCCTCCTTTGCATCCTCCAGGGGCCAGCCCCGCACCCAGCCCGCTACGTGCTTCACGGCATTCTCAGCCAGATGTGGGTTGGCCCAAGGGGCAGCCATCTGGACTTGAGAGCCCATTATAGCCGTAACAGACAGCTGAATCTAGTTACCAACGCAGCCTCTCCCAGCCTGCATGTCTCAAGCTAGAAATCGCACACTTAGGAAGCATCTGTTGGGGACACGAGACACCTCTCCCATGGGGATGGAGGGAGGAAAAGAATGTGGGTACATGGAGAAAGTCACACAGGCTGCCGGCAGAAGCAGGAGGTGTGCAGGCTCCTTCCTGCCATCCCACCCCTGCCCGATTACCGTCATTCGCCTACCCATCAGGAGCACGTACACACCCCTCCCTGGAATCACCCTCTCAGGGTCACTGCTGCAAGCAGGCCTTGGTTTAAAGCAGAACCAGATGACAGATACCAGAATGTCTGGGACTGTCAACCCAAGCAAAAAGTCGCTTGCACTGGAAAAGTCACATCCACAGACAGCCCAGGCCTTAGACGGGGGGAGGCTGCTCTGGGGGCCAATGGGGCTGCAGAGGAAACACTGTGCTTACCTCCGCAGCTCTTTTTCCATGAACTCACAGAGGGCCGCATGGGGTGTCGAAGGGCTGATGGCCATATAGGGGATGGGACACACAGGAGCAAATGCCACCCTGCTCTGCTCCAGGTGGCATGGTGCCCAAATGTGCCTCCCTTCCTCAGGATGGGTCAAGGTTCCCTCCCAATGTCCAAAATAGAAGATTAGGACAAATGTCCTGAGAAGTCCTGGGAAGTCCCGCGTGCCCCCAGCCTTGCTCTCCCGTGACGGCTCTGTCCTGCCACAGCTAACCAGGCTTTTGTCACCACCCAACATGTTCTCTTGCTTCCATGTGGGCTCTCGCTCAGCCCGTCCCATCTTCCTGGAGGCCCTCCTGCTCCTCCCCACTTCTTCAACGTGCTGAGAGCAGGAGAGGAGTCAAGACCATCACCTCTGAGCGCCAGATCTCCTGGGTTCCAATCCCAGCTCGGCCACCCCTAGCCGATGCTTCCTAGCCTGTCTGCCCCTTACTTTGCTTTCCTGGAACGTGAGGACGACGTCTATCCAGTAGTTAACTTCACACAGTTGTGTTAAGAATTAAATAAGCCAATACCTGTGGAAGATTAAAAACATCACCTGCTCCATCTGAGACATGGAACGGCTGCTGGTCATTATTCTATGAACACCTTCCTGATTTTTCCCATCCTCGCTCACCACTTTCCCCAGCAATTCCTAATTCGAGGGGTCATGTTGTTTTGCCATGACGAATTTAGATGACTGTCGGCTGCCCTAGTCTTCCAGATTCTCAAGGAAAGAGATCTTGACTTCTTTATTTTCACACCTCCGATACAAAGTGTTGGGCATCAAGCAGATATTTCAAGTGTGTTGGATTACATTGGATGGGCAACTACTAACAACGCCTTTCATTCAGTGGGTGCCACCGACGTGCTGGACAGGTTGCTAAGAAGTTCATTTGTATTCATAAGTAGCTTCTTCAAATTTCACCTCACGTGTTCTCATAGCTCACAAGTCTGGCTTTCGGAAGCATGAGGGAGAATTGCTACTACAAATTTGAGGGCTTAAGACAAAAGAACTGGAGAAGTAGAAATAGACAAATATCGGTCCTCGATGGCAAGGGACATGTAAGAGAAGAACTGCCAGCTTGGAGTCTTTTAACACAAAAAAGGTGATTCTGTGTGGCCAACTGAGCTCTGAGGAAAGCAGACTTATATCCAGAAAGCAGAGATACATCATCAGACATATGTCCAAAAGAGAGTGGAGGCTCCTCAAAATAATAGAAAAATAAAGAATAAAGGGGGTCAACACAAAACAAACCAAAGTAGATGAATGGGCTGTTCTCTACATTATACATAGAATATACATACACGTCTCCCTCTGTATATAATGCATATATGTCTATATGTTAGATAATATATATTATAGTGTTAGTATACTATTATTTTATTTTTTAATATTATATATTCTTAATTCTGTTAATATTTCATGTACTATTAATGGAATAATATTAATGGAATAATATGCTAATATATATTATATGGAAATATATTAATGGAATAATATGTTATATGGAATTATATTAATGGAATAATATGTTAATATATATTATATGTGAAATACGGAGTCACAAAATGGAAGCAGCTCAGTCTGCAGCCACTGTGGTCTGGGACTGTGAGGACAGGTGTCAGAAAAGGCAAACTCCTGGAGCAAGCTGAGGCAGGAGGAAAATACTAAGAGAGCAGAGGAGGCTCTCTTCTGAGGGGGCGCAGGTGCTGGTATGATGTTCAGAAAAACAGAAAAGAGGGAAACCGGGACCAGCAGGTTAAGAAGGGCTCCATCTGGGCGGATGGCAGGGAAGCTGAACAGCTCTGCTGTAGTTTCCTCCCTCCACCCAGTGAGGACCAGCATTGGCCAGGACCTGGAGACAAATTTCATCAAGAGGCAGCTGATGACCAAAATATGTGAAATGATGGTAACAAAGTCCTTAGCATGTAAAAGAACTTAAACCTCTTGCCCGGGCAAATTTTTTTTATAATAAATTTATTTTTTATTGGTGTATGGCCAACATACAGAATAACACCCAGTGATCATCCCGTCAAGTGCCCCCCCTCAGTGCCCGTCATGACAATCACCATTTTATGGTTTTTAAAAAGTCTTTTCATTCTGTTATTTTATGAATATAGCTTCAGAGTGGCTTACGAGGTGCAGAATGAAGAGTTGACGGGGGCCTTTGGGCAGAGCCCTGCAGGAGTAATTCTTTGGCTGATACAGAAAAGAGTCATGTTTTTCATTCTAACGTCAAAGAAGAGAGAATTAATCATGTGGCATAGTTTTACCCCTTAAAAAAGTATTTTTTAATGTAACCCCACTTCTATCATGAAAAAAATTGCTGCCTCATAAATCGCATTAAAAAATGAAAGCCCCGTTTAAACAAAACAGGACCAGCAAGTGTGCAACGTAGCTAAAAGGTGAAGGGAGGGGAGGCTCCCGCCCAGCCCTCCTGGGCTTTCCCCATATTTCCAGCGCTTGAGTGCAGCGCAGAGGCCTCAAGGCTCAGCGAGTGGTTTAGGAGCGCCACCCCGTGTCACACTCAGAAGCCACAACAGGTTTTCACAGGAGGAGCTTTAACTGGAGGCGTCTCACTGAAATTCCAACCAGAAACTCATTTCTTGCCTGTGGTTATATCTGGGGCTCATGCGACCTAATTCCAACACACCTATAAGAGTTCTATATAGGATGATTCCAAAATGTCTGAAAGCAAAATAAGGACTGGGTATCATCATCACCATCACCATCATCATCATCATCAGTGATGGTTAAGTACTCCCTTGACCACACATGCATGTGGTCTAAAGATTCAAGTGTTACAAAGTGGAAACCCTGTCACTTACCGACTATGTTAATGTCCTTGAGTCTTCAAACCCTCCCCACCTTCACACCCTCCACCTGAGAGAATAACAAAGCCTCACCTCAAACCCTTCTTGTGTCTTCAAAACTCTGCCACCTGGGCGACTCAGTTGGTTGAGCCACCAACTCTTAATTTCCACTCAGGTCCTGAACCCAGAGTCATGAGATGGAGCCCTGCGTCAGGCTCTGTGCTCACTGGGGAGTGTGTCTGAGATTCTCTCTCTCCCTCTGCCTCTGCCTCTCCCCCCAGTCACGTGCTTGCTCTCAAATAAGAAAAAAAGAAAGAAAGAGAAAGAAGAAGAAGAAAGAAAGAAAGAAAGAAAGAAAGAAAGAGAAATAGAGGAGAAAGAAAGAGAAGAAAGAGGAGAAAGAGAAAAAAAGAAAGAAAAGAGGAGAAAGAGAAGAAAGAAAAGAAAGAGGAGAAATAGAGAAAGAGAAGAAAGAAAAGAGAAAAAGAAAGAGGAGAAAGAAAAAGAGGAGAAAGAGAAAAAAGAAAGAAAAGAGAAGAAAGAAATGAGAAAAAGAAAAAGAGAAGACAGAGAAAAAAGAAAGAGAAGAAAAGAAAGAAAGAAAGAAAGAAAGAAAGAAAGAAAGAAAGAAAGAAAGAAAGAAAGAAAGAAAAGAGAAAAGAAAATGAAAATGCTGCCACTTTGGACCTCGGTTGAATCTCCGAGGCATTCTCTTTTATCCAAATCTTACTGAATTTGGAATCAGCAAAGGATGAGCCTTGGTCCCCGCGGGGCGGGGGGGGGGCAGGGGGAGAGAGAAAGGAGGCAAAAGCTGGTTTAGGGCCTGTGGGTGGCAGGCGGCACACGTGGGCAGGGGGCAGGGGCAGGGGAGAGAAGCAGGTGCTTCAGCTTCAAGGCACCTCTCCTGAGTATTTCCCTCCTAATTTACCTAAAATGCTAACATGTTTGGTGCCTCCGAAATTAATGTTCTTCTGATGACTGTATAGACCACTTACATATACCCCCCCCAAAAAAAAAGTCTTTAGCTCTACTTGCAAAATAGTAACCCTGACCTTACCCTGTTAAAAGTAAATCTGACTTCTTTTCTTGGCTTTAATTACAAATGGTCCCCGCACTAACTCAGATGCTTCTGCTAATTTCCAGAACAAAGGGCACTTGGTTCAAGTCACTTCTCCCTGGTCATAATTTTCCCAAACATGTGACCTGTTTTGTTCCTGGAACCTAAGATACCTTAAAGAGGTGAACAAACTTAATTTTGGAGTCTCTTCATCTTTCTACCTGCTACTTCCCTCAACTTGACTTTCATTTCCTCAAGGCAAGGATCATTTTTACCTTTCTCCACAGCTCTCCTGCTATTGAGCACAGCAGCAATGCTCGGTGCACATGTGCTGGATTAACCCAGAAAGAATAGCAGTTGATATGGAAGAAACTTCTTGACAGTGGCAGCAACAGAATTCCAGAGTGGGCGACCAGGGGCAGAAGCCCTGACTCTGGGCTCCTTACGAAGTGAGGACATGTGGGGCCCCTGGGTGGCTAAGTCAGTTAAGGAACCGACTCTGTTTCAGCTCAGGTCATGATCTCACCATTGTGGGATAGAGACCCTAGACCGGGCTCCAAGCTTAGTGCGGAAACTTAGTGCGCTTTCTCCCTCCTCCTTTGCCCTTCCCCACTTGTGCTCTCGCTCTCATATTCTCTCTGTGTGTCTCTGTCTCTGTCTCTCTCTCTCAAATAATGTTGTTTTTTTTTTAAAAAAAAAAAAAAAAGGAAGTAAGCAGACATGAGGGCAAGAAGCGCAAAATCTTAAGAAAGGTCTCTAGCTTCTCAAACAGAAACCTCTTTGATAAATAACCCAGGAGTTTAGAGCCTGTGAACTGCTGCGCCAGCGCAGAGATGGAGGAAATGAGGATGAGATGGAAGCAGGAGGAGAGATGTGCAGGTAAGAACCTGAAATAGGTATGTCCACCTTGTGCCTGGAGGGGGATGTTGATGTGCACTCTGCCCTGGTTGCTTCCGATTCCCTCTGGGAGCTTCCAAGTTCAGTTGTTTGCACCCCTGAAGCCATTCCCAGGCTTCTCTTCTTAATGGAGGGAAGGTTGAATGGAGCTTTGCAGTCAAGGAAATCTTTAATTTGTCCATTTCTGGGACTGGGTCAGATGGGATTGTAAAGCAAGGGACATCAGCTTCTCTGCACAGAGTGGTTGGGTTCAAAGTCGAACTCATCTCCTTGGAAGCAAGAAGAAAGGTCAGAATGTTTGGGGAGGCCTGTGGGTCTAGATGGAGAGCGACCATGACCCTCTTCTCTCATGCTTTTGCATCCCACTCTTGAAGATCTCCTGAAAGGTTCACGGGAGCTACTGGTTTGTAATGGCCTCACCTCCTCTCTCTCCAGCAGGTGGCACAATAAGATCCAAGATGGTCTGGAAAATCTTCAAGACCTCAAGCCCTCTGAAGATTGGTTTGGGGAGAGGAAGCCTCAACTCATACCCTAGACAAAAGAAAAGAACTTGTGGCTTGTGGGGAACATGGAGCATGGAATAGGCATGTATTGGCTAAGTTAAAATAATCTGAGACTGAAGAGATAGGGGTCATAGGAGGAGTAGGGAGGTTTGTGGTGGCCTGGACAGAAAAGCATTTCATCAGACAGTTTTCCTCCTTCAAGACTAGACCTCATTTCAAAATGTTAATCATTGATACAACCACGGGTCGTTCTTTCACTATTTTACCGATGCCTTTCCATATTTTCCAAATTTTCTGCATGGAGCAGATCTTAATTTCATACCTACCAAATATTAAACATTATTACGAAAATCTTTCATATCAACATTTTTTCGATATCCCTCCAAGTTATGCTATTTTCTACCCTTGTAAGTAACAAGTTTACTTTTCTTGGATGATTGGACATTTTGGGAATCATTAGGTCAATTGCTGTAAATATTATGTGTCCTGACACCATATTGGTAAGTCATTCGAAACATGAACACTTCTATCATCGACACCATAGAGTTATGTTTCCAGGTCAAGCTTCTGATTCTCCCAGGTGAAAACATTTCTTTAATTTATCAAACAAAGATATATTCTAGAAAGCTTTTAAACAATGGGGTCATTACTAATCTGGTGATGTGAGGAGAGACCCAGGTCAGGAAATCAGACAGGAATTCCTTATCATGGTTTAGGCATAAGGAGTCAAAAGCATGATGGTAGTGAGTGTTCAGGAAGAGATGCAAGAAAGGGATATTCTAACAGAGAGATTCAGAGGGTTTGGCAAAGGATAAGCAGGTCAAGAGGAGAAGAGGAATCAGTGATGGTGACAAGGCTAAGCAGCTGGAAAAATTAGAGTATTAGCAACAGAAATAAGTAAATAAAATGGCGAAGATGGTACATTAAGACATGTGTCATGTTCCCGGAAGTTTAAAAAATAAAATGTATGTTGGGTCATTAAAATAGTGTAACTGCCAGTAATGAAAATAGTAAACATTAAAATTGCAGCAATTTTTTTTTTATTTTAAAAAATACACAGCCAGGCTTTCCACCCGGTGGCAACCATCAGCTCAAAGGTAGACCAAATGGGTGCTTACAGGTACACCCAGGAGCTATGGAGGAAGAAGCTGTCTGATATAATGTGCTTTCTTCTCAGGGTGCACGGTCCACAGGGCTCCCCACCCAACCCGGGCTGATAAAGTGCATAGACTGGGGTCCAAGGCCAAGCAAGGTTACGTCATATGTCAGGTTCATGTCCGTCATGGTGGCCACAAACACCCGGTTCCTAAGGGTGCTGTGTACAGCAAGCCTGCCCATCATGGTGTTAACCAGCTAAAGTTTGCCCAAAGCCTTCGGTCTGTTACAGAGGAGTGAGCTGGCTGCCACGTGGGGCTCTGAGAGTCGCTAATTCTTCTTACTGAGTTGGTGAAGATTCTACGTACAAATTCTTTGAGGTTATCCTCATTGAGCCATTCCGTAAAGCTATCAGAGGGAATCCTGACACCCAGGGGACCACCAAGGTGGTCTACAAGCACAGGGAGATGTGAGGGCTGACACTTGCAGGCCACGAGAGCCATGGCCTTGGAAAGGGTCACAAGTTCCACCACCCTATTGGCGGGTCTCTCCCTGCGACATGGAGAAGACGCAATACTCTCCAGCTCTACCGTTACCACTAACATAAGTAACGTCTGCAAAATTCTTACCTAATAAAACAATTTAGGACAGCCATGTCTGCTTAGAAGTGTTCTTTAATTTGTCTGTGAAAACTAGCTGTCTGCAGATCGTTCCATGAATGCATTGTCAAATTATGAAAGTTAAAGCGCAATAATGTTTGAAGACTGTAAGTGATGGTATATCATGTTTGTAATAAGATAAACACTTTTGTCTTTGCTTTATCTTATTAGAGAGCTTATATGTCAGTGTTTAAAATGCTGTTTTGTATAATAGCTGTAAAATAAATTCTGTAAAAGTGGAATGCAGAAGCTAGCCATGTAGATTGGTTGGTGCATGTAATGAATCCTACAGCTTCATTGGAATGATGTGATGCTTTGGTTTACTCTCAAATGGCTGTTTTTAGGAGTTAGGAACAAGGCTTTTATTTTTTATACATATATAAATTTATTTTTATTGGTGTTCAATTCGCCAACATATAGAATAACACCCAGTGCTCATCCCATCAAGTGCCCCCCTCAGTGCCCGTGGAACAAGGCTTTTAAAACTGGATTTTGCTTGAAAATGTGAAGAATATCCTAATCTTTAATCTTGATCATATGCAGAACGGTGTTAACTAGGAACCACACTTTTAGGTTGAATGCAATATTCCATTTATGTAACTGCTGCTTTGGAAACATTAGTTTTTTTTAAATCAACATTTTTTAAAGAGAATTGAATAAACCTGTTGCAAGAGGGTTCTCTTAAAAATGAAAATAAATCCTGCTTAAGCACAGCAAACCTGCCTTGGTCTCCACAGTACCATTGGAAGGTCACATAAAAAGTGGAGGCTTTTGGTTCTAGCCCATGATTCCATGGGATCTGTAGAATACTGAATTTCATACAAAGCAGTCAGTTAATGGTATTTACTCTGGTCTATATGAAAACTGATGGAGGGGCACCTGGGTGGCTCAGTAGTTGAGCATCTGCCTTTGGCTCAGGTCATGATCCTGGGGTCCTAGGATCAAGTCCCGCATCAGGCTCCCTGCAGGGAGCCTGCTTCTCCGTCTGCCTATGTCTCTGCCTCTCTCTCTCTCTCTCTCTCTCTCTCTCTCTCTCTCTCCCTGTCTCTCACGAATAATAAATTAATTAATTAATTAATTAATTAATAATAAATTATTAATAAATAAATAAATTTTTAAAAATGGATGGAAATTGAACATTCGGTAAATGAGAAGAAAGACTTTACCTTAAGATTCATAAGCTATTAGGAAACTGCTGGCCATCAGACAACCTTTGAAATGTGAGGAAAAATTAAAGTTGGCTTTGGTCGTAACTTTAAACACTTTATGCATGGTCTTTGTGGCAATTATGAATCCACTGGCCACCTTAGGGGAAAAATTAGGATTGGCTTTAAAAGTACATCATTGCTCATTCTAAGTCCTAAGTCATCTTGGGTCAACCCACTTATCCATTCCCATAGGCTATTGAGAAAAGTCATGTAGTTGGTGTCAGTACATGTCTATAGTTTCCAATCTAATCCTTATATGTATTCTTCAGAGCCATTTTTCTCATTCTTACTCAAATCCCTCAAAATCCTTGCCATTCCATAAACTTGGCAGCCCACCAATTGAGCCCACCTTGAGGTTAAGCATGCCACCACATTCTGTTTCCATTCTGTCTTCCAGTAGACGAGGTTTCTGTTTCCCAGGGTGAATCTGAGTAGGCAGTAAATACAGCAGAGGAATCACCCCAGTTCTAAGTTTGCCAACTTAATTCATAGTTTGATTGCAAAATCTAATTGCTGGTTTCCTTGAGCCACTTTTTATATTTTTTCCAGGGGTCTTAGGCTCAGTTAAATGACTTCCAGAAAACAGGCTCAAAACCTCTGAGACCTAAATTCCTTTCCACTCAAAAAAAGATCCTAAACCATACATATATTTTTGTGTGTAGACGTTGTTCAACTAAAGGCATAAGTGTTTATTAACTAAAACATATACATATATACAAAACACCTGTTTGTAAAAATTGGAAATAAAAAAACTGAGTAACATTGACCCAAAAGAAAGGGCTTCATAGGGCTTCTTTAAAAGTCTCCACCATGGGTTGAATCATGGCCCCCAAAATGATGTAAGTCCTAACGCCTAGTCCATGTGAATGTGACCTCACTTCAAAATAGGGTCTTTAGAGATGTAATCAATTTAAGATGAGTTCATAGTGAATTGGGTGGGCCCTAATCCAATGTGACCAGAGTCCTTATAAGACAAGAAGAGACACAAAAGCAAACACGGAAGGAAGAGAGCCATGACAGCATGGACACAGGGATCACCAGGACTCCACCACAAGCCAAGGAGTGTCTGGAGCTACCAGAACCTGGGAGATTCCTCCTCCAGAGGCTGAGGAGGGACATGGCCCTGTCAACCCCTCCATTTTAGACTTCTAGCCTCCAGAGCCTTGAAAGAATAAATTTCTGTTGTTCTAAACCACCCACTTGGTGATGGCAGCCCCAGAAAACTAGTAGAGTCCTCTTGAGCACTCAGAGCAGGAGAGGAGCGGTAGATGCCTAGTTTTGTAGGTGGGGTGGATACTACAGGACCATATCACTACGGAGATCCACACACTGCCTCACGTTACCCATTAAGCTGATGGGGAGATTAGGAGCGTATTAGTTCAATAACTCTGTGTACTTTTTCCTTGATTCGGGGTGGCCACAACTGTTCTGTTATCACTCTGTGATGAAGGCTTAAGTCTCATTACCAAAAATAAGGAGGTGTTATCCAGCCCACTTCCCTCGCCATCCCATCCCCACCAAAGAAACGTGTTCTTCTGGGTACCTCACCACACCCCTTCCTCCCTGGTAAAGGCTGCTGGGTTTCAGAAACCCAACAAGCTCACAAATTGTCTGTTCTAATATAAAACAGAAAGATGAAAGATAAAACTTCAGCTATAAATCAAGAATGAGCCAGGTGAGGGGGCATGAGAGGGGAAAATGAGTCAACTTACCACTAATATGGGATAACCGTTATAAGCATGGATATACCCTACAGGTCACGGTTTTCCCAGCTCAAAATATTAATAAGACAGTTGGCATTACCTTAAAAACACTCTCACCTTCTCAGTTTGATAAGAGAAGAACTAAAGTCCTCTTGGCTATTGATTAGTAGGAAAATTAAAAACTTGGGTTGTGTAAGTTTTCAGGGGAGATTATTTAAATTGCTGGCTACTTTTTCCGAATTAAGTTTTAATTCAGCAAACACGTATTGAACACTTATCGTGAGTCAGGCAACCGGGGTGCCTACTGAAGACACCGAGAAGTTTTTCAAGGCCCTTCTCTCAAGGAATATGCACACCAGGAGAAATCAACAAATCATTAAAAGGATACTGATATTTAAAAAAAAAAACTGCAGTGTAATAAAGGCTCCTGCTGGAGGGCGTAACAATAGTAGTAGTAGTAGTAATAATAATGTCAAATAAACTGTATGTTTTACGTGCATTAAGGGAGGAGAGAGAAAAGTGTTCTTGGCTCCCTCTGGAAAGATAAAGGGCACCTGCCTGTCCTGTTGGCACACCCCTATTCCTCCAAGGAGGACAAAGAGCCAAGGGAGGGAGAATGGGTCAGCAAGGGAAAAAACAGTCTGTGCCAAAACCTGGAGCCTTAAGAATTCATGTCGTCTTTGGGGAAATGCAAACAGCACAGGGGAGCTGCGGGAGAGTAGGAGATGAGTCCAGGGCTGTGCCTTGAAAATGTGCGTGTGAGCCTCATTCTCTGAGGCAGGTGTTTTCAAACTGGTGTCCGTTAACACAATGGGGGGATTTTGAACTTGTAAGAAAAAATGTGTGCGCGTGTGCGCTCTGCTTCGAATATGATCTAAAACAGTTCTATTAACATATTCTGACCATCTGGATAAACCACCTTACAAGTCTAAACCACTGCCAGTGATTTTAGACTTTGCATTTGCATTTATAATAACGTTTGTACCAATTAGTGCCTATCTGATCGGAGCCTGTCACATAGTGAGAGTGGTGAGCGCTCGGTGACTCTTAGCTGTCTCTGTGCAGTAGCATCTGTGGTCTCCTAGCCTACATCTCTCCTTCTTCCCCAGTAACGAAACCCCGAACCCTTAGGCGGGCACCCAGCTGTCCAGAAAAAGAAAAACAAAAAAGAAAAAACAAAAATATTGCCCAGTCTTGCTTGAAGCTAGCTCGAGTTCAAGTCAATGAATTGTAAGCAGAAATATCTTACGGCAGCTTCCAGGAACCTTTCTTAAAAGCGAGGTGATTTTTCTCTATAATGTCTGTAAGGTTAAGTTTGCGACTGTGTTCTCCATCGATTCCTAACCGATTCCATTAATTACTGATATAGGTGAATTAACATTTTCCACTGGGATTTCAGATGTCTGTTTTTTTTTTCTTCCACTCGCTTTAAATTTCACCTTATACATTTCAAGTTCCCATGTTGGGGAGCAATATTAAAATATTTGAATCATCTCAGTGACCATCATTCACCAGAGAAATTTCACATGACTTCCTCATGTCCATTTGTATTTAGATTTATAATCATTTTGGTGCCAAGTCACACTCTTAAAAAAAAAAATCCAACCTGACAACTCTTGGCTTTTAATTACAGCATTTAGTCACTTATGTACACAATTCCTGATCTATTTGGACTTGAATATCCATCTTGGTTTGTACTCTCTGCTTTCCCCATCTTTCTCCCATTTTAGGTTCATTGTTTTGTTTTGTTTTTTTTTTCCATTTCCATTCTTATCCTGTACTGGTTTGTAAATCATACTCTCTTATATAATCCTTTTAATAGTCATCCCAGACATGATGACATGAATCTTAATTTATGGGTATGTCATGTTAATTAGGGTCTTTACCCTTCTCTTGGGCTATAAAAGAACCTCAAGACCATCCTACCCCTTTGAAAGCTTAATGCTTTATTATGGTGCATTAAATATTTTATTTTCCAAATCTCGGTTTTCTATAGCCTTTATTCATTTAGATGTGCCCACATATCTACTACTTTCTCTGCCTTACATTCCTTCCTGGTCCTACATCTAGGAACGTTTCTTTCTGCCATAAGTACATCCTTTAGAATTTTATTTAGGGCAGAACAGATTCTGCTTTTTGTTTATCTGTCTGAAAATGTCTTTATTTTACCACGTACAGAATTTTAGGTTGGCACTTACTGTCTTTCAGGATATTGAAGATACTCCACTGTTTCTGCTTTCCATCATTACTGTTGAAAACTCAGCTAAAAATGTACTGATCACTCCTTTGAATATAATAAGTCTTCCCCTCAATCTGGCTGCCTCAAAAAAAATTTTTTAACTACTTGTTATGGAAAATTTTAAAACATGTTCCTAATTAGAAAGACTCATCCAATAAACTCTTTGTGCCCACATCCCAGCTTCAACAATTATCAACACTTAGCCACTTTTGTGTCGCCTCTTCCCACACATGCAGGCTCTTATGCACTTGTTTTAGTATTTTATTTCATTTTTACTGGAGTCTTTTGGAACAGATACAAAATATCAGCTCATGTCTTTTCATCTGTAAACACTTCAACATGTACCTCTAACTGATAAGGACTTCATTAACGTAAGCACCCTCCCTCCCCCCATTATCGCAACTAGTAAAATTAGCAAAACGCCTTAAATCTTCGAATACCCATTTTCGTTGAAATTTCCCACTTGTCCCACAGGTGCTTTTCACAGTTGGTTTGTGAAAATCAGGATCGAAAGAAGCCCACACATCACCTTGGGTGCTATTTCTTTTAAGACTATTTTATTACAAGTGGCCCTCCCTTGGGTTTTTCTGTCCTTGCTATAGATTTGTCAGGAAAACCAGATAATTCTTTAGAGAGACCCCCATTCTGGATTGGGCTTTCTCAAGTTGTTGAATCATTTCTTCACATTTCTATGAATGGTCAGTCAGACCTAGAGGTTTGACTAGATTTGGGTTAAATATATCTTAGTAAATATATTTCTTCGGTGTATTCATGGTGAATAATATGCTTGCTTTTCCCTTTCTTAGGTCTCTAGGTGTGAACCATGAGCTTAAGGAGTGTTGGCTGATGCCTACATTCTGAAGTATCCCTCGACCTTCCACCGAGGGTATTAGTACCACTGAGGACTTGGCGTAGGTCCATGACTTCAATGGAGGTTTTTAAACGATGGTTTTCTGGGGGTGCCTGGTGGCTCAGGTCATCATCTCAGGGTCCTGGGATCGAGTTCTGCATTGGGCTCTCTGCTCCGTGGGGAGTCTGCTTGGGATTCTCTCTCCCTCTTCCCTTGCTTGTGCTCTCTCTCCCTCTCAAATGAATAAGTAAAACATTTTTTAAAAAAGATTTTATTTATTTATTCATGAGAGACAGAGACAGAGAGAGAGGCAGAGGAAGAAGCAGGTCCTATGCAGGGAGCCCAAGGTGGGACTTGATCCTGGGTCTCCAGGATCACACCCTGGGCCAAAGGTGGCACTAAAGCACTGAGCCACCCAGGCTGCCCCAGTAAAATCTTTTTTAAAAATAAAATAAAATAAAATGGTTTTCCTTACTGCTATCGTTCCTTCTGATCTAGTAGCTCCAAGACTCCTAAAAAAACCTTTCCTTCATCTACTCTTTCATCGCCCTGAAAATATAGTTTATATAGGAAAGACAGTGTAGATGCATGATCCTTTCCCTTTGTTAATTTTCAGGGTAGTGAGTCGCTACCTAAGCCACCTCCAAATATAATTGATCTGTAGAATCTTTTCTTTTTTTTTTTTTTGTAGAAGCTTTTCATAATGATTCTTATGTCCTTTTTTTTAAATCAGCTTTATTAAGGCTTAATGTTTGTCCAATAAAATTCACCCATATTGAGTACACAGTTTGAACAATTCTGACAGATGCAAACATCTATGTAAACACATCACAATCAAGATTAGAACATCTCCAGGACCCCTAGGAACTTTTCTCTTGTCCTTTCAAGTCCATCTGTGCTCCTTAGCTTGGCTCCAAGCCGCCTCTCTGTCTGCCTTCTATCACCTTGTTTACCTTTTCTAGAATTTTCTATAAGTGAAGTCACCCAGATGTAGTCTTTTGCATGGTCATCTTTCTCTTTGCACAATGCTTTTTTAGAGTAATCCATGTTGGTTCATGTATCAGTAGGGTTTGTTTTTATAAATAGCTTTTTATTATATGAACATTTTCCATTTTATTTCTTAATCCACAGCTTTATTGGACATTTCATCCTTGCATGAAGTAGATCCGCCAAAGACTCAAAAGGACTCCTCTGTAGACCTCTGGGCCCTCTGCCCCCACCGAGTATTTACCTCCTGTCTGGTTCTCTGTTTTATACATCCAGCCACCCAAGCCTGCCCAAACCCCATTCTCTGGATCCTCAACTCAAAGAGACAGTGGAATTCTGTTTGGGTGCCCCCTTCCTTCACCACAGCCTGGAAACTGCATCCAGGTACTAATGTGGGGCAGTCACAGAGTTCACCTTGTAAATTTTATCTTATCTCCAGGGGATCACAAACCTGCATTGCCTATCTTCCAACATCTGAAAGCAGTAGTTTCATATATTTTGTTTAATTTTCCAAGTTTTAAGGGACAAGGGCAATTCTCATAGAAGTCCATCCTTCATGGTGAAAGCAGAAGTCTCCTGCATCTTTTTGACAAAATTAAATTAGGTTTTTTTTTCAATCAACTTTACTGAGGTATAATTTATATACTTTAAAATTCACAGTTGATGTCTACACGTTGTTGGTTTTGACAAATGTATGCAACATATAATCACCACTTCTGTCTCCCCCAGAAAGTTCTTCATTTCCTTTTTTGCAATCAGTCTTCATCCACACCTCTCAACCTGGGCAACCAGTTATCTAATCTCTCACTACAGAGTAATTGCATCTGTCCTAATATTTCAAATATGTAGAATCAGTTTCTCTTTTGTATCTGGTTTCCTTCACCAGTATCATGTCTGTAAGATTTATTGGTGCCATTATATGTGTCAATGTTTGGGGTTTTTTTTTATTGCCGAGTACATGTTTTCATTTCTTTTGGTTAAATACCAAGGAATGGAATTTCTGGGTCATGTGTAAGTACATGTTAAATTTTATGGGAAATTGCCAAACTCTTCTCCAAAATAGTCATACAATTTTACATTTCCAGCATCGATTCATGAAAGTTTTAATTGCTCTGTATTATCACTAACACCAAGAGTGGTTTTGATGCCTTTTTAAATTTAAATTTAATCTAAATGTAGAATAGAAGGAAGACATCCTTGCCTTGTCTGTGATCTTATAAGAAAGAATTCAGTCTTTCACTATTAAGCATGATTGCTAGTCATCAGTTTTTCATCGATATCTTTTATGAGACTAAGTTCCCTCTTGGTCTTTGTTAAGAGATTTTACCAAGAAGGAATTTTGGGTTTTGTCATGTCTTTTTGCTTTATGTATGGAGCTAATTACATATTTTTCTCTTTTAGTCTGTTAAGATGATGAACCACATTGATTTATTTTTTAATGTTCAATCACCCTTGCATTCTGGGGATAACCACATTTGGTCATAATTCTCCTTTTTACATATTTTATATATTTGATACGCTAGACCATGTCTACAATCCTTCACATTTATGATCATGAAGAATATTGTTCTACAGTATTCATTTCTCATAACGTTTTTTTCTGGTATAGTATCAGAGTTAAGCTAGCTTCATAAAAAGAATTGGAAATATCTCCTTTTCAATTTTCTGGGAGAGTTTCTGTAAAGTTCATCTTTATTTCTTCCTTAAATGTTTGGTAGAATCATCCAGTTTACTTTGTGGGAAGACTTTAACTACAAATTCAGTTTCTTTCCTCTGTAATAAGGGTATTTTGTTGATCTATTTCTTTTTGAAGGACTGGCATTTAGATTTCAGGTTGTACTACAAAGCTGTGGTCATCAAAACAGTGTGGTACTGGCACAAAAACAGACACATAGATCAATGGAACAGAATAGAGAATCCAGAAGTGGACCCTCAACTTTATGGTCAACTAATATTCGATAAAGGAGGAAAGACTATCCACTGGAAGAAAGACAGTCTCTTCAATAAACGGTGCCGGGAAAATTGGACATCCACATGCAGAAGAATGAAACTAGACCACTCTCTTGCACCATACACAAAGATAAACTCAAAATGGATGAAAGATCTAAATGTGAGACAAGATTACATCAAAATCCCAGAGGAGAACTCAGGCAACACCCTTTTTGAACTTGGTCACAGTAACTTCTTGCAAGATACATCCATGAAAGCAAAAGAAACAAAAGCAAAAATGAACTATTGGGACTTCATCAAGATAAGAAGCTTTTGCACAGCAAAGGATACAGTCAACAAAACTCAAAGACAACCTACAGAATGGGAGAAGATATTTGCAAATAACATATCAGATAAAGGGCTAGTTTCCAAGATCTATAAAGAACTTATTAAACTCAACAGCAAAGAAACAAACAATCCAATCATGAAATGGGCAAAAGACATGAAGAGAAATCTCACAGAGGAAGACATAGACATGGCCAACATGCACATGAGAAAATGCTCCGCATCACTTGCCATCAGGGAAATACAAATCAAAACCACAATGAGATACCACCTCACACCAGTGAGAATGGGGAAAATTAACAAGGCAGGAAACCACACATGTTGGAGAGGATGTGGAGAAAAGGGAACCCTCCTGCACTGTTGCTGGGAATGTGAACTGGTGCAGCCACTCTGGAAAACTGTGTGGAAGTTCCTCAAAGAGTTAAAAATAGACCTGCCCTACGACCCAGCAATTGCACTGCTGGGGATTTACCCCAAAGATTCAGATGCAATGAAACGCCGGGACACCTGCACCCCGATGTTTCTAGCAGCCATGTCCACAATAGCCAAACTGTGGAAGGAGCCTCGGTGTCCATCGAAAGATGATGGATAAAGAAGCTGTGGTCTGTGTATACAATGGAATATTCCTCAGCCATTAGAAACGACAAATACCCACCATTTGCTTCGATGTGAATGGAACTGGAAGGTATTATGCTGAGTGAAATAAGTCAATCGGAGAAGGACAAGCATTATATGGTCTCATTCATTTGGGAAATATAAATAATAGTGAAAGGGAATAGAAGGGAAGGGAGAAGAAAAGGGTAGGAAATATCAGAAAGGGAGACAGAACATGAAGACTCCTAAGTCTGGGAAACGAACTAGGGGTGGTGGAAGGGGAGGAGGGCGGGGGGTGGGGGTCAATGGGTGATGGGCACTGAGGGGGGCACTTGATGGGATGAGCACTGGGTGTTATTCTGTATGATGGCAAATTGAACACCTATAAAAATATATTTATTATTAAAAAATAAAAAAATAAATATTTGCTTTTTAGAAAAATAAAATAAAGGACTGGCATTTTATTTCTTTCAAGGAATTTGTCTTTTTCATCGAATTTGCCAAATTGTTGGTGTAAACTTATTTACAATATTCTCTTATTAGCTTTTTACTGTCTGCAGAATCTGTAGTGATGTCCCTCTCTTATTTATGATATTGACAATTGCTGTCTTTATTTGTTTGTTTTTTTTGTTGTTGTTGTTGTTGTTGTTTAAAGATTTTATTTATTTATTCATGAGAGAGACACAGAGAGAGAGAGAGGCACAGACACAGGCAGAAGGAGAAGCAGGCTCCACACAGGGAGCCCAATGTGAGACTCGATCCTGGGTTTCCAGGATCACACCCTGGGCCGAAGGCAGGCGCCAAACCGCTGAGCCACCCAGGCTGCCCTCTTTATTTCTTTGTTACTTTTTTTTTTCTTTTTTTTTTTTTTAGCAGTTAGACTTTATATCCCTCAGAGTCATTTTACATATGTTTGTTTTGCTTAGGACTCATTGAGCTTCTTGAATCTGGTACTCTGCCCGGCTGATGCTAGCTGCCTTGTTTTTCTGGACTTCTACCTCTGTCTCCTCGACTCAGGAATCCATGCCTTGCTGCTTTTCCCTGCCCTGTGGCCTGAAACCTCTTCCCAGGCAGTAAGCTGGGGCAATAATAGGGATCGCCTGGTTTGTTTCTGCTCTTTCAGAGACTGCCATCCTCTCTACCTGATGTCCAATGGAACAACAAAAAAAATCATTTCATAAATTTTGTGTCTGATTTTTAAATTGTTTCACGTAAAAGAGTAAATCTAGTTCCTATTCCTTTGCTAGAAACCAGGAACTAACTTTTATTGTGCACCTACTATGCATAAACACTTTTCATTTATCCTTTCATTCAATTCTGTTAGAAGTCCTATGCTGAAGATACTCTGAACCCTTTTTACAGATGAGGAACCAGGGGCTTTGACAAATTAATGAATAAAGCCATATACTCTATTAAATGACAGAATTATTTGATCTCAGTTGTCTTTGACTACAGAAGGATGCTCCCTCCAGATAAAAAAGAGAGACAGGAAAGTGCAGAGTGCAAACTAATAAAATCCATTCTATAAAATTTATTTTAAGCATAACCACTTTAACGAGCAGTTGAAACCTCCCCTTTCTCTCAGGATGCAATGTAAGAATGACAATTTTACATTTCCAATCATTATCTTTGCTGGTTTTCCTTTCTTGTCTTTTAGTGATATTGTGGGCAGATTCCCCACATTCCTGGCCATTCTGGTCATAAAAAGGCCAGTCCACTTAGAAGTTCCAATCTCACATACAATTTAAATCCTTCCCCCACCAGACTCCAAAGGACTTGGAGAAGGAGGGGGATGAACTAACTGCTTTATCATTCTTCCTTCTCCAACACCTTGGGGTGGAAAGGGGAATGTGGTCTTGTTTTGTATACTTCTCCTGTCTTCTTAATATCTAATCCCCCTCTCTGTCTCCTCAATATCTAATCCCTTCCCCGTCTTCTCCGTATCTAATCCTTCTGAGGTTGTGGGATCCAAGGGAAACAGAAGAGGCACAGCTCTTCCTATATAACTGTTGCTTGCATGACCATTAGTAATCTTGTCCTGACCAGTGATGTTCTATGTTTTCTGCTGTCCTCTGCTCTTACAAGGTGTTTTCATGAGGAAGTTCTCCTTCAGTCAGATCTCTCTGTCCCTACTCCCTCTGGCCCCACCTGAGGTTCAATGCTCACTCTGGTGAAGTTATTACCTTATTTGACCTCAAGTCTTCCATGGTTTCTGCTTCCTTATATAACCCCTCTGCTCCTTCACATGGGGCCAGGAAACTGCTCAGGTCCTGTTTGGCACTCTCAAAGGGCCAAGAGGGAACTAGGATGGGTTGGTCACCATTCCCTTGCACTCACCAGTAAGGCTCATTCCTATCCTCCAGCCTTGGATTATTTCTGCAAGCCTCCCTTCTCACCTCTCAAGATGACATGGAGTAACCAGCTTTTCTAAGAAATCCCTCACCATTAGGAGTCCTGGTGGCAGCAAAGGGCTGGAATGGGAACTCTTCTATGGTTCTGTTGGTCATCAAGTCTAGCTGCGGAGTGAGCTGCCAGTCTCTGCCTGTGTAGGCACTCCATTCTCTAAGATGGTGTTCTTGGAACCCCACCCTAGTCATTTAAATACTGGAGGTGAGAGAATTACCTGTGGGAAGGCTGGAAAAGGAATTACCTCCTACTGAGAGAATAAATAATGGCCTTCCCTCTTCCTCTCCCTGGTAATCTCCTTATAATAGCTTGTTAGCTAGGTGATGACTGGGTAATAGGGCCTGTTTAGCTCTTCTCAGTAATCCCTGGGGGGATTAATAGGCCATACAGCTGGCAGGTCTCTTTAGACTGTAGCACAAGAGTGCCTCCTGTTTTCTGATGAAGCCCCAGGCAACAGTAAAGATCCCACTTAATATTCTGCTCTATAACCAATAGTTCAACTGGTATACAGCAGTTGCCCAAACTCTGATCACAAAAGTTGATTTAAGGTTCATTGTACCTAATTCTGATGTCACAACAGAAAATCTTAATAAGCTCTGAAGTACACAAAATGGATAGAAGCCTGAGAAAAGTCAGTATGGTGTGCAAGAACGCACAATTTAAAAAAAAAAAGATTACTCTCCTGCACAAAATGTGCACAATCTCACTCTCCCCACCCCACCTCCAGGAAAAAAAAAAAAAAAAAACACCAAAACCAGAAAACAAAGAACGGTCCATTCTTTTGGGGCCTGGCCTGATTTCTAAGAAGTCAGAATGAGCATGGTAGGTAGGGGGAGGGGTGGGTTATGACAAATGAGGTAGAAAGAGAGAAGGGGGTGGGGAAGGAGAGAGAATGAGAACACAGTAAAACAATGCTTGCTTTCATTCTTGGCTCCCATAGACACAGCCCAGAAGGAGCACTACGGGCCCCATTAGGGGACTGCTGGACACTGGCAGGCTTCCTTAACTCACAGAGCTATTTAGAGATCTGGGATTGGTGCCCGTGTCCAGGGAGTTAGCATTCCTGCCCCGGGGAGGTGGCATGGGAGAGAGCTTTCAAGTGTATTCAACATTCTCCCCCACAGCCTCTTCCTCCCCACTCCCTAACACCAAACTCCTAAATTTCCTGAAGAAAAACAAGCTCATTAATCCAGACTCAGCCTGACATAGCAAAAGATACAAGCAGCATTCTCATGGTGAGAACTCTGGGTTTGTAGGTAAGTGCTACTCACCTGTCCTTTAGACTATAAAGCAAGCTGTCTTAAAAGGTCTTTCTGGGTCCTGAACTAATCCTTCCTTTTAACACTGAGCATTTTCCTGTGTTATTATCACCAAAGCTCCATCAATAGCAATCCATTTATATCCTGGGGGCATGTTCTGAAATAATATTGCAAAGGACTCAAAGAAGAGGAAGGTGCGTCCTGCACCTCCTTCCCAGGAGGAGGAAGCCAGTGTGGGCTTGGTCATCAAGGTACAAGAAGGGTAGAAAGGACCAGAGGTCTGAGAAGATAGGTGAGCATGTCCAACCCAACTGGGGTCACTAGTGCTGCCCAGACTGCTGGTTTGGGACACCTGCCTTGTTTTGTGACCAGTAGGGTCCTACCCTTCCCATGTTTGAAATGTTGACTGTTCAGATTTAGTGTGTATTATTAGACTCTATAGTCACAAATCTGAAAGCCCCTTGGGAGTGGGAATGGTGACTTGGTCACCACGACTCTCAGCACTTAGTGTAGTACCTAGGACCTGGTAGGCTACAGGCTGCATGGACCCATTCATTGTGAATGAATGAACCAAAAGGGGTCCCAGAAAATGGCTCAGTCCTAAGTCCCAGATCCTCTCCAGACCCTTGTGCAGGCTTTTTGGAAACCTCTAAGGAATAGTGGAAGAGATTCTCTTATTAAGTGAATAATGCCTTATATAAGTGAAGTGTTTCTATTGTTTCCCCCAAAGAGTTGTTCATATGCTTGATCTTTATGGCAATCTGATTGGGACTTCATAGGGAACCTACCATCTATCGCCATTTTATTGGAAGGACACTAAGCCTCAGGAGAACAATTTTACCCTCAATTCTCTATGTCACCCTGGGAATTCATTAGTAACAGGGCAAAATTTCCCAATGGTGTGACTTCATCTGAGTGGGCAGCTGTGGTTTCAGAAACACACAGGATTCAAATATTGAAACCTGATTAAAAGCCAAAGGTCAGAGTCCTCCCATCTTGCTCTATCAGGTTAGTCATGGTGTGTGAGAGACTCTCGTATTATTGTCTGTAGACCATGAAGAGGATGGAGAGACACATGGTCATGGGCCCTCTGTATATGCACTTTGATTTGGAGAGGAAGAACACCAGGTGGGCAGAAGCCAGACTCAGCCAAAGACTGCAGAGATTAGAGCACATCTGCCTGTACCACATGAAACTGCTGACCCAGGAGCAGAGACAGCTCCAGAAAGAACTGCAGAGGTTGCAGCAAGGTGAGGCCTCCGGGATTAGAGAGAGGCAGGCCAGGGCAGCAAGCCATCACCTGGCTGAGGCCAGAGTGGCATCCCCGCCTCAGGACAAGGGCTCTTTCAGAGACCTGGATATCAAGGAAGCAAGAACTTAACCCTACCTGGATTTGAGGCTGCCTGCCCTCCCATCACCCTCCTCCCTGGGTTACACAGCTTCCCCCAGCAGCTCAGCAGTGAGGCTTCTTGAGCTAATACTTCTCAGACTTCCAGTTACTTCTGTGTTTCAAATGAGTTTTCTCTTGCTTTAGACCTTTGTTTTCTTTTTACATTATTTTCCATTCTGCTTTCCTTTCACTACATCTGGGTTGATTTGGTTTCATCTCTATGCTTGGTCAGCATTGATTGAGCAACTGTTAATGTGAATGTCACATTAAGAAAGGGAAGTTAAAAAAAAAAGATCTTCAGGATTAGCACAACCACAGAGCAATATCCTCATACTGACAGCTGCCCTCTGATGGGGCTGAGCCAGAGCATCTGGCCATTTTCAACACTCACCAATGAGATTGAGGCCCTTCCTACTTTCTGTGCAAAACGAACTTCTCAATCACCTTCCTATGTGTGTTCACACTAGAGCCTACAGATTTTGCGTAGGTCAGAAAATTTCAAACAAGCAATTGTGTGGTATATCAGTACTGTGTTTTCTTGGACTCTGAAGGCAAAGGCCCAATATTTCTGCTGTTTTCCCAAAGAGGCCTCTTTCCCTGTAAGCCATGTGCTCATATTCTTTATAATAATGTTCTTCCATAAAACCTCCTGTCTCCAAATAACCCTTTCCAAGTGTATACATCACTCAGAAGACCATCCAATTCATGGAGATAAGTAAGTAGTTAAGTAGTGATAATGAGAATAATGTAAGCTAAAAAACTGGTTCTGGTTAGTAGCTACTGATCATCATGGAACAAAGGACTACACGGTGGTGTCCCGAATCTTGGACCTTCCAGAGCTGCTTACACTAGTCAAAAATAATTGAGAAAGAAAACTCCTCTACTTGATGATCCCATTAAAATATGATGGCTAAGAACACAGAATCTGGACCCAGACTGTCAGTTTTGAAATCCTGGTTCTCATTTACTAGTGGTGAGGCCTTGGGGGCTCACTAGACCAGTCTGTGCCCCACTTGCCTCCAAGTTAAATAGAAATGATGTTCACCACTTCATGGAGTTAGTTGAGGATTTAGGCACTTGGAACAGTACCTAAACACACAATAAGTGTTAGGTAAATGTTTACTCTGATCATTTAATCAATCAATAGGTCAATCAATCAATAAAAGATGGTTACAGGATTAAAACTTCTACTGCTTTGTTGACAACTGCAAACTAGCACTGGGTGTTATATGTTGGCAAATTGAATTTAAATTTTAAAAATATTTTTTTTAAAAAAGAAAGAAAACCGCAAACTAGTTGTACGATTTATAGAAACTACATCCATCATTAAAATAATTAGATTTTGCTTTACATCAAAATTCAGCACAGAAAGGACCCCCACCCCCCACCCCCAGCTCTGGGAAACTATAGGCCCTTCTCACTAAAGGCAGGTATCAGGACTCAGAAGCTCTGAAAATGCTAGAGCATGTTCCAGAGGAAAGCCAGGTGTCGTGATTCAATGTAAACCTGTTTAGGTCTACACAGCTAATATATGGGTGCAAGAACAAAGAGTAATGTCCAAACAGCTGGCCTGGGAATTATTTCCCACAGCTTTGGGTCTGAAGGAGGATTCTGAGCAAGTAGCTGAACTTCTCTGCTTTCTATTTCCCTGTCTGCAAAAATGGTTAAAACAAATTCCAATGAGTGCTCATAGACTGGAAAAGAATCTTAAAAGCCATCTAATTAAATCCCACTTCCATTCTCAAAAGGACACTGAAGACCATATACCTACTTTCAAGGAGAGGGTTAGGGGAGGTATGCAGAAGGCCAGGCCCAAGGTAGCTGGTGTCCTGGCTAAGTAGTGAGTTTGCCTCTGTGACAGGTGGTATGGGAAAGTCTGGACCAGGAGGCAGAAAACTGATTCAGGGGCCTCCGTCTCTCTATCCTTTAGAAAGTCATATTCCTTCTGAGCCTCAGGCTTCTTGACAGTACAATGAAGGTAAGGGGGGGCGAATAAGGGAAAGGGGATGAAATAATATGTATTACATTTCAGTATTTATCAGGCATTGCACTAGGCAGTATTTTTCCATGATTCATTTACCAAAATTGTTACTGAGATTCAGCTTTATGCCAGTTGGTGGATTATCTAAAATTCATATTCCCAGTCCTCATCTGTAAAGATTTAGATCTTCAGGTTGGGAATTAGGCTCAAAAACCCACATGTTTAACTGAGGTGATACTAAGGCAGATTATTATGGGACAGGTATTTTGTGGACCAGACTTTACAACTTTACAAAACAGTATTACAGCCACTCTGATAGACGCAGGATTCTTAAAAAAAAAAAAAAAAAAACACGATCTGCTTCCTATAGATGCTCACGTTTAAATTGGAAGGTAGTTGTGCTTGTGAAAAATTATGAGAGATGCTAATTGCTGGGATGGTCAGTGGTTGAGCGTCTGCCTTTAGCTCAGGGCATGATCCCGGGGTCCCAGGATCAAGTCCCACATCGGGCTCCCCACAGGAAGCCTGCTTCTCCCTCTGCCTCTGTTTCTGTGTCTCTCATGAATAAATAAATAAAATCTTTAAAAAAAAAAAAAGAAAATACTAATTGCTAAATTAGAGTTATTTCCAAAGTAGGGCAGGAGCATAAGAAGATTCCTATGTCAAAGGGCCTCAGGTGAGATCTCCCAAAAGAAGCAGTGTGCAAGCAGAATCCTGGAGGAGAATGGGGCAGGGGGCAGCACGGTTTGCTTGGAGGACACATGGGACACACCCAGGCCAGAGGGAACAGTAGGTACAAAGGCGCCGCATGAGCATAACTTGCTCCAAATAGCCCGTGAGGGGTGAGGAGAAGGTGAGGCACGGTGTTGAGGCGAGGCCGTATGGGCGGTGTCTCTGCTCATGGAGAGTTCCATAGGTCTTGCAAAGGAGTTTAGTTTTCACCCTCCAGGGTCTGGCGGCGGGGAGATGACATGTTCACCCTGGCTGCAAGGTTTAAGAGAATCCCCAAATTCAGACCTAAACTAGAGGATTGGCCGAGTGAAGAGAAGAAGTATTTTGAGATATTTGGAAAGTAGAATTGTCAGAGCTTTGCGAGTAATTATATGTCCAGGGCCCAGAGTCTATTGCCTGGCACAAAGCTGGTTTTCAATTATCCTTATTGAGTGGGACAGCTGGACACATACAGGTGCCGTGTGTCCACAAGGGAACACAGAGGACAGATGTAGTGTCAGGAAAGATGTTCATTTCTGAGCCTGTTGACTCAACAGGGCCAAACTGCAGAAGAATGGCCTGGCTGGGAGAAGTAGCTTAAAATCTCTCAGCTTAAAGGAAACAGATGAAGTTCTTACATGGAAAAGACACACACACACACACACACACACACGCACACACACACTCCAGGAAACAACAGGGGAAGAAGGGCTCACGCAAGACAGTCTCTTGTCTTGACTACCTCGCAAAGAAGTGATCAGATGAAGCAGTGTTAGGAGTTTAATGTGAGTTCCAGTCCCCTTATCTGGTCATATTCCCTCTGCCTGGTGCCTGCTGACCCCATGCACATTCAGGGAACTCGCTCCCAAACCAGCGCAAGACTTTCAACCCCAAGTCACCAACTCCTGAGGTGTCCTGAAGGCTAACCGGGTCCTCCAGAGCAGCCATGACTACAGGATGTTGAAACATTTACTCAAAGAGTGAAAAACCCACTTAATCGTACCTGGCAGTTGCAACTCCTGGGTCAGGCGAGTAGGAGGTCACATAATTGAGGTGAATGAAACAATAGGGCACCATCTCTGGGTATCGCCCACACCCAGTTATTTTGTCTTGAAAACGCAATGCTTGCCAAGTAAGACATTCAAACAAAACCTCCACAGGCCTCCAGCCAGTTTCAACCTCTAATCTCAGTATTTCTAAATCCTTGTTAACATGTTCTAGGTCAACACTGGGGAGCTGCTGTAAGTTTTTCTGTCTTCCCCCATCCTGCCAAATCCGTCTTATGTGTATGCGGTCTGAGAATGTTCGTACGTTGGTTCTCTGCTCAGAGAACCAGTTTCCAGTCCGGCATCCTTTCTGTTCTTCTCTTACTAGATTAGTTTTTAGGGTTTCCGTCAGAGAGAACCACTAACTGGCTGTCTTATTTATTGCCTCATGGTTCTGGAGGCTCCAAGTCCAAGATCGAGGTGTCTGGGGGACTGATTTACTCTGAGGCTCTGAGGGAAGGACTGGACTACTCTCAGGCCTCTCTCCTTGGAGTGCCAGTGGCTGTCTTCCCCCTACATCCCTTCACCGCTGTCCTCCCTCTATCTGTGTCTCTGTGTCCAAATTCCCCCTGGTTATAAGGACACCAGCCATGGATTAGGGCTCCCCCTAATGACCTCCTCTTAACTGGCCTATCTCCTTAAAGGCCCTATCTCCAAATAAGGTCAAGTTCTGAGGTGCTGTGGGGTTAGGACGTCAACCTATGACATTTGGGGAAAACAGAATTCAACCGGTAACACTTTTTATTGACTCAAAGCAGATATTATCAAGAAAAAGCTCTCCTCTTATTTGGGGAATGAAATTCAGAAGAGACCAGAAGATGTCCTTTTGCCCTCACCACCAGGAAGGCAGAAGCACAGAGTTCCACAGGCTAATAAAATTAGGTGAGAAAATGCTTACTACCCTCATGGGGATGCTACTGAATCTTCCTTCCCACCTCACCTCCCTGAATCATCCTCTCCCTAAGAAAATGCTGCCTTTCCTCCTTAAGCAATGAAGCACTTCCCCATAGCGTGACCACCCCCTTCTCAGCCACTTCATCACCTCAGCCAATTAATTCCACACCAAACATGACCTAACAACTGGGAAATTCCAAATATGGGCCTTGTTGCTGGCTTTCATAGATCTTTCTTCTTTTTACCTCTTTCCCCAGAGCACTGGCCACCAACACGACCCAAGAGATATATAAATCCAAGACGCAGGTGCCTCCTTTCCATCAAGCTGGCCTAAGGGACTCCGTGAAAAGCAAAGAACAGTCACTACCTCCAAACTACAAGGCTTCCCACTTCACAGCCGAGAAGACACAAGCCCGAGAGAAAGACTGCCTAAGGCCCCCGAAGGGCAAAGAGTCCAACAAGGGCATCTCTACTCTGTGTCAGGATGGGGATGTCTCCACCCACACCGTAGATCAAGGCCCTGGTTCCAGCCCAGCTGGTGAGAGTGGAAGAGCACACGTTGATGAGGCCAGATCGGAAGATGCCAGCCTAAAGCCAGACCCCCAGGCAGGGAGACAAAGCCCCCTGAACCCCAGGGAATGTGCAGGAAATTGGAAAGGCGAGTCCGCAACACCTACCTTCTCAGAGCTGTTTGCGAAGGTCAGAAATGCCCACTACCTCCGGCACAGGGTCCCCCCCGAGTCTGAGAGATTGCTTACTATCGGGGAGATATTCGGGCACGAGGAATCCTTGCAGCCCAGGGCAGCCCAGGAGTGTGAGGACACGGTGAGCACCCTCCGGCCCTAACCACCCAGGTAACCTCACAATAACGTAGATCATACTTGCTAAAGGGATGCGTTCCTCAAGAAGCTGCAGAAAGTAGTATATAATGTGTGTCGATTTTATTTTAAACCCTCGGGCCTTTCTTTTTTTCCTTTTATGGGGATAGAATCTTTCACTGAATGAGCAAGACGGGCATATGACAAATGAGGGGAGAGACGAATCTTCTGAAAACGCTGTAAGCGGTGCCCACGTGTTGCTGATGCCACCAATTCTGTGCATCTTCACTGATGACTAGACTTTTCCCCCCGAAAAGAAAAATATTTGGGGTCCTGCTTACTTTGGTCGCCCCTTTTCTTATAGGAGGTTCTTACGGTTCCACCTGCTGGCAAAGGACAAAGGTCTTCTGTCCTCACTGGAACGGTGGGCATAGGAGCATCCTTGGAAATACGCATCCTCATAGGTGCTAGAAATAAAACCTGCTCCCTGAAAAAAAAAAAAAAAAACCTGCTCCCTGAAGGGCAAGAAAAAAATAGGATATTTTTAAGACTACCAGGCTTGCTCTTGTTAGGGTGAGAACAACACTCTTGCCTACTTCTACATCCTAAGCAGGAACAGAAGTCCAATGTTTCTTTGCGATTTGTAAGAACACTTTCATTTCTGATGGGTTTTTTTTGGAACTTATTATATTTTAGAGATGTAATATATTCTTGGATCCCACTGAATTCATTAATAAGTACTTGTGAAAAGCACTGATCTGTTAATTATTTCTGGAGTAAATTGTTCATCTTGGTAAAAAAAAAAAAAAAATACCGAAGTCTTTCCTTCCTTCCTTTCTTCCCAGGTGGCTCCACTTTGGTTTTCTCATTCCTGCTTTCTACCTACTCAGAGCACACTTTCTGGATCCTAATAAAGGAAGAGTAAACAATTTGTATCACCTCCTCCAACATTTCCTCCCCAAGAAGCAAAGCAACCGAGGAAGGCAGGCTGGGGCCACACGAGGGATTCACAGACACTTACTTTATTCCCACGGGCCCAGGCCCCGGCTAGCAGGCCCCACAGTGTAGAGAGCCCCCTGCAAAATGCCCCAGCCCCTTATTGTATGTCCTTCCTCCTTGTTTCCTGCCTAAACCCTGTCTGTCTGCATTGCAAGGACACTCCAAGGGGGAGTTTCCCAAAGGATCTGTCCCGCTCCTCCAGGGCCTTTCATCCAGGCCAAGCCACTGGGGATGTGGCCTCAGCCTCGGCCCTGCTCCCTGCGCGCCCTCAACCCCCACCCCGAGCACACCTGTGTTGCCAACTCAAGAAATAAACATTCTGCACGGTCCTCGCTCTGACCGTGCTTGTGTCTTCGCAGGTCAGAGGGGCCCAGGCCTGCCTGGCCTTCCCACTCCGGGACCTGATACACCCTCTTTCAAATGACGTGTCCTGCACTGCCCCAAAATTGTGCATTACGAACCTTCCATCCACACAGATTTCATGTTCTTATCATTTAGCCCAATATGTGTTCCTCCTTCGATACAACAGAGGAGCACTTTTATTGGCACCACTCAACACAACCAGGCGGGAAGCTGCTGCGGGGGCCGTGGCTGCCCTAACTCATTATGCCCTAAAGGACAGGGCAAAGCCCTAGTCTTCCTGAGGCACACTGAGCTCCAGGACGGCTTGCAGCGAGTCAGCTTCAAGTCATTCATTCCTCCCGTGGTCCCCCTTGGGGATCAGTGTGCTCCCCAATGGACACTGGGCACTGTCCAGAGACAATCTGGCGAGGTGGTTAAAACACCACTGTATTAAACCATTGCAAAAGCCTCTGAAGGGTAAGAAATCGGTGAGACAACTACTTCCGTTTTACAGAAAAGAAAAAAAATTGAGGCTCACGATAAGCAAAATCTCTATACAGTAATGTGAATGAGTACCAAGGGCCAGGATACTACTTTCCTGTCCTATCTTCTCTCTCAGAAAGCTGGGGGCGGGGGGCGCTGACACAATGTCCAATGGCTTATGCCCTCATTTTCACTTTGAAATACTTTCTTACCTTATAACTGAAAATCGTATGCAATAAAATTAAAAATAATGAGAAGGAAACACTCGTACTTCAATTTTGAGGGAACCTGACATTTTTTTACTACATGCATCATTAATTCAGAGGTGTATTGAGGAAGCAGTCTTCCCGATTTATACCCCTTCCCCCTGCCATAAGGGAAAGGGGGCTTTCACCTCATCACCTGAACCCATCCAGTGGGCAGGGAATCCACGCTCCACCCGGAGGCAGAGGCATCTGGAAAACTCTGAGATGGTGGCTCAGCCTGTCACCCAGTGTCCCACAGTGGTGCAGGCTGCTGAGAGGGACCCCAAAGGTTCCCACAGCCGTCCATGATTGGGTAAAAGTTGTGACAGCCCCTCTGAGGGTGAAGGCCAGGCAGAGGGAGGGGAACTTGAGAGGTCCGCCCCCACTCCAAGAACCCCAGGGCCAGAGGAGCCTCTGTGCCAACCAAACAGAAGTCAACAGCCCCACATCACCAATGACAGCCGGCATAGCAAGACCTGCCAGAGACATAGGACTGCAGCTGGACCCCAGCCCTGCACAGGCATTTGGATACAGAGGACAGAAGGAGGGAGACGGGGAGGCCAGGCCTCAGGCCTCATTCTCGTGCAGAGCCCAAGCCACACTGGGGTGGGGAAGGACGGATTTTAAACCAGTCAGGACCCTAAGGAATCATACCTCACGTGGTTGAAGAAAGTCCACCAGAAACAAAACTGGGAAAACAGAAGCAACTGGAAGTTGCTGGATCGGACTGCGATGGTATCAAGCAAAGCTGGCAGCAGTTCCCGGGAGAAAAGCACCCACCCCATGCGTGCACCTGACCACGCCGGGAGTTCTCAGCGGGATCCAGGTGGAGCAGCGTGGTGCTGAGATGTCTCAGATGTGGCTGGGGATGTGGTCCACCTGAGATGTGTAGGAGAAAAGGTCTGTTCCTAATTAAATGTTATATGAACCAAATGTAGGTTCTCCCGTCGTCCCTCCGGGGCAGAGAAAGCACTACTGTCCTGGGTCCCAGTAGCCAGCACTACCTAGAAACTGCGGATGAAATCGAATGCAATTGGTTTGATTACTTTCAATTGCTCCAGTTTAATTCCATTCAGGTTGGGCTGTGACGCTGGGCAAGGGAGAAACCTTCCCAGTCAAAGGGACACACATAATAAAGACTCCAAACACACTTCACACGTGTTGCTTGGAATCACACCCAATACTGGTGTGGGGCTTCTTGACTCCACATTATTTCTATTAAAATACTATTCCAAAAGCATGTGGTAGAGAGAAAATGTATGCAAGCTATCCGTGAAGATATGTAATTACGCAATCCGCTGCTGGGAAATTTGTGCACACTCTTGCTGAGGTATAACCTGAAGTGAGCTGCAGGAAGTGGGAAGCAGGTGCCTGCAGAGCTGTCATCAGGGCTCAGCCTCTTTCTCTCTCAGCTTAAGCTCTAGCCACTAGGATAGCATGAACAGAATGAGTGACTCCAACTGTTATTTCAATATGGTTGCACAAAAGATCAGATAGAATTTTGTAGAATAGGTATAAGAATTCACATTTGAGGGGCACCCGGGTTGCTCAGTCAATTAAGCATCTGCCTTCAGCTCAGGTCATGACCCCAGGGTCCTGGGATCGAGCCCCCACATCGGGCTTCCTGCTCTGCAGGGAGTCTGCTTCTCCCTCTCCCTCTGCCTCCTCTCCCCTACTCATGCTGTGTCTCTATCTCTCAAATAAATAAAATCTTAAAAAAAAAGAATTCATAATTGAATGGTATTTTTCCTAAAGAATTTCCCTTCATTTTTTTAGGAGGTCCACACTCAAACAAATACATACACAACACCCTCCTAACCCTGTGCCCTGTGGTCCCAGGGGCTGGTTCACTACAAGTGCTCCCACCAACAACCTCGCAGCACCCGGCGTGCATGTGGGAGCTGAGGAGGTTCCAGGGAGCCTCATAATCAGTGTCAGATATGAGACATGAATCATTGCCCTAACATACTTTTCCCATTCTAGCACATTCTGTAAATTTTTTCAGCAGTGTCTTCGTGCAGGTCCATCTGGAAATGAAAGCAAAAGCAGATATAACTTGGGTCCTAAAGGAAAATGGGATTAATAAAATTTGAGTTTAAAAGGAAGGCATTTTACATGAATAGGAAGAGAGTGAAAAGCTATGGATGGAAAAGAACAGCGAGCTAGGACTCTTCTAGGAATTCCCAGCAATTTGAAGACATGTGATCTCATAATCCCAGCTCTGTCCCTTATCCAGACAACTGGGACCCTCAAAAGTAGAAAAGCTGACAGATCTGAGCCTTGCTGCCCCCATTGTCTGTGTCTTTGGGCAGAGGCTCACTCCTGGTGTCATGACCCAGGAAGAGGCAAGCCTCTGCACTAAAAACACAACAGAGACCTCAATTCTAGAATCGAGGCTCTTATAATTATCTGAGAAGCTATAAGATGAGTAAATTTTTCTTCTATTATAATTGATTCTCAACAGATATCCCTTCAGT